>NC_056546.1:16640924-17323424 GCF_910596095.1 Thunnus maccoyii
AAAAAGGGATAGAGAGAAAGAGAAAATCCTCCAGGCTTGACATAGTGCAGCGCATGATACCTTCAGCTATTTACTCCCTGATCTACAGTCTCTCACAGCAGAGACCAGGGTGTTTTTATTTATGAGGGGACAAAGAGACATCTATCAGCACACAGCTGAAGCCAGTGACAGTGTATGTGTGACTTTGAGGCGGAGAGTGAATTGTATTCCTTCCCCCTTGGGGCTCACTGGGACAAATCCCAGACAAGATGTTGTGGTTTGAGACTGTCTCCATCAGCTACACGCACTTATCCAGTGATTCTCACCAACTCTCACACTTTCAGCGTCAAGGTCGTGCCACCCCTCCCTCCTTAGACGCAACGATCTTAAAATAGAGCTTCTTTAAGTGAAGATGAAGAATGTATAAAGCTCAAGGGACAGAACGGGGAAGGGAGGGGCAGGACTCTTGCTTTTACTACGCTGTGAAAAAATGTCCCCTTTCCTCTTTAAGGGCTGTTGAAAGATGTATAGTGCTACAGCATCCTGATGAATCCCCTTCGCGGTGGATAGGAGAACACTTCTCATATCATTAAGCTTTAGTAATGGTCCCAATGCCGTGTCCCCCTGGCAGGATTGCCTGGCGTTCACTCCTATAGCTAACAGGCCTGCTGCATTGCTTGGTTAGATTTACCCCGGCTTCACTGCTGCTGGGCTACCTCAGATAGAGATGAGGAAGAGTCAGGGGTCTTTTCACATTGACTGTTGTCAATTCAAAATGTGAAGAGAAGCTGCTTTTCTTCAATTTAATATCATATTTGATGCTTTAATTACAAAGTGAAATGTATTCTTTTTTTTCTACCATTATAATAAGCAGCTCAGGCATTTGTTTGATAGAAAAAAGGCAAATTTGTACAGATATGAGCCCTCATAGATAGTTAATGATTCATTAAAAGTGTGCCTCAGGGATTTAGTATTGTACTTTCATAAAGTTGGGAGACTTGCAAGATAAAAAAAAAAAGAACAGACATAATTGATCCTACACTTCCCATTATGCAAGTTATCCCCAGTCTGTAAGACAAGCTCTCTGTTAGAAATTTGAAGTCTCCAAGCCCAACTCAAAATTATAATAAATCTCAAGTAATTTTCTAAGACTTGATAAAACTCCTCCAGAAGACTATGACTAGTCTTTGTCTTCAGTCTTATTGTGCAAGGAGCAAAATTTGTTTTCAAAGCCTGAACATGTTTGTATCTGACATGAAAAACGTACAGATGCACCCAATACATACATTGGGCATCTGCTTATATGTACATATAGATACAGTATATACATGGTATTCAGCAGGGTGTCTTATTTATGCCAGAAGGGATGAAACCTTACAGCCAAATTGGGCCCTCTTTTATTTTAAGAGTCCTGTATCTGTGTGAAATGTAGAATCAGTGGAGAGCTCCTTTAAATGTAACCAAAGATCCTTATATTGTGCACTTTTAAGAACTGCAACTCCTTCCTCTACTGTAGCTATTGAGGTTGGCAGATTGAAAAATATTCAGGAGGAAAATAGATTGTGTGAGTTGTGTGTTCTTAGGGGAAAAGGAAAGTGAATCTCATTTTCTTCTGTATTGGACATGCTGTTTTGTAGTATAATTTAAATCCCATCTTATGTCTATTTGTCTCAAAATATCACTTAAAACTTAACTCTAACTTATAATTAAATATACTTTTTGTCCCGGAAAACATACAGTTTTTTTCAGTTGAGCAGTTCATCTCCTGTTGTTTACGCTGTTACTGTTTTTATTCTGTGTCTGGTCTCCTGTTCAGAATGAAAACATTTGATTTTCTGTGTGGATGAACTCCAGCTCTGATCTTTGAACCTGTGCATTGAAACTATTCTACTGTACTTCAGCCTCCAGGGTGTGAGCACATGGGTTACAGCATGCGTTAGTGTGACTGCACTTGTCCCCAGCACACACACACACACACACACACACTCACATATACACACACATTCACATGCTGGGATATAGGTTTAGCCAGCAGGGTCCTTCATAGATCAGCCTCCCCTGACAGCTCTCTTAAATGTCCTTGGCAGCCCCCCAACCCCCAGCCCTCGTTCCCTCTCTGTTCCCGCACCTTTTCCACTCTGGCCGAGCCTCTGATGGATGCTGCCATATTTCTCTGCCTCTCTCCTCTGGAATGCTCCCATAACCACTGGGCCCTGTAATGCATGACACAATCTGTATATATCCCATTAAGTGTCACTTTGTGAATGAACCTGTTTCTCCACACTCAGTTCGCTTCACAGAATGACATACAGAGGATAGAGGCTGGAAGCTGACCAGCTCCTTTAAAGTAAAGATAAATGTCACTTGGACAAAGAGTTACCCTTTTAGACCTTCTCACAGCAAGTGTATCTTCTGTGACAACTGTTCAGTAACTTTGAATCTATGAGTTTTATTTACATGATCTGCTTCTGTAGCTGCAGTCCCAGCAAGTGTCAGTTTCCTCTTTACCATAGCAACAATTCATCTCTTATGTCCTCACAAGACTGTGAAGAATTACACTTGGAAAACAATATTTGTTTTCTCTTCACCCTCCACAGTCCCCAACTAATATTTGTTTTTGTTTTTTTCTTACATCATGAGGTTTCGTACAGACTCTCTGCATTGCTATCAATCACATTTTTAATTTAATATATGAATATGTGATTTATGTTGCCCAGGCAGAAGATATAAATCTATTTTGCGGAGAGAGGGGGGGGGCTAAGAGCGCTGATGTTCCCTTATTGATTGGCTGGCTTAATAGTGTTTGTTCTTTATAGCTGATCTCAGGAAATAAAGCAAATAAATAGTTGAGAATGAGTTCAGTCACTGCGATGCTCACGAGGATGAGGAGAGTGATGGCGTGAGGAAGAGGGATTGGGAATAGAAAAATAATCAAACAGCAGGAAAACATCTGAATGGCGGAGTCATCAGAAAACATAAAAGATAAACATTGTTGTTATATGCATATTTTAAATTTGAGGTGATGCAGACAGATGAATTCAGTTCATCTACACAGAAGGAATTAATTACTTGAATTCACTTTTCTATCCTTTGAGTCTAACTGTGAAACGAGGGCATGAAGTCACATGATGTTTCCATCACTTTCGTAAGAAGCTGGGTCAGAGCTGAAGGCGGAGATAGTTCTGGTGACTGTGTTGAGCCACAATACACTTTGCTTCCAGGTATCGTTGTCCTTTGTGTGTTTAAAATGCTAACCTGTATTGACATGTTACCGCAGCGTCATAAGTGACAGAACATGATGTTTTCTTTGCCAACCCAGAAGCTGTAAGCCACATGGTTACATGTCAGTCTTAAGTCACATCTCATCTGCTAATGCGGTGTGTCAGGCCATTATTTGCTCTGAGTCTGTTTTACAATTCTCAGAGGATTTGTCAAATTGATTTGAAAACCAAACTGTGGTTATTGCACGGTACGAGAATCTATGGAGGAGTGATGAATAAAATGTGCCTTGACATGTCAAGTTAGGGGAAAGGAAAGAAATGACTTTAGGTGAAGTACTTGACTGAGTTATATAAATGCATTAAAGCTCAGATTTCACTGCTTATCACAGGAACAAATAGGAATCTCCTCAGTTTCTCTGTAGCATAGGTGTTGCATAAGCATCCTGTGTCCAAACACTAAAAAGACCTCAGATCAGTGACTTCACCTTCTTCTAACTTGGTCGACACTGAGAGGAGGAGAGGAGAGCATAAATCCAGCCCATTAGCCCTCAGGTCTCCCAATGGCAGTTCCCGCCCCGTGGCTGATGTAAACCAAACTTCCTTTTCGAGAGATGAAGAAGCCTGTCAAGCGGCTGCAGTCACCTCGGCCCCTGTCACCCTCCCTCTGTGATGCTCAGGCATTAATAGCAAATCGATTCTAAATGAAGGACAAGGGAAACAAGTGATAAACAAAAAGATGCGTTCATCTCCGGCGGAGGGATGTGAAGAGGGAGATGCTTGAAACCAGTCATGTTTGTGGGAGATACAGGAGGTATTTTAAAAGCATAAGAACATTACAGACATCCCTGTCTTATCTGTTTAGCCACTAAGGATAAATGGCAACTTCAGTATTAGCTCAAGATTGAAAGCACATGTGGGTACATAATCCTGTAAAAGGTTGCATATTGTTGCTTTCTAATTAAACCAACTATCAAGCATTTGGGGCATTGCAGAATGCAGAATCCCTGTAACGTATGTACACATCTTTACTGCATTCTGCATCCTTGTTTGATTATTGTGTTGTTATGCTGTTCATCACTGGAGTTCTTGCCATTTGCGCAAAGTCTACAGGCTTCTCCAAATGACCTGATGATAAGAGTAATGAGCACAATTTCATCTCATCGTGCCTAATAGTGTATTGATCTCAGCTTGGGAGAAATGACTTCTGATCTTCACCTTAGTTGGCCTGTGTCATAGTTAACGGCCTCAGACTTGTTACATTAGATCTCAGCCATTTAACACTGAATGCTAATGAATCAAAATGTCTTTTCTTCAAGCTGTAAGATGGAACATTAAAGTCACAGATTTTAACACATGTACTGTATGTTCCCTGGTGTGTAGCTGTTAAAAAAAACTCGTTGTAAAGCTGCCATCGCACTGACTACCAGTCAACCTCAGTCTTGTACTGCTTCTAACGCTGCCAAATGCTCAGTCAAGCACTATCCCTCCTCTTCTGTTTCTGTCTCCTCAGTGGGGTAATCAGCCATTCCCCTGCAAGGTAATTCCTGCTCAGGAGTGCATGTGGCCGACACTGCGGAAATTCATTTTTTGGTTTAATTTCAGGCCTATTGATCGTGGAGCGCTTTACGACTGCATGACATCCATAATCACAACAATGGTGTGACAGCACAGATAAATAATGTGGCAAAAGCACAGAGAGAAGGAGGGATGCAGGGATGAAAGGGAAACAGAATTGGAAAAAAAAAGGAAGAGCTTGGTTCCACCTCTTACAGCATTCTGTATTAATTACTGAACTCCACCCTATTACACCCTCCCGACCTCAACCCCCTTCACCTGATTGATCTCCCCTCTGAGGCCATAAATTAGTTTTCTTCCCAAACTTATCTGAAATCTGTTTGTTTAAGCATCCATTAAAGGATAGGAGCCACTGCTCTACAGTAATTACCAAGGCTACTGTAATATCTATAATTATTATGATTAGTGGAGCAGAATTAAGTTACTACTATAGAAACCACAAGGGGCCAAAGCCACAGCGTAATTATGAGGTTTTGCATATACTAATGCTGTAGTCGAGAGCAAGTCGGGGGAATGTAGCTGTTAAATGAATACAAGTTGATTGAGGCAACAGTGGATGCATACTGAAAAGCAAAAACTATTGGAGCAAACATTTTATATTAAAAACTTAGGAAGATAAAATGAATCTGTCCTAGTGGAGCATGTTGACCAATATGCAACATGCCACCGGTCGTTTGGTTTAAAATCAGATATTTTCAGATTATTTTGTACCTTATATAAGGTATTTGTGGAAACATGAGGATACTCCCAGCATGCTGATGATTTTCTCCTCAGTAAGTGGAAACACCTATCTCAGACATTAGTAAGAGCCAGTGTTTGTGTGGGCTAAATATTAAATAGTGGTTTAGTCTAGCAGAGGTCACAGCAGGTCTTCTGCCCCAACAAGGTGTGTCCACATAACTGTGTTTATGTGTAACTTCACTACAACTTTTCTCAATTTCACCTGCCTCAGCTCAGGAGCAGCTTTAAAGCTACTTTATTTATATATCAGATAATGAGATGTGATAGATTGGAGACCAAAATGTGACCTTTTGTTGTGTACATGCACTTAAATAATAATAATGGAGTCTAGTAAACAGCGGTACGGGTGAGGCAGCAGTGCATAAAGCATAGCTCCTCTTGTTGTTGGAGTCTGAGGGGGCCGACAGACTCCTGCTCATAAAATGTCTCCAGTCAGAAAGGCAATAAGGATGCAGGGTTAATGCGGCTTGGCACACAGTTTTATTTGTGCAGAGGCGGAGAAGTCCTGATCTTCCACTCCTTCTGGAGAGGCGTAGAGCGGAGTGGATACTGTTGCAGGACAGGAAGCAGTGAGGCGATGGAGGATGCTTAGCTGAGATAGAACAAGTAGGCGGGAGAAAGAGGAACCAACCGTTTTGTTTATCACAGCTTTGAGAAATTATATTATGTAAGACTTAATCAATGCATAACTTAGAGCTAGCCAATAATTCAATACTGTAATTTATCGTCTTTCACTAGAGTCTTAAAATCATGATATGATCTTATCATTTACAAAATGTTGTTGCTCAGATGAATAATAAAAAAAACGAATGTCATTAAAGATAAACAGAAATGGATTATTGAAGTTTTTGATTTATATTTAAAGTTTTTGTGGTGTAATCCACAACAGGTGATCAATTTTGTGCACTGAACAGCAGTGTTTGTACTTACATTTGCCACGTCATTGCTCTCAGAATAATGCTTTTATTAAGGGTTTGCTGACAACCAGTTTACTGGTCTCTGGGACTTTACTCAGCCTCGGAAAACAGTGCTCTTTGGCTCTGGAGGAGGTTTGTCAAGTCTGAGAAAATAACCCTGATGATGTCATTGCAACATCATGACATCATCGGAACAAGTAGGCAGGGGAAAAAGAACCGACCATTTCATTTACAGCCCTTTGAGAAATTACATTATGTAGGACTGAATCAATGTCTAACTTGATTCGCAATGATGTTGATGTCATTGCGACATCATCAAGGTTACCTCGGCTTCGGCTCGGAGACTGTACATTTTTTAACAGAAATCCTGCTTTACAAAGAAAAGCATAGAGTTTAAAAGTGCACTTAACACAACATCACAGGACAGTAGAAATAGATCAGTTACATGCAGAGCTCATATATTAGTAACATGCGGTGCCAAAAAGCAATAAGTTTACAGTGCAAGTCACTGATCGTAAGTTGATTTTCAGTCATGTTGCGTTTAGTAAAAATCTCATCATTTGGTTTCTTTACCCTGAGCAGCAGGAACCCTCTGCTTCTATACATGCATTCATAATGAAAATGAGGCTCAGTAACAAGCTTGTTGGTGTTCGGGATGAGTGCCAGTGGGAGTGAATTGTACTACAAGGCTCCACACTAGTGAACAGCTATAGCTATTTGTATGTGAGTCAACAACCAGCCTGCTGTCTTTTTAGGGAGGGCCAGTGACCCTATCATGGACACAACCTGTTAAGAGAAGCAGCCTTTTCTTATCTGCATGCCCTTGGAGTACGCACCCATTGATATGCCACCTTGACTCTATCTTCATGCCAAGATGCTTCCAATTATGCAAGCCGCTGGAGTGAGGCGGAGCATGGGTTTCTGTACGATGAAAACTGGTCCATGGTTAATATGATCCTGCTGCTTTTTCCCCCCACAGGGATGGTTTCCACTCATGGGGGGGGGGGTTAAGAGAACAGCCATTTTGCTACTCAACACTTCCCAGTTCACCACTTTTTACCACAGCATCATGACCTCATAAGGTAGACTGATCTCTTCAGTAAATGGCTCATCACCAGTGCCTGAGCTTTGCAACAACCTGCATCTATTACATCCAGTTCAATTCATCATACGTGGGGATTTCTGCTGCGACATTACTTCCAGTGTTATAAATCTTTCTTTTGGATGTGTGCTGCCTCTTTTTAGGCAGCCTGATGTCGGCCGGTTTGAGGTGAACACACAGGGCAGCCCTCTGACTGACAGCTGACTGTCACTCAGCTGAAGTGACAGGCTCAGTGTTGGACAGCCAACGGGAAAGTGAGAAATGGCTGGACGTATAGAGACTGACTGTTTACAGCCTGTGGAAGCTTCTTCACCTACCAGGATATTTGTGTCAAACATAATTCTGTCTTTTCATGTCTGTCTGTATTCTTTGTCAGGCTTCCATAAATCTCTCTCTGCTTGTTCTGTTATCTCAGCGTCCTCTTCTTCACCACAACTGTGGACACTCTGTTTAAAAAGGAGATCTACAGGCTTATGTCTTTAAACTTCAGACTGTTTTCAGTGAGGAAATGCTCTGGTTTTTAATTGCTAAAAAGTTCTCATTCACATTTCATTTATTTCCTCACTTCCAGAAGAGGGCAGCACTTCTTTACCAAATGTTACTGTAAATTCAGCCACATTCACTATTCTGGCATTTGAAGCTCTGCCGTGTAATTTATTGAGGAGAAACTTCCAGACATCCAGAGGTCATCTTCTAGACTTTTTTCACAAAAACAAAAAAGTCCAGAGGATGCTGCTCATTTCCTGTATGCGTCTCATCCCTTTAATCACATCATCCACCACTTTACTATTTTGAAAAGGAAACTTCAGACTAAAATGAAGCCTGTTGTATACAGAACACTGTGATTTATATAAAATGTGAACGATACAATTTACAGCACTTCATTCTGTCTCTCTACCTCTCAATCTCTCTCCCCTTCTCTCTCAACTCGCCTCACTTTTTCGTCCCCCCCCCCTCCTCTCTCCCTCTTTGCCTCTGCTCCACCCTATAATCACGCCGGTTCATGGCTCTCATTTGGAGTGGTATATATAGCAGTAATTGTCAGGGTGCAGTACGGAGACTGGGCAGTGCATGTGTACTCTCTCACAGGGCTGTTTTGCAGTAAATCTCGCAGGAGAGAGGAGAGGATTGGGGTGGGTTGGGGGGGTGGCGATCGGAAGGGGGGTGACGTACGTGAGCAAGCACATGCACACACATAAAGACACTTTCACTAATAGACAGTGTGCAAACAATACCATAAGCACATACAGAGGTAGATAAAATTTTACAAGCACCTAAGAAAAGGCATTGCGCTAATTTACAAGCATCCTCTTTGCCTCTGTAAGTTATTATATCTCATTGTCTGTTCATTTACTCTCCCAATGGGCCTGACATGAAAATTGAATGTGTCTCATAATGTGTTTTTCTCTCAGCTGAATGGGACAATTATGCAAATGCATTCATTATTCAGCAGAGCATCTTCTTATCAGCCAACAGTCCCGCAGGTGATGAGTTAGGGTCTGATTTATCCCTACGTCAGGTGGTCTGCTTATGATCCATAAACATGTGGAAACACACTCACATACTGAGCACATTCAAAATAACGAAAACAGGTAAATAACTCATAATTGGAAGTAAACACTAACGAGCGTTCTCATCAGCTTCTCAGATTATGCAGCAGCAGCAGAAGCTCATCGCCCTACACGTGATAAAAAAAAACGAGTCATCATGAAGGCAACACAAAACCAGACAGTTTGTATTATCAAAGCTGACTCGTGGCTTTCAGTGAAGACATTCCTCCTCAATAATCTGAAGTTTGATCACAGAAATCCCTCCCCATGTCTGTCTGCCTTATAAACCATGGAACACTGCTTCCAAAAGAGATGACGGCAAAGCCTGTTATGCAGTCCACTTGTTTGTATGTGTGCGTGCGTGTGTGTGTGTGTGTGTGTGTGTGTGTGTGATAGGGTGGGGGTTCATTGCAGCTTGTATGGACAGGTCTGTCATTCAGAGAGTGCACACAGTCTCCATTGTAGAGCCGTCTGTGGTCCCCATCGGGTCAGGGTGGGGTGGCAAGGGGCCTCCCGAATAAAAACACGTGCTGCAAACAGGAAGTGGGCCTGTAAGGATAAAATGAGAACTGCGTGGCTGCAGTGTTTATGAATGCTGTTTTCCTCCACTCTCTCTCTCTCTCTCTTGTCCTCAAATTGCTTTCTCTCTCCTATTCTGATTAATCTTGATAGAGTGATTTTCACTTTGGATGTGCTGGATGTCCACACATGTCCAGACTGCACAAGAATGAGCCTTCCTGGAGATGTAATCAAGTTCTGACGATTCCTTATTCTCTTAAACATGTTCTAGACACTAGTATCTAGTGTCTGGCTGTGGGATGAGATAATTTGAACTCTTCCAAGGTAGTGACATGTTCCAGAGAAGCAGACCTGCATGAGGAGCACGTGGTATTATCTTTGCTACACCTTGCATGTTTTATTTGCACGCAAAAAAAAAAATTGACATAAACGTAAAGACTTTAATATGAGTTGAGATAACCTGTGGAGTCTCCTGTACATGGGTTTAGTATATGTGTTTATAGGAATATGGTATGCTAAAAGTGAAAGGATGCTGGATGTGTGTGAGTACGCTCTGTGTAACCAGGTGCTCTGCTTTCATCTGCTCCTTTCCTGTTTGCCCAGCAGCTGTTTCATTTCAGCGAGCGACCACTTCACAGCTCAGCTGTTTTCTTTCTGGGTGGATTTTGTCAGTCGGGATCAAATCAAACTTTTGTTAAGAGTAAATTTCCTTTCCAGACGTAGCTGATTATTCCACCCATTCCCACTAGGTTTGATATGCTTAAATTTAGTCATTAATTCCTGGACACTTTTTGTGTATTTTTGTTACAGAAACTTCTCGGTTCCCATGAGAGCCCATATTTGCAAAGGATTAAGTCACAGAAAATCTAACAGCTTGAAAGGGTTGACTTTGGGTAGTCTAGTCATTTTAAGGGAAACCTTGTAAAACAGAGGTCCAGTATTCCTCCGGTCTGTAAGTGTCTAAAAACCCAGAAACCAGACTGACTGACCAGATGGGGCAGATTGGATCTTCCCGCAAAATGGAAGGAAAGGGAAATAATACTGTAATACTGCATCTATAGTCATCTATAGAGAAAACAGTTTGAGCCACTTCATCATCAACAAATATTCTGCAGAGTCATACATTTACAACAAGAAGGAGGCAGGAAGCAGAGGATAGCTTAGTATGTGATGAAGTTTTATTGATTCACAGTAATGATGAATGAATGGATTGTGATTTGTTCTTTAACTGATATTTGCGTCTGACCCAGCCAGTGTCTATCCACAGTCATCCCAACATTCCTCAAGGAAAAATGCAACTAAGCTTATCACCTTCATACCTTACATTTTTAACAGCAAAATAAACATGTGGGTACAGATTACTTTTGTAAGAGTGCTGTCAAAAAACAAACAAACAGCCCCAGTTCATCTGGCGTCGTCATGTATGCATCACAGCTAAAAGTAACTTAAATCACATCACATGAAATGTTCTTTTTACTCTGTAGATGAGGTCAAAGTCCCTGAGAGCACAGCTTTCTATGAATATGATTGTAGATAAGCACTCACACTCTCAGCTTTAAAGACAAAATATAAGCAGGACTGGCCATGGAAAACAATATCCCAATACTACAGCATGGGTGCACATACAGTAATATGATGAGTGTAGTGAATATGAACCAACTTAAGATATGGAATGGCATACAATTTTAAATAACACATAGAACAGACCATAATAATATGTCAATAGCAACTGTACACAAGCACAAAACAACAGAAAAGCATATCAGCAAACACTCCAGTTAGACTTTCAACATTTTTTTTATCATTTTTAGTGATGGGGCTGAATTTGAAATGCAGGTTTTAATGCTTATAAAAGCTACAATTCTTTCTAAACCTTATTCATGGAGTCAAAGTTAAGAGGGTCCAGTGAGGAGGATGACAATCTGTGAAAGGAATTAACGTCTACAGTTGTCTTTATGAGTGGCGCGTCCTTTCTATGACATGTCTTTGAAACTGTCCATCAGAAAACCATCTTCAACCGCATCAAACACGTGAATAGACTAAAACAACATGATTAACACAAGTTCCATGTTGTAAAGAAATGCAGTTGCATCATTGTTTGATGGGGAGCTTAAAAGTTATTCAGCAGAGATGTAGAAAAACACAGTATGTTTTAGCAGGCCAAGGGTTTAGCACAAATAAGGCCCCTGTTTACTGTGTTGGTACATGGATTGAGGAGTTTATTTTTTCTCCCAGACAAACATGTTGTTCTCTTTGGGGAGCTGAAAATGCCTGCCTGTGGTCTACAAAAATGCAGCTCTGGTAGTAAAAAGTGTATATCTGCATAAGTCTTTCTCCAAACTTAATCCCATTCTTTGTCACTTTCTAAGTCTTTCTTTCATTCACTGTCACCCTCAACTTAACCTCTTAGAAACTCAGAATCTGTCTTTCAGTTTGCGTAAAGATGAAAGTGCAGATTCTTTCTCTTTCCGTGCTTCCATAAGCAACAATACCATGGTGTTTTTTTTATAAAGCACATGCTATAGTCCTAACCTTAACCGTAACCTTAAGTCTAACCCAAACAGACATAATTAAAAGGCTTTTTATATGCTCTCAAAACCCAGCCTGCCTGCCTACCACAATACTGTGGTTTTGTCAGGCTGGTTTTCTCTCCCATCAGGGAGGCTGAAAGAGAAACGACTGTACACTTACAGTTGTTTTAATAACTAAAATAAAATAAATCAACAATTATTCATCTGCATCATGGGGACGTTTTCTAATTATATGTTCTGTAACTATGAAATTATTTTTTCTCCAAATTTAATTTATGTCAGAAAAAGAAAAAAAAAAAATCAGTCTTTTAAATGAAAGTTAAACTCTAGCTGACACTGAGTATGCTGTGTATGTGTGAATAAATAAATAGTACATTGCATATGAAAACTTAACACAAACCTTATATTTCACTGTCTGACATGTCAAAACAATAATGTATCATTTTTTGGATAAACATCCTAAAATGTGAATTCGGTGGCTAATTGGGAAAAAAAAAAGAAGTACGGGGCAAAACTAGAATACTGATGTTAAATAGATAAAGTGCTTTGTTCCATTTGAACTTTTCTTACCTAATCTAGATGAGAAGCAAATCTTTGCTTTGTAGGATGACCAAACTTTCATAAAACAATGATTTTGTTAAAGCCAAAGCAATAAAAATACCTGATTAACTGTTAAAAAAAATACCCAAAAATGCATTGTACAACACTGTTTACCTGAAACTTAGTGAGGTTTATATAATAACATACAGTATTCACAAGGTGCACCGATATTGAAGTAATGTAAGAGTACAACCTTAACAGATGATCCAATAAGTATAGAGTCTGGATAAAATAATGCCTAAAAATTATACTAGTTTTTTCTGCTTGTGCATTAGATTAGTTGCTGTTTTTTGCAACAGAAATTAAGTAAACTCATATTTTTATACTCATTATTTTATTTTATTTTTTTCAGTTTTTTTATATCTTTTATCTTGGGAATACGATTTCCCAACAGCACCGGCTTCCCCATTGTCTTTGCGACAGATTAGTTATAGCAACTTTAAGGTCTTTCATGCGTATATGTTTTGAATAACTAACTTAAGTTACTAGTAGTCCTCATTCACAAAAAAACATTATAGTTTGAACCAATATCCAATATACTCTTACTTAACTAGAGTAAAAAAAACATGTTGAGCTGACAGGCACCTGCTCCACTCTTGTTGTCATTGGCTGTTTGAGTTGAGAATGGAGTCTGTGCGATGGTCGCGTCTGTGATGTGATGTGATGTGATATGATGTGCTCATGAATATTTTATCCACATCTGCCAAGGAGATGGACAGGCGCCATTTTGCGTGTCCTCTGATATTGTGGGTCTTAAGGTCCCAAGAGCCTGGGGCCGTCAACCTCAGTCCACCCTGAGAAGTGTCTGGGCCCCACTGGAAGGCCTTCGTACTGGGCCCAGGGACGGGCTACACAAAGTTGTTGGTGATTTGCCTCTGGTGCTCAAACAGGTCTTCAATCTCTGCACTGTATGCATCTCCTTTAAGGGAAAACAATGTGGTTGTCAGTGACAGAGTTAAGGTGAAATTAAGGGAAATTAAAAAAGAGGAAAAAGTTTTGTGTTCTCACCTGCATGACATCCATACATGTAAGCTCTGTGGCCATCGTACTTGCACCGACATCTCATGACGTTGTTCATAAAGTCAGACTCAGCCATGTCCATTGAGGGGTTGACTTCCACCTGAAAAAAGGACACAATCTCTGCTGACACTGAGGACCGATTCGATATCATTAACAGCAGATGTGTCCGACCTTATTACTTGCAGCTGTTTATATCATCATCGCAACAAACGTTAATTAGAATACAGGGAGAATTTACAACTTTGTTGTTCTCACTTTTATCTAATTGTATATCTCCAGCTGGACAGGAACATGGACAAACAGGGAATGACTCCTCTCTTTACACACTGAGAAAGCATTTTGAAATAAAGAGCAGTTGGATGTAAAATTGTTAGAGGGCCTGTTATTAAACTGACTGCACTGGTGGCTGGTATTGTTTTTATAGTCAATCCCTAATTTATCTATAAAAAGTTGCATGACTTTTCCATACAGTATTTCTGTTGGAAAGATAAATATGCTATACAGTACAGTACTTTCTCATGAACACAACGTTGGAATGATGTTCACTTGCTAGTCTGCAGCTGAGCATATGGAATTGTATTTTGCACTGCACGAAACATACTGGTAGATACTTAAGGAAAGCCCATCGTAAAATATTTTATGTGTGTATGAAAACATGTAACAAAGACACTGCTGCCCACACAAAACATGATAACTGGCTGCATAAGAGGTTACGCAACTTTATAGCTGAGGTTCATGGAATGTGGTTGTACCACAGTTTAGGAGAAATCTGCTCTTTTCCTCACACCAAACATTGGTATGCAATAATAAGAACTAAACTAGCCTGAAATTGAAGTGTGTTGCAACAGAGTAGTTATGCATAAGCATGTTTATGCGTCTGAAATCAGACTTATTCTGAGTGCTGCTATACACTGTGCTAATAGTCTGTTATTTGCAGAGCAGCTCTATAACTGCTGATACAACCATTCTCCTAATCTGGTCTGGTGATAATATGAGAAGCCATTTACTCTAATAGCTGCTCTGTAAACTGCTACACCCATTTTAAGTACAGGTTACAAATGGCTACAGCGAGAAAGGACGCAAACTACACTAAGAAAAAAGGGGAAAACTTTAAAAAAAACTTTGTGAAAACTATCTCTTAATTTTTCAGGGTAAATTACAGTGTTGGACTTGAGTGTGTGAGGCTTTTGCTGAGGTCTCACTGAGTGTGTTGCTCAGTGAGAAAGTGGCTATAAAAATAAAAACAGGGCATGAGGAATTCCTTGGTGGCAAATTAGCCGTTCCTAATGGAAGGGGGACTAGGCGCTGTTTCACTAAAGGGAGGCAATGGTTATTGGGTAATTGGTGTGTTTCATTAACACTGGAAGGTTCAAGGGTAGGCTGGCGGAATCTTTCTGTAAAGCTCAGGATCAGAAAGGTCAGGCATCATCTGCACTTCACTAGTTAAATGAAAGGACACAGCAGGGAGAGACAAAAAGCTGCTGTGAGTGCTCTTTGTATTTTTCCAATTCTAGCTAACTCTCTGCTTGGCGTACTTTCCGCTTTTCTTTTGCCTCACTTGTTCCTCTTAGCTAAGTGTGGTTAGTTCCTAGAGTGCTGGTCATCTCAAATGTCCCTGACCTTTTAACCTTCGGTAGTTCTTCCATCATTCATTCTTTCTTTCCGCCTCTACACTGTGCGCTGTAGCAATGTGCCATTTAATGTCACTCGGTTCAACATGCTTAAAATACATCCAGTCTGCACACACGTTTAAATGTGTGTCTGGTATGTCTATCACAAGTAAATTAAATAAATCCATCTTCAATAGAGAATAGAGAGGTGTAATTACAAAGATTGAGTGTGACCTCTCAGACAAACTGGGTAACAGCAGTAATTATCAGACAGTGAGTTAGACTGTAACCAGTCTCCCACAGCTGGGAGGTAATTGGCAGCATGCTAGGATCTGAAGACTGCTGCATACCATGGTGGGATGAGTAGTCTGGACTGAAGATGGAGGATAATGGGAACTGTCCTTGATGTGTTTTACTCTAGTAGCCACAATGACTCGACCGATTGACCGAGTTAAAATAATGACAGACAGAGGGACAGTTGAGGTGGACTGTGAGGACTGAGGGAGGTCAGGATGTTTTACTAAAATAGACGGAGACCAGACAAGGGGAAGTCCACCTTCAGAGCCTATGACCGTCTTTCTTATAAATCTTTAGCCTCACAAGAATAGTCTGACATCCTGAAAATACGCTTATTAGATTCCCTGCCAAGAGTTAGATGAGAAGATCAATACCACTTTCACACTGTATCTGTACACTAAATATGAAACTACAGCCAGCATCCGCTTAGCTTAGTTTAGCATAGACACTGAAAACAGCAGGGAACAGCTAGCCTGACTCTGTCCCAATGTAACTAAATTTGCAACATGTTATATCTTATTTGTTTAAACCTCTCAGTGAAGACTCCAGGAAGTCAATACACCTAGCCACAAAATAGTCCAACACATAATCCTCCCTAAAACCACATCATGTCGTTTTTACTCTTTGGTTTTTTTTATGGATTTAAAAAAATAAGTTATAACATCTCATTATATGAGTGATCTTTAGAGGTGCTCGTGGGTGGACTTTGTTAGCTTTGGACAGAGCCTAGCTCTGACTGCTGACTGGAGCTTCGTATTTGGGGAATAGAAATGAGAGTGGTATTAGTTTTTCTAACTCAAACAAGGGAATACGATTATTTTTTTAAACACAAAGTTATTGATGTTTGATTTAAAGAAAAAAAAAAAAAGAATAGTTTGAACTAAAGCCAACCTGCAGGTGTGAGAGAAATAAAATGACCTCTCACCTGGAAGATGTAGTCTCCTGGCCGTACATCTGTCACGTCAACCCACTGACAGTCGATGTCGTGGCGATAAGTATCCCAGCAGCCCACAGAGATACCCTGGTCACCCATGTTGTAGCAGGAGAACCGCTTCTGGAGTCCTAACACACACCACAACGACATTATCAATCACATCATCAAACTCATTTAATGCTCAGCACTCCCTTTTAATTTTAAGAGAATTTAGCTTCCTGAATTGCATTAGACTACATATGAGCGCTGCTTTTTCATATGAGCTAATTCATCCATGATATAACAAGTAAATGGAGAGTAAACAAACAAAAACAGTAGCGATCTAATACATTAACCACAAAGTAAAAATCTGAATAGCTGTAGCTGAAATATTGATATTAATTTCCTGTCACTAATGGAAAAGAGTATTTTTTCGGGGATTCATGAATGGTGGTGAACATTACCTTCAGGGCAGTAAGTGTCCTCCAGACAGAAACTGGCCTTGTGTCCCTCTGCAACCCTCGTGCCATTCAGAGTCAGCAGGTCGTAATGCGTGAACACCTCGATGCTGTGGTAGTGCCTGAGACGACAGAGGGGGAAAGCCCAGGTGAGAGTGTGTGTGTGTGTGTGTTTCCGTGAGTGTGTGCATTTACACTAAATGAACACTGGCTTGTCGCTCAATGACCTCACTGCTTGAACATGAGCGTGGGTGTCACCGTAACACCTCTCACAGAAACTTGTTTTAGCGCCAGCTTGGTTGAGCTGTTTACTCATTCTCAGTGAATGGAGGGCTTTGAAACACACATCCAAAGCTCTGATGTGTTGTTGTAACAAACTGCGGCAGACCTGACTGTGCGTGGCCTACCCTGTCCTTTGTATTATGCCCGACCTGTAGTAAATGGTTTGGTTCAACAGTCATTTCCACAGACACGTGCTGCAGGGCTGTTAATGGATCTGGAGAGATGACAACACTGTTTCGGGCCACCCGTAACTCACTGGGACACATCTCACACAGCCAACACTGTGGGCTTCAAATGGGTCATTCTTCTCTCGTGACGACAGGCCTCAAAGTGCTCTCGTCATCTGCCAAGAAACTAAGTAACTGAGCAGAGCGTACTGAGAGGTAGAGTGGAATGTGTTAAGAGTATGCCAGGTGAGCCTGGTGACAGACAAAGGCTCTTATGTTAAGCTTGTGTTGCATGCTACCTGCCGACCCCTCATAAAACCGTACGTGCACTGGAACAAAGATCACACTTCAATATGTTTTCTTTCCAGATAGTAATTGAATGCAATTAAATTAAATATAACTCAAATTACTCAGTGTGGAGGTAGTTATATCACGAATGCAGGTATAAGAAAAAATTGTATGAGAATCAGGTGTTTGACAGAATATTTTTGGCCGCCTTTCATGCCCTTTGAAAACCACAAGTCACCTGTATCCAGGACACTCTATACCACAGTTTCCCCAAACAAACTGAACAAAATGACCACATGTGTAACCACAACACCCCAAATATAGTAAGTATTTAAACAGTTCTCTCCATTGCAACATACCTAAGCAAAGTAACACAGCCAAAAAACCCTTGTGGGATTCTCTACCTGTGACACTGGTGCCATGTCCAGCTCTCCTTTGATGCTTTGGGTCTGAAATCGGATCTGCCCAGGTTCATGATGCGTGAAGAGAAGCGCAGCAGGCGTCGATGGCCATAGGGCCAGTTCATCCTGGCAGCGGAGGAAGACAGACAGTTCTCTTCATGTGCACAGGTCAGCAGGTGGAGGGGTCTGTCTTCCAGGTAGGCTGTCTCCTGGACCAGCTGGGCATCCAGAACAAGGTCAGGTGCCGCTGAAGCAGGACAGATGTGAGAGGTTATGTTGGATTAAAACAGGTTTTGAACCAGAAGAGGGGATGGAGAGCTACAGGAAGACGGTTCGGCTTACTTTCTGAGCAGCTGACCCCAGCAGCTTTAGTTCCACCTCCCCGAGGGCAGTGGACATGGTTGTTGCGGCGACACTGTTGAATCGAAAGCTCTGTGCCGACACAGTGAGTTCCACTGAGAATCACATCAGCTGCATTTGGGTCACCAGACCAGTACCAGGTCTCCTGTTGGAGGCAGAAGCGGGGGTGGGGTCACAAGACATAGACAGCTTGTCAGGGTTTTTTTTTTATTAATGAGAAGTATTATAGCTTATTGTCCACCACACTGACTTCAGGGGCTGTGACTATGGATTGGCCTCCATCTGTTCATTTGTTTGATCATCTGTTTGTTTGTACTTTCATCAATAAGTCAGACACTGCTGATAGGATTTTGACAAATCTTGGAGGAATGATGCCTCTGACCACACTGATTGGTCTAGAGGTGGGAGTGCTATATTGTTTGTTCATTCAGGGCATAATGTCCAAGATCTTTAACAGTGATGATCCAACTTTGAGGAAAGTTGTGGAGGTGTACTCTGGCATTTACTAAATCACCCTGATTTGCTGCAGGGGTGGTGCCACAATCAAAGTCAAAATGACAAAATGCTTGCTGCCACCTTGTCAGTTATAGACTGTTGTCAGGTGGATTCTTACAGTACCTGATGTGCACTGGCAGCGAAGCCCAGACCCAGCTGTCTGCACACCACCATGGCTTCATCGATGCTCCAGTTCTCACTGCAGACAGAGCCCCAACGCTTACGGCCCCCAACCTCCATCAACACCTCAACACGGCCTTCCGATGGAACTCTACCACCAGTCAGCCGCACCTGGAAATCCATCAGATTAAAGGGATTAAATAAGTAATGCTTTATCAGTTGAAGCTGATACATGTACATGGTGTGATGGTGTAGTTTTTATACCGTGTTCTCTATGCCAGTCTTAGGGACGTTACAGCGTACTGAGGCATCCTGGCTGTGTTTGAATGTCCACGGTTGGACTTCCTGGAAATAGCAGTCTAGGATGGAGCGCTCTGTCCCCATACACTGGACACTGTTCATATGGATAGGTCCTGTACCTGGAGAGGGAGAAGGAGATGTGGGAGATTTAAAGACTGTACTGACAAAAATAAAGCAGGAAAATACCACAACACCATTGACATAACTGAAGGGCAATATTTCATGCGCCCTGTTTGGGGCCACCCAACGTGGACACAATGGCATTAGCAGACTTTATCACGCAAAGGACATGCACACACACAAGTGAACATCTGTATTTCTTTCACATAAATACGCTTTCTCTACCTCAGCGTCAAACCAACATTAAGAAGTTCCTATCTCTCATGACAAAATGCTCCTGCCAGCCAAGCCACAGTACCACCACCATCTACTCTGGGGATCTGTCACACCTCATTACCAACATTCTGTTGCTTTGGGCCAAACAACAACAACATTGTGCAGAGTCCACCACCCTGGGTGATCAAACGAGGCCAAATCTGTGTCAACAAAACAAGACTAAATAAGACTTTCACTTGTATTCGTTTGTCGTTTAAAACAAGATAATCTCTGAACAACATAGGAAATGGTGGAAAGAACACTAGAGATTTTGTGAAAGTAAACAGCTGATGTCACAATGATGGAAGTAAATGAAAACACAGGGCAAACTATGGTTTCTGTTTCTTAAAACAAAAGACATAAACTGTAAACTTGGGAGTGTGGCAGCATTGAAATAAATACAACCATAACCACATAACCAGGGGGAAAGAGAGAAAAACCGAGGAAAAGGAGTGAAAAGGAAGATGGTTGAAATGGCAGAGACCAGATTGCAGCCTAATTCAGTCTGTCTCTGTGTTGGTTTTGGTAGATTGAAGGCCTGGTTCCATACTGGTCACCATGCGTGGGTTCATACTTAGGAAAAGACACATCTAAACCACTTCCGCCTCTATCTGTATGGTGAAGGCCACAAGCTAGATCCAAACTCCCACTGTTTAAGTTATCAAGACAAACACAGGGCCCCCTCAAGGGATCTTCAAAATGAACACTGACATGTTGTATTTAAACTTTAGTTTGGGAAATCCACGAAAACCCAAAATAAATTCCAAGGAACCGGCCACACAGACTTTACATGCACACAAACACACAAGCTTTTTGGGTGTTTTACTCCCTTATGTACAGTATGTATAGCAAACTGTACTTCACGGGTAAAATTACACGGTAAAATAACAATGTTGGTCAAGAAAGGAAATAGAAACATTGTCCCTGTAATTTAACTCGCTGATGGTGATGATAAATGCAATGATGATGGGAGTTAGATGGTTGGCAGATGGAGTTTGCACAGAGCTTAGAATATTTTCTTCACTTTCATTCTCCCTGACATCAATCTCCCAAATGATCAAACCATGAACTTCAATATAACAGCAGATACAGCTATGAGAGCAATAATGAGGCATAATATAAATGTGGTATCTTAAAAGTAGTATTTACAAGAAATAGGTCGAGCTTCATTACCGCATAATTTGAACTGGCAGATGACACTGATCATTTGGACAGATTAGAAAATTGACTTTAAGGGATGGAAACAGGGTAAAATCGGTCACATTCTTGTTGAGAATAGCGTAAATAGTTGGTTAGTGGTTACGAGGGAAACCCTGTTCTTTTACTCTCTGAAATTAAACTCCATTTTAGGCACATTAATGTTGTGTCCGTAGTGTTTTTCTTTCCATGCTACGTCTCTTTCTAAGATTTGTAAGCAACTTTCTGTCATCGGACAAATCTGTTTCTTCGCCAAGTGCTAAAATCACGTCAGTTTGTAAATAGCTCTGCCTGTGGGCGTTCAGATGTTAGAAGCCAGAATCAAAATCGTGTGTCTTTGTCAACATGATTTCAAAGCTGATGCACACGTTGTAAACTGATACTTATACTGTTTATGAGTGTGTGTGTGTGTGTGTGTGCCAGTATACTGCAGTTGCAGGTAAGTGCATATGTGCAAGCAAGTGTTTCATGCTTTGAATGTGGCCTCACCCATCAAATCTGATGGGTGAGGCCACATTCAAAGCATGAATCTCTGCCACCCTCTCTGGTCCACCAGCCAGTGAACCACGACCTTTATCACCTTATCACATTTGATCATCATAAATAATTCAATGCTCTTCTGTGGGGTCTTGTTGCTACAGACTTCTGGCTGAAAGATTTGATAGAAATCATGGAGATTTTCTTTTCTCAAGTGCTGACAGAAAGCAAGTGAACCTGAGTGTTATGCAGTGTGATGTGAAGACTGTATTGCTGGCTATCTCAAAATATTGATGCTTTTTAATATATGATGATTTAAAATAGAAATTAACTGTGTGTGCAAATAAAATATGTACAAAACTACATTTAAAACAATTTACTTTTTCAGGACTTCTTTCTCAGTGAGAGTTTGTTCTATTAAAGAGTATAATTTCGGCCTTTTTCAATGATACATGGACCTATGTTTATGTGGCCTTCAAGCACATGGAAAATTATATGTCACAGTAAAATGTCTAACAGGCTGCATGTTATAGAAAAGAGGCTGTGAGACGCCTTTGATGTCCAATCCTCCTGCAATGGCAATGTATATGTAAGACAGAAACAGACAGAAAGTGAGAGTACTGTGTGTCTGCATGTATGCGTGTGGGTGCCAGTCTTGGACTGAGAGCAAGAATGAGAGAGAACGTATGTATGTGCGTGCATAGTAAATGTGTGAATCACCAACTCAGGAAACACAGTATAGGAAACCTGCATTTCCAGGAGCGAGACAGGAGTAATATGAGGTGAAATTAGAGGGTAAACCTGCCATTTGTCAAACCAAACTACAGCTGCAGAGCCACATCTTAATGTTATAATTTTGAGACTGATTTTATTACACACACACATGCAAAATATACATTCTGGCATGTGCACGCGTGCACTTACACAAATGCAGCTTTGTGGGCAGGAGAATCTATTTTAAGGTAGAAAATTGAACGCTTTTTGGCTTTTTGGCTCCTCCCTGGCAATTAAACACCTCTGCTTCAGACTACTGGAACCATGAACCATGAACCCGAACCCTGAACCGACGAGTAAAGGTACCGACTGAAACCAGACGATACGGTTATATGTTTGTAAAATCTCCTTAGAAGAGCCAGCTTTAGTTCTGTTAGACTCATCAAAAAGGAAGATAGCATAAATGACATCATCTACAGAAAACCCACTTTAAGAAGTTGAAAGGTAAAAGGGACTATTCCAACACTTACAAAAATATCCTCTGTATGATCAAGTGAACAGCTAAACCAGCAGATTGTCATCCCACATTTCATCTTGATCAACATGATTAGAGAGTACACCCTATCCTGAGGCCTGGGTAGGCTGTTCTCACATCTTGTAAGGGTGGGGACACCACTGGCGCAGCTGGATACAGACTGAATCTGTGCGTCACCATAGCTGGAAATTTGAAATCGAAGGAAAAAGACCACAGCACTCAGTGAGTGAATAAAAAGCTTGCTTGAAGCTAGCAAGATTATGTCTGTTACTTTAGTTACCAAAAGCCAATGTAAACCACTGTGGCTTATAGTATTACATTTTTTTGTGTAAGTGTGTGTATGCACATGTGCATGGTGTTTGGGCAGCTGGTAGCCTTGGCGAAGGACTCACGTAATCACAGCTGGAGATACTGCAATCATCACATTTGCAGTTTCACAAGGTAACATACAGAGACAGACAGACAAACACACATGCCCATACATTATCTGATCCGTCAGAGCAGACGGGGTGCGGTGTCTAAGATAAGCAAAAGACTGGAAAAGTCTCCCTTTCGTCTCCGGAAGACCATGACGCACGATAAACACATTCAAACATCCACATTGCAGATTCCAAACAACTAGATTAAGTGGGAAGATTTCCAGAAACTCAAGCTTAAGTCATGCAGAAGCCTTTGTCCTGAGCACCAGCAGTGATCTCTCTCACCTTGACCCATAAAGGCTCCATGCAGGGCATCCTTGGCAGTACCGAAGCCCAGTTCTCTGCACACCACACTGGCTGCAGTTCTTTCCCACATGTGGTCCACAATGGTCCCCCACTTTCCATCTCGGAGCACCTCCACACGACCTTCACCCAGCCTGGGGCCGGCCTTCAGACGAACAGGCTGAACAAAGCAGCAAAAGAGAGTATAGTTGAGCTTATCTGTAAGAACAGTACATGCAAACACTGTATGATTGGGCTACTGTAGGCCTAATTTTGTTATATCTTACCACAACTGGATAAGGGGCCTGGGGTCTTCCTGAGGAGATGCGAGCGAACTGAGGTCCCGGCACACACTTGACCACTGCATGCCTCCCATTCTTACAGGGGGTGGGGCTACGGGGGATTGACAGCTGAGCATGGCACTCTGACAGGCTGTTCTCACTGCCCAGACAGTGTACTTTCTCTACCCAGAATCCCTTCTTCTTTGCCATAATGCTCAGTCTAGAAAAGAGCAGGAAGTCCATTTTTGGTCAAACATTCTTAAATAAAGTTCAAGTTCAGAAGGTCAAATAATGTAAATAAACATGACTACCTTGTTGAAGGATCTGCAACTTTGGCATCCCATATTTTCCTATAAAACAACAAAGAATAGATGGATGTTAGTTCTATCAGGTCTGTGTATTTACTGAGGTTTCTGGGACACACACAAATCACCCTGTGAGGTGACTTGAGCAACCAAACTCTGATGCAAAGAGGGAGTGACTGTAAGATATACTGTAGCATCTGCTGTTTGTTTTATATGTAACCTGGCCAAACAGGAGAATTTTCTGCCACAGTGAATCGCTGTACACACACACACACATATACATAGACTTGCTTTTTACTTGAGTGCTTGGTAATTATCTAAAATAGTTGCTGCTCAGACGCTGACTTTATCAAAAAAATGAATCATACTGGTCTAAATATAATTTCTGCGTATAAAACCACAATGAGCTGTGCATGTGGCTTTGTGGTGAGTGTTAAAATTAGGTGTATTGATGGCAATGACTGGCAAAATTCAAGAGAATTCACTGTGCCTGTTCCCTTTCAGTAAGTTCATTTTCTGTCTCTCTTTCTTGTTTTATAAGTTCAGTAGGCTGTATTTCCATCAGGAATGTGGGCTGTTTGCTATTTGCTGCGTTTATGTTTAGAGAAAGTGACCGGTGTGTCATATGTCCCTGAGCTATAAGGCAACGGTACAACTCAAATTATTTTTTGCTTTTAATCTAACATGTGCCCTTTTACTACACGACTTTTGCATTGCTTGTTGTAACATAACAGAGATTTGTACATAACTACAGGATGTAAGAACTATAACAAGATAAACACTAGATATTTTGAACTCTGTCGTTAACCTCCAAAGCCACAAACTAAAAAAAAAAATCATGACATTCAACATCAGTGATGTACAACATTTCTGGGAAAACAGGGTTTGACCAAGCACGATATGCAAACAAAAACTCTGGCACGTCCGAGAAATACCAGAATAGAGATTTATGCACCAAGTCGGCTGGCTGACACGGGAGAGCAGTGGAGAGGAAAGCCTTCTGTTCTCTTGGCAGACAAACAGCCAAGCAGACATGCCACACGGACCATGCCAGGGTGTCCTTAAACCATCGCAAAATACACACACCATTGTAAGAATTCACATCAATTACACCAAAACACACGAGATACATATGATACACTTGATATAGCCTGACTGATGTTTTATTGGCCAATATCACCAAATCTTTCCAAGTTTAATTTCCTCTTTGGAGCTGTGCATCAGCATGGCATCACAAGTGTCGGAGGATTAAATGGTTCTTTGTTGTTTTTCCTACTGACAAGGTGAGAAAACTTGACTAAAACATACTCCAATGCTGATTTCAGTGGTATTGCCCTTTAAAGAAACAAACATTTCTGAGTATATTTGTTTGAAAGCACAGGAAAGTAAATGTTTGTATTTCTGACATGAAACTGCAGACTTTCCCGAAAAGCTAAGTCTTAAAAATAAACTGAGGATGTTGAAATCAAGAGACGCATTGTCATTGACGCAGTGTTATATAGATGATTGCGTGAGGTCATGGGCTGCTGACTGTACACTCTCCAAAATGACAAAATAACTTGTTTCCTGATGTTGTAAGCACCAATGGGCCAGAAGAAACCTCCTCGCTCTGTAGTTAAAAATATAAACAATCCCTCATCAAACATATTAGTATTTGGTAAGGAAATATACTTACTAATTAGTTTTAGAAAACGAGCACACTTTCATTTCAGCAATTATTTAGCAAATAGAGGTGTTTCGCAAACTGCAGATGCTATTTTTAAATGAAACTTTTTAAATGGACTTTAGCTAGTCGCTGAGGCCCATTTGAAGTACAAATGCAGCACTGAAAAGCTCAATGTAATTTATGAACATCTGTAAAAGAAATCTCAATTGCTTAAATCGTCTTGCTTACTACCACTAAAGACTATATCAAACATTTCACTTGATGAGGCAGAAAAATCCCATAAAGGCATACATTATAAATCATGTGCATGGCGCTAAATAAAGCCATATGTGATGTCAGGAGACACATTGTATAGAATTTAACACTTGTTCTTTACTGTGTCTTGAACTACACTTGTAAAATATCTTCAATGCGTCTACCATGTGGCTCTGCAGTAACATATCATCGAGGACAGACACTGAGGAGCATCCACACACGTACAAACACATTTTCCCATGAGGCAAATATGACTTGTTTGTGACCTCACCACAGACCGATAAGCTAACCATTTTCCCTCTTCAGAAACAAACAGGCACTAACAAGCTATAAATGATACCTTCAGGTCTTTCATTTAACTAAATCAAAGCACTGTTTGTTGATGTTTCATTTCTTATCAAGATAGCAAAATGCATACAAAGCACTTTGTTAATATAGAAAAAAATATAATTAACAGTTCAGTGTTTCTCTTGGTTATGAAGAATATAATTGAGTCTATATGACTGCATGTATTTGTAATAAATATCACAAGCAGTATGGGAGCATTGGTCCACAGCTGTGTGCTCATGCAGTTAACAAACAGCCACAGTATTAGTTTTCTACCTCCATAGCATTCATCAGCCTGCTTAACCAAACATTGCCTGCTTAACCAGCACTTGTTGTGGAGCCAAGAGAACAGAGGCTAATGATAGGGAATCCCACCCGCCTCTTAAAAAGACAAGTATTACAACACTGTTTGGGTTTCATCACCCTCACACTGCTCACTGGCTTTAAGTCTTACTGTGTTCTGATGTGTTAAAAAATAACATCACTGGTATGTTTTAATCAGAGATTGGTGAGGATATGTCTCAAAAAGCAATGATACCAAAATCAGGGAGCAAAGATTATGAAAAGAACTAACTTCACATCAACAGCTTATTTGCATTTTTTCCCATTTGTACTACCAGAGGAACAGTCTGAGCTGTTTTTGCCAAAAGTAGACCTTGTTTACTCTAAACTGCGGTGAACAGCACAAAACACAAGTTTTGGGAGCTTGGAGACATAAAATCAGGGTAAAAAGTATAATGTTTTGGTTTAATCTGCTTCTTTAAAAAAAAAGTGTAAAATTGAAAACAATGAGCCTTTTATACCCTATATCAGGTGTACTAAATATGCTAAAGTATATTACTACTAAACCTTGGTTTACAACAGGCTTATTCGGCTCAGCAGTTAGCATTAAGATGCTTGAAAATATGTTCTGCAGTCACATCAAGAAGTTATCTCCATAGTGGACCAAATACTCAGCTACGGAAAAATGAAAAAGAAGGACAAGAGAGGGAATTTTATTTCCTTATAGAGCATAAATGAAGCCAATCTGAAAAGGATCTTGCAGACCAGAATGAGCTGATTAAATCACTCTGCTTCAACTTGGTTTTGAAAGCCGGCTTCCACAGTCTGTTCCAAACCACAAAAAGAGCCCATGGCATGAATACAGAAATTAAAAGATGGGAAAATAAATTAGAGAGAAGGTCATTTAGGAAGATCAGATAGGAAAACCAAAGTCGGTCACACAAAATGTCACCCAAAGGCCTGAAAATCATACCCTCATCGTTAAAAAAATTTCAGCTAAAACATAATTAAACAGAAAATGCCGGGTTAAGTCCCCAAATCACTACGGTGACAGAGGAAGACAGACAGCTGCTGACACAGCGGCCCTCACTGCAAACTGCAGCTGTAATTGGACATATTTCACACGAGCAAGCGAAAATCTGGCTCATCTGACTGCTGCTCTTGTTCTCTGCCTCCATCTCCTTTTTCTCTCGTTACTCTCTTCCTCCACCTTTGCCAACTCTGTCTTACTCTCTGTCACACACACGGCTATAATTGGGGGTGTTTTTTCACTCTCAGCAGAAACCCCAGAGAGCCTCAGTGCTGACCAACCTGTAATTACAGCATCTCCAGAGTCTCATCCAAGAGACACAGGCGGCCGAGAGACATGCAGGGTCCAGGATTTCTAAGAATGGACTGAGAGACTTGGAGCAAGGTGGAGAAACAGGGTGGAGTGTCACTGGCTAAATTTGGTCTAAATTTGCAATACAATACTAAGCTTTTCTGGCACCCGTTTCAGTGGAAGGTGTTACATAAAAACTGAACACCATATAGTTTCTTGGTGACTCTGCTCACATTTTGTAATTATAATTACAGCGGTAATTTCAGTCAGAGTGCAGTCCTTACAATTACCCATGAATCCAAGCTGAAACAGCATTCCCTGTGCTCTAAGTATTCTTTTGGTTGTTACTGGCTGTCAGATATGAACATCCCAATACGATAACACAGACAAGGATTCATCCTGACATTAGAAACCAAATACTGTAAAATAACTTGAGTATAACACTGGCATTTAATATTTTGAGACATGTGTACACCTTGAACCAGTCTGAAGTCAAGAACAAATATGCATTTGTGGTGCTAGAAAACAGGTACTGATTTGGACACAAATACATCATCGTGGTTCAGACCAATATAGCGCCTGAGGCTACAGCAAAACACCAGGTCATACCCATGATGGGCAAACCAAGATGTATCAAGTCACAACCGCTTCATGCCAGAGCCTTATAGTTTAAAATATAGAAAATCAACATAATGCTTTCCCACACTTTTCACTGTACATGTAGAAGATATGCTGCATAAACAGTATCATCCACATTGTTGTGGCTTAGGGCAGAGACAAAAAGAGCTTGAGGAGTGCTATTATTTAAGATCCTTTTCTTTAGAGGAGGATTTCAAAACAACACCCTGAGACAGTCGGTGAGCTGCTTCCCTGCAGGCTTCAGTCCAAGCCCTTCAAGCTACAGCAGCACTGTCCTTCTCTGTCATATCTCTCTTCTTGGTGAGCAGTTAAATCTCTTATGTTGCAGCCAAATCTACCCATCTGACTCCTCACTCAACTATTACTTGTGCTCCCGTCTCCCATTCTTGGCATTAAGTGGTGAATCTGTACTGCGATAGAAAATCGAAGAGAGTCATCACACCTGCAATGCGGGGAAGCTGTGCTCTAATAAATGATCCCATACAGATGGTGTACAGAGTCAGGCTAGGTTGTTCAGCGACAGCTCACTCTGAGGACCTTTTATTGCTGTAGATATGATGCCTGATGATGCCCTCCTCCAACAACAGAATCAAGTTATAGCGTCACTGTGTTCCCAATAAAAGAGTTCAGCGGAGATAGCTTTACAGCGGAGATACAAATTCAGTTTGTAAAGTGAATAAAGTCTATAAAACAAATAAGTTACCCCCTCAATAGGAACAAGGTTTCAGCAGCAAGAGGAATCCAGCACCTACAATACAGAGCAGATGTTGCGGTCTGTCGCCAGTTGAGTCACACTAACCCTGGCCAAGAGAGAAAAGGAATAGCTTAACTGTGAATCATCTAGAGCCAACAGCTCTCCAGGAACCAGATCCAACTGGGTCCCCCATTCACTGAGGACAGCGAATGGTCAGACATTATTCATTCTTATAATAGCACAGGAGTAATCCTCTGCTTATGTGTGGTCCTCCCGCGGTTTAAGAGTAGCACCCTTCCAAAAACCACTGTCACAGTTTTCAGCAGGAGAGGAAGTGCAGATTTGTGTCAAAAGGGCAAAAGGAGAAACTTAAACACAATATATTAAATACAATGCGGTGTATGCGCAAGAGTATGCATGTGTACACGCTAGGGTTGGGTATTGAACCTTAACACTGTTTAAACAAAAAAATTACCAAAAGTACACAAAACTGGGATTGAATACTTGGTCAAATTCTTATTCTTGTTTAGTTATTCATAATCAAATACTTCTTGCTGCTTTTTTGTTTGTTTGTGTGTTTTTTGTGTTTGTGTTTTAGTTAGAAATAGTCTTTAATAGCTGCTTCATGTTCAGACTAAATCAAACAGATGACCTTAAGAGGTTTAGCTTATAAATAAAAACATTATTTTTATTATTAAATAAAAACTGTTTCTATGTTCCCTGAAGTAAAGTCTTGAAAGGAGTATTGTTTTGCTACTGATACAGTTTGCTACTGTATCAGCAAATTTCAAATGACAAGCCCTGTTACACACACACACACACACACACACACACATACACACACTAACACTGGCAGCATGTCACACACACTGTTGGAGGAAGATGTAAAAGTGAAGAGATGCATGGCTGACTCAAGCCTGCAGAGGCTGTCCTGCCAATAAGACGAGTCGCTTCACAAAGACACTCATCCCGCTCTCCAATAGCTGCCTCAGTTGCACACCATGGTATCAATGGGACAGTTACAGCACAATCAGCGGTGATATTACACCTCGGCACAGGAATCTAAAAGTAAAAGTGGGGCTGTTTGTCTGGGAGCTGCATGCTGAAGATAGCATCGGAAAGAGACGAAGGGAGAGAGTGAGAGAGAGGCAATGAGGTGAGCAGAGGTGATTTACCTAGAGAGAGGTGTAAAGAAAGGGCAGGAGAGAGGGGACAGAGATCCCTTTATCATCATCCTGAGGCTGAGGAGAGGACGGGAGGGGAGGGGGAGAAAAGGGGAACATGGGGAAGAAGTGGCTGGGGGAAGAAGATAAGCTCGACAAAAGGCCTTTATTCAATGCAGCTTTAAACGGGGTGCCACTGTTGTTCTTTTTTTATTTTTGAGGATGTGTTTTTATTCATTTAACAATGGGATGAATGGCATAGTATGTTGCCCTTCTGAACTACAGTGAACAGCCAATCTCATAACTTGAGTTCATGAAGGTCAATTGTGTTGTTCTCAGTGGAGCTTGCAGGAAAAGATTCATACTCACTTGTACGTTTTGACATTGTGCTGGACAGCCTCTGGAAAGCCAAGCATCCCGCACACAACTCTGCTGCTGTTGAGACTCCAACCCAAGTCACAGACCTGCCTCCATCTCCCAGCATGCTTCACTTGCACCATACCCTCTGTGACCAGGCTCTTCTTCTTGGTAGCCATGAGGATGGGCCGAAGACGTACCTCCTCGATTTGCACCTTACTGTGACCCTTAGGGGAAGAGAATGTCACATCTGCTGTTATAAAAGAATAGCTCACAAATTCAGCTACCTGTCAGGTGGTGTTTATCAGAAGAATGCTGCTGTACCTGGAAATGGTGATGTCGCTGTAACCTGGGCACCTCATATGGATGTCCATTTCCGTAATTTCCGTATCCTGGATGCCTGCGGGTAGCCATGAGGCCTTGCCACTGTTGTGCAGGGCTAACATTGGGCCTGATGGCGTTGGTTTGGCCTCTGCTGTGTGTCTGATCCAGCCTTTGCTGAGGGGTGCACACCACTCCCAGGTCTTCAGAGTGTTTACAGTCATTCACACCCCAGCCATTGTGCTTGCAGTCTTTCAAGGAGTTCTCAGAGCCGTCACAGCGTACATTGTCCATCCATATTGGGCCTTGTGAAAGGATAAACAATTCATTACTACATTCATTGGGATTTTCATTGATTTTTCAATAGACAGACTAGGCATTGCATCTACATGAGGGCCAAATCAGTTCTTAAACACCTAACACTTGACTTTTACTGGCAGACTGATTTAAGGTTGCACCTTAGCGGTGTGTTTAGCAGTAGATACACAGTATTTTACAAGGCAGGGTACAGTAGATCCTGCTCCTTGAATCCACTCAACCTTCTCTTTAATTTGGATTTAAAAGCAGCAGTAAAGAATGTTTATGAACCACAGCGAGTGTTGCACAACTCTGGCAAGCTTATGCTGTCATTATTCTAAAACAAATGCCCCTTTTCAGCCCATATATTTGCTCTGCCAGCCTGCCGGGCGACCTTAACGAGATGTAGGCTCCAATCCCAAAACAAGTTATCTTTGTCACTTCATGATGCTAGTTATTTTGGATGTCTTAATTGGTGGTCTGTTCATGAAGTTATGCACTTAGTGTGTTGCTGGGAAAGGACAGTGTAGCAAGTCTTGGAAAAGACAGGTTTGGATAAACTGGTCCGATATGGCTGCCTATCATAGGGATATTAAATCTAATAAACTGACTATGTGAGTCTAATGGACCTTTTTCAGGACAGATATTTCTTGTAATAGCATGAAAAGCGCAGGTGTAGCTAACAAATACTATAGAATAGGCTATCTGTAAGCCTTGCACAGTGGTGGGACCCTGAAACTAGTAAACTAAATGGAGTGCAGCCCTTGTTAAACTTGTGGTTTTCCTGCTACCACATGTCAAAATGTCTGCAGTGAAAACCTATCATTTTGTTAACACTCACATTCAGCCAGTTTGGCTTTGGCCTACCAGTGTCATTTGACCTTTCTCAGTACAGTCTCTGACTACCAGAAAAGTGGCTGAATTGAATTTGGCACCGAAAGTAGTCTCACCCGTTCCTTCTCCATACTTGGCGCTGTGCGCCCACGTTATACCACTCTGGAAACCCAGCTCTCGACACACCACGTTGGCGAGTTTGATGTCCACTTCATCATCACAGACAGTCCCCCAGGTGTTGTTGTGCAGGACCTCCACGCGCCCCTCGTTCGGCTCTCGCGCAAAGTTGCCCGCCAGACGCACCTTGGCGGCCGGTGCGCGAGCCGCCCTGCGCTGAGAAGACGTCGTCCGCCGAGGTTCAGCACGAGCGGGACAGGAGAGAGACAGCAGCAGCAGCAGGAGGCAGCAGCTCAAGCAGAAAGTGCGGGTCATCGTGACAGAGAGGAGGGGGTCTGAAGGGAAAGGTTGAAAAACTGTTTGATTTAATTTGTACCACTTTTATTAAATCAACCCGTGTTCTAATTGTTTTAATTCATTTCGTGTTCAATTGACAAGTGAAGTCTTTAACTGGCTTGTCAATTAGGTATTCAGTTAAAAATTCAGTTAAACTACAGGCTCATTTGCCTGTGATGGGAAACATCTATCAATTTTAGATTCATCCTGAGACAAACCACTGCGCATTAAGACTGAGTAATTCTCTTCAAGTTAAGGAGCCAGCCCGCAGGGAGAGAGAGGCCTGGATATTTAACAGACCAACGGTGACATCGTCTGGACAAAATAGTTCAGATTGTCAACTCACTGACAGCCACCAGCATCCTCACTCTTATCAAAGATGACTGATGTGCTGATACAGTGGCAGTTTATCTGTTAACAGTCAGAGATAAAGCATGACTGCTTTTCTACACCCACATTTGATTTCAGCCAATGCAGTAATCTTGCAGTGATGCAAGAGAAGGCAACAAAATGCATAAAATGAACGCTCTTCACTCATGTCAAACATAGGCATATAATTAGAGATGCAGCAGTGCACTTTTGTATTGCAATTCACGTGAACAAACACCCCCCAAGGCTAACAAACCAGACAGAAACACAAGGCAGGTTCTAACTGGAAGTTAACAAGAACCAAACAAGAACGCAGTGGTGGAGACAGACACTGACTGAAATATTAAATTACCGCAGGCCACAGCACAACGCTGGCCGCAAAATGCACAAAATCTTAGTATGCTTTCATGATGAAATTATAAAGGAACAAACCAACGACAAGCAAAGAGACTATTCAGACTGAACCTCAGTAAATCATATTGAGAAAAACAGAGCCCAACTCATATATCATACAAAGCCATATGTATCTGTTGTTACAGTGTAATCCAGACACTACACTAACCAGTTTGAAATAAATTAAAAATTATTTAAAAATTATTTAAAATATTTCCTCTAAATGTTTAAATATTGGCAATATTATTTCTAATTGATTTTTTTCAAGTTAGAGAAAAGATTAACTGATCCATCTCAGCCCTTGAAACACCTGTTACACTTGTACATAGCTGCATCTATTAAAATAATATAATAAGAACAATATTAACTAAGCATTTTAGAAAAGATAGAACAAAATCTTTTATCAAGAAAGAAAATGTAAAAGGAGAAGTTAGGGTGAAAGTTCACTCACCTGGCAGGCAGCAAATGCTTGCAGTCGTGGACGTCACTGACTAGGAGAGAGTGACTGAGTGAAGGAGTGTGTCTACTAAATGTTCTCCCTAGTCAATCCTCCCTTCTTCCCTCCTTCTCCCTATATCCCTCCCTGCCTCCCTCCCTCCTGCTGTGCTCTCTTTCCCTTTAGGTCTCTTTCTCTCATATATGACTAAGAATTGACTAATTAAAATAGTAAAATGTAAAGCTGGTTTATTAGATTGCAATCTAATTGTCAAGATAATGATCCAACACTGTTCAAAATCTAAAAATATCTATAAGCAGTGGGTTTCCTCTGCCACTTATCATTTTGACTGAGCCTGTGTTTCTGTCTGTGCTGACATGTGTATGATTGTGGGTGAATACTTTTAAACAGGGCTGAATGAGCTCTTTGATAAAACATGGGATTATTGTTTGTCACAGAGAAATTAATCAGACGGTCAATCTGGTGTCAGATATTTGACAAATAAGTCTATGGCAATACTAGACTCACCAGTTTCAGCAAAAAAAATTGAGTTCGTACATTACAAAACTCATTTGCATTATTATATCATGTGATTGGACGTCTTACCAACTCTCCTCTCTGGTTGGCTGATCATGCTTTACACAACTGTACACTCAGAGCATTGCACAACAGTAGGGGCAACGTGTGTAAATGTAACCAACAGGAAGGTCTTGGTTCCAGAATAGTTTCAAACATCAAGTTCCAAGTGTCTTAAAGAAGCTCCTTATACCACAGGGTAGATATTTCCTTGTTGAGATGGCCGCAAACCACCAACACTAAAATAGGCCCAGCCTCACCGTAGCCATGGTGAACGTGACTGATGAGAATATACCATACCACCCCTGCACAGGAGTATGTTACTACCTTCAAACCTATCATCATTGTATAGAAAGTATAAAGAATTTGACTCATTGGTAGATCCAGATAAAAAATGAGGGAAAAGTCCTGTTTATGGCTTTCTAGCAAAGGTCACCTCAGTGCTCGGTCCTGATCCGATTTAGGATTCATCCAAATGACTACTAAGGTCTTTCTACATGTTTGAAAGATGTTTATTTTTTGAGTAATTTTGGGAGGATTTGAGACTAAATTAGCTACATGGAAAAGTTTGGCCTCAGGGTGTTGTGTTGATAAACTGTATTTTCAGTTTTCAAGTGAAACCTCAGTGGGCACCTTTTTTGAGGCAGCAAGGTTTATTCATAGACGTGAAAAATTACAATCATGACAGGGGAGGTTCGAACTGCAACATCAACCACAACCGTAAAAACACTTACTCATATGCAGATTACCAAACAGGGTGAAAAAAAAATCATACGTTACATACAGTATGTGTCTATTTGCGTGCACACGTGTAAAACTTTGAAGCTGTAATTGAGATGTTTGTGTGTGCCAGTGATGGTGTGACTGGGTGGCAGGATAGTGGTCCCTCCCTGACTGGTAAACCCGAACAGGAAGAGCAGACCCCCTATTAGCGGGCCAAATCAGAGGATATCCGAGGCCGACAGGGAGAGGAAAGAGAGAGGTAAGAAAAAACAGCAAAAGTAAAACAGGGGGTGCTAAGGGTAAAAATATACCTATTAGTTCTGTGTGTGACATCACTCCATTGTAACTGATGCTGCACTGTTGCACATCAGACTAATTAAACTAGACTAGACAGGTGTTCCTGCCTGTGAGCCAATACTTAACAGCTCAGTGGGTGTGTGTGCTAGTGAGAGTGTGTCTCAGGGCTCTCTCAGGGTTCACAGGACTGAGTCTCCGAGCGAAGCAGCTCTCTGTGGCAGAGCACTCTTTCTCTCCACCTCTCTAATTAGGCTGACTGAGCCGGCTCTGCCCTTACCCACAATCTGTGGAGGCATGAAATAAATACTTGCTCTCCAACAATAAACAAGTGCCTTTTCAAACGACAGCACCTCCTTATGCTCACCCCCACTGCCTTCTCTCCGGGCTTTCATAATGCTTTAACTTTCATACAGGCTATAGGAGTATGTAAGCACATACTGTATAGAGGTTATGCTGTACGGGCAGCAAAGACCTTTCCGAGTGAGAGGTTGACTTCATTAGATATAGTATCAAAGGCTATCGTTGGCTTACACCCAAGGTGGGCTAAAATCTGACTATCAGGTAAAAATCATATAAAACAGGGTTAAAATTTAGATTGTTAGCAGTGAACACCTTCCCACACTCATTTGAATCTGATAAATAATGATAGAAATTCCTTAGCAGATATTCATGCACCCTAAAATCAATAACTTCGAAGGACATACATCCAATTTTATTTTGGGAATTTTAAAAAGTATTGCGAGAGGCTGAGATGTATGTCCCCCCCTCACACACACACATACACAAACACAGCCAGTGGAAGCATTGGTTTATTTTTTCAAACTTTGGAGGGCTTTACTGTTTTCACATGCCGAGTCGAAGTACTCCTTGTGATGAACTTCATGTGTAACGAGTGCCCTGTTAATTTTGCAGTATCCATTTGCATGGATTGATATGTGTGCGTTCACAGGTGAAATCAGGCCTCTATTCCCCTTTTAAATGCCATTTGTGACAATGTGTGTTTTTCTCACACACTCTCAGTACTGTTAATCTTGTCTTTATTTCCCACTGATCTGGATGGTTACAGATTCCCTACATCATCTTTCATGCTGGCCACACAAGTGTATCCTACTAGTGATGACAGGGTTACCATATGTCCACCACACCAGGCTGGTCTGCTTTGATTTAAGTCTTTTGGGTTATAAGCATCAGGAATTACTTAAAGTATCATCTTGCATCCAGGAGATCAAAAAATACAGGATTAAATATGCATAGTGTAGGCTGGTTGAGTTAATGATATGTTTCAATGCCAGCTTTGCATGTACAACACTGCCACCTTGTGGAAGGCAGGAAAACCACACACACACACTACAGCCAGAAACTTTTTTTTTTTTTTTTTTTTTTTACAAGTTATCAGCATTAAAACTGCATACCAAATATCCCCCGCCCCAGTTCTTGACATTACTCACATAGAGACTGAGAAATAGGTGGTTCAAATACATTTATTAAATATAAAAGACTCTTTTGCAGTGCAGTAATGATAATACAAAATATTTGGAAGATTAACAAGATTGCAGTGCTCAGGTTATTAATGTATACAACATAATTAAAAATGCATTTTCCTGAAATAGCAGTTTGAATAGGGGTAAGAAAATTAAAAACACAGCAAATTACTAACAAACCCAGGGAAACCTCTTGTCCAATGTGGAAATATGTATTAGATTAAATTAAAAGATGCTATGGTAACAACCCATGAATTCCATTGACGACTACAAAATTAAATGCAATGTGTGACCACAGCAGTTAACAGCACCAATTACATAAAGGAACAAGCAAGTTTGTTCAACAAGTGCAGTCTTGAAGTTTGGTGTCTAATTCCTTTCTCACAAGTTTAAGCCACAAGACAGAAAGTAATACATGAAAAGCAGAAGTAAGGTGTGAGACAGTGTTCACACCAATTACTACAAATAGCAAACACTTTCTTGCCTTCTACGGCCAGACATAAACTGGGGAAAACTGTATTTGTAGAAAATACATTTCTTTAACCTACCCTAAAGTGAGAAGAGAAGGCGGCCAGTAAATTAAAAAGCAGAATTCAGCTCCCAAGGTTTGTTTTTTTTTTGTAAAAAAATGTTGAAAAAAATCATAGGTATAAATAGGAAAATAAATACTGTCACTATGCTGAGCATAGTACACTAATGAATGTAGTGTAGACTTAAACCAGATGTCATTACTGTAATTCTTGTCTAGTGGATGATACATACCCATGCCAATGAGTTTTAATGCATGTCTAGTGTTGTAACTCATGAAATAACAAGGCTGTTTTTACTTCAGAGCCATCAAATGAAGCATTCTTTGGTTCACTGAAATACTGAAATGGAGGCCCTAGGGTCAAAAACACTGCTTTTCAAGAGTTCTGTAAGAGCATCACCTTACACACGTGACTTTGTGTGTGCGCACATGACTGAGCATGATTTTTTGTAAGGCACTGTCTTGTAGTTTGAATTAGTTTATCAATGTGACCGGCATGTCGGTCATAGACAACAACAACCTATAACCTCGGGCAGACTTGCATTTGCCATACGTGGTAGGTGTGAATGTCTAAAACAGAACAGACAATCAAGTCGCTACATTTCTTTTGCATAGACAGAAAGCACTGTGATGTTTACTATGCAAATGTACCAAGAAATTACATGGACTATTATTCTAAAGCTATGATAAAAACTTATGAAGGCCATTCATTTGCATTGGGTGCACAGATATATGCCTCAGCTCATCTACAGGCCACAAAACAGGGAGTGAAGACTGAAGAACTTGATAAACCTGACACATCATGCAATCCAATAAAACAAAGCCAAAATCTATGGCTTTAAATTTACCATAGAGTTAAAACAATACCTCTCTGACACAGTCCCGACAAAACCTGAACACTACAGCCTTCATAAAGGTAGTACTTATTCTACTGGATTGCATGATATTGTCAAGTGTTTCTATTATTTCTTCTACATCCCACAAGTATGGTTACAAAGGATAAAAAGTCCTCTTTCCCAATATTTTAACAAAAGGGCAGCCAATAAGTAAATAATGTGAAATATGGACCTAATCCAACATAATCAAACATACAATTTTTCCATCCTTCAAGTCCAATTTGTGTCACATACGTCCACTTATTCATGTATAATCATCTAAACTGTAAAAGGTTACATAGCACAGTCCAAAGGCTCCTCACTGGGCCTCTGTAGCTTATTGGCTAAAGAGAAAAAACACACCTAGGTAGGGGAAGTACTAAAATGTCAAATGTCAAAATAATCTGTTGGTAAGTCTTTGGTCTGGTGGAAAATCTACTATTTTTGGCACAGAAACAGAGAGTATGAATGGAAACATCAGTCTAAACCATAGACTGATGCGAGAAGTGGTGGATGCACAAACTACAAGTGAAAGTATCGGCCAAGTTACTGTACATTATAAACAGGGAGAAACACTGCTGTATATTGGCATTTCTAAAGGATTAAAGTCCTTTATCATTTCATCACCGCTGTACAGAACGGAGGCAATCTTTTTTTTTTTCCTTTTTGTTTTTAGTATATTCAACAATTCAACTTCCTCTTTCTGTAGTAGGCCTGTGACGTTATGTTGTATCCCTTACAGCGGGGATAGATCACCATATGCCAAGAGCGGCTGCGAATATGAAGGTTTTCATTCCAAACAAAAACTACACCGGGTGTTTTCTTTGCTCCAATCTGCTAAATGGTGAACTGATAATCAATATCATCCAGTATTGTGAAAACCATCACACTCCCAGTCCTTTGTGGCACATGTTTGACTATCCCTGCTTTAGAGCCTTAGAGTGCTGGCTCTGATCCTTTGAATATTCTGGTCCATTTTGCCATAGTGAGTATTTTTAGCCCAGAGAACCTGGTCCATTTAGTACCGGTTCCTTCCGCTCTCTGTGCATCCTAGTTTCCTGCACACTACTGAAGCAAACTGAGTTTAAGGCTGCCAGGGTTTCCTGTCCTTGCCTTTCTGTTCAGGAATGTGTTTGTAGCGACACTTGTCCCCAAAATGGCAGCCGGTGGTTCTCCAGAAGTAACACTCATCTCCGTTCACTGGGCCACGCCTTCGAGGTCTGAGCACAGAGAAGGATGACATAAATTAAAAGACAAAGACACAGCAGAAGCTGTGATTTCAGTGAACTGGACAGTCTATACAGTGAGGCAGGAGTGCTTCTTACCCAGCAGCTGCTCCTGCCTGCTGTGTGACAGGAAGACAGGTTTTAAGTGGGAAAGGGATGACCCTCTGAGTGCGACGGTCAGGATAGCGCACCACTAAACGTGTGTTCTCAATGCAATAACCCTGTAGGGGGGGGAAGCATATTTGCAACCATGAGTCCAGAATACTGTTATTTAAAACAGCTTTGACAAAGAGGGGAACCAACAAGTACTCACATTTAGTTTCTCCATTGCACGAGCTGCCATGTTTGCATTCTTGAAATTGACAAAGGCACAGAATCTCTCATGCAGCACACGGATACTCTCTATCTCACCATACCTACAATGCAAAGTCAACATCTTAACAGACAAGTCAACAACCATCTTGGTTAAATATTAATGTCCATGTTTCTGTGCAAGTGTTTAAAATGTCAGTCCAGTTATTGAATTAGGAACAGGAACATTGTGCTTATATGGACTGATTTCAACTCATAAATTTGTAGATCAAATATTTGGCTGGACTAGGGTCATACATTTTAAAAAGGTCCCATAGGTGTTTCTCAGTTAGCTCAGTTGTCACATTTCCCACCCAGAGAGATGGGCAAGGGCTTCTGAAGGAAAGACAGAGAAAAAACATGACTGAAAGCAATAAAAACACAGTTCAGATATATCATTTGTTGATATTTCTCTGAAGAACACTAAAGACAACCTGTAAAGATAAATATGTAAACTCAGATGAAAAAAAAACCATTTTAACCACCACCCCTTCTGGACCCCAAGCTTTGATAAGACAAACAAATAGTGACCTACCCTGGCTGCACAACTGACTGATCTTGGCTCCCAGCTGCAAAACAAAAAAATCTTCAATAACTGAATATATAGAATAAAATCTTCCAAGCTGAATGATTTTAACATATGGCATATTCTCTACATCATTGCTTTCCACTGTTACAAAAGAGAAAATGAAGGCCCTTGTAAAATATAATATTGAATATCTGCATGTGATCTTACCCCTGGCAGCATCTGAACAAGATGCCAAAACAGCCTGCACAGTTGAGAATTTCTCCAGCAAAAGGACACTTTGCACTTCATCAAAACCAAGCTCCTGATGAAAGGGGGCAGAGAAAAATAAAAATAAAAACACAAATATAACAACATACAGTCAAAGGAATTAAGCTATAAGAGTCAAGAGTCAAGAATAGACAGTTGAGGTTAGACAGATTATTTTCACTCACAGCTAACAGGCTTACGAGAAAGACACTTTGTTTACAAGTGTATTTACCATTAACTGCAGCACTTTGCAGTTTAACAGGTCGTTGACGGCCTCCTCACAGTCTTTGTCCAGTTTTAGCACCTGCTCCATAGCCTTCTCTGCCTCACTGTACCGCTACAACGCAGATAATCAGACACAAAACCGTCAGTGAGTCTTATCACACAGTAAAGGCCTGTGAGAAGCTATTCAGTAGATATTTCTTCCATTCTAATAATACTAGGGCCACAGTGGCCTGTTCCCACCTTCATGCCCATTAGAGCACTGCCCTTGCGGAAGTGTCCTTTGGGCCAGTCTGGTGCCAGCTGAATGGAGCGTTCAGCATCTGCCAGGGCCTGAGGGTACTGCTCCAAGCAGTAATAGCAATAAGAACGATTCCCAAAGAACCTACAGGAAGTTGTTTTTGAAAAGTGAAAAATAATGATGTTACATGTGTCTAAAATGTCTCTATCCCCTTTGTAATAAGCAAGTCATGATCACAGATGATGTACCTGTAATCCTTTGGATCACATTTGATGGCTTCTGTAAACATACTGACAGCTTGCGAGTACTGCCCCTCTTGCACAAGCTTTATCCCTTTTTCTACAAGAGAAAAAAAAAAAGCCTTGTAAATAATTCTCTGGTGAGTCGGTAGCCCAAGGGCTCACCTGACCGCAGTGCCGCACGCTGACATGTTTGTACAAAGGAATGGGTAATCAATAATTTCCTTTAGGGCTTTGTGTCTCTGTCAATGAATAACCTAGTAAAAAAGAAAAGTTAAATTCCCTATTACATAGATATCATTCTTTACCTGTCAGTGATGCACTTTTCTTAGTCATGGTGTCAGTTCCGTTTGTCTGTAAGAAAATTATTATTTTCATCAGTTCATATTCACAGCTGTGAAAATGTATTCAATGATCTACTTCTCAACATTTTCAGTAGACAACGTTCTACTTGGGTTTGCCTTTTCAAATCAAACACATACAATGTGCGTAAATAAATTTACTGCTGATAAAAGTGTGTATATATATTATATACTTTTTCAAAACTACAAAAACAATAAAAACTGCCTTTTGTTGAGATTTGTTTTGTTATTGACGAATGCCTAATGTAATGCATTACATGACAAAGGTGATGATTCATTCTACAGCTGAGGTATAGTAGGTCAACACACACACACACACACACACACACACACACACACACACACACACACACACACACACACACACACACACACACACACACACACACACACACACACACACACACACACAGCTTTTAAAGCTTTTGCAGTCCAAAGTGTATTTTCCACACATCAGACTTTGGACCTATTAGAGGAACACACTGTTGTGGACAGTGGACAGTTATGACATGAGCTCTGATTTCACAGTGTCTATCATTATCTATTCACCTCTCTCCTGTCCTCGTTCTCCTTGTTTTCTTTGGACTTGCGACATGATCCTTTGGGTTTGATATGGCTAGCAGCATTAGCAAAGAAGGCACTGCTCACATCCCACTCTGGCTCCTGTGGAAAACAGGAAGACAGACATTGGTGATTGTTCAGTCATGTGCCATTAAAGCCTACAAGTATTAAGGCTTTGATTTCAAACCAATACTACAGCAGCTGACTGACAGATTTGAACAAGAGGTGGGGTAATTTATTGGTGACATCTTCTACTGTCGTGTTTGGCCAGAATTAAAACCTGCATACTCGTGAGTGTGGATGGCTAATGCCTGGGACACACTGCCTACCTCTACCTGAGAAGCGCATGTGCATCACTGAACTGCTGCGGCTCGCATGCATGTGGTGTCCACACAGACAGTGTTGCTGCTGTGGCGCTGCTACTGCCATCTATCCTTCTACATAGAGTTTGACTTTGATCATGGTTATCGATAATAGAATGTTTCATATCATTTCATTATAAAATTTTATTTATATTTAGCTTAGACAGAAAAAGGTTAAGAAGCGTGTGCTCAATTGTGAAAAACAAAATAAATATGTGAGGAGAGAGCGACTTTCTTTCTGACGGGCACGGTAGGGTCTGGTTGGGCCTACTTCTTTGTCGGCTACATGCACAGGACGAGGTTTTTTTTATTTTATTGATTATATTGATTATTCTGCCGCTGTTATCACGCCAAGTGAAAAAATTCCCTCCAGATGACAAAGTTCCCCAAATGAGCCAAACACACTCTACAAACAAACCTCCAAACTGACTGTCGGGGGAAACTGACAATAAATAAGGAAAATAACAACACCAAATCTCCGTCTGGAAGCACGTAAAACAGGCAGGAGTCACAGTTTGAACTAATATCACAGAACGCGAACAGAAGTCGAGAAAAGAAGCTCAGTGTGTCAGCGACTCTTTGCGCTGGAGTTCCCTGCCAGAGAGGTTCTCTGCGCGCACCACGCAGGCTGACCCGCAGTGCTGACACATTATATTGTTTTCATGTCTGTGACATATTTTACAGATATAGACATTGAAACTATAGTGAAAGATGTAAAGTTGCTGGTTTGATGTCAACATGGTTATAAACAGATCAGTTTCACCGTCTATTTTTGCTAAAAACCGCGCAGGTCACACAGAAAAAAGTAGGCGAGACTTTGAATCTCTAGATGACGTGCCGCTGCAGCTGTGCGTCTCACGCAGGCTGTGTGGCTGCTCTGACCTGTTAACATGGACGCCAAAATATAAAGCAAGAGGTTCCACGACGCACACGTGCTGCTCACCCAGGTAGTGTATCTCAGGCGTAATGACTGAAAAAGCAAGCGAAAGAGGATTTAATTTATTTTCGTCCTCACCTCTTCAGCGGACCTGGCTTGGGTCTTCTGATGCCCTTTGATTCCTGAGGGAGCCATGAGAGGAGCGGTATCGTACTTCTGTGAGGCGACTGATTTTGCCTCCTTTTTCTCCTCTTTCTGTACTTGTTTCTCCTCTTCAGCGTTAACCTCTGCTTCTGACTCGCTCTCATCCAATTCAGACTCCGCACCTCCGTCTTCGTCTTCATCATCCTAATGTGAAAGACCACATAAATATCCAGCTACTCAAAGCAAAAGCAAATGTAGGACACTCCCAGAAGGAAATGTGACTGTTACCTGTTCAGCACTCTCGTTTTGCTTAACCTGCTCCTGCTTCTTACGTTTCCTACGGCGCTGAAACAGATTCGGTACTTTAGACATGAGAAAATGAATGACTGCACCCATCATACGTAGCATAATAAACTCTACTTATTAAAAGGTGCAACAAGTAGGATCTTTAAGGGGTGCAGTGTTTGTGTGCTTACCTTCCTCTTGGCTCTGCGTCGCTCTGCCCTCCGTCTGACCTTCTCCTCCTCACTCAAATCCTCCTCTCCATTTAATGCATCCTGAACACACACACACACACACTCAGAATTGCACATGACACTTTGTACCTTCACCCTTACAGTCCTGACAATGCCCTGTCAGCCTGACCTCAATTGTTTACCTGTAACAAAGTGGCATCATCACTTGGTTCAGGGGTTGCGGCACCACAGTCCATCTGTTCCTCCTGCTGCTGAACAGGGGGGCCTGTTGGGAAGTACACCTGATTACACCGGCTTCTGCAGTCTTCATTTTTTACATTTTGGGAGCAGATATGTTGTCAGTTGAAACAGCTCTATCCATCTGTAATGTGTAGCTGTTCATGTTTAGCTTTGTAACATATCTTGACCAGCACATCTTTATCAAATTAAATTTCACTACCCCGCGCACGGAGGGGGAATAACTCTCCAACACAAATTGCATAATGCTTGGTGCCTATGAAATATGAGATGAGAAGTATAAACATTTGATTTGATGGCATAACTGGACCCATTTCTTTGCTTCTGTGTCCGATGCAAATCTCTAACTGGTTGTCAATTGTGAAGAGAAATCACCGGCAGCAAGTATCCTTCATAAAAAAAAAGAGGAGGTGCCAACAGTTCAGAATTGGCCTTAATAATAACAATTATGTAATTAAAAAATGTCGCTGTGTATCAGAGGAAAGTGACTGTACATCTGTGAGAGAACCAGGAGTTTTTTAAGTACCTGCCCACACAAACAAAGGAAATATTGGTTATCTGGATAACAAACAAACATGTTCCTTCTTTCCCCATTCACATTCAAGTCTAACCACTATGACCTCTGATAACAAAAAGCATAAGTCTTAATGGCAATGGGTGGAGACAGGAAAGATGATGTAATGGTTTCTCCTTAAAAAGAGCCAGGAAAGCTCAACATGGGACAAAAACGTGGACCGAACAGAAAAATCACTGAGATTAATTCAAGTTGTTTCTCTTAGGTTTTAGAAGGAATGTTTACTCTTCATTTTTTCACTACCAAAAGCCTTACATGCAACAAACAGCTGCTTTCGGCTATTGCTTTTTGAAAAAATGATACCTTTTTTTAGAAACTTGGTAAAAAAAAAACGAAATAGAAACAAAACAACCACTGCCCTGAATGTGGTTTGTGTCCGTGTGCATGTGTGTGTATGTTGGAGGAGGGGGGGCGTAGATCAGATCAAACCAGAACGCTGTAGTTGACTTAGGCCCAATGGCAGCAGACAAATGACAAGACAAAAAGGAAGCAAAACACTGGACCATGCGGGAGCTGGTGTGGTGTCAGATTTCAATTTGTTCAGCAAAGGTTTCCTGAGTAGTGACAAATTCATACTTGGTCTGTGACTCATGTTGTGACTCGCGAGGCATGGGATTGATTGCAGCTCTCCTACTGTTCATTGCAGTTTTGCTCTCTAAATGCTGTCTTGCATAATACATTTCTTGTGGCAAAATGAGATGACAAGCAGCGACCGAGCTTCCTCATTCTCTCTCCATTTATTCTCTAGGGCTCTCTATAATTACAACAAAAGTATCTAATCCTTGATCCATGTGCATGCCAATATATTTATTTGTATCTGTGGATCTATGACTAGCTGGCTTTGGTTAAGAATCTACCAACCTACCATCGCGAGGAGTTTGTCTCTCCAAACATGCATAGAAAGTGGAAGGAATTTCAGCTGTCTGTGTTTGGCTCACTACTCAGATATCAAGACACCACCACTACTAAAGTGCAGCTCCATCCCATTTGCTGAATCTGGCTTTTTGTTAAATCTTTACTATAAAGGAATGTTCTCTTAACAAATAAATGATCTAAGATCCGTGGGCAAAAGCAACAAAAGAGTCTCTGTTTCTCTCCTTGAAGGAGACTGCCTAAATTAGCGTTGAGCTGAAAGGTGAGCTCTTTCCACAGGAATGCAAAATACAACAGTGGATCATCATGGACTGGAACTTAAACCATGAAATCAGCTTTGCAGCTCTTTTTCTTTGCTGATCATCAACACGGCATGACCAAAACAGAAAAAGAGAACATAACCTTGTCATTAAAACAATCACTACAAAGTCTAGTCAGTGGTTTGATTTTTTTTTAAGTCATTTTGTGAACTGATACTCAATGAATCACCAGTCTTCCTACAACAAGTGCATGGCTGCAAGGTACAACGGCTGTGGATGTAGTTCATTCTTTATTAAAAAAAAGGGAAGTGGCAATTATAGTAAACATGGCATGGCCAATTTGTGACATGACAGCAGTTTGTTACTAAAAAACCCCACAAAGCAAGAGAAAAGTATTCAGTCTATTCTCTGTTGTGGTTTAGCCTAACCACATTAATGTGTAATAATCTGAAAATCTGACATTAAAAGAAAACAGAAGCAGTTGTAGGTTTAGATTATAGGTGCAATTATTAGCTGATTAATCGTTTAGTGATCAACAGGAAATAACTTAAGGCTCTCAAATGTAAGAATTTGCTACTTTCCCTCATATCACATAGTAAATGTAAAAATCCTTTTTGGGCTTTGGATTGTTGGTCAGACAAAACAAAACATATAGGGCCCTTGGAAATTGTGATGGGCATTTTTCACTGTTCTCTGATATTTGAATCTAGAAGATTGTAAACAGATTAATCGAAAAGACTCATTCAGATACACCTTAAATTCCCCATCAGATGTGTTGACGCCTAATAGGATGCTCATCCGCCTCTGATGTGGTTTTAAGTTAGTAAACCGACCTGCTCTACAGTTTGCACTACAAGGAAACACGCTTACATGGAAAAAAAACGAAGAGGAACAAAAGTGTGGGCACATGACTTCTTTTTAAAGACACATACTTAATGCTCAAATAGCCTGAGCTGTACCACTTAGCAGATTCTGGGCTACAGAGCTTTTGTCACCTATTTGAGGCATTGCTATCATACCAACATGTACCAGGGAATGTACTTCACACTCTCTATAAACTGTGTAAGTTTTGGCTTTTTGTGAACATATCTTTCTGCATAAGGCATACTCTGGCTTGTCTGCGCTGTTATTACTTGTTTCATGAATTAAAAGTATGTGAAAGTGTCTTTCAGATACGTTAATACACCAACTTTATGGCACCGACTGCGCAAACTTGGAAGTGGTGCAAGCAAGGGTGTAACTGGCAAGAGGGGAACTTTCATTGTCTGCCCAAGAACACAATTTGACGACAAATGACATTTGCGATATAATCGCACAAACAAACGTCTAACAAACCACGAGTGAGATTATTAACCACAGTTTCATTGTCACACGCGGCTCATTATCGATTTAACTTATGGTTGAGTTTAGAAAGTTTTGAAAAGTGGGACGTTTCTTACCGCTCCCGAGACCCAACAGCCTGCATATGTCTCTGGTGAATTTCATGAGCGCAACCATCCAGCATTATCGTCTTCAATATCCCACCAAAAATATTTAAGCAAATATTTAGGTTAGTGTGGACACGTTCGTAACATCGGGACTATCGTTATCGAATCTGCGGGAATCTTAGGTGGTTTAGTCCACTTCCTGAGCGTCAAACGCGACGCTGGGTACACCCTGAACAACGTCTTAAAGGCACAGGACACCGTTATCGACTGCGTCTTAAAGGCACAGGACACCATTATAGATTACATCAGTGGTTTTAAAGTGGGGTCCGGGAACCCCCATGGGTCCTTGAGGGGGTTCCCTGCAAAAAGGGGAATAATTTATTTTCAATGTAATTCCATCCATAAGTAACACAATGACAGAATGTATGACTATTTTGGTATAGATTTCATACACTTCCTGTAATAAACATCTAAAAGAAAAAAAAAAATCTTGTCAGAGGGCGATCTGTGGTCTGATTTGTGTCAGTTTGGGGTGAACCACGGGATCACACTATGTAATTTTTGTTCCTGGGTAGTCAAGTGTTATTTCCTAATTGCTTATACCTAAAAAGTATAGAAAATGCTATTATTCGATTCAAACTTTGCTTTTGTGACCTGGGAATTGATATTTTCAAATTTACCTATTTCCAATGGGGAAATGAACAAATTTGCACATTTTCATTCACATAAAGTCATAAAAAACAACATATAAATCAAAAGTAACATGTATTTATACTAAGCTCATATAAAAGTGACCACAAAAGATTTAGGTGTAGTTTTCAAGACATACAATTATACTGTAAATCACTACCACGAATCAGCCCCCAAATTCAGTCTCCCATCATCATATCTCATAATTCATATGTTGTTGTTTATGTGAATGAATATGTGCAAATTTGCCCATTTCCCTATTGGAAATAGGTAAATTTCACAATATCACTGTCCTGGTTACAAAAGCAAAGTTTGAAGGGAATAATAGCCATTTTCTACACTCTTTAGGCATAAGAAATTAGGAAATAACACTTACTAGACTTGAAAAATTGTGAACCCATCATTTAAGCAACTGTCTTGTGTTGTTTTATGTTTATACTTAGAATATGTGAACTGGCAATACTGCTCTGCAGACTCATGCTTTATATAAATTACATTTCAATCACCTAAAATGTCACATCAGTCTCAGTAGAGAATGACACACATAAAAGCACTGGCACCACAATCACTTTGCATGGTTTAAAGGAGATGCGACACATTTGCTTGAATGCATTTGAATTTATTCATACAAAGTTGTAAAAAGTTGCACTGTGCATCAATTCCATCATTACACTATCAGTTATGGCTGTTAATTTCATAGCGACATGTTATTTTAAAAATGCATCTATGTTGTGTTGGTATCACTGATTTTCTGCTAGATGACTTCATAAGTGTTGTCACACCTGGTTTTTGTGCAGCAATATTGTGCTAATGTTTAATATTAGGAATGATGTCCTCTTTTTCACTAGTTAGATTTTGGTACGGATGGCCTGTAAAGATTATTATTCAATCTCTCATCGTCTCTACCATCCAATGTCAACTCTGTTATTAATTAATCAGACACCCTTACATACAGGATGCACAACATGACATGGTGCATCAGATAGATCAGATAGCTTAAGTGAGTGTTGAATGTTATCGCTACAAATAGTCAAATTCAAACAAATCAGACAAAGGAGGGCTCTAAGATTTCAGCGACGTTTCAGGTCAGCCATTACAGTAAGTGCTGCGTTCCAGCCGGGAGACCCCATCACACCACCACCTAAAGAAACAAATATACAAATGAATTGGTCTCTTTCTGTTTAGGGAAATCATAAACTGTTCACTCAGCCACTTGACATCACTAGGTGACTTAATTTCTTAATCATCATCAGAAGCCAGGATAAGATCTCATCCAAAGGTCCAAAGGTTCCTTGTGTTCTTCCAATACAAAACAACATAACACACATGATTATACTCATACTACAGTACACTATACACAAGAATTAAAAGCAAACCTGGATGACCGCCACTGCCACATAGATACAGCCCTTTAATTGGTGACCGGTAGTTTGAGAGTGAGGGCAAAGGTCGTGCTAGGTAGAGTTGGTCCAATGACATCGATCCATGGAAGATATTCTGTAAAGATGACAGACCCAAATGTTTCTTTTAGTTTCATGATATAAGTACTTTTTGTAAAAAAAAAGCTGCCTGGCATTTGTTTAATGATGCCATCCTCATAAAGTCATAACCAACAAAACATTAGCAAATACCACACAGTGAATAGTGTCACTTGCTGATGTGAACTTTGATTCTGACTCACTTGTTGTGGTAAAACTCCCTGTAACCATTAATTGCTTATAGAACAGGTCTGTCCCTAAGTGGATAGCGAATGAAAGAACATTGTCGAGGACGCAAATTACTTCCTCATCCAGTGAACATTTGATTGTGTCAAACAAATCAGCTGTAAATCAACATTCAAATAGCTGTTCAGTTCCACAATGTCTACAGTGTGTACCCCTCCAGTGAGCCCAAAGATCCTCTCCAGGTCAGGTGGAGTCAGGATGTCCCTTCCCACCACTGACTTTTTGAACCCAGGGGCGTATTGCTCCACCCAGTCAAAAGCTAAAGAGGCAGACAAACACATACAGGTGCTTTATTACTGAAACAAGTTTATCAGTTCACATTTAAAAGCTCTTTGTCTGTGTTTTTGGAAGAAGAAAATACTTGAATTTGTCTGAATTTCACCAGTCAACATAAAAAAATATGGATTAGAGCTCAACCATCAGTTTTAAGATATTTACCACACTAAAAGTTGAGGAGTTTTAAATTAATGGGTGAAATAAATATCCTAAAAATATGTGTAGAGGTAATGTACACTTTTGGAACATTTTGTCCTATTAGTAGTCCTGGACCACTCTGTTCCTCTAACCAGTGTCTGCGAAGGCCTCTCTGTCCTGGTCTGTCCACTCCCTGCCTTCGATGTGGTACGGGGTGAATTGGGTGAACAGTGACACCACATGGCAGCCAGGGGGAGCCAGAGTAGGATCCAACGCAGAAGGGATGGTCATCTCCAGCATGGGCCTGCAGGAATAGAAGATAAGATGAGACAAGATGGTGGGGAGTGAAGGGTGGGTGAGTTGTTGACAAAAACTCACAGTGAGAGAATCTAAGTTTCAGAGGGTTGAAACTCCAGCTGTTGAATATTCAAGATTCATCAAGTGACTTCTGATACAACTTTTGGGTAAAGGTTACATGGTCAGCTGCCAGCAAGCAAACTATATTAACTGAAGTATGAACATTTTCAGCAAAAGATGACCTCTTGTTCAGGAGGATTTATTACTTATTCGAGGCTTAGCGTTATCTATGAGATAATGACATGTGTACAACCCAGGCTGTGGAGGAAATATCTACACACATACAGTACAAAGCACTCTTATCTTATAGTTTTAATACATACATGTTGTAAGGAAAGACATTTTGAGCTAAGCACTCAAAGTTTTGTTTTATTAACTGCGATAAGTGGTATCTTTTTGCTGCTGTGAGGTTTATCTCTAATCTATAATAACAAGCACCCAAAACTTACTGTATTCGCTACAGTAGGGAAAGTATGATTAGATTACATTATTTGAAACATGTTTATCCATAACATATGTTTACTTACTGTAGTATTTCTTTCATGGTCATGGTCATGTCTGCCAAATGTTATAAAAGTAAATGTATATGGTTGAATTTTATATGAGCAGTTACATTTTATATGTTTTAAGTGCTCACGTATGTAGAGGTGTGTGGATATGTGCACCTTGCTGAGGGACGTCCATTCATGGCCTCTTTGTAAGCAGTCTCCAGTACGTCCACACTTTCACAGTTGAGATGAATGGAGCACTGATGGTGGGGTCCTGGTTTATCATCTGGTGTGGGAGATGCTAGGAAGTTTGGTAGCTTGTCCACTGCCACTGTTTAGAACAAAACAAAGAAAATGATAAATGAAATCAGACATTCAACACTTGAGCCCCTTGTTTTGTGTAAATGTTTTTAGGTAAATGTTTTAGCATGTCAATGATTGTTGCACTATTTTCTTGTTGTCTATGGTATTTCTTATGCATTTGTCAACTTCCAGTCATTTCTTACTTACTAAAAATTAAAAAAACATACTTTTCACTATTTGTCACTGCACTTGTACCTAGTCAGAAAAAGCACCTGCCAAATGTAAATGTACATTACAATTATGACAACTCTCATTCAGTATGCTGTGCTTAATCCCTTTTACCTTAAAGCTAAGAATGTGAAAATAAATTCTACCAAAGCATGAAGACTATCATAAAGTCTAAGAAGCAACACGCCAAAAAAGATCTGTGGGGAGCAACGACTTCCTGAGTAATAAAGCCCTACAGCTCAGGCTCTACTGTAATTAGTAAGCAGGGAGCTACAAATGGCAACATACAGGAAGCTGAAGAACTCTCAACATCTTAGCAATGTGTACTTTACACAGTTTTATAAGACCCCAAACTTTGAAACTCGTGTTTTCATTACCAAGAGCTTAGGCAGTGACCTAATCCTACACTGTAATAATATACTGTACACAGGAGTGGAGGGCTTAAGAGCTGGTCCTTCCTGATAGACTACATCTGTTTGTGCCTCAGTGCTGAGTCTCCATTGTCTTACACCTTCCCTTAACAACAGGACAACACCAGAACAATAGTGTAAGTATGGATAAACAATGCATCTACACATGGTTAGCGTATGGGTGGAGAAACAATGCTTGCACTGAGCTAAGACAATGAGCCCCGCAGCTTGTAGCTAAGAGGCAGCTTCTTCTATTCTGACAGTCAGAACCTTTGGAGGATGATAGATAATACATTTATTTATAACAGTCATTTTTAACAGTCAAAACAATTACATACAACAACTAACAGCTACAGAACTTTTGCGTAAAATCATGATTTGAGATTAGCATGACAGATACAGAAAAGTTTTACCGTTGATCTTGGTGACAGGTGAGGTGTAATCTATCTGATCAATAGCTTTGATGAACTCTGGAGAAAGAGCACCCTACAAAGAAAACAGGAAGTTAGAATAAATCAAAGCCTAGTGCAGTCCTTACATGTGGTTTTTTTTTTTTTTATTACCTGTGGCATGAGATTCTTGAAGGTGACGTATGGGGTTGCATTTGAAAGAACAACTTTACTATGGATCTCAGTGCCGTCTTTAAGCACCACTCCCCCAGCAGCACCATCAGGGCCAACCAGGACCTGTCCTACATCCTGCCGATGAGACACATTTTATATGCATGAAGACTAAGATGCAAATAGAATGATGTTATTTCAGTTCAGATTACATTTATCCATGCCATAATATATATAATCAAAACCACATTACCTTCTCAGTGAAAATGTCTACACCATAGGATCGAGCAGCGCTGGCAATAGCCTGGGACACGCCTCCCATCCCTCCCTCCACATAACCCCATGCTCCCTTCTCCTTCTCCAACTCTCCCATCACATGGTGCAAGAGCACATACCTTCAAAGTGAGGCCATGAAATCACACTTTTAGAGACTTCACTTTATTTCTGTGCAATATAATCTATTACGAGTGTTTGTTTGTCACAGGATGCCCTAAAATGAGTCTCACCCACTACCAGGATTATGGGGACTGGTCATGGCTCCAATCACAGCATCAGTAGCCAGCGTTGCTCTCAGTGGCTCTGACTCAAACCACCGATTGAGGATCTAAAATTACAAAACATGAGTTAGTCATGATGCCATCAATAGACAACAGTATGTAATGTCAAACTATGTGTTAGCTATAACAAACCTTCATTATTGGTGCAGTTATAATCTCATATAAGTCTGGAATGTTTCCGCCCAATTTCAGACCTAGCAAGAAAAAAAATGAGTGCATGATGAGTAATTTGTTTATCAGACATCTAAAGTGAGTTTAAAGTTATTTCCCCAGACATGCATCCTCCAACACACCGCATTTGACAATAGGCATAAGTGTTTTAGCTGCAGCCAGCCTCGTCCTCAGTGATCCAGCAGTGACACCTGGAATGTCTACAGGAGGGGCATCCAGAAGAGGGTGGATAGCTGCTGCTAGCTTGTCAAGGTGTTCAACAAAACCTGGAAAAGCCTGGGCACATGTCAAAAAAATGTGTCAAGATGTAGGTGAGAGTAGGAAAAAGGGTGGAATAACTTTACTCTGGTGGAGAAATAAAAGAGAGGCAATGTGTTTTTTGACAAGAGCATAAATCTATAATCACTGGTGTGTAAAATGCAGACTCCTACGTGATATACAGCATGTCTAAATCACCTTTGCATCCTTCTGTGAAAATTTGCCAATCTCCTTCTGGTTCATAACGAGATCTGAGCCCAGGGTGAGAGACCTTGGTGGGGCACCCTTTACCCCCTCCTCCAACATGGGGGTGAAAGCATGGGGGTCCCTCATATACACTTTCAGCCCATGTTTCTGAGGGCAAAGGCACAACGATAAAGAAAAGTTACAGTGAACATTAAAAAAAATTAAGAGCAGCAACAAAGTAATATGACAAATTCCGCTGAATTAATAAATTTATGCAACTTTGCTGTGTGATCTTATTTTTTTCTGTGTTTACCTTGAGCTCCAAGTCTGCGTATATATGTGGTCTTAACAAACTGAGCAAGTAGGAACACCTGGAGAAGCGGAAACCTGCACATGAGAGTGTTATTACTCTTACAAGGATAAAATAATGTACATTGCTTTTCAACATCGCTTGACACAACACATTAAAAACAGTGTGTGAAGCAATAAACATAAAAATGACAAAACTGTTTATCTGCCAGATTACACACAGATGGTGTTCATTCAATCTCTTATAGCTTCTTTGCTTGTAGTCGATATACAAAATCAAATCTCCTCCACCATTAAAGAGTGAGTTCACCCACGTATTTCACGTATTTCTGCACTTACCTTTATGGTATCTAGTCATGCAGATAGAATTGGTTTTACCGGTATGTTGCCAAGTTTTAAGATATCCATCTCTGAGATTTGCCTCCACTTCAATACGATAGAGGTGAAAGGAATTTTGTTTATGTTGCTCACAGCACTGGAAAATTACACTTAAGCTTCTTTCACACATAGTTCCTGGTAAATTACTGGTAAAATCTTTCGGGCAGCGCTAATGATTTTCACTATTCACACATGCAGCTACATTCAGGAACATTTCCGTCTTGTGCCTTTTCGTACATGCAGTGGCAATGCTAGAATAGATGGGGCAAAGGAGCGATCCAGCAGATGGCAGCAATAAAACACTTAAAGATGCCAACTGCCATAAAACTCAACAGAAGAAGAAGAAGATTGGGCAAGGCCGGATGTAGGCGTACATGGCGGAAGATGTCTGTTATTATTTTCAGGAACATGATGGGCGAGGAGCTCTTTTTGTCTAGTGTCCAGACATTCTTGAAAAAAGGAACTTGTGTGTAAACAAAAGAACTGGTACTGCTTTTCAATCATGAAAGCATTGACAAGAAAACAATGCTTTCATGAGTGATTTGATAGGGACGTGCTGAACATTTCAGGGATAGACTGCATGTGTACATGTGTTTAGAAAATTCAACAATACATCTTTCCAGTGTTTGTAATCCTGAGAACATGCTGTAAAATGTTTTCAATGAGACTATTTAGTAGTTAGAAAGTGGTTCTCACTGCAGTAACTACATGGCAAGATAATATTGATACTAAATACTATTACTAATACTAATATGTATCTAATTTAGGTGAGCCACCCCTTTAAGACTTGGGTTGAGCCAAGATTGTTTCCCAGCCAGAGGCCACCATACCAGGGAAGAGCTCCTCTGACACAGCTGCTCCTCCAAGCAAATGTCTGCGCTCCAACACTGCTGTCTTCACTCCTCCCTTCTGAAGATAGGCAGCCTGTATACACACACACACACACACACACACAAACACCACGTTTCTATTCCAGAGAGCAGGTTCAACAAACTCTGAGCCTAACCTTGAACTTTGGTTTAATGACCCTTGAGATGAAAAACTGAGTTTTCAGTTCCAGCTGATCAGTCAGTTCAGTCAACTCTGAGTATGTTCACTCTGAGTTAAGTGCGTGCATGGTGAATGAAAAAAAAACATCATCAGTGGAGCTTTGATACTACAAGTCACCATGGCAACAAGTAAATAAAGGGCAGAGCCTCCATTTTAATCCAGTGGAGGTAGATATATTAATGTGTGTGTATGTGGACGATGACCATTTATCTTTATTTATCTTTAAAAAAGATAACAGAACCTGAGTCAGAGCAGGGAAAAGTGTCAATAGGTTCAGACAATAAAGTTTTATTCCATGTTGTCCATTAATTCACCATTTACCAGACTTTAATTTACTTAATGGATGATAAAGAGGTGGAATCTGACTGTTTATTGGGCTATAGCCTACATTGCATTTTTACATATATTTATTCAGCTTTAATCTGATGGAGACAAAAGACATGGCAGCAACTGAAGATGAAAAATATAGTTGAAGATTAAAAAAAATATAAATCAAACAGATAAGACACATGTTGCATAGAGACAGGATTGTAAGCTCAGTCTGAGCCAGTAATAATGACTTTGGTGATTAGCAGTTGAAGGTTCAAACTGAGAGTAAATGTTTAGACGTCTATTTGGATGTTGGCTCAACAGTATTCAGTGACTATATTTCCACTATTTCAACAAATGTAGTAAATTTAAACAGCATCACTGAAATGCTGTTAAAACACGTGAACACTATATACATCCTATTTAAAAGACTCACTTTAAAACTACATTGATTAAAACCTTAAAGTCCACAGGTGCACCACAATCCTGCTCACTCAGAAATATGAACATAATCTCCAATATGACATGAAAACTATGATAGGAATGTTCAATCAGTACGACCAATCACATCATGAGTGATAGAGATAATTATTCATTGATCTTATGTGTCTAAAGGTTCATACTGATTCTTTTAATTTAAACTGAGATTACACATTATGTGCAACAAACATTTCAGTGCAGAAATTGCTCTAACAACCTGACAGCTGCCTTATAAATGTGCACAGAGTCACAATGTTATAAAAGAAGAACATGCAGAGGTTTTATTCTGAGCTGAGGGTTCACGCTGTGTAATATTTGAATGTGAGGGCAAAACCTGATGTTCAAAGAAACGACTGACTATCGCATAAAAGTGGTAACTTAAGATAGGCCTTAAGTAACAAACTTTAAGTTTAAGTAAGCTCTCTTTCTGGAACTGAAAACCCAGAGTTTCCCTCATCTAAGGGTTATCAAACTCAGAGTTTTCAGTAAACCAGCTTTCTGGAATACACCCTACATCACCTTTACCCAGTGCTTTACCATTAGGCAAGCTAGGCCCATATGAAACATATAAAATTATATTACTATTCTAACTCATTATACCCTGAAATTACTTACAAAAAACCCCAAAAGCACATTTAAAAAAACTGTCAATGTGCAAGTACAAGTAGCAAATACTTGAGCAAATGAATTAAGTTACTTTGCACTGGCTGGTTCAGTGAGCAGTTCATATCAAAGAAGAAGAGGAAAAAACTGGTTAATGATTACACTTATGGGAACCATCAACTCCCATATGCTGAAAAGTAACCAAGTAAATTTACACAAGTATTATGCTTACAGTTATGAGGTATGTTTACTTTACTTTAATATTTCCATTTTATGCAACTGTATCAGCTACTTCTACTCTACTTCTACTAGGAGGGATTCAGTTCCTTCTATTTCAGGAGGAAACACTGTACTTGTCATTCTACTACATTTATCTGTCAGCTTGTCACTGGTTACTTTACATATTAAGATATTACACAAAAAGTATCTGATCAACAAATAAAATATGATGCATTATTATCGATTAAATTATCAAGCAGTATATGAAGCAGTTAAAATGAGCTCCATCTTAAACAGGCGTTAAGTAAATTTATGTCCATTGTGCTAATAATACTTCTGCACTTTTACCTAAGTGCATTTTTGAATGCAGGACTTTTGCTTTTAACAGACTATGTTCAGTGTGGTATTAATAGTTTAAAGTTTTGGGTAGGCTACTTCTACCAGCACCAATACCAACATTCTTAATTAGAGAAAGCATGAAAATAAGGCACAAAGGAGGCCCCATGACTGAGTTTGCCTCGGTTCACTAAAATCACTGATCCGCTCCTGCCTTTCACCTTGTGGCTGAACCATGGACTCACAGTGTATGTGTAGGGGAAAAAAAGGAACTCACTGCCACCAGTCCATTGTGTCCTGCAATGAAATAGAAAATGTGTCAGACAGTTTCTCTAGAAATGTAAATTCCCAACAGAAATTCAAATTACTGAGCAGCCTAAGGCTCAACTTCATTTGCAATTTGTTCAAATTCAAGTTTCAGTAAAATTTTTGTTAAGAAAGAAGACTTGCTTGCAATTGTTTTATTAAAAAAACATGCATGCAATCATGAGTGAAATAACTCTATTAACTTGTGAAAGCTGCTCTGCAGTCATTTTTAAGTTGAATGAGTCCAAATTTGATCAATTCATGGGTAACTGTGATCTTGCAAACCATTTAAATACATATCAAGAGCCACTTGATAAAAGGGAATTTATCGAAATGAGATAGACAATCTTACTAATCACTTTGATTGTAAAATACATATAAAATAGCTGGGAAGTTTTGTTAACATTGCAGAGTACGACGTGGGTTGTTATGGCATAGCTGTTGTGTTTTCTGCACTTGTTTTTTCTGCAGTCCACTGATCTCACCTCCACCGATGACTAGCGCGTCATACTGGGATTTGAATGCGGTGTGACTGGAACTGGATTTGGATCTGGTCACTGTCCCCACAGCAGTCACAGCCCTCCGTCCTCGATCCGTCCACACCGTTGCAGCCATGGCAGAAGTTTGAGCCAAAGTTCCACTACAAACCACAAGGTCCCTCCCATTTTGCTCCTAGAGCCGCGTAAAATAGATCCGAGTTTCTTACATCGAGGACTGGCACCCCCCACCGACACCCTCCACTCTAAACTCTTAAAAACACATACTTCATGTACATATTCGTGCGTATAGACTGTGTAGTTTAGTGGATCCATGGGCCATTTGAAAGCATAGGGAAACATCCGTTGCGCGCAAATATAGCCCTATGATTTTAATGCAATATTTCTACCAGATACAGCAATTTCGAGGTATTTATAGTTTATTTTAGTTAACATGCTGTTTCCACAAATTCCCACTTTGTTTACCGCCAATTAACTCGGGTGTTTATTAATTAAAACGTCTCAACTAATTAAGCAGAGGGCCAATTTGCCGTTCGTCTTTCATAAACAGGAGGCCCCTCAGCCAAAGATTTACATTGTCACCTATTATGTTTGATTACTTGCCATCATGCTGATTGTATTTCCCAAAAGCAGAAAAACACAAATATACAAGGCAAATGTAGTAAACATATGTGTTATTTTAAAATAAAGTAACAGGATTCAGTAAAATAGTTGTCAAAAATATCAGTAAGCAAATTTAGTTTTAGCTGTTGTGTAAAATTAAGTAATATTCTTGAATTTAGAGTGAAGCAGCCTGCTTGTCGTTAGCCAGTTTACCACTTGGTGGCACAGTTGTTCCATTAAATCCAGCTGCACAAACCGCTCATACAACTTCAGGCTGCGTCACCAGCAGTCAGGTCTGTCAAAACTCATCGATTCAGTCTATATTATATTTATATGTAGTGTGACGTGTTTTTGTACTGGCAACAGCTTACAGAACAGATTCACAATTTTTCAAGTCTAAACAACAGTCAGGTGCCCAAATGAACACTGGAACACTGATATAGGTTTTAATCATTCCTCCTGTTCATACTGGCCATTAGAAAATCCCTTAATAATGCATTTACACTGTAAGTGATGGGGGACAAAATCCACAGTCCTCCTTCTGTGCAAAAATGTATTTAAAAGTTTATCTGAAGGTAATATGAGGCTTTAGCCATCCACATTAGTCAAATCAAGTAGATATCTTTAAATGCACACAAAGAGGAAATTTTATGCTAAAAAAAACCCACTGTAAATGTGGCAGATATCCACTTGATATGACAAACTCAGACTGCTGAAGCCTCATTCAAGCTTCAGATACATTTTTGCAGAAAATGACTGTGTGGACACACTGTGGAATTTGGCCCCCATCACTTACATTGAAAGAACATTTGAAGGGGATCTTTTAATAGCCAGTATGAACAGGAGGAATGATTACAGCGAGTGTTCATAGGGGCACTTTCAAGACAGACTTGAAAAAATGTGAGCCTATCCTTTAAAAGATACATGTTACCAATTTATGAATCGATATGTCAATGTAACTATGTTGATTTTCGGAGTCTCCAGACTTCAGACTCATTCCAGATTTTGGAAATATTCAACAATATGAATATGTAAAAACAAAAAATGGCACAAGATATCAGAATTCAATCTGTACAAAATGCTTGCATGTGAAAACCATCATATGCACCACAGAGCATATGTAAACTGTGGAGGCATCACATACAGTGTGTACGTGTTTGTAAAGGTGTTTTCACACTTAAGCTTCATGAAAAATATATAATAACCAAAGAGTACAGTTCTCTCGGTTAGACACAAGTCATCTCACAGTAAGGGCCTATACCTTAAGAGTTTTAAGATGAGCTCTTAACACAGAATGGTTTCTTAGTGCTGCTGTTGAAGATGTCATATTGGCCTAGTGGTTCACTTACCATGCATTAATAAGATAAGAGGCCATAGATCATGCTTTGGGCTTAAGCAGCAGTCCAGAGAGTAGACAGAGCCAGAAGGAGATTGTCTGCTGGGATCTTAGGATGGAAGAGTGTTAACTCCTACAAAAACAACCAAACACAGCAGAGCATAAGCAAGTTATCCTCTCATCTTGTCTGTATAATGTGAATTTTTGACTATGTTTTGCTTAGACAGTGTAAAACAATTCCTCTGGCTTATATGAACTGTGCACTCTCTTGGCTGAGGGAATGAAATGAGGTGTTATGGTGATCTAGGGTTTCCCGCTAGACCTAACATGCCTCTCCCTTGGTGTATTAGAGTAGCATTAGTTTCAGAGAAGAGAAATTATCCTGATATGCTGTATGCTTGGTTTTGCTTCAAGGAACGTCTGCGGACAACAGCCAATCAACCATAACTAGATCAGAAGGAGGAGATTTTGTTCTTGTAAGCAGAAATTAACACTTCATTCCCCTTTGTCGGCAGAAATCCAACACTACAGCCCTTGAAGGCTCTCCCAGGCAATAAAGGAGAAAATTCAATTATGTGCATATAACAGTGCCACACCAAAACACAATTACCTCATTTTCTGGAAAAAATGTGCTCCTTTCCCTGCAGGCAGAGAGGTTCAATGAAGATGTTAAGCCTGGAGACATTTAACTGACATCTCTCAGCCTTCATAATTATTAAATCATAGACTACAGTCTCACAGCAGCCCTTAAAAGGTGTTATGCTGCAGAATGAACATTTGAGTGTCTTAAGAGCTTCTTTCCTCATTGTAACATTTTGCCACATTTAAGACATCTATGGTACTTTAAGTCTTTATGAGAGGTAAAGTCAAGAAAGTCACATGAACAAAAACAAAATTATCTTCAGTATAAAAGGAGACTGTGTCTTGTTTTCCGAATAAAAAGTCAAATCAAAAAGACAAAATAATTGAGGTGTGGTCCATGTGTAGTACTTGAATGCATAATACTTTGCTCTGTGGCGAATGAGCCCCTGCAGCACAAGATAGAACCGTAACACTTGGTTAAATGTACATCTTTTTTACCGTGATGTGGAAAAATGACAGCCTATCTAATGTACTGTGAACACTGAGATAGTGTTCAATTAGTTGATCAACTGACGATTAATCACCAGCACTTTTGAGAATTGATAACTTGCTTAAGTCATTTATCAGATTGCTGATTTCCTTTGGTCAGACAAAACAAGCAATTCAAATGTATTGTCTGGGGCTCTGGGAAATTGTGAAAGATAAATATTTTGTTAAATTTTACATAATTAATTGAAATAATAATTAGTTGTAGCCTGTTTATTTCTTCTGAAAAAAATGTCTTTTAATAAAATGTACTTGAATGAAAAAAATTGCAGTAGAAGCTCAAACATTGGCACAATACATTATTCTTTATATTCTGAATAAATTATTATTGTATAATTGTAAATTCACATATTTGAAGTTTTTTAGTGCCTATATATATATAAAATAAATTAAAAATTAAATTATATTAGTTTTAATTAAGTTTAATTAAGTTAGTGTGATGGCAATTGTACATGTGTTCATGTGTGTTTACTAAGTATTACTTGTGTTGTGGGGATATAAATCTATTACACAGTCACATTGTGGGCACTTGCCTTCCTTTTGGGGACAAAAAGCAAGTCCCATAATGTAAATCATAAAATTTTAGAATGAAGACTTGTTTTTAGGTGAAGGTAAGGTTAAGGTTATGGTAATGGTTATGGTAAGTCTCCAGCAAATGAACGTACAGTTCTGTGCAAAGGTTTTATGTACTAAAAGTAAAGTGAGGATGCTTGCAAAAATATTGCTATAAATTATGTTTTTTTATTTAGCCTTTAACATCATACAAAGTTCAGTAAACAGAAGAAACCTAAATGAAAACAATATTTGGTGTGACCACACTTTTCCTTTAAAATAACACCAGTCCATCTTTTTTTGGGTACTTGGCAGGTTGGTTGTTTCTGTATCTTGGAGAAGTTGTCACAGTTCTTCTGTGGATTCAGGCATCTCTGCTGCTTCCGTCTCTTCTTGTAATTGTAGACTGACTCCATGATGTTGAGATCAGGAGTCTGGGGGGGCTGTCCCCTCTGTTGCAGGACTCCTTGTTCTTCCTGCCACTGGAGTTACCTATTTATCAAATCAAATCAAATCAAATCAAGTTTATTTACACATTTTAAAACAACCAGAGCTGACCAAAGTGGTGTACAATAAAATAACAAAAGTAAATTAAAACAAGATAACAAGGTAACAGCAAAAAAAAAGAAGTAGAGATAACATAACAATACTATCCCATATGCAAACAAAAATAAGCAAATAATAGTAAAACATGAAGCTTAACACTCAAAAGGCCTGAGAGAACATGTGGGTCTTAAGTTTAGCCTTAAAAAAGGCTAAAGTTTTGGAGCAGCTACAGCAAATACACGGTCACCCTATTTATAACTTTGGCTGTATGTTTGCAGTCATTGTCATGCTGCAGAATTAATTTGGGACCAATCAGGCACCTCCATGATGGTATTACATTAAAGATAAGAATCTAAACATCAAAAGTGCCGAAAACTTTTGCACAGTCCTGTAAGTCAATATAATGTCATCTAAAGTGATGGAAACACCACTGTGTGTGTGTGTGTGTGTGTGTGTGTGTGTGTGTGTGTGTGTGTGTGTGTGTGTGTGTGTGTGTGTCTGTGTGTGTCTGTGTGACTGTTTACAAAGAAGAGAGGAGATTGTTGGTGTGAAAGTCAGTGGACTGTATCACTGGTGAAAATTTACATCATAGTAGCAACACAGCTGTTAGTTATGCAGCTATTTACATTGCCAGATGTGGTCATTGTTGACTATCTTTACTGATGGAATAATCACTTGATGAGTTCATGAATTAACAATTGATCAAGAGGCTTCTACCTGTCAAGAAAATAGCAAATTGGATGTATCAAATCACTGTCTGTGGCCTCTCACATAACTTAAATAAAGTTAAACATGCTAATGAAAAAAACCCACTCTTCATATGGGGAGATACACTCTTGGACTCCAAGCTGTAAGTTTCAGATTTGTGTGAGTGAGTAAAACACAACAAATTGGACTACAAAAGCTGCTTAAGTGTAAACATAATCCATACTAATACAAAAATCTTGTACACTTTATTTTCTTCTCGACAATTTAAGAAATGTATTTTTGATTGACCTATAGGTGTGTCTTTTAATAGCCCTCGAAAATGCACTGACTGTGTGGTAAAGGCCTTAATACCCATGTCAAGTGCCTCATGACAGGGTTTGAAGTCTTCACCAAAATGCAACCAAGAGTGACATGTGTATTAACCAATAGCGTGAGTAGGACTTGGCTACTGTAACCAATCAGAGTCCATTTCCGCGTTGCGGCCTGCGGTGTGGCTCGATGTGTATTTGTCCGCCTCGGCCTCCCTTGCTTGGCTCTGGCTGGGAAGGAAAGGAGCGGGGTGAGGGAATGGTTTAGCGGGCAAGCAGCTGCAAAACTACCCCAAGGGAATGCAAAACTTTCAGGCTGAAATTGACCACAAGACGCCGTGCCTGCGTGCCTGAAGACTTATTAACACATTACCTGGTTTCTCATGGAAGCAGATGGGTTTGTGAGGAGGCGTCGGATGACAGCGGAGACTGCAGGCAATGATCCCGGAGTTGCGGGCGCATCTGCCGGGGCAGAAGTTCGATGGCTGGGAGGAAGATTCTGGGTAGTTTCGGAAAGTATTGTGGGAAGCCTGACACCTCGTATCGGAAGCGAGACAGAACTACAGACTGTTGACTTTATTCGTACTGCACAAGATCAAACAGAGGACTCTGAACCAGACTATGAGGGTTTACCACAGGGAGCCTCCACCAGCACCCACATGTTGGCTGGAGCCGTGGCCGGGATCATGGAGCACTGCCTCATGTTCCCCATCGACTGTGTCAAGGTAGCTTAGCTTGGTGGCTGACCAGCTGATCCACGAGTTTGTGTGTTTGTTCTCTGTGTTTTCACAGACTGTGGATGTTATTCTTGGAAGGTTAGCTAACATGTTTGTTAGCATAGCTCATTAGCTAAACACGCTGCAGAGCTGACGGCTGTGAGGACAAGGTCAGCTAGCGTCTCACACCCCTCCTAGCTAACTTGTTAGCATGCTATAATAACAACAACAATAACAATGCATTTAATTTATACTGTAATTTTCATTCGCAGTGAATCTCAAAGTGAAGTTAACCGCGACTAACGTTAGCTAGTGGCTAATTATTATAACAACCTTAAAGCTCGGTCAAACACAGGAGCCCAGTTGGCTACTTGGTTGAAAACATACAAAGTTAAACAAGAAATTAATTTACTGTCAAACCCATAACGGCTATAATGTTACTTAACTGATGTTTACATGTGTAAAATGTAAGAAAATCTGAAAGTTAACGCCAGGTTGAGTAATTTAATGAGGAAACGGTTGTTTAACTGCAACAACATTTTAGGGAGACCAACGCTATGGTCGTTGTTTACTAAAAGCAAAGGCCACTAGTTGAATGTTGTTGTTGCTAGGAACTTACGCCCTGTCTGCCACTATTATCTCAAGGAACATAAAAATGGTGGAGTCGGGAGGCAATTTGGCTCTTCCAGTCCCCGGTGGTGCATGTGTTGACCCCTCCCCTCCTCCCAAAACACAGTACACGGTCGTTTTATAGAGAAGTAGGCCCACTGCTCGTAGTTTTGTTGAGAAGTAGGCCCACTGCTCCACACACCGTAAGTCATTGTTTTCAAAAAGTCTTCTGGTCACATGTGAGTCATGCAATTACTCTGGGCCAGTTCTCATCATGCGGCCCTGTTTGTTATGTATGAACTAGTTGTCTTAGGAATAAAAAGGTAAAGAGGCATGGCCTATTACCCCCTGAGGTCAGTTGTGGCCATGAAGTAGTGATGATTGTATAACGCAGGCACAGGGCCAGAGGAGATGGGACAAGTGACAATGAGCTTAGTACAGTCAGCTGTCCATGTCAGACTGAAAAGCTGTTCCCACACCTGTGCTTCATCCATGTCTCTTCCACCTGTAGTCTACCTCCGTTGCAGCCTGCAGAGCCCTAAACCTGGACAAGGCCAATGTTTACAGAGCCTTCTGGCGTGTTTGCTACGCTGCTAATGGATCTCAGCCTCTCTCCGTGCAAGCCACAGGAATTTTGGGGCATTGTGACTCAGCAAAATGACATCTACAGCCCATAATCAACCAGACATATTATGCAGAGAAACAGATATTTCAGAAAATTGAGAAATATTTAAGAGGCATCTAACATATTCCTTTATTTTGCATACAGTAAACAGAGGTTTCCCTCTTCCCAAATCAAGGCTTCTCCTGCACGATAAGCTTCTTCACTGCACTTGTTGTGTAATTATAGTTTTGAGTAGGCTTGTATTCTACCTTAATGTATCCTAAATCCCAGTAATTAATTGTGGATTTTAAAAAAAGCTTGCTGCATTTGCAGTGAATACTGCACAGCGCACATGAATGGAATTTCCAGTCATTAAAAGAAACCAAGAAGGTCTTCAGAGTTTTCTACAAGGATTGATGGACATTGTGTTAACATTGAGCACAAAGGTCGTTGCCTTTTAGATATGTAAACATACTATAGATAAACACAGCACTGTGCACAGCTGACCTTCGTGCATGTGTTTCTAAGGACAGCCATGATCGAATGAGTACTGAAATTACAGCCTCTGCTCACTCGGTGCATACACCTGTACCACTGTTAGCCAGCCCTCTTTGGGCCCTGCATTCCTCAGCTGTAGTATGGAGTGACATGAGGCCATGTTTATACTTTGCTACAGCACCACATGCACACACATACACAGACACACAGTGGGGTGTAAGTTTGTCCATTCAGCTGGAAGTTTGGTATTTAGGGATTATGTCGCTGCTAGTTCCTCAAGGACAGACGCACTCACCCAGTCCCCTTGCAACCCTCGCTAAACACCAAATAGCAGGTGACTGAAACAGTGATTCCTTGCACTTGTCCTCTTAAACAATATTGATTTATTTCAGTATGTGGGCATGCATGTGTGTGTTAAGCGGAAGAGAGAAAGGTGTGCTTTAGGGTCAGTGGGAAAAGAGGCTTACAGGAAATCAGCTATGTCCCCCTGTGACCTTGGAGCTTGTAACGCCATACTTCCTTCTATTCAATTATGCATGTACACCAACACACACAACACACAATGTCCGACTCCTCATTTCCCTTATTTGCCCCCCTATTCACACCACAGTCTATTCAGACCTCTTTTCATTGCCATGCTATTCTTTGCTGTAATAGGGAGACGTATGGTATTTTTGCGTTATGTTCAAAATTTTGATTTCAAATTCATTCAACTTCGCGCACTAAACTTATTCTTTGTCCATGTTTGACTTTACAAAACTTTTGTGGGTGGGACGTGAGCACTGTTTCGACTTTGACCATTGCTACATTCCACCTTTTCCTCTTTTCCAGACAAGAATGCAGAGCCTCCAGCCCGACCCCGCAGCCCGCTACAGGAACGTGATGGATGCTCTCCGCCGAATTATAGCCACAGAGGGCATCTGGCGGCCAATGAGAGGGCTGAATGTGACAGCTGTTGGGGCAGGGCCTGCCCATGCCCTCTATTTTGCCAGCTATGAGAAACTCAAAAAGACTCTAAGTGATGTCATTCACCCAGGGGCTAACAGTCATTTGGCTAATGGTACCATAAAACATACATATGCACACACAAGCAGTGACATATAATGACACATACTGTGCAGATGCTTTATAGTCATCTTAACTTTGAGATCAATCTAAGTCTGTTGATATGTAGGACTACAGGCCTAACTTGACCAACTTCAAGCTCAATACCACGCGCCCTCAGTGAAATCTGTGGAACTGCTGAGTCAGCCTAATCCGTAAATAGAGCAGACACGGCCTGGCCAGTCCTAAAAAAAAACCCTGACAGGATGTCAAATTGGATAGAGCCTTTTCATAGCTACAGTTGTGCACTGTGAGGAAGTAACAGGGACAGTTGGGAGTTCAACAAACTCTTATTTTGGTTCAGCTAAGTGACATCAACTGCCAAATAGGAGATTCAACCAGAAATTCTGTGTGCTCTCAGTGTCAACCTTTTCCTTATTCCATGTTCTGCCCACTCTCTCTCTTCCCTCTTTTCCAGTGTAGTGGGAGGCTGGGTAAGTCCTCTTTCTCCCATCTCATCTGCTCTCTCCTCTGTTGGTCCTGTCTTTTCAAGCTTTTGGGTTTGGTTCATAAATCTCAAAGGAGCAATGAACTGTCTTGTCCACTAGGTGTCTCTCTTTGCTCAAGTTTGGCCTACTGAACTCAGTCAAGAGTTATCTCTAGTTTTAACCTGTGCAACTTGCCATCAAGTATGCACCAATTCTGTTAAGATGATATATATGTATTTTTTAGCATGACAAGCACAGCCTTTAGGAAAGGGGAAGGAAGGGTTCTTAATCGTGCAAGTGAAATTTTGTTTTTTTTCTTACTCATTCTCTGCCTCTTTGCTGCAGTGCGTCCTTGTGCGTTTTTCCTGATTATCTCACTGTCTAGTAATTTTGGAGTTGTGTTTGTTTCAGGAGCAGCTGGGTGTGTGGCCACTCTGCTTCATGACGCAGTCATGAACCCAGCTGAAGGTAAGGGCAACATTTTATTGTATACTACTGTTTGCCTTTGGCCACAATTTGGGAACAGAATTAGGATGTGCGTCAAGATATTTTTTTAGTGAAGAAATTTACAGGTGCCACGCCTGGGCCAACCGTCTGCACATGGTGGCCTTAACCCCTCAGTCTCACATATTGACTTTCACAGCTGCATCCAGTCCACCTGCCCAAACATGTCCGTAGAAGGACACTGGTCAGAGTCATTGTGTGCAGCTGTTGGATGGGGTGCAGCTGTCTGAGCAAAAGCTGCTACTAAAATGACTTACTACATCTTACTGTATGTTTATTTGTTCAGAAGCTAGAGGTAAAAGCTCACTAATTTCTTTCATTCTTTTTATGTGCTTTTTTTTGTTCATCTCTGCAAACTGTGGACACATTTGACCTTCTCCATCAAAACATCCACCCATGCGTCCTTAGTTGTGAAGCAGCGCATGCAGATGTATAATTCGCCCTACCGTGGCGTGTTGGACTGTATACGCGCTGTGTGGCAGAGAGAGGGCGCTGCAGCGTTTTACCGCAGCTACACCACCCAGCTCACCATGAACGTGCCCTTCCAGGCGCTCCACTTCATGACCTATGAGTACCTTCAGGAGCTGCTCAACCCCCACAGACAGTACAATCCCTCATCCCACATGTTGTCCGGAGCTTTGGCCGGGGCCATCGCGGCTGCGGCCACCACACCTCTGGACGTCTGCAAGACCCTGCTCAACACCCAGGAGTCTCTAACCCTCAGTTCCCTGTCTTCCGGCCAAGGCCCCGGCCAGGGCCAAGGCCAAGGAGCCCACAGACATATCTCAGGCCTAGCCCATGCCTTCCGGACAGTATACAGGCTGGGCGGCCTGCAGGGCTTCTTCAAGGGAGTCCAGGCGAGGGTCATCTACCAGATGCCCTCCACAGCCATTAGCTGGTCAGTGTATGAGTTCTTTAAGTATGGACTCACCAAGCATCAGCACAACAAGAGGCGAACGCAGCAAATTGAGGCTGAGACATAGATGCCTCTTCTCACATTGCTTTGCCCTCCTTGTGAGGAGAAGATGAAGTCAATACGCACATAGAATCTGACTAAAATCACCTCAGTTGTCCCATCCCTCTCAGACATAGCAGATAAGAAAGACATCTTTGAAGACAGTTTGAGTAGTTATGTTCCTGCAGCACTATTTCAAGACTAGGCACGGTTTGAGTTATGTTGTTTCTCTCTACTAGGAGACAAGCATTTACACAGTATTATAGAACTAGTTTATCTGGAGATTTTTTTTTTCTTAAAACCATTCTAGTGACCAGTACAAGCTAAGGAAAATGTGAAGAATGCACAAGTTTTGAGTCGGAGAGGTAGTCAGCAGAGGGCAGTAGTGTTAATTTGTTAACTTTCTGGTAGTTTCATACGCTTTGCTGTCCTAGGATCAGATTTAATGAATAAAAATGATAACTGACTCCTGATACAGAGCCCTTTTTGGATTCATGCATTCATTTTTTTTGTATATCTCATAACAATATTCTCACAGTAATCCAAGACCAGACAAGTTGTTTGTTTTGGTGTCTAGTTGGGGGTACACAAAGGCATTCAGTCCCTTATTAAAAGTATCTATTAAGTCTTCCATTCTGATTTAAATGCAAATTGAACATGGGTGAGGACATTTTGTTGTTAATTCAATACATTAATCTACTGACTGATCAGTGGCCAGATACCTTTTTTATAGAAATGTAATGGAACCCTGCAAACAAAAGTGAAGACCACCAAATATACATATATATTATATGCAAATAGTATGATATTGACTCCACAAATGAACAAAGAGAACATGGATCAGATTGGGTTTCCCTTTTTGTTTGGCTGTTGGTGGTTCAAAGAATGAATTTGAATAATTAAATACTTTCTTTGCCCTTTATCAAATGTCAAAGTTCATGATTGTTGCCCATGATAGAATTGGAAAGAGAAATATCAACTTTCAGTTGAAGTTTCTGAAGTGTATGTTTAGTTTATTTTAACTAAAGTTGATTCCTCAAATGTTATTTTATTTCCAGAAAAAACATTGGTTTCTTTTGTTTTCTTATGGTCCCATTTATGAATTTAACCAACCCACTCAACTACTCACCATTATTGCCTTGTGTACCAGTTTGGCAGAGCAGCGTTATGATGGCCATTCCTGTGCATTAACTGTAGCTACCAGCCTGTTTTCATCTTGTGAACTACTGAGTGTCAATATCTCTGCTTGATAGCAAAGGCTGCATAAGATGTACCATGCTCCAAAAATATGAATTTTACTAAAATTTATGTGGAGTTCAGTATCCCAGAAGAAGTTAAATCGTACCCCTGTTGAGTACACATAAATGGAAGCTGTCATTCTTATTGATTGAAGTCTGATTGTTTCTGACACTGAATTGCACTCGAATAAAGACTGAGCAGTGGGGCTCCACTCACTGCTCATAAATGATGGGAGTCCCTTTGATGTATTTCTTTTAAATGTTGCTGAATGCTTTGCTAATGATGTGAAGATGACTTAATAGAAGAGAGTTCTTGCATATTTACTGATCATCAGCAAAGGGACAGTCTATAGTACTTTGTTTTCCTGGTGAAAAGTCACTAAATAATAGGATGGATGAAAAGGAAGCAATACCCAAAGTCACATCTGTACAACCAGAAACACATTGGTGAGTTTGTGTGTGTTTTCAGGTTTCATTTATTTTTAGTTTGAGGCAGGTACAGTTGTTTAGTCTTGAACGCAGGTGCAGATCTCAACTTTGACCCTCAAGACTGAAAACACTATTTGAACTAGTGGACACATACTCTGCGTACAAACAGCTAGGAGAGTGAAGCATTGGAATTCAGCAAAAATGACAGCAAATGTTAGTTCATGTAGAAATAGAAAAGCAGATTGCAATGAGAAAAAGTACAATATTAGTGCCTGAAATGATGGAACTTTTGCAGTAAGCCATACAAAGTGATGAAGATTTCTTAACACAACAAATCAATAGAAATGTAGAACAATATTGAATGTTAGAGAATATAGAATTGGCAATTTAAATGAGAATTAAGTTTTCCTGGCTTTTCATCATTTTGCTTCATCAGATCAGATCAACTTTATTATCCCACACGGAAATTCGTTTGGTCCAATGCTTCAGACATAAAAGCACCCGAGAATCCACGGTAAAAACAATAGAATAACCAATAAGAACTCAGCATAATCATAAAACACTTTTGATCACACTGAGACAAAGTAAAAACAAATCAAAAACAAGTCAATCCAAAATCAATAAAATCAAATTTGATATAAAAGTGCAAACGTGCAGGTGAACATGTTATACAGGCTGATGGCCAGAGGAATAAAAGACTTGTATCTACTTGTTTTGAGTTTTCTTTGTAGAAGTCTCTTTCTCCTTTCAAGTTGTTGCTGCGACTGAATTTGGAGTGACGGGGATGGGTACTATCCTGTAAAATCTTTCTAGTTTTTGGAAGATGAGTTTGGTGTAGTGTGGCTGTTTCTTGGTCAATGGCTATGATTTTTCCCGCTGTCCTGATTTGTCACTGCAGCCTGGCTTGGTCCTGTTTTCGCATGTCACCAAGCACACAGATGAAATGTGGTGGTAACTGTTTATGCGAGGCCTCTATATCTTGAGGATAAGTGACTGTGTTCTTGGTCAATATTGTAGGACAATTGTCGGACTTTCTCCAATGGAAAGGAGTTTAGATACACTTGAATTGTCATCTTAAAACAGTCTAGCCCCTTGCCAGTTCTACAGAGGATCCAGAAAACATGCATTTCCGTACATTTAAAGGTTCTATATATCGGAATCAGAAATTCCTTCTCATTAGTGACCTCTGTGGCCGTAAAATGAACTGCAGTCAACATCCTGGTGCTCACGCTCACATGCTCACAGCGCGAGACTATTGCAGGCCATGTCTTTTTCCTCGCTTACTCTTCTCATAGTTACATTCAACACGCCGTGGCTGGGCAGCAATGCGCTGTGGTCGAGGAGCAACAGGGTGTGGCTGGGCAGCAACGTACTGTGGTCAGGGAGCAACAGGGTGTGGCTGGGCAGCAACGCGTTGTGGTCAGGGAGCAACAGATTGTGGCCAGGCAGCAACATGCTGTGGTTGGGGAGCAATGCACTGCGGTTTTGTTGTGAAATGTGTGCTACGACCTTTGGACTACCGACAGGAAAAACAAAAGGGGTAAACTATGTTCTGCTATTGCTCTGGAGCTTATTTTCTGCTCCTTTGTTGAAGAAATAATGTTGTTTTAGTTGTGTGTGCTCAGGAGTGGATGACTTGTCATTGCAGGGGTGTTTTGTTGTGAAATGTGTTGTGGTTGACTGAGGCAGCTAATCATCTCAGTAGCTGGAGAGCTAATATCTGCAGGATGTTTCTAATCAGATAGCACCATTTTTGTTGTGGTATGGTGTCATTATGCCAGTCGTTTGTTGATGTTAGCGAGAGAGAGGCAAAAACAAAAATTTTCACAGAAAATCCAGCCTGGGTCCTTCACATAGAAATCAGTCCACAGGCTGTTACAGACAACCAAGAAAGTTGGGTAAGGTCTCATTTTTTACATTACATTACTACCTATTCACTCATTATCAAAAAAATAAAGATTAACACATGTAAATTGCTTCACAATTCTACATATAGAACCTTTAAGTATAGAGATCTGTGAGATTGGAGAGACACCAGAGGCAATAATAGAGTTGCAGTGAGGACAGAGCTAGTTCACAGATGCCACAATATGCCTGGGGACAAGAATATACCTCCAGAATTGAATTTAAGTTAAAAAGGTATGAAGATTATGGAAAGTGCGATTCATAAAATTCCCTACACAACTGGCCTTTAATTGAGTCCAAAACACCATAATTTAGAATGTGGGAAAAACATTTTAAGACTTGTGACAACTGGTGAGATGTAAATCAGTTTCAATGACTCATCTTTAGAATATAATCAAGCAGGAATGAATAATCAAATCCTGTTTAGCCATTCTTGCAGTAAACATCAGAGACAGCCCATATCTTAGTTGTGATCAACACAAGTATGTCAAATGGTTTTATTATCATTTTGATCTGTGCACAAAATGACATTACATAATGACACTCCTGCAGTGTTTGTAAATTAATTCAACTGGATTTGACAGGGTTGGGCTCCTGCACAAGGTAAAAGTTGAGAACTGGTTAACTGGAAAATTTGTGGTCCACTTGTCTGTACTTAATGTCCTCTTATGGATTGAAAAATGCCAGACAGTTTTTTGATGTCACATCATTTGACATGTTCACCCTATTTCTCTTTTTGGGAAAAATATGAAACAGACTCTACACAAACACCAAAATCTTTTGGGTAGCATTTGTGGACACATCAGTTTCATCGTGGTGAGGAGTGACAGCTCCCCCACCCCAGCCTCTACACACACACACACACACGCACTCTCACATACGCATGCTTGTCAGACAGACACCTGTTCAAACAGGGAGTGTTAATGAACCGTTTCTGTCTCTCTCTCTCTCTCCCAATATCTCTCTATCTCTGCGTGCATGTACAGTATACAGTATGTGTGGCCTGTCATAGTTTATGCTGTTATAATGGTGTGTGTGTGTGCGCACACATGCTCCTTTCTTTCCTACTACTGCTCAGCCAGCTCAAGCTTGCCCACAGCGACTCTCGTGACACTGTGCATGAGAGACTGAATGAAAGGTTTTACATGGGTGGGAAAAATGAATTGAAATGGCAAACGTGTTTAGAAATATTTTGATAAAAATACAAAGAGAATGACATAATACAGTAGAAACTGTTATTCACATGTCAGTTTTGTCTACCCTACTACTCTCGCTTTGCACTTCCCTGTCAGTGTGGGAGAGTGTGACTGATCAATCTGAGAGGAGTGAACTATGTAGTCTGTTCATTTGCCCCTTTCTTTCTCTTTCTCACACTTTTTATAGTGTGTGTGTACTTCAGAAATGAGTATCCATTACTAGCCTGAATATTATGCAGAGGCAAGAGTTGTCATGAAGGACAGAAATACTCAGGTGCATGTTTGTTTTTTTTTTAGCTGTCTTTCAAGATTCAGAATTACAGGGATGGAAGTTCTAGCTTTTTCCAGGGCTTTCAACTACATCTCACAGTCTTATCAGCAAATGGAGCTGGCAGGTGTCATCACCTGCTCATATGATAACAAATGGCCGTATATGGAGTATTTATTTAGTGATCGTCCTCAGGATTGGATGCAAATGGCCTCCTTCATCTTTCTGTCCAATGACTCCTGGTTGATGACTTCTTCCCAGTCAAAGCTGTGACTTTCTGTGACGTCTTTAATCTTCTTCTCTGGAGGTTTTGTCTTCAGAGTGTACCAGCAGGGATCTGAAGGTGTTGAAGGTAAGTGCTGCCTCCTCGTGACTTGAAAACTGTGGTCCTGGCTGGGTAGATTTCTTGTATCTATTGGTAATCTGCTGCACTTCCCTCTCTTTATCCTGTTTCTCACAAGACAAGACAATATGTTCTGCTCTATGAGCAAGAGCCTTCACCACTGATCTTTTATGTTGTAAGTGGTGGTTAGAGTTAAAATTGAGATATTGGTATGTGGAGTGGGTTTCCTGTATACTGCGGTCTTTATGCTCTCATAAGCCCTTCACATGAATGCAGGTGTCTAACAACGACAGCTTACTATCCTCTTCCTGTTCGCTAGTGAACTTGCTGTGTGGGTTGATGTTATAGATGTGATGGGTGAAGCTGTCAGTGTTGGAACAGAGCAGTTTGAAAAAAAAGTGTGAAACTGTTGTCCTTGTACTGGTATGAGATGTCAGGTAGGGTAGAGGCCATTATAGGATACAGCTTCTACCTTAGTTTCTGTGGATGCCACTAGAGTTTCTACATGGCAATTGTTAAAGGTGAAGTATGCCAGCTCCTGAGCCGTGCTATTGTACAAGTTGACTGGGACACTTCATTGAAACAGAGCCACCATTAACGGTATTATTAACACCTGTGCTTTCCTGCTATATTTGTGGTGCAAAGACAAGTAAACAGTAAACAAAAATACAGTACATGTACATAAAAACACTTGATCCCAAATAGATACCAGAACAATCACAAAAACATGCACAAAATATCATTTTAAATGTCTGTCAGTCCTGTCTCGTTAGGTTTTTACATAACATTTTCACTGTCCATGTTACTGTACATTTTATTGTTCAGACAAGGCTGGAGATATAGCACGGCCAACATGGAGGAAGTGGACCCCGTGATAGGCAGTTTTACAAGCTCAGGCAGCACCAAGACATAGAGATATTGTAGGGCACGAACAGCATGGGCTCAGCACAGCCCTCATGGGGCAACAGCAACAGCGGTAGGCAGGAGGATGCAGGTTGTAGAGGAGATTCAGAGACAAGAAGAGGCTGCTAGATGTGCAAGAGTCACTTAGGCAAAGCAGTACCAACAGATGATATGGGAAAGTGTAGAAAAGAAGAAACAGGGAAGTGTGGAAGCATGGAGTCAGAGATAAGATGGAAGTTGATTTGGGTAGGGATGGTAGGGACATGTCCAACATCAAGGTGTTGCCAGATTGTCCCTACCAATATTTTTAACAAACTCAAACGATCTTGCCACTTTAACTCCATGTTATCTTAATGGTAAGATTGGTTGATGATGGTAAGCAGAGTTGCTAGGTTTGTGTGTTTTCTGCAAAAATGTGTGCTTTTATGATGAAGAGTGAAGAGCAGGATATATTTAATATTTAATGTCTCTATTTAATTTAATCTCTCCCCTTTTCCATGAGTGGATCAAGAGCAGGGTTATTATTGCAAATGTGTCATTAAGACATGAACATTATTTATAAGCTAAATTTATGTGTGTACATGTTTGCGTACACGTGCCTAAAAAAGAGAAAAGATTGATAGAGAGTACAAATACACAATTATTTGGCAAAAAATGTCCCTACCAATGTTAAAACCAAACATAAACAGCTGGTGGGAAGGGCCATCACAGTGCATACTGTAAATGGATAGGTGAGGACCCAAACTGTTTTCATGTTCATGTATAGCTTCAATTCAGCACTATCTATCGAGGGGTAAAACAAAAGGCCTTAAGGGTCTCAAGGGCGATATACCTGAAGAGGTAACAAATTGCTGAAGTGCCTAGCAACAGCTATTGAGAGCTCTTAGAAGTTAACTCACTGGATACAAAAAGGAAACAAGACAGGATTTTGTTTATTTGTGAGAGCGAAAGGCCAGGCATGAGATGGGGCAGCAGGGAGCTCATAGTTCTTTAAGAGATAGACACCACTAATGTAAGACCAGATCTTGTGTTGCCGTCAGAAACACAGCATGTTTTGTCCATTGTACCATGGGAGGATGCAAGCAGGCAGAGAGGCGTGGTTGGAAACCTAGGGTCTGCCCAGTGGAGGTTGGCTGTAGGGGTTTTGTTGGCAGATCAGTTTTGTCCCTAAAAAAACATGGCCGACACTGCATCGGATTCTAGTGAATGGCTGTGGGTTAGAAGACAAGTGAGTGACTGGATTAAAGAAAGGTAAGTGGAGGATCTTGAAAATGTTTGCCAGTGGTGTTCTACACTGAAGTGTATGTAGTGTTGCTTTCTGGCATGAAGTAGCAGAAAAGGCTCGGTTGATTTGTTTGGTGGCAACATGCTGCTTAGCTTAACATGGTGTTAGCTGATGGTGCTAGCTCAGCTGGTGGACATAAGTGTATACTTTGTTGCTTGCTAAGGTAAAGTAGCTGAGGAAGATTGTTTGGTTTGCTGTTTGGTGGGTGTTAGCTGATGGTGCTAGTTGGTGATGTTATAGATGAAGTGAATATAGCTTGCTTTGGAGGATTGTGTTGAGTTTCTTGGTGCTGGTAGAGAGAGGGATGGCTCTGGGAAGCTGGAACACACCAACTCAATGAAACATCATTTTGAGATGGTGCCCACACAGATTCGATTCAAGTAAAACAAAATGCAGTTAGCATCCAGCTAGTGCAAACAGTAGCAAGTGCCTATAGATATAGGGTAGACTAAACCGTATGTACAGTAGAATGAGTCAGATAAACATATGTACAGGTGGATATATCTATGTTGGTGATAGATGACCCTGTAGACTTGCTTGCACTCTTACACCCAAATACAACTTCATATAGAAACCATTTCCTTTTTGTCTTTGTTAAGTCAGGTCAAGAGACATGATCCATGCATGGAATAGTTTATCATATCCGAGAGGTTGCTCATTGGTGACTAGTTGTGAAGGTTGTGTAACTTTAGATAAACAGTGATGGTGGCTGGGCAACTGATAGCCTTCAAATGAAACTGCTTATCAAGCCAGATGAGCCAGTCATTGTAGCTTAACCTAAGCACCTACAATTTATAAGGCCTTATGAAGCAGCTGAGTATGTACTGTTTGCTTGGGCTATGGTAGAAGTTTCTTATATAACTAGTGACTATTTGCAAGTCTATAGTGGATCTAGATAAGCAGGAACTATGTCTTGACTACTGAGCGTGCCATGGCATTCAGATGAAACTGCCTATCGAGCTAGTGGGCCAGCCAATGTAGGTTAATATAAGCAGGTACAATGTAGATATAAGGTTGGGTCTAGCTGCAGAATATCTGCTCTTTGCCAAAGTGAGAGTATGATTTAAGACAGTTTAAGGTACATTAGGTCAGCATCTAAGAGAATGGAGTCGCCAGTCCCACGGCTCAGTAGGTCTTGGACAGCACAGCCTGATACTCACTGCAGGCCGTAACGTTGAGTCAAAACAAAATTTAACATTAATACTGGGCTTCCACAGGCATGGTCATCCAACTTTTGACACATTTAATTATGTGTATTGAGAACTATTAGTATACTGCATGTTAAAGTTGGTGATGGAAGGTGGTGGCGGCCAGATCAGCTAGGTCATATAGGCAGTGATGTTCTTTCACCTGGCATTTATTTTTATATTAGCACTAATTTTTGGCCTTTTGCCTTTATTTGAGAGTCAGCGCAGAGATACAGGAAACATGGGGAAAGAGAGGGATATGACATGCAACAAGGGTCCCCAGGCTGGGAGTCGAACCGTTGATGTTGCGAATATTTGGTAACCATTAGGCCACTGCGACACCCTGTTGTATACTGTTTTGTGAGAAATTGTTGATTAGTAAGCTCAAGGTAACTTATTTTTGTCACTACCTTCTCCTTAACACAGAGAGACTTACTTGTGAAGAGCTACTGTATGTACAGTAAATGCATGAACCTGAACTTAACAGACCTTGACTTGTTTGATGATTCATTCAAACATCAAACATGACCCACTTCAACCCTCGTGTCTTTTAATGGAAGTATTATGGTAATAAGGTCGACCATTAATTGATCTTATCACAGCAATTACACCCTTAAGGCAAATGAAACTATTACATTTACAATTGAGCATTTTAAATTGATATACACATGAGAACAAAGATTTAATGTTCTCAGAGTGGCACAGTTTACACTGTCAATCACAATTACCTTGAGGTGTTTAACCAGTGGGTGTGTGATAATATGCTACTACGTGTGCTCACCGAAGGAGAAAACCAGTATGTGCATGTGTGAATGCGTCATCACAATATGTGAGTATGTGTATATACTGTATATGCATGTGTGTGAGTGTGTGGACCAGTATCTGCTGTCACCTGAACCTACATGTAACACTGTCTCTCCTCTTTGAATCTACTGAAGATTATGACTATATCAAGACCATCATGTCTGACTTTATTTGGATAATCATACACACACACACACACACACACACACACACACACACACACACACACACACACACACAGGTTAGATGATGCAGGTAGAATGAGGGATGCTTGGCTTTGGTAGGAATGAAAAAGTGTTCTTTTTTTGTATCTACCTGCTGAGATTGTTGGGATATGGAAGATGTGTCGAGAATCTGACTTCTCCATTCATGTCCTCTACTGCTATGATGTCTTTGGGACCTTTGTTCTTCACTTTGCTTGTCCTACAAAAGCAGCCAAACATGCAAAGAGAAAAAGACTGACGATATATCAGACAAATTGCAAGGTAGATCCACAAAATATTAATTTGTCCCAAAACACTTATTTAGGATAAAAATACTCCAGACACTGAAAACTGGAGATATTATCACTCAAATATTCAATCAATTTTTGGTTCATATCACAGCATACATCTTTACTGGTGGAAAAGACCCTTACAAGTTGATAAAGGGCTCACAAACACATACATACACTCCCTTGTGTATTGGTGTAAGCCCATGTTTTGGAAACTCAAGCCTCCGGTCAAAGCCCCTTACAGCAAGCACCTGTGGAAGGGTGTATTTAACACACTCATGCACGCACACACACACACATATACTCACACACATACACTAATGCTCACAAACACACACTCCAACGGTACTTAGGAATGTGAACGCCTGAAGGACTAAGGACCTCTACACCAACTCTCACTCAGTCGCTTGCCTTCTCCCCTTCTCTACATATTTATGGCCCTTTTGTTGCTTTTCTTGTCAGATCTCTCTCCATATATTAAGCCAAATCATAACTGGACCACTCAGCATGAATTACAAAGTGATACAGAATTACGCCATAATGTCCACTTTATTCCGTCCTTGTCAGCGTCTAATGGATGAGGTGTGATTACAGGCTCTTCGTCTTACTCACTGGGATACACACAGACACATACAGGTTGTGATCTCACGCTCCTCGGGAGTGCTGCTGGATAAAGGAGCTGTTGTCGTAATCACTTTGGCTGTTGCAGTCTCTCCCACTCTGGCCAAATAGAGCAGCTTTGAGGGGAGGAGAGGAGAGCAGAGAAGAGACCAGAGAGTAGAGCCAACAAGCTTGTTGGTACATACATTTAGCAAAACCGGATCCCATATAAAAATCTGCAGACAAGATAACTATGATTTGAGATGTTATCTCTGATTTTGATCATGTTTCATTTCCATTATTTAGCACAGGCAACGTGCTAATTGGATTTATGCAATCTGATATGAATCGTATTTCTGAGAAAAGTGGACTTTTACTCAAGTGCTGCTGAAATATTATCTTATCTCTCACACAGGAGGCTCTGGGCCCTCAACACTCAGGGTTCCCCCACTTAATTTTGCTATAATTTGATCAAATGCAGATGTATTTAAGTATATGCACTATATACACATAATATCAACTGGTATATAAAAAGTATTTTAGTATATTGGATTTTTGCGCATGACCTCCACCTTCCTTTAATAGTCAACTTTCTTGTAGTAAAGAAACATAAAGTCCTCCTCTATTCATGAGTGTGTTTTGCTTATTGTTACATCACTTGGATTTTTGACTTTCACTGTGCAGAATGATATATGTATAGTTTGACAATAGGAGGCTGTTTTCACATTCATCTTTATTTATGATGAAAGTTTCTCTGTACTCACCTTAAACCTGAGTTAAAGGCGTGTACGTGCAAGATGATTTTGTGACATCATACCTAGCTTGGAAGTCAATCATGGTTCAGTATGCAACTTGCACAAGTGTGGTGAGAGAAGTTGAAACATCAAGTGCACATATAGTATGAATGGGCTTCTAATGTAGTAGGAGACATCTTGTGTGCAGCAGGTAAACTTTTGAAACAAATTCAAGTATTTGCATATTTATAGATTTTAGATTTTAGAGAATTTATAGATGTAATAAAATTTTTAACAAGATAAATGAACCATTTGAGGGAAAACATACTCTATTTTTTTATTTAAGACAGCATTTTCACGTGTCTCAAAAGATATCTGATGGGAATCTTTAGATTATGAGACAAGTGAAAAATGTTTCCTGGCTAGATCCGGTGATGTGTTTATCCATCTTTAACTCAGACATTGACTCCAACGATGGCAGTATCAGACTGAATTATGAAGCATAGCAAAATGTAAGATCTGGATGAGGGCCAGTCTACAAAAATAACAGAAAGATTATCAACCTAGCCAGTTGTGGCTTGAACATCTCCCATAGTGCTGTGCTGTGGAGAATTAGGATGCGGGGGAGATACGGTTCCTGTCATCACTTAAGAGAACAAGTTGGGGAGGAAAGATTCTTCCCACCACCACCAAAGATACATGATGATCATTAACACACACATACACACACACAAATACATGAATATGCGCACACACAGCAATTTCTCTGTGGGAGAAAAAGCTGAAACAGAAGAGAAAACAGCTGCTTTGATTATGAGCATTTAGCAGAGTATACAGAGTGTGCAGGGCACCATGGTGATGTATGTGTGTGTGTGTGTGAGAAACGGGATCTCCCTCACTTTTCGTGCAATAAAAGAATATCACGCAAGACTTACAGTGAATAGAAAGCTCCTCGATAAATCCAAGTGTTTATAGTAAAATGCCATTGCTAATGGGCCAGAATAGGGAGAAGGGGAGAGAAGGGGGAATAAAGCTCTTAAAGCAGGGAAACTGATATTCTCATATCAGCAGACAAAACCAATGTATGATGATGATGAAAAAAATGGGAGTTTAAATAGAGTGGGCTTGTGTCATAGTTTGGAGTGTGAGTGCAGCAGGCATATTTCGATTGCTATTGTTGGCTGAGGAAGGATCCCCAAATGCTAACTTACTCTGACATGCCACAATCATGATCAAAGCAAAACATACTCATATGCGCGCACACAAACACACACACTTATCATCCCTCGGGCCTTCGGGAGTGAAGCCTTGGCAGAGTCTGATGAACTACAGCATTGTTACGGATGAATGCAGGTGTCCAGCACTTTCTCCTCCTTGCCCTTCCTTCTGTCTCAAATGTTGTGACAAATTCCTTTAAAAGGTAAGCAAGGTCATAAAATCTTCTTAGAAACACTTCGGAGAGCCGCGACCGCAACTTAACACAGAAACACACACACCTTGTGTGCATGCCCAGCACATGTGCGAGTTCAAAGATACACGCACACATGGTTCACACACAAAACCAAAAGTACAGCTGTCTGTCAGTAGTGTGGAAGCAGTGTGGACAAGATTCTCTGCGTGTGTGTGTGTGTGTGTGTGTGTGTGCTAAAGCAACACAGGTGCAGTCAGGGACACTGAAGAAGAAAGAAACAGGCCTCCTGCCCTTTGAACTTGATCTTGAAAAGAAAGCTGTCTTTCCTTTCTGTCAAACAAGCTTAACTGCTATGCCTTCGAGCTCTAGTGAGCGCTAACTGGTCTGGTGAAAAACCTTACGCCGTTCATTTATTCACAGACGGTATTCACTCCAATTCAAAAGTTTTCACTACACACTTGTTGGAAATATCTTCAGTGACATGTATATATCATCAGCAGTCATTTATACTGAAGCCCTTTTTTTTTGTACTTTGTTTTCATATCTGTTTTATTTTAATCTATTTTATTTTTGCTCCAAAAGAGAACTGCAACCTTATTGTGACAGTCCAGGTGAAGATTGTAAATTTCTTATCAACACATGTTCAAATATGTGTTTCTGTCTGCCAAACAGCATCAGGGAGGATTTGCCCAATTTATATTGTATCCCTCAGTGTGACAGGTGGACTCAAGGCTTGTGTGTGTGTGTGTGTGTGTGCATGTGTGTGTCCAGACGTCCAGAAATACTGGTTCAAGGTTAGGACATGTTTTTTGAATTTGTGTTCTGCTCCTGTATCCTTGTGGAATACCTCTCTTGCGATTCAGTTAATGATGTGGTTTACAGAACAGAATATGGGACCTGAAAGACCAACAAGACAGGGGGGGGGCAGTGGCACAGAGGTATAAATTGAAGAATAAAACATAGAGATGCGAGAGAGAAAATAAAACAGCTCCAAGCAAGGTTTAATCTAATCTAGAATATAAAAAGTGAAGCTTTAAAGGGGACATATTATGCTTTTTGTGATTTTCTATTTTTTTATACTGCTATGATGTTGGTTGTCTATGTTAAACATGGTCAAAGGTTCAAAACTTGAGGTGAACATATGTAAGTCAAAAGCCCAGGCTTCAGCCTGCTCTGAACACTTCATTTACAATGTGACCTCTACTTCCTTGCTTGTTCGCGCATGCCCACAAATGACAGCCCGTTACGTAGTCTTTGTTGCTAAGGTTGTTCATGTTGTCCACTCAAGTTTCTGATTGGATTTGGGCTCAAACATGTATTTGTATGTCTTTGATGTATTTGAGAAGTTTATATTTCAAGTAAAGAATGAGGAAAGAGAAGAAAAATCCGACTACCATTGTTTGTCTACGTAGTCTCTGCAGAGAGGCGGCTTCTGAGAGCTGGCCAATCAGAACAGAGTGGGCTCATTGGGAGGGGGGCCTTAAAGAGACAGGAGCTAAAACGGCTTGCTCAAGACAGGGTGAACTGAGGGCCTGCATAAAAGGCCAGTATAAGATAAATAAGAAGTTTTTTGAACTATAAATCATGTAAAGATATACCAGTAGAGCTCCAGAATGTAAACATAGGCCTGGAAATGTGAATGATGTGTCACCATTAATAGCGCTCATGAAAGACAAGAAAGACTAAGAGATGATAAATGGCTTTACTAAAGTTTAAGATACTCTCTGTTTCACACAGCAGAGATGAGAGTATCCCTCACTGGAGGTGTAGACCAGGATGAGGAGGGAGAGGAGGGCGGCTTGAGAGGCCGTAAGTGGGGCCTGAGTAGTTCCTTTATCAGCCCACTGATAGGAGACGTCTCTCTGTGTGTCAGAGCTGCTCAATGCTCTCCTTGTCTCCGCTTATCACCGCTAATTAAAACATTTGGATTCCTCCGGCCTGCTCTGGAGGAGTGTGTGTCTGTCTGAGGATGTGTGTGGGAGACATGAGAGCGGAGAGGAGTCAGAGGAAGGAAATGTAGCAGCTTGGAGGATCTTCTGTCCATCTATGGCCAAAGGAGCTCAGAAAATACTCACCCCTAACAACTGATAGACAGGCTGCTTCTATACAGACACAATACCCTTTATATAAACTTTTTATGTTAGCAGTTTTGTTTCCTGTATTTCTTTTTTAAATCCCATATTCATTTTTGGAAAATAAGGTGCTTTTTGTGCTTTACTTTCTACTCTCTTGCCTTAATCTGCCCCCAAATACACTCACATTCTCAGCCCCGAACATCCTGTATCTGCTCCTAATCGACACACACACACAACACACACACTTAAACACACACACAGACTAGACCTGTGCTTCTTCCTAAAACTGAGCCTGTTCTTTGTAGGTTCTGGGTGGGCTCATGTCTCTGTCTTTTCTAATCCTCTCCATGACCCCTGCTCCTGCTCTGACAAACACAGAGCTGGGATCGCTGCGTTTCTTTACATGCACAACTCTATGACCACTCGGCCACAATATCCACTGGATGTTACACCCTGCCCAGTTTGAATAACTCCTGAAACAATGTAACAGGAACATTTCTGATGTTTTTGTCAAGACTTTCCATAAAATTATCTCAGTTTGGTTACCGGTAATCATAAATCTGTATGCCTGGTCACACAACTGCTTCAGTAATCTATCAGCATGCCAAACAGAACAATGTGGAATGATTGTACAGAATCGGTTCAAATTGTGCGCAAAGGTGTGATGTCTAATTCCTTTTGAAACCAGGGGTGCTTATGAGTGCTGATGTGGTTGGCCTGTGATGGATGTGTCTTCCCCAGGGGGAGTTGATGTCTTATTGCTTTACTGTAAATGTTTACATTCCTACATGCGCTGATGCTATCTGCTAATAGTTTCTGGAACAAGCCTGAAGAGTCCTCTGGGTGGGATTATTTGCTTTGTGTGTGTGTGTGTGTGTGTGTGTGTGCATGCGCGTCCGCTTGTGTGTGTGTGTGTGTGTGTGTGTGTGTGTGTGTGTGTGTTGAAAGAGAGACCAGGTCAAAGGGAAGCAGATCTGTCTTTAAACAGAGGTATTAACCATGACCCCTCTCCTTCCTGAATCCTGCCCTGTGCCGGCTGAGGGCTAACACATTAAAACACACTGCTGCTCTGTACAGCCACTTTCCCCAAAAGCAAAACAGTGATTGTTTCTGTCAGAACAATCAAAAGTAAAGGTAGGGTGTGAATAATCACGAGAGGACAGCCTCACCCAGTGTCTGTGTCGTGTGAGCTCTAAATCCCTTCATATCACCCGGCAGTGTCTCGGTGCCAGCAGCCGTTATGTGAAGGTGATATTGTTTAAATCAACAAGGCCCTTAAGAAAATGACTCCAGTTACAATAGGCGCATCGGAAATGCATGTGTAATTACAGCTCAGGAGCCATGTGAGAATTCTCCGTCAATAGATCTGTATCTTTAAAAGTGCAGCTGAGCGTGGATTAGGTGAGAAGCCTACTGTCATTCCTGTGTTGTGCACTGTAGCTCAGCCCCACCCTCAGTGCATTCCTCTCAGCTGAGAAATCTGCAGCGACATAAAAGACAACAGGAAATTATCTGTTTCCACTGGTATTAATAAGTTCTATTTAAATCCACCCTTTAATGCTTTAAGTTGTGGAAGCTGGTGCAGTTGATTGTTCAAAGAGGCAGAAGAACATGTGTTTCTGCACTGCTGTCCGACTCGTTTAACTCTCTCTCTCCCTCTCAGCTTTATGAGCCTATTCACAGAGAGACGCACAAATAAAGCACAACGCTGAATGTTTACATACTTGAGTATTACATTTATAGATACAGTAATGCTTCATGGCTCAGTGGCCTACAGGCTGGAGCACATGCCAGAAAAGCAGTTGACGTGGCTGCAACCTGAGAATGATTTAGTGATATTTCAGTAATGGAAAGAGAATAAGGGTTTCAAGACTAAGGCTTTGTCTGAAATCATTCACATAGAGTATTCACCACTCCCTATATAACAGACACTCAATAGTTTACCCTATGGTGAGCAGTAAACTGAGCATAAATTTCACAGTCAGAATTCAGACACCTGGATACAATGGTGGACAGTAAATATAGTGCACACTATGGAGGGATTTCGGACACATTTTAGGAGTCTACAGCCATGCTTGAAGCTCTGTAAGGCTATACTTGACACGGCACTACAAGCTAAAAGCTAATGTCAACGTCAACAACTTTCTCCCAATGACGATGCCAACATGCAGGATATTAAGCAGGTATAATGTTTACCATGTGCACCATATTAGTATAGCATGTTACAGTTCTAACATTGCTAATTACCAGACAACTCAGAGTAGGTCTGTGTTTATGGGAATGTAGTTGTAGAATGTAGCAGGAAATGTGCAGATATTTGGTCATAAACAAAAGTATTTTGATCCAATGATGATTCTAGATGAAGTGGGATCAAAAACTCATCCTAAGGAAGACATTATTGACTGTAGCAAATTTTATCCAAAAGTTGTAGAGAGACAGTTTACTAAATTAAAAAAATGTCAACCTCATGGTGGCACCAAAGTGATTAGGATTCCTCCTCTGGGGACCACAAATGTCTATACGATATTTCATGGCAGTCCATCCAATTGCAAGAGCCAAACTGCTAACATGGCTTGAAGATTTTGAGCTTACTGTGGAATTGCTTCACAGTTTGTGCAAAGAGGAATGTTTACATGACTATGGCTCACTTTTAGTTTTACCTCCTAATAAAATAATTGTTTAAATAATCTGGTTGAAATGCTGGTTAGCTTTCTAACTTGTCTGATTGTCTTTCTCGCTCATGCGTGTTTCCCATTTAGACTGTTGGCAAGATGTTGCTGTATTTCCAGATCTCAGTAATGACTCGGTGAGTACAATGTCATCACCACTGGTAGAAAATGGTGGCCAGAACTACAAAAATAAGACCCAAGTTGTAATAAACCTGAAGTGAAGACAAGGAAAGCTCTTTTAATGTCTAATGTTAAACCTCACTTAAGGATGAGCCCCATAGTCATCAAAAAATAATTCTGTGTTGTGTCACCTTTTCAGTGTCTCCAACTTCTCAATGGAAATTTACATCAATATGACGTCACAGACTGGGTGCAGGAAAAGAAAATCTTATCTAGTCACGGTAGACAGGAATGACTAAAGCAACTATTCACCAGCACAATGTGAATAATCAGAGCACACAGGACGTAGCATACCTCACAGCCACAACGCAACGCCATGACCTTTTCTGTTGCATAATCTAAGTTCTGAATAGAAAATACAAATACACCCCGTGCAAATGAATTTAATTAGACTTAATGTTAATTAGACTTAACAGTTGGACATTCAAAAAGAGATGTTATTTCTCCTTCACAGAAACCTGCTGTGTGCACAATGCCAACCACTTACGATAACTTGAAGTGGTGTTTTGATACAAGAGATAAATGAGGTTTGGGCTGGTGCCAGAATACGGCACAAGGTGACTCTTTGTGCCAAAGCAGCTTGTTGTAGGAAAAGGGGAACTGAAGTACCTATTTTATATTACATTTCTTTGATGTTGCAGCCTCTTCGATGTTGTAATATTGTAATAACATTAGCTAAGATATTTGCTAGACAGAACACTACCTTGCTTTAGGCAAATACATGCCAACATTGTGTAAATAAGCACACAATTTATCTTGTCAAGTCACTGGACACGTTGGACAAATATATACATACATGTTGTATTTCTAGCCACATAAGGAACAGATCTTATCTGGTCATTACAGTAGAGCTCATGGTGCCCTCCCCAGCAGCCTGCAGGCCCCAGCCTTAAAACTTTGGAAGTTAACACCAACTTGCTGGTATAAGCACAATCAGTTAAGAACAAAACCAAACCATTAGTCATCTAATTTAGGAATAATGTTTTTACTTTCCTATGGAGTGTAGCTATTGTGCATATTCCTTTAGGATGAGGGTGTAGTCTTTTCTGTTAGATATGATTAATGTGTGCTGTCTTGTGCTGCCCGGCTGGATGGTGCAACATCTCCACGGTCTATTGACCCTCTCTGACTCATGCAGCACACAGTAGAGCAGAGTAGGCCTATGGCGGACTTTTTTTACACACATACAAAACACACTTAAAAAAACATTCACCTACTGAATATCATTTGGCTGAGTCAGTACAATTTGACATATTCGTGTAGTGCTAAAGTAAACTTTAGTATTACAGTAAACTTTTTTTGTTGTCTGCATGTCTTTGTATGGATAGGAAACTAGATTGGCGTTACAGTACATATCCCTTTCTACACACACTTTTTAAAGACATCATAAAGTTTTATATTCATGCTATTTGTGCCAAAGTCAGAGCCCAGCCTGCCTCTTAATCTGTTGCTTTAGTGAAAAAAAACCCCATCCAAGATACATAAACACACAAGACTCCTAAAGGTCCATGAACTCCATGTAAAGAATGTGTTCCTGCACGTGTTATGCTGAGTTTCATGATCAATAAAAATGTCCCATAAGTAAAATAAATACCTACTAAAAATGTCAGAGTGCGGTCATGCGTCTCGCATGCTGAAATAAGCCACTTTCTCTGGTTGGGTTTGTATAAATTGTAGATTCCTTTCTGCTCAGTCTGGAATGGACTGTCTAAATGGACTGTTACTGGCAGTCATTAAGGAGGGAAAAAAGCGATGTATAGATCATCCTCTGGACTCTACAGACACCCAGTCCTGATCCCAGGAGCTGGCACTGGGATCTGGGATGGCCTGAATTAATACTGATTATAGGTTATATTTAAATAAAATTGGTAAATAAACAGCTGCATCATTTCAGATCCACTATGTTATTTTTTATAACATAAATATATAAGTTGGTCATTTGTGTTAGACTTTTTTTATTGTTAAATTGTGTGTAACTGTAGGATATTATTTAGACAAACCACTAAATGCTGCATTTAAACTATATTTGATTTTCTGTTTTTTTTTGTTTGTTTTTTTCAAATATTACGATATTTAACATTTTTGTCTTAAAACTGAGGAAAAAATATTAAGGTGAAAATTTGAACAGTAATGTTTTTTGAGCTCACAAAAGTAATTTAGACATTAAATTACTCTGTTGTTTTGAAAATAGTTTAAAAAAAACTAAAATACATATGAAATATATATTAGCACAGGCCTCGCATAACAGATTTGTATTATTTATTTCTTCTAATTTCCCTATTTATAACAACTTCCAAAATCTTTAAATTCAGCAAATCATTTGCATTTTATGAACCTTAAACTGCAGGTCAAGTTCTCATATTGTTTGACTTAAAAACAAAAAAAAAGGCTTAACTGTCTTATAAGACAAACAAGAGCCATAAAGAGAAACTGTTATATTTTCTGAAAAACAACAACAATCTCAATCAGTTTTCGAGTATTCCGTACAGAAACTTCCCTTGAGGTGCACCATCGGAGAGCTGCTAACTTATAAAACAGTCACACACTTTGTATTTTTGGTGACACTTGTTGAAGTCATTTACTCTCCAAAGTTGCAGTAAGTTCAGAGAGCGCTTCAGAGCATTCCTCCATGGGACATGCTACTCATGCTCCAGGGCTGGCAGCAGCAGTGCAGGTAGGGGTAGCACTGGTAGGCCTGGTACAGCGGTACAGTCATGGGGATGTGTACTCCATTCGCCTGCTGGTACTGCTTTTGATCGTCCCTCACCAGCACTTTGACTGCTACCTTCTTTGGTGAGCTGCACGCCGCCAACTCTGCAGCCATCTGGCGCCGTTTGGTTTTATATCTCCTGTTCTGAAACCAGATTTTCACCTGGGTCTCTGTGAGTTTCAGGGTCCCTGCCAGATCGGCCCGTTCAGGACCTGAGAGGTACCGCTGCGTGTTGAAGCGGCGCTCCAGCTCGTAGACTTGAGCGTGAGAGAAGGCCGCTCTGGAGCGCTTCTTGGTGCCGGACCTAGACTGTCGCTCTTCTGGGGAGCAGCTGACCATCTCCCTGCTGTGATATCCCTCCTCATCCACCCCTTTATCCTGCAGTTTATCCCGCTGCACACAATGTGGTTGCTTGTCTGCACCATCTAGGAAAGACAACACGGATTTGCAATGACGATGGTCACATTTAGCAAACTGTCATTCTCTCTCAAGAGGGTCAAAAAGTCACTACAGGAAGGTGCTGATGTTGGCCACTATGAGGCTTTTCTTTCTTATCCTGTCACACGGTTATGACAGTTGGGAGATACAACGAAATTGTATTAAAATGAAATTAGTTAATGTGAACATTTTTTTACAAGCAAACCCCCCCTCAGTAAAAACTCACAACACGACCTGGAGGATGGTTTTCCAGTGTTTTAGAGTCACACTTCACAACCACATTAACCTGGTACCTTTCTCTCGATTATTGAGCTATTTTTTATGGTATATCGGCCCTTAATATATCTCTATGCAAAATGTAAGGCCTAAAGAAACACTCTCGAAACACTCTCACCATGTGGGAAAACCCCTGGACATAGTGTTGACGATTATTAATAATTCATCATATTTTCTGTCGTCAGTTAAAATCATGTTTTATCTCAAAAAGATGGTAAAACCAAGAAAAGACAATTCATCATGTTTCCAATGTAAAATTTCAATTTTATTATTATTATTTTTTTTTATCTTGAGAAGTAAAAGTAAGTAAATGCAATAAAATGCGTAAACTTGTCTCTCCCGCTGCAGTCTAAACGCATCGAGTTTTTATTTCCTCACTGTTAAATAGAAGAAAATAGCCGACCTTCTCTGTGCTCAGTCTCCTCTCCTGTGGACTCTTCGCTGTAGGTATCACATTTGAGGTTCCCAACAGACACACTGAGTTCAGGAAAAGGTGTCTGAGGGTGGATGCGGTTCTCATCCACGTCTTGGTGAGACAAATCAGGGATTCTTGTACCTCCATGCCCGGTGTAGATGTTGCGCGTTGGCGCGCAGAGCTCCTCTGTACTCCAGGTGCCACCGGGTTTCCCCCGGTCACCGCGTCCTGTGGTGAGGATGTCTTTGATGGAGAAGGACGAAAAGCTTAATGTCATGATTAAAATAAGAGCACGGATGTTTCCTTACTCCCACATGTGGTTTATATGCAGGCATTAAGAGATCGGCCACCTGAAAGCAAAAGCCCGTACTGATTCTATCTTAACCGCCTCCGTTAATTGCTCTAATTTAATTGTGGTGAAGTAAGTCCGGTCTGCTAATGAACAGCTTATAGCGGGAGCTGTCAAGTCTATTACAATATTCTCAGCAGCAGCAGGAGTTCTAGTCAACAATTGATTGGCTGTTTCTCTGTCTGGTACCTCCTTCGTACCGCCCAGCTCCATGTCGGTCTCTGTGCCCTGCGCTCTAATTGAGGACGAGGAAGGCTGATTTTGCAGTTGAACTTCTTTAACTTAGGGGGTGTGATTTTTTTATCCACTTATGAGAGTAAAAAACGTTAAGAGCGTTCTGCAGAGGCTGTTCAAGTATGTGCGCACGAGGAGAGGACTGTAAATACAGTAGACCTTATCGGCAAAATCAAAATGTAACATTTATATTAGACAATAGTTAGAGACTCAGAGTGGATGTTGTCAACCATTCCTGCAAAATGTAGCTCATATGTAATATGTTACATGACTTACATGTAAATTGCAGTAAGAAAACCTGATGCGTAAAGTTCCCTAGGCGTGCGTAAAACGTGGCTAAATGCAAGCTTTCACTTGTGAATTGTGGTTTTAAATCCTTCCACATTGCTGCAGAACAAGAACGTTTAAAGGAGTTGTGACTCAATTTTTATAAAACTTTGTTTTTAACTCCCACTTCAGTTAATAAACTTGTTTCATCTCATCTTTGCAAAAATCAAACCTTTTATTCTTCATAATTGGGTATTTTAGCATTTTATCCACAAAATTGGTCATTTTTAGTTGTCACATTGTGAAGTGTTTAATGAGGGAGCCTCAGATTTTTGATTCCATGATGCTAATAATCCATAATACTTGTTTATAAGACTCATGACAGAAAAGTCACCGAACTGAGATTGACAATAGATGTTTGATCCGTATGAAGGTTGCTGCTGAAACAGGTGAGTAGCGCCGCCGTGTGGTGATGATAAGTGATTTCCAAAGTTACAGGGGGTGCGTAAAAAGAAAAGATGCATGGCAACTCCCCCCCCCCACGCCTCTTCCTCTCTCTCTCGCGCACACACCTTACACAATCAGCAGGCCTATTGAGAAGACGTGATGACAGATGCAGTGATCTGCCTCCTCTGTTATTTTGTTTTCTTCCTCTGACTAAACAGAGAAATCTCTCTCTGTTTGCCGCAGTGCGCAATTCAGCTCACGGGTGTCAAAACATGTCTGGATGGGAAACATTGAAGCAAACTTACATGTGTTCAAACCACGAAATGTCATCACCATAATAAAAAAATGTAACGTTTGAATTCAGCAAAACCATGAGAGGTTTTTCTTGCTAATATAAAATTGTGTTGATTATCATTTCTGAACGCAGCGTATCCTTCACTCACACACTCACTCATAGCTATAAGCACCTTTATGCTTTATAATCCGCATCCAAATACACTCATAATTTCAATCTCCCTTTCCTTTGCTTGCTATTTTCCTCTGGATTAGTGGACTATATTCAAAGTGCATGTATCTGATCTAAAACTGGATACTCTGCAATTCCTGAAAATAATTTCTGTGTGTAGAAAATAATTTTATGTCTGTATTTCTTCTCTACATGATGGTTTGGATCATGCGGAAAAACGCACAAACGCTAGAAAAATATGTTTAAATCTTGTGATGCATGTGATGCATCAAGTGGCTTTCACAGTAAGGTTTATTTATATAGAGCAAAACTACAACTTTATCTCAGAGCTTATTTTTTTTAGTGTACCACATCCACACCCTTAATCATTGGGCCATTCCAAACTGATTTTAAATTCTCCCAGAAGGTTATAGTCCTGACAAACACCTAATGACTGAGCCTTAATTTACTCCTGCTTCTCCACGCACTTTTCCCTCTCTATATTTGGGCCCTGGTTCTTTTGTGAGCTGCTTAGTGGTTGCCATTGGAGACTTTGTTTTGGGAAACTCCACGCCTCGCTCTGCGATGAGCCGAGCTGCTATCTTTGGAAGCAGGAGATAGCGATCGCAGCGCCTGTCAGGGCAGCCGTGGCCAGGCCGCGTCCTCAGGCATCGCCGCCCTGTCGCCAGCTCTATTTACACTAGTGACTCTGCAGCACTTAGGACTGACACCAGGTATGTCCTACCGGCAGTGCAGTAGCCAGGGGAAGTGGCCAGTGAGGCTATCAGAGGAGACAAACACTCTGTTTACGTTGTCATTCATCTCCTTTACATCTTAGTGTCTGCGTATTCGACCATGCCTGGGAGGTGAAGGTGTTTGTTTAACACTGTTACTAATTAATGGCGTGTGTGTGTGAATGAAAAAAAAGAGTAATTATTCTAGATTTATTGTCAATTCTTGCCAAACACATGGTGATGATTAATATTAGTATTATATAAGTAGCTTATCTTGTTTTAACTGGAGAACGATATATTTCAGCGTCAGGCATTAACAAAGATAAAATAAATCCAACTGTATTTATTATCCAAAGCTTTGTGAGTTTATGTGCTCTGTGGGTCCTGAGGATGCGGCTGTCTGGTTAATGTCCATCTCTGAATCCTGACCGGACATTAGCTCGCCTCTACATTCTCACTGTTTCTGGTTCTTGTCTCAGACCAAGGTCTGCGACAAGCTTTCTCACAGGAAAAGAAAACGTTTGCCTGGCTTTAGAAACGACCTAAAGCTACGTATGCTTGAAAAATAAACCCAAGGCAAAATTTATTTATTTATTTGAATTTCCAAATCCATATTCATATAATCTAAATGTTAAAACGTAATAACGCATCGGGAACGTCGCATTGGCATAAAGAAATGCATCATCACATATTTATATTCTGTGCTTTTTTTTTCTCTATATGTTTTATTTATATATATTTTATATATCTTAATAAGCCTGTTATTAATAAAAGTGAATGAAAAAATCTGGCACACGCGCACACACACAAACACATACACGCACACACACACACCAAAGGACAACATAAAAAAAAAATTGTGCCATTATGTTTGTTGTATAATGTTAATTATCATCGTCATTTCGTTATGCGCATAAAAAACAGTCCTGGTAAACAAGCGTCCGTTTTAATCAGGTAATATACCACTCCATGTCACGCACTTTGTTTCATAGAAAAGGCTACTGGCCAAACACAAGTCACTCTGCATGTTAAAAAATAATAAACAACATAATACTTTATAAAACTGCATGAGGAAGGCGATTGAATGGGTCCACTTGGATCAATAATTACTCTAATTCTGTAGGCTATTGATAAAAGCATGTGTGTGTTTTTATGGAAATGTTAATACATTACTTTTTGATCCTCAATATGCCAAATTACGCACAGTCTTATCGGAAACATTCAGTCCAACAATCAAATATCCAACAGCAGTTTTAATACGTTTTATAAACATTGAGGCTCAGAGATGAAAAAAAAAATCTGTATATAGTTTGTATCTCAGTCAACTGTAGCGGGTTAGAGTTTCCTTGAAGGCCCGCCTGGAAGCCATGTATTTTCTTTAGAGTTTTAAAATGTGCTTTCATTGCATTAGTTGACTTGAGTCCATTCAGCTATCCCAGAGAAGTCTCCTCTAGCTGTGATTGTGCGTAAAAACTGCGCTACCATGCCCGGATGCCCTGCAGAGTTCCTTGACAGGGTGTGACCACTGGTCCTTGGTGAGCCTGGCTTTGCGTCTGTGCTCCAAGATTCCCCAAATTCATGTTCATCAACGCATTTGCAGTGGTGTTACTGGGCGGCAGAGCAGGTAGACTAGAATAAGTACAAGAGTAAGTGTTGGTATACACCGAGTTGTTGTAGCTGTAGGCCGGATAGCCATTGTAGCTGTACGGGTTTGGAGCTCCGACTGTGTAAGAGGTGTTATAGTTTTGGGATCCAGTCAGACAAGGCCTCCCGTCCCGGACCAGCACCGGCACAGCCACCCTCCTGGGCGGCGGAGGTGGATGGTGGTGGTGATGGTGATGGCCTGCCATCTCCAGAGTCTTGTCCTGCCGCTGCCTCTTGCATTTGTACCTCCTGTTCTGGAACCAGATCTTGACCTGGGTGGAGGTGAGTTTCAGCGAGCTGGCCAGGTGCTCTCTCTCCGGGGCGGACAAGTAGCGCTGCTGCTTGAACCGCCGCTCCAGCTCGAACACCTGAGCCTGGGAGAAAAGGACGCGAGGTTTCCTTCTGGTCCTTTGCTGTTTATTAGCGGTCTTCTCCGAGTCTGCGTCCTCACACTCAGCCCGCAACGCACCGCAGCTCTCTGCATGGAGACGAGAGGGAAACATTTATAACTGCTAATTATGCATGATCCATTTTGGCAACATTTATCGCACAATCTACGATTTCCTTATCTATTAACACTGATATCTACATCAGATTATTTATTTCAGTCTGTGTTATCTTAAAAGTTTGAGGGAAAACATTTTTTCCTCAGCAAATAATTTTGTGGCAGTTTTTTAAAAATTGAAAATTGTCCTGCATATGATTTAGATTTTTTTTTTTTTCATAGTATTGACCTTTAATTATTTAATCATTCTTCAAACATTACAAGAAAAAATGAAAGTGCACTAGATAAGAAATTATCACGCCAGCTTTTTAAAATAATAACTGAATATGTGAGTATATACATCCAGATGTGTTTAAGTGATTACAAAGTATATTTCATTGAAAGTGAATTCGGAAGAAATTTTGATGAAATAGTTGTCAATAAGTGTAAGAAGGCTACATGCTTCACACTGAGATTTCTCTGACGATTAAATGCGCATTCAGGGTAAATATGGGAAATTGTAAGACAAGTATTAAAAATACGTTTAGTTTTAGTAGTTTAGAATATAATTTGGTTTGGTGACTTTAGCGGATTTTTAAAAGTAGATAAATCAGTACAGGTGTAAACAAGACTTAAATGCCTGCAAACTTTATGAACAGTAATTGAAATAGTTGGCGGTAAATGAATAACCTGGAATTACACTTTGCTGTATTTTCATCAAATGTGCAAGGTGTGGCACTTCATATGTGTGTGTATATATATAGAGAAATATATTTTAATCTAAATTTTAGTGGTAGTATCATTCCAGAGCAAAAATGAAGCCAAAACGTATACATGTATTTATTTTATCCATAGAAAACAAAACAAAACAAAAAAATCCCACCATTGAGGAATTGAGGACCTATAGTTCTATATTCTTATGTTATACAGTCTGTGCAGTTAATGATAATTTCATCGTAATTCATACATGAATCAACACATGCTATATCGTATCTTCTCATATTTTTTCTCCAGAAATGTCGATTAAAGTTTGTTTGGAAAATTTGCCGTCCATTTCCGCGAAACTGTCAGATTTTTCAGTGTTTAATGCGAGTATCATCTATAATCTGGGTCTCTGCTAAAAATTTTTTATACAGCTATCAATAATAAATACAGCTACCATCATCACCATCCTCACTGACTTCTGAACGAACACCTTTATTATTAGACTGTGTACTCACTGGTGTCCTCCTGCTCGGTCTCCAGCCGGAGGTCTGCAGAGTGGCTCTGCGCCGGGTTGCTGAACATCTCCACCGGCAGACCAGACTCCGCCAGTCGGTCATGTACAGTCAGCGCGTTGAGGTACGACATCCTCTCCTCGTTCTCCGAGAGGCCGGAGCTGATGGGACTTGGACTGTCCCTGCCGGCCAGCATGCAGGAGGGCGGTGAATGGGAGCGAAACGATTTGTTTGGGAAAGGTCCCGGTTGTGAGAGCGCACCAGAGAGACCGAAGCAGGAGATAAACTGGAGCTGGTGTTGCTGAGATTGCTGCTGCAGCTCTAACTTCAGAATGTCCTTCACAGAAAAAGGCGTGGTGGAAGAAGTTATGACCGGACTTGGAAGCATTATTACCACCAACAGAGAGGTGACAGACAGCAAATGGTCAACAGGCCCAAAACTGGACCAGTTTGTCTTCGCCGCGCGCGTAAAAGAAATAAATACCCCGTGCGTAAGCGTGAAGAATGGTCGCGCACTGCTTGTTTTTCATGCAGATCGAGAGGGACTGGCTTTCTTTCAGCTGTGACATCCCTCTCCTTTGGCTGTGTGTTTACGGCTGGAGGGCAGAGAGAGAGAGAGAGGAAGAAAGAGAGAGAGCGAGCGAGAGGTCGATCCTGTTTGGTTGGCTGAATTCAGTTATCTAGAGAAAGAGCTGGGTCAGCCAAGATGCTGTCCTCTCCCTTTCAGTGACGTCCTGAAGCGGGGGAGGGATTGACAGAGCTCTCTCTCTCTCTCTCTCTCTCTCTCTCCCTCTCTCTCTCTCCCTCTCTCTCTCTGTGTCAGGAAGACCTATAGACCTAATTTATGAAATAATATCAACACCATCAACTCTTCTAAGACTGTTAAATGTGATAAAGATAAAGATTTGATCACACGAAATGTTGTTTTCCCAAAAGAAAACAACACCACCAAAAATGAAAATAGCACACGTGCCTTTTAATCTATATGATAAGAAAGTATAGCCTATATAGCATAAGCCTTAATATGGTTGGGCATCTAAGTAATTGGTTGAGTTTATCTAAACTTGAAAACCACTTATTATCTGTTGGATGGTCCCACGGCACCACAGCTCTTCCCATCATCACTACGGTGGTTTTTCAGATTAGGCATATCTTCGTTTCCTGTCTCGGCAATCCATGGATAAGATAATATGCCGCGACTGTGGGAAATGAGATAAAATTGGCAACCAAAAGAGGCATGACGTATATATTTTAGGACCATGTCGTGTATTTATGTCTCCTTATTTTGAGAAAGTTGTTTGAGTTTTTTTTTTTTTTTTTTTTAATTATTTCAAAAAATATAGCCATGATACTTTCCCTTGAAATTACGCCAGTATCTCCGAAAAAAACCCAACCTTGGATAAAATATTAAGACAGCTTGCTCAATGCAAAATATCTGTATCATATACGGTAATTAATGGGATACAGAAAAAGTCCTTTGAATCATTTGAGAGATTGAGTGTCGCCACAAAATAGTTTAATTCGATAAACTTCTGCAATAATAGTAATAATAATAACAATTATTATAATAATGTCACCTGCTTCAAAAAGATACGTTATGTTTAGTTTAGACAGAAAATGCCCTTAACGTTTGGCTCAAGTACGACTTGTTTGCAGATTCACAGTATTCCCAACAGGTTTGGTCATATTTAAGAGATACTTAACAAAAGAAAAATGTCTTAAATTTCTGCTTAATTTTACCTGAGTGTCAGAGGGCAAATATCCTGAAACGGGACACCTCTCTGCCGGTCGCCTATCAGTGGCCAAGTGCAGGCGCCAGGCTCCGAAGGCCCATTGCTCCTAAACTGTGTGGAAAGAAAAGGAGGTACGCCGACATAATCTCATCCGCTCACCATCAACAAGGCGCTGTTTAGATTAGGGCAGCGTCTTCCCCTCTTCTAAAGATCCATGTCTTTAAAACGGGCCATTTAAGTGGAGTGGAAAAGCACAGAAAGGAATTAGGTCTGCGGAGAAAATAGGCATGAGTGTATACAAGGATTTAACATTTCCAAATGTAGCCCCGTAAAAATAAAAGGAGATTTTGGATGGTCATTTGAGTTTGCGCCCTGCTGGGATACTGCTGAAAACATCTTACATTACAGTCCTCCTTAGAATTTACTTCTAAGGACAACCACTGGTTATTTTTGGGGCTGTTGAATGTGATTTTGCGCGTGTTAGGTGGAATTTATTGAAGGACTTTACTGGAATGTATTGACTCATAAATGCCCCCCAAAAGCAGTACATCGAGCCAGTGTATTTCCCAAATATTTACTCTGTCCTGTTTATTGAGTGCAATTATTCAAAGAGACAACCAAACAATGTACGTTATATAATGGCAAAACAGAAACAAAGAAGAAGAAAAGAAAATAAAGAAATTTAGATTCGTATGTGTTTAACTGCAAAGTGTTATTACAGTCTTTAAAGGCCATTAGCGGCCGTATTCATGAGAATTCAAAACGTCATGGGCCAGAGACTCCGGTTACGCACTAACGGCCTAATTAGCCATAACCCCAAAACACGCACGCGCGCTCATATGGCTGGCTCGACTCCTTTACTGACCATCATCATCAGTGGTCCTCGCGTGCCACCGCCAGCCCAAAAAGTGGCCAAGCAGAGAAGCGTGTTTACGGAGCGGAAGAGTCTGTTTCCTGCCTGTAACAAAACCCAGACTCCCCGAGAGTGTCAAGGAGCTGCTCGGTGATGAATGCGACTCTCCAATACATCATCTTAATTTCAGAATCATCTCGATAAGCTGGGTAAGGTCAGACCTACGGAGAGGTCAGCACGGATAGTCTGCAGAACACAGAACAAGATAAATACAAGAAGTTTAATTTGTTGGATATTGATACTATCCACATATTCACGTTTCAATCATCCTCTTAATTCACTCTCTGGTGAGTTCTTTAAAACTGGTGGCTTGCCAGGCAGTGCTGAACAAGTTTCTTCTTGTTCTCCCTCTTCTCTCCATATCTCTGGCAGGCAAACCTGTTGAAGCAGTGTCTTCTGCAGTGCAGAGTGGCAGGTGTATATTCATATCAGAGGTTTGCAAACCCAGAAAAACCAATCCACTTTGGGGATGTAGGCTTGAATGTTCTCTAAAGACAGCAGATCCCTGAACACAGAATGGAAGTTTGATGACCTGGTAATGACTGTAATTATCTTTCCCCTGTGGTCTGCATGTAAACCCGAGAGGCGAGTGGTATCTGATGGTTTTACCGCAGTGGTAAACTCTGCGTAAAGAAAGCATCAACACCTCACAGTGTCTGTGGGTGCACTGTACAGGCCTCATGCATGTGTGTGTATTGAAAGAAAGGATGTCTGTTATTATGACTTGACAGAGCTTTGTAGAGGAGCACTTAACATCTTTCTACAAAGGAGCTGGTTGTTTACAGGTGTTACTATAACAGCCTAGATGTGTGATGAGGAACTGAAGTATGACTGTCCATTTGTCTTAGCCAATAACAACACTAGATTGTGGCATCAGGATTAGGAAAATAGATTAGCTTAAGTGTGTCCGCATGATTTGTTTTCCATGTTGTGTGCGAGTCCAAGATTGGGTGTGATAGCTTTTCTCCGGCATGTTGCAATGTGGAAGTGATGAGGGGAAAATTAGACCTTGAAAATATAGAGAAGAGAGCAGAATTATACGCAGACTGTATGCATGCCTCATGTGGCTCATAATGTGCTTTCCTTTTCCCCTTTTATTTCATGGTCATCAGTAATAATGGCAAAGGACCAAACTGTTGTGTTGTCACTAATGGCTATGTTCTGGGTCCCGGAAGGTGAGTCTTATCAGCAGCCCATGTGATGGTGTCAGTAGCCAGGACCTAGACTGTGCTATTGTACCCCTGCCTGGGCCCGAGTGACGGATGACAGCGCCTTCTCACTGGAGGAAATGAGGAGGCCAGAGGCGAGCCTGGGGCCAGATTTTTAGCAAAACCCTGTTCTCTCCCGCTCACCTTTGGCTCTGAAAGTGCCAAATATTCCACTAGGTGATAGGTAACTTGTATGGTGCAGCAGTTCCTCAGGGCTCACCAGGTTAGAAAAAGATATCCAAGTTAGGTAGTTTGTTTGAAACACTGTGAGCGTTTGAGAAACCCCTGATCTGTGTATCAGCATGGGCCATGAGGGCCATGAGAGGAGGAAGTGAGGTCAGGTCCGTCTGGGTCCCCTGCCCTTTGCCCTCGCTTGGGTCTCATAAATTAGCCTGCTGTAATTCTCTTTCAGACAGCCTTGCCCCAGCAGGTGTGTGTTTGTATATATAAGTGCTAAAAGAGGGATGTAAGGGCTGTGATGTCTGTGATCTACGGTGTTGGGAATGTAGTTTGGGAGGAAACATGCAACCTAAATATGCTTATCCTCTCCGCTGCCACACAGGCCATGTAGATAAAGACGCTGCAGGGAAAACGGATTCTCACTGAATAGGATGCGTTGGCCTTTAGTACTCTCATTAGCTGCTTGTATGCTCTGTCGTACTTGGCCAGTGCTGGGTAAAATCATTTTAAAAATATCAAGAGGTTGGATCAAGTTCAGCTTGCTACTGGAGGGATGTTCTCTTGCTTGCTCACGGCTGTAATGGCTCTCCTGGGAGAGACAATGTTGCTGTGAAATAAAAGCATGCATGTATCCTGGCTTCATGAGGTAAACATCCTTGTGAGAAAATGCTGCCGTCTCTATAGCAACCAGAGTGGTATCTTTATCACAGTGACAGCTTGTTTTGGCAAAGCTCTGACTCCCTACATATAAAGTTCAATTTTTGTAAATAATTACTATTAGAAATACCAAGCAATATTGTTCCAGTGTGCTTTATCTCCGCTAATACGCATTACCAAGTTCAAGCTGCATGCTATCATAACGAACAAGGAGACTGTCCTTCAACTGAAGGACTTTGGTTCAAGCTCCAGTGTTTGCAGGCATCCGCCCTCCTGAATCCCTGGTTTGTAGCTGACCCTGAACTCTGACCTCTCTGTAGATGGCAGGGTGCAAAAAGTTAATATCCCTATTAGCATTGATCAAATATTACATCATTACACATCCCAGTACATGCAGTCAGGGTTCTTGTGACCTCTCTCTCTTTTTTTCTTCATAGCAGTTCGCTTTAACTATTTATGCAGACAAAAATGAGCAGTGAGGGTGAAAATTCAGTCATGAGTCTTCCACTTCCTGTCTTTGTTTCTTAGCATGCATATTTGTGTAAAGCTGAGGTCTGGAGAGGCTGAGCTGGCCAAAAGACAACATCAATCAATTAGAATAGCATACTGTAGACCTTGTGTTTGAGGTTCCACCCATTTCAGCCTTGCAGGGTAAAGGCCAGATCAGAGCGAAGCCGTGAGTGACAAGCATATTAGCAGACCTTTAAAGATATTACAATACTTGCCAAAAGTCAAATCTTGGATCAAATATACAGTCAGTATCCATTTATACATAAAATACATTAAAATTTTGCACTTTTATTTAGAAACAAGCAATGTAAATTTAAAGGATTAGTTCAACATTTTAGGAATTACAATTATTTGCCATTATTTAGGTGAGATGACTGATACCAACCTTCTCAGCTAACTGCCGGCAAAAAGAAAACAGCTGCATTTCCTAAAATGTTTCCCAAAACTACTCTAAGTTAATTTAATTTTGTGTGAGTAGCATGTATGACTATGTATGTATGTATGTATGTATGTATGTATTAACACACTAGTTTAACTGTGGAAACAATGTGGTTGCCAGTGTGGGATTCCTGTATTTGCACTTCAAAAATATAGATAGCCAAGGGTGTGTTAGCGATGGGATGTCTGAGAATTTGCATTTTCCAGAGTAATTATTGTATTATCTGAAAAATTAAATTTGAATTTCATTTGAATACACTAATCCAAGCAGCTTCTGTTCAATCAAACGGTTTTCTTTGATCGTAGAGGTATTAATAGTTGGATCCGGTATTCTTGGTCCTTTGTCGGGTGCACAATGTGAGCGTGTTTGCATGCACAATATCTTATGATCATTACTGCAAGAAAAAAAAAAACAAAACACAGATTGTCACAATATCAAACGGAGCACACAAAGGCGCACATACACAAACTTGCGCAGACCTACACACAAACACACTTGTTGGAATGTAGTCAGGCACACAGAGCACTGATGTCTGTTACTGCATGCATGCTCCATCAGTCATTGGACTACACAGGGAGCAACAGGGAGGTCCTGCGCTCCGTGTTGTTGCTGTGTCTAGTCCCTTGTTAGAGAATTGATGACACTGTCTTTGGAAAACAAACAAGGCGGGGAGCTAAAAAGGTGGTCACTCACCACAGCTCCCTGACCCAGAGACACAGAGGCCATCGCTACATGTGTGCAACGCTGCAACGTCCCCCTTGGAATGTGCTGCAGTATATGTGCACACACACTCCTGTTTGTGTTTCTGTGATACCGCCGCTGGAATGTGTCTGTCTTGTGCCTGAATGTGTGCCTTTGTGTGTTTTAGTGTCAGCGTACCACAGGAGCAGTGATAACCTGCATGCAAAATGAAAACACTGTGATAAAAGAAACCTTGTTGGCACTACTCTTTTTTTGTCATATTTGCATTACACAGGTAGATGCCAAAATAAATGTTCCACATATCACTGTCAGGGAAATGCAGAGACATTGCCTGTGAATGTTTGGCTGACTAACGCATTGATCTGGATGTGACACACTCTCCCTATGGGCACTGTCTTGCCAGCGGCTACTCCTGTCACTCCTTGCTCTGACTCACACTTCACATCACAGCCCACACCGTGGCCCCGGGGCCTCCCTAGTACGTACACACCAAACCCTGCCCTGGGCCCCCAAGCCTTGTTCTGGGAGCTCAAATCCCATAATTGCAGGGCTGACAGTGATAGCTAACATACGAGACACCCTCACCTGGTCGGAAAGAATGAAAACATCTACTGTCAAAGTGAAGCGAGGAGATGACTGGGGGTGGTACCAGGTATGGGGAAAGTGAGTAACATCTGGGACGAAACAGAAGGGGAAAAGAATAACTCAATGTTCTGTGATAGCTATCAGGAATAACTGAACCACTTTCTAGTAAAGTATAATTTATGAGGGGTTTATAGGGCGTAACTGATGATTTAATGTTGATAACTTATTGTAATGGTTTTTGGATGATTTATAACCTATGATTAAGTAAGGAAACTTTGGGGCTGCCAGGTTGTGAAGAACACCTTACTTGCTTTGTCTTTTTAGGTTGCTCTGTAATTTATCAGGAAGATAACAGTGACTTGTTAGACCACTTACCTTCTGGAAAAGAGCTGCAAATCAGTTCACTTGTTTTACTTGTCAATATTTACAACTCCAGATTTACCAGCCAGATTTATATTTTTGCAGCCTAAACCCAAAAGTTATCCTTATTAATAGTTAATATTATAAGACAGTTCTCTTACACATTAATTCATGCATTTACTTATTTTACATTTTAACATGTAGAACTGCAGATTTAGCCATACAGATTTCCTGCAACCTCAAATGTGTCCTTACAAATACTGTATTACTGAGCAAAATAGCATTAATTAATGGTTCATTAACCATTAATAAAGCCATTAGTTGCAAATTATAAACCCCTATAAAGCATGCCTTATCAGAAAGTGATACTGGCTTAATGCGTCATCAGTGAGTTTAACTACACAAACTAGGTTGGACCATATAATAGCCCCTCTATCGACAGTAACATTAAGAGCAAGCAAAGACTTATGAATTATGACTTTTTTCTATAAAGCATTAATAATAATTTATTAACCATTAATAAACCAATCAGTGATACAGTAGAATAACTATGAAGAACTTTTACTTATGTAAAAGTAGTAATACTATAGTGTGATGTACTCTATTATAAGTAAAAGTCCTTCATTCAAACCTTTACTTACATTTACAAAAGTATGGAAGTGTCGGCAGCAAAATGTTCTTTAAAGTATCAAAGTGCTTGTTATGCAGACCTGCCTCATTCAGAGTATTCTATTATTTTGTTATTGTTATATTATATTAGAGGATTATTATTATTACTGAAGCATAAACATGTGAGCACCATTTTAATGCTGTAGCTGGTAGATGTGAGGCTAATTTTAGCTATTTTACAGTATAAATGGTTCCAGAGTTCAATCTATAACTATGCATCACATTTTTCTGATCATTTATTTTGTGTGTAAAATCCTAATCTAACTTTTAACTACAGTATGGCTTCTACTAAATTATGCTTTATTTGAACATGGGACTGGCTCAATGTATTCCATTATTACTGAGATTAACTAGGTTGGACAATCCAGCAACTTCATTTGTACCAGACAGACAGTCCTACCTCTAGTGTGGCTGAAAAACTTTCCAACAAAGTGAAGCTCCTGGTAGAGGGGAGCAGGCTTGGAGTGGCTTTCATTTATCATCCACTTCAGCTCCTGCAGACAGCTGCGGGGAGAGCACAGAGGAGCCGGCGTGTTTACACCATAGCTCAGCCGAGGCCCTCAGGACAGAACAGATGAAGATCCCTGCACACACTCATTTACACAGCCTTACATGCACTTACTCAGTGTCGAGCCTGAGCGTAATAGCTGTCTATTCAGTTAGAGTTCAAATTGACATTTATGATGGGATGTATGGCCTCCCATCTGAAACAGTGCTTGCACTGATGAGGATTAAGCAACGTGAGACTGAGCTATTGCCTGTGAGCCATTTGCCCTTTATATGAGTTATTTTTATCTATAAATAGAAGACAAAACACTGTGCAGAGCAAATCCCACCACCAGTGGATATGATCAGTGGCTAGTAAAGGGATCCTAATATAATCTTTTACTGGGTTGTGGCACCATCTTGTGGCTAAATCCTGTATTGCAGTGCAATTATGAACCACCCCCTTACATCAACGCCAGACATTTGTTGTGACATTTGTCAGTTATCCTGCAGAGGTATTCATTGGTCAACACCCTCTATGCCTGTGTTTTCCTGAACTTTAACCTAACCGGGATCACTGCCGGGATTGGCTTGGCACACACAGCTACATTTCTATTGGTAAATCCGCTCACGCCTCCTCTACATTCCCCAAATCCAAGTTGAAGGTGAAAGTCCTCTTTCCTCCCGTTAACTGTCCCGTTAACTGCTTGTCGCTCGTTGTCGCTACAAACTGCTGCAACTATGTCGGTGTTTGCTGAAGTTCCCCAAGCAGCTCCTGTGGCTGTCTTTAAGCTGACCCAGGATTTCAATAACGACGAATTTCCCAAGAAGGTGAACCTCGGCGTGGGAGGTAAGTTTTGAAGTCTGAACGTCATTTAACTCCGCGTTAGCCATGGTAACGGTATCCCAGAGCAACCAGTCAGTCTGAGTGCTAGCTACCAGAGCTAGCTTGAAGATTTTAGCTGCAGCCGGTGTTACGACGAATTCCGAGACCCGTACTATTATGTGACCTTATTAGGAATTTAACCTATTTTATAATTAACATGTTATTATGATGGTGGTCACATATTGTATTTTGATAGCAGATGCTAAATATGGTGATTTCATAGTATGCAGATAGGGACACAAATTTTGATAGCCGTTAACCCAAAATTGTGACCCCATAATATTCAGAGAGGGTAATAAATTTTGATGTCTGTTAACATAATTTTTTAACACATAGTATATAGATGCGGTCAAATAATTGGTGACTGGCAGCAGAAACTTATGGCCAATAGCGAGCGTCACAGAATCTGACGGGTCACAGATTTCGTTGTAACACCTGTAACACAGACAGAAGCATTATTTACTATGGAAATAGACTACCAGGGTATCAAAATGTCTTGTTTGGTGTAACGTTACAGCCGTTCATTTATTGTTTACTTTCTGAATAATCTGGAGATTGTGAAGATGACGTTTAATATATTCAGAAATGACAGAACCTCACTATCTGCAGAGGTCATACACAGTAGTAACTGGTCGATTTCTCTGACCATGTTATTTGCTGACATGTCATTCCACACTACTGATTGCAGCTTTGTTGATAATATATCATTGTTATGCAACAGTGTACCACTGCCAGTGAAACAATATCTGCCCCTGTCATCTTTGGTTTCGTCTTTCTCTCTCACTTGCTGCAACTCTGCATAATAACCTCTCACTCTGAGGACAAGGGAGATGATTGGATTACTTCACCCTCTTGTTACAAGAACAAGCCATTCTTAGGAGTTTAAATATGCAAGCAAACGGCACATTTTAGTCCTCAGTACAACAGTTTTCAGTGGTAATCTTATTAAAAGTAGTAATCCTTGCTGCTTACATTGCAAAGGACCAGTGTGAGAAAGATTGCTCGGCTCTGCTGTGGCAGGACGAGGCTACCTGAGTCCCATGATTAGTACTAGACTGAGGCCTCATAATCCCCTTCTCTCTGCAAGATACACAGTGCCGCAGATGGCCATCAGATACTGAGCAGCTGGCAAATGTAGGCCACACAATGTCTACTGCTACATCTGTTAAATTTCACATGAACTTGAGATTGATGATTTGTTTTGTAGAGGATCTGTAGCTTTCAAGCCCATGGAAGAAATAGAAATACTCACGTTGGATTATATTTAGCCTGGGGCATGGTAGTGAGTTGGAAAGCAAAGTTGATTGTCTCTGCTCTGAGGGTGAAAGGGCTTTTGTATACTTTAGTCCTTATCAGGAACACACAACATATGAAAGTACATGTCTGTTACATTATCTTTGAAGTGATACTTTGAGGGTTGGTTTTGCATTCCTGTGATTTTACCAAGGTCCTCATGCATCCAGCTTCTTAAAATGAGAAAAAAAAGTCATGAATAGTTATTTTGATGTGAATATTGATATAATCATAAATATTACACATGTACCTGACTATGTGCCTCTAAGGCCATTTTTTAAATGATCATTGGTTTATAAACTCCACCTACTTTGCTAATGTGGCTACTGGCTTAAAACTGATACTTGATGATATCAAAAATCAACAGCCAGTTACCTTCACTCTTCCTTTAACACTTTTGTACAATATTTGTTTTCTTAAATTGTCCTCATCAGCCTACCGGACAGATGAAGGCCAACCATGGGTTTTACCAGTGGTGAAAAAGGTGGAAAAGATCATTGTGCACGATGACAGGCTGAACCATGAGTACCTGCCCATCCTGGGCCTGCCTGATTTCAGATCCTCGGCCTCCAAGATCGCACTGGGAGACGACAGCCCTGCCATCCAGGAGAACAGGGTGTGTACGGATAACAGAAGAACTGGGTTGGTGCAGTAGTGTAGTGCTATACTATGTTTCAGCTTTGATTTATTTACATTTAGAATAACTTTCTGTCTCTGTCATTGTCAGGTGGGAGCCGTTCAGTGTCTAGGTGGCACAGGTGCTCTGAAGATGGGGGCAGAGTTCCTCAGACGTTTCTACAATGGAACCAACAACACCAAGACGCCTGTCTATGTGTCCGCACCTACCTGGGGTACACATACACACACACACACACAAAGTTAAAATGAACATGCTGGTTAGAAATTGTCTCCTCATTTAAGGACTTTGATCTTTGGAACCTTTCCAGATAAGTCTTAAAGAGTTAGGGTGTCAGTAGAGTGTTCAGTTAATACATGTACTGTATGTGACTGTAACATCTTATCAGAAATATTCTTTTGTTATCTTTTGTTAGGATATGAGCAGTAATAAAGCAGTATTCACCTGTGTGTCCAGAGGAAATATAAACAATAAAATAAGCACACTGGTATCTGTTTGTTTCAGAAAATCACAATGCTGTATTTGCCAATGCGGGCTTTGAGGATGTCCGTCCATACAAGTACTGGGATGCACAGAAGAGGGGCCTTGATTTGGCTGGTTTCCTTGGTGACTTGGAGGTAAGCAGTGTGCGATACAGACTCTAGTTAATTGTAAACGACTTAATTTACAATACCGCTTCTTCTTTCCCCCAGAGTTGTCCAGAGCACTCCATCTTTGTCCTGCATGCCTGTGCCCATAATCCAACTGGCACAGACCCCACACAGGAGCAATGGAAGAAGATTGCTGAAGTTATGATGGTACTGTAAACATACATTCACACAGAGACATGATGTCTGTACTTTTGTTTCAACCACAAGAAAGAGGCGTCAGTTTAAACAGGGACATGTTTTGCATACTTAATGTTTATCGCAGTGTGGTGATTGTTTGATCTTTTTATCCTGTTCTTTGCCAGAGGAGGAAGCTGTTTGTGTTCTTTGACTCGGCTTATCAGGGATTCGCCTCAGGCAGTCTGGAGAAAGATGCCTGGGCGGTCCGCTACTTCGTCTCCATGGGCTTTGAGATGTTCTGTGCTCAGTCGTTCTCCAAGAACTTTGGCCTCTACAGTGAGTGACCCCTGGGTGCACTAACGCACTCACTTACATGGATCGTAGTACCAGACCGATAAATAATAATAGGCTGGGCAAATATCACCAGCCAATATCCAGTTGCTGTACAAGAGAGTGACTAATTGTCCAGAGCAAAATTCATTTTTTATATTAATCGCAGTGACAAAATGCTTTATATGTCCACATTTGAACATTAAGTAAAGGATAAGCGTCATCCTTAGAGTCTTGTTAAGTGCAGTGAAAAGCTCACCAAGCTAGCGATGAATTATTTAAATGGTTGAGCTTGGAATGCAGTGCAACTACAATATATATTTAGCAAAGCAAGTTTCAACCAGATGCACATGTTCTTGCTGAATAGGTGAAAGGAAATCAGAATCTGGTTTACTTGGATATTTGAAAACATGATTAACTGTATGCTCAATATAGCATATAGTTGAAACTGTGCTACCATGAAAAAAGAAAAACAGGCTTGTAATTCACTCACAAACTTACTCACATTCAGCAAGCTGCAGATTCTCAACAGGAGACAGCGGTTTAGTCATTGTCAGGGTTGTTCTACACATGCAAACTTGTGCCATCTGTGGGGAAGAAAAGTAATAGTGTCAGCAAAAAAGAGAAGTATCAGGAGTGCTGCTGGTTTCCCTCGAACCACTGGTGCTCATGGAAGGGAATAATATTCAAGAAGAGCGGAACAATTATGACCAAAAAAATGGCATAAAAAATCCAGGTCCAGGCACTCAAAGTAGGTTTGAAAAATAAAAGGCCTTCATTTCAGTGGGTTAGAGTCATTAAAAACAAACCAACGCGTCTCAGCTTGCGCCTTCTTCAGGGTGTTTCAAACCTGCCTTGAGTGTCTGGACCTAATGGTAGCAGCAGTTTAGACCTGCAGTCGATGCAGATATGTCAATTATGCCACCTGCAGGAAAAAGAGCAACAGCGGCAATATCGTTTCACATGTGACATGTGTTTGTCCCATCAGATGAACGTGTGGGCAACCTGACCGTTGTGGCTCGTGATGCAGACAACCTGAAGCGAATTCTGTCCCAGATGGAGAAGATTGTCAGGACGACCTGGTCCAACCCACCGTCACAGGGAGCTCGCATTGTCGCCGTCACCCTTAACTCACCTGAGCTCTTTGCTGAATGGTCAGCATTCAAAGCACTATGTAAAGTGTATCAGTCATCAAAATAATGTATGTACTAATGTAGAGTCACTCTTTTCTATTTCTTTGACTTCAGGAAGGCAAACGTGAAGACCATGGCTGACAGGGTCTTGTTGATGAGGGCTCAGCTGAAAGCTAAGCTGCAGGCTCAGGGGACACCGGGGACCTGGGACCACATCACAGAGCAGATTGGCATGTTCAGCTTCACAGGCCTCAACAGTAAGTGCACAGACCATGCACAGAAAGCACACATGTACTGTTGCATTAATTACCACACACACACACACACACACACACAGAAATTATTATATTTAGCACCATAAGTTGCTACAGTTACACAAAAATTCATGACTTAACTGCATCTCTTGGGGGGGAAAATATTCTGGTGTCTGTAAACATTGTTTGACTTCTCATGGAAGTTAAAATGTTTTCAGAAACTTACAAATGTGCTATAATGTCACGACTCAAATATACACATCCTAGACTAAACACATAAAGATGTAGCAACCAATCCTGGATGTATCTAGTTACTGCAGGAATTTAAACATTTGTTCATAATATTACACATACTGATTAATTAAACCCGATTCTGTTTTATTTATTGCAGCCAAACAAGTGGAATATATGGTGAAGGAGAAACACATCTACTTAATGGCCAGTGGTCGTATCAACATGTGCGGTTTGACCACCAAGAACATCGACTACGTGGCCGAGTCCATTCATGAGGCTGTCACTAAGGTCCAGTAGAAGACTGCACTATATCCACAGTTCCTTCTGCCCAGCCCTGAGCCACCCTGATCCCAGGGACAGTGTTTGTATCCAGCAGAGTTTCTGGGGCAAACACTCTTAAGCCCCCTGGCCCCATTTCCCCTGCTTTGAGTGTTTGTGCTAAGCTAGGCTAAACACATTCTGGACCTGTTTCTCTAATGAACGCACAAGACTAGTGTAGATATTCATCTTCTCACCTAACCACCATAAGACAGCAAATTCATTTCCCAAAATATGGGAATTATTCCCTTAAGTAATTGTTTATAATTTGTCTCTGTTTTTTCTGTGTTGGTCTCTTACTTGTAGTGTGTACTTAAGAGTATGACATCACTTATTTTTTAAATGTCATGTACTATTAGTTCGCTGTTGTGTGTCATTACTCGGACCTTTGAGAGGGTTAAGTACGTCTGTGACTGTGTTACAATTACCTCAGCAGTGCTGACTCTGTGATCCTCCACTGTTATTATTCATCCATTCCAAGTGTTGATGACACATTTCCAGTTTTAATTAGCCTGCAGTAATTAGCATGTTATGATTAACAGTTTTAAGAACACTTGAAAAATAGAATTTGCATTTACCATGACCAAATTCATTGTATGTAGTTTTATTTAGTGTACACTGTCGTATTAAAGGGTGAAGAACCACCTCTATCATGAATTAAGTAGTAGTATTACATCATTTTCTTGATGCAATGTAAAACAGAGTGTTCTCAGGAAGATATTTTTAACTTGAACTATGTAATTTATTAATGATAATGTCTTCTGCCCATGGGGGTTATATTAATTACCTCACTTTTAATCTCTATTTGTGGACTGTTTTTCATTCTGTGAGCACAAACGCTGCTCAACTGTTCTCACAGCTTCCGTGACTCAAGAGCAACCTCAGTGTTTTCTGCTGCCAGACTAATGTTCTGGTACTTCTGGTTCTGTCCGGCACCTGCCAAGTTAATGTTGAGTTTGCACAGTGATTGTCTGTTCGAAGCACTTGCGCACTATTATGCAAGACACTCATGTCAGTGGCACAAACACACTAATGATCAACCAGTTGGCTATCATATCACTGCTCACAGCAATAAAGCAGTCTTACTGTGTAGCAAATGAATGCAAGCCGATGAGATGAATGAACTACTCTAATAAATGACTATAAATAGTATGTTTGTACAGTTGTCATTCATGCTGGAATTGATTTTGGGTTTAATGACAAGGTTTGTATTCATACAACAGCTATTGCAAGGCACTGCAACAAATTATGTGAAATGGGGAGAAACTCAAGTGAGTGACCATAGAAAAAAAAAGATTTAGTGAACTTTACACTATTATAGTAGTTTAAATATTGGACAAATATAAATGGTGGAAACAAGAAAGCAGACATAGTAGTACTTCAGTCAATTTATTATTAATTTCATTATCCCTTATGTAGAACATACCGTCTGTTTCTAGATATCGATATCTTTGGGTAACTTATAGAATCATCTGAAATACAAAATGTAACTTTGCATTTCTGTATCAATCCTCAAAAATATAAATAAGCACAAAACCAACTGCAAAATCTCTGAAAGCATTTTGCTGAGAGACCTTTCTGATTCACACAAATCCTCTCACCCTGTCAGTTGTCAGATCAAAAGACTTCCCCTTGCGCAGTCTGTGTATACAGAGGGGTCAATGTGAATAGCTTAGCAGTGCAGTATCCTTTGTACTTCCATAACCTTACCAGGCAGAATCATCACTGAGTGTCCCCAAACATCACCTATGTGTGTGTGTGTGTGTGTGTGTGGGTGTGTGTGGGTGTGTGTGATGTGCGTTTAAAAGAGAGGTGGTGGCTTGACGTCATGTGTGCGTCACATTGCTTTCCTGTCATATCTCTTTCTCTCTCTCTGTTCTGTTTAGCAGTGTACCTGCCAAGATTTCACAACGCAGACCAGCTTAGTCGAAACTGAGCTTGCAGCTGTCGCTCACATTTGAAAAAGGATCATTTCATAACTACAGTACTAGATAATCTTTAGAACAATGGCTTAAAAGTGAGCAGCATTCTCTGGCCTACCACACCCTCCTCAGTACATCAGTGACCTCTGATCTCCCTGAAGTCCCCACCCCCCTTATTCATTTTAGCAACAGCTGAAACATTTATTTTAAAAAAACTGCCTTTTATGAAAATGCAGTTTTGTTTTGTGTTTCTCTGTTATCCCGCAGAAAAGCGTGGCTATCGTTTCTCCTCAGCGCTTGCAGTGGCTACTTCAGCTCCTCTCTTTGTGAGGTTCACATAGGATCGACAGTGGCACAAGATTTCAGTAAATCGCACACTGCATTTCTGCGGGAAGAAGTTACTGCAGATTGGCATAATCCTATTCATGCATCCCTTTGCCTAAGCATGCATATGGACAGCAGGACTTTCTACAGGGGATAATTCTACAGTAAAAGCAGCATAAACAAACATGCAATTAGCAACTACTCTCCCTCAAGAATACTCAAAATCCATTGAACCCCTTCACTCAAAGAAACCCCTCAAACCCCTAGTTTATTGTTAATTGGTGTATGCAGCTTTAGTTAACGACCTTGTGAGAGATTAACTGTGCACAGAAAAGTGGCTAATATGATGTTATGAAGTTGAAGAATTCCACACTAGTGTGTCTTTTGTGTCTTCAGTGTGACAGGCTAATGATTTTTTAAAAGGTGGTCAAGAGAAAAGGTCAATAAATGAAGGTGTGTGTTTAATAGAAACACTGAAATGTGTTGTAATGGGAAAACATATACAAAACAGACTGTGTGTAGAAAACATGCATTTCTGTAGGACAGATGCATTTACTGAAGGTGCGCGTGTATGTGGTTGTCTAGTGATAAATTCAAGCCATTTATATAAGATGATTGATATTGCTATCTTTAAATTACATTTGGTAATTCTGACACTTTCATATAAAAATCAGGTAAGAAATTGTGTTGTTTCAAGCACAGATATTTTCAAAATTGTGCGCACCCCTCTAAACTGTATAGAGGCCAGTTTGTAAAATTAGTCATTCATGCTGAGAATAATTTATGAATTTTTTTAAAAATACAGTTGCGCTTTTTTTTTACTCTGGTGTAAAAATTGTGCTGTGGTCTCGTGGCTTTTTCTTCTGTGGTGGATTATGTTGGCAGTAGGTGGCACCGTTATGGCAACAATAGGACAGTTCCCTGTGCAAACAGCATTTTCAGTATGTGGGAACTGCTTCATAATAACAAATAAATAATTAATACTGTTTTTTTTGACTATGGAAAAGGTCAAAAATGGCTCAGATATTATTGAAGAACTTTGCTGAGTTCCTCCATATTGACAGATCTCAGAGTTTAGATAAAGTGATTGCAGCTAATGAACAGGTAGCCGGTTATTAAATTCCGGACTATTCTGCCACTTGATTGACACATTATGGCTTAAATGAGATGATTTAGATATTAACATTATGGGTAAAGCTACCAGAAAAAGGTAACATGGACATGAAGTGGCCCAATATTCTACAAAACGTAATGAAAACCTGCTGAGATCCAAACAGTCCAGTGTAAGGCTGGATAAATCCAATACTATGTTATTTAGATTTTTCCAATCAATTTTCCAATCTTGATCTGTCCCTCTTACGATCAGCAATCACTAAGGGTGTGAAGTCAGGCAGAAGTGGGACAGACTGTGTCAGTGGGGACCTGAGTATTACTGGTGGCTACAGCAGATAGGATGGCTCAGTCTCCTGTGAAAGTTGTCGGATCATTGAGGGAGTCTATGAAGGGGCGGTTGTTAAGTGAGGAAAACTAGCAAATGATAAAGAAGAAGAAGGCGTCTGCGTCATCCCTCTTCCTCAGTGTCACTGTGCTAGCTCGTCACTGGTGGTTGCTCTGAACCTTCCTCCAAACTCTTATCTCCTTCCCGAGACTTTTTCCTCCTCTTGTTACCTAGAAACAGAGAAGAACATGCTGGGATTTAGGTAATTACCAGATAAATACCTGCATGAAAAAACACTGAAACTGTGGCTGCATCAGCTTTCTCTTGCTTTTCTCATCCTTACAAGTGAACAAAAACAAATGACTTTAGGTTTTGTACCTCACATTTGCCATTAAATGCAAGAATGTCAGCTGTACTACGCAGCACAGACACCAACTCAAATGAATAAATAAAAACAACTGAGTCATATTGTATCTGAGCCAACAAGGACAGTAGTATCTGGAGAATCTGCTCAACAGGAGAGAGTAGGATACAGAGAGGGATACGACACATCACCTGTTGCTAAGATACACCCGGCACTGTTGCTATGCCTGACAGAAAAAGTTTGGGCACATCTGACAGTATGTGTGGGCGTGCTGTTGCATCGATGTTCGAGACAAATGGCTCACTCACTCAATTTACGCAATAGCTTCTTTCCAATGTTCTCCTCAGAGCTGGATAGAGACAGAGAGCTGATCAAGGGAGAGGTGGATGGCTGAGACTCTGTAGGCACATCTGAAAGAGAAAGTTCAAAGAAGTTAGAGAGTGAGATAGATGGGGTAACAGCAGAAATGACAGGCAGAATAGATGAAGGGAAATAACCACCTCACTTACAGTGATGTGTTGATATGCTGCCTACAAGATAAAATCTTCCGTATAGGACTTTTGTTCATCTTAAACTGTCACTTTTATAGAGTTTTAAAAGCAAGACCATGTACCTTTTGCTGCAAAGTGGCCTCAAATGACTGTTAACATTTAATTTTCCAGATTGTCAGTTGCTTTAAAGACGTCATCATCATTAGGAAACTTGAGTGAGAGTGAGTGGAATAAGAGAACGACAAGTAGAGAGGAGTTAGCAAACAGACTCAGTGATGTCAGTTACACATCGATATCTATATAAAGTTAGCTAACATTAGCCACCGTAAGCTACTGGTCATTCCAGACAAAGTAAGGCTGTAGCAGCAAAACCCCTGAGTGTATTAAATTAAGCAAGTGTGTGTTTTATTGCTTGTGAATTAAACTTTTCATTTGTAAAAGGAAGATTTTGTTATGTCTTTTTTCAAAAGTTACATAGTCTTGCTTTAAATAAAAGCTTTTGTTGATTCTTGTATGATTCCTGAAATAAAATTCTGTCACATAATTTAATTTCACTGCCCTTCAAAGAAAAATACTAAGCACAGGCATGTTTCTTCACCCTTATTTACCACCAAATTCTTTATATTTTGCTATTTTTAATGTTGGTTTGGGAAACTGATTTTCTTTTCACTCTTTTTTCAACCATGTCAGACAATATGGTTCTTAATATCTTAAGTACTTATGATTAAAATCTTATGGAACAAAACATAAATGCCTTTAATTATTTACTTTTAACTTTTTAAATGATGTAAGAGTCTATGATGCATGAGCCTGCTCTCTTCTCTGTACTCACCATTCTCCCCATAATTTTCTGGTCGGTCCTCGTTGATGTAGGGAATCTCATCCATGCGGAGGAACACAGTATCATTCGGACTCCTCTGGCCATCAGACTTACTGCCTGTAGAGAGAAATAATTACACCAATCAGCACCAATCCAACTGCAAGTTGCTGCAAAACAGCAGCTGCTTTGCATCTCTGCCTGTAGAGGGAGGTAGGGAACATGCTATTTATCAATTAATAGTTTTCAAAATCCAGTATGAGGTTAGACACTGCAGTGGTCACCGCTTAAGGGTGAAGAACATAGAATTTAAATGTCAATTTTAAGATTAGCAACAAGTCAGAGAGGACATAATTATTAAATCAGTAGTGTTTTAATTAGTCTTAAAGCTGCTGACTTGTAGCTGAGTGGTGCATAACTGGACACTACACTTTTATTGACAACCAACAGAACCATCTGTCTCCCAATTTTTCTTATTGACACGTACACACACACAAACTGGGTGGCGTGTTACACACAACATAAGACAGATGGCATGTGGGAAATCCTTTAAGCCTTGAAACCAGTACAGATTGGTTGATGCCATGTTTGCATGAGGTTTCTGAGTGTATGTATGAGTGAGTCACTCTAGGTGTTTGGCTTCATTGGATTCACTCTTTACTGATGCTGTAAATATATTTAAAAAAATATTTTTAATAAAATATATAAAACTATGTTTTAATATTAAAATAAAACAAATTTGTGACTTGTGCTATATTTGCCTTTTGTTCTCAAACATGCACACTTACAGTTAGGATAACGTAATATTCAGTTTGGGGCTTTTTTCAGATTATAATTTCTAAAACACCCTGAGTTATTTCAATTAATGTCTCTATTATTCCATTATTATTTTTACACAATAGCTTATTTTCCAACAGCAGCCTTGGGGAAATTATACTGTCTGCAGCTCCATTACCTTTTCAAACTTATTTTGGTTTTCTAATTAACTACACACACTGCATTTTCAATTCTGTTATTCACAGTGCTGGTATGAATGTCCTGGGGGGCGGGGGGTTACAGAATTTATCATCACTGAATCTGCCAGTTATCATATCATGTTGTGAGGTCGTATCTATGCAGTCAGACAGGTTTTGGGCCTGTAGCCCACAAAGCACTCTGATCAGTGTGTTTGATCCTTTGAACCCTCTCTTTCTTCCCCTTCAAAAGAAACCTCTGCCAATCAAGCGAGTCATAAAATTCAAATTCAGCTACACGGAGCTTGATCATGGATTTTGTGTTGCTCTTATCTATTGAGACTAACAGTGAATGCAAAAGCGGTTAGATGTAACAGAGAGCTGGAGACATGATGTAGTCAGACCTCTGTCAGTCGTCTGTCAGAGTGAGGGGCTTAGAGAAGAAAGCAAAAATTAAAGCTAAGAAGGGAAATAAAGGGAGGTAGGTAGGCAGAGGGAAAGGAGGCAAGAAGGAATAATTGAGTGAGGACAGAAATGTCTTTTTGAAGGCTTATGTCAATAGTTATAACTGGACTGAGGCTGCTGGTAGTTTTTATTCTTTCCTTCAGAACTTAAGTATTGGACATTGGAAAATGCCTCAGAGAGACCTTGAAACTGTTACTCAGTGTGATTTATAGAGGTGATGTAATTTCAGGGTTAGCAGTAGCCGTTGAGGGTGGTACGAAGCCTACAAAACCTTGATCAATCTGTCTTTTATTTTTCCAATCAATTATTATATAAAATGTGAGAAAACTGGGAAATAGTCCTTCATAATTTGCCAGAGTTCAAGGTGATTTCTTCAAAAACCCGAATATACTTTATTTTCAATGACATAAAAGAGAAAAAAAGCAGCAAATCCTCACATTTGAGAAGCTGGAACTTGTTGAACTTTTATTTGATAAATGACAAAACTTATTATCAATTAATTTCTGTTAATTGCCTAATCAATTGATTCAGCACTAAAACTAACCCACCTAAGTAAAGTAAGTAAAGACTCTTAGTCAACATATTAAAATGAGTTTCAAATACTTACGAACGATACGGTTTCTTTCATTGAGCTGGGAGGTGTTGCAAAGGCCACCATGGGGATGGAGGTGTGCGAGGCGTGCCAGTCCCAGCCGAGTGTGTGTGTGTGTGAGGGGGAGGGCGATGCTGTGTGAGCGGGCCTCTGGAACTGGAGGCCTCCCTTTAGCGTCAGGGTCCACCGGGTCTGGTGTCTGAGGGGAGCTGTCCATCCTTGTGGCAGTCAGAGCATTCTGGTAGTGGTTCCTGGAAATCTAAAGGGAACGTCAAATGTGTAATAAGTGTTATCATCAGTATAGGATCTGTGTTTGAAATGGCTGCTATATCTGACACATGTGGACAGGAGGAAACATGGACTGGACTGGAGAAGGGGGAGGAGAGGTAAAGCGAGAGGGCACATTCATCATTTAAGACTAAAATATTCATGGTTGAAATGGAGCTCAATTATCCCCAGTGATTAAAGCAATAAGGGTGCATGGAGGGGAGAGCGAGAGACAGGATGTCTGTGTTCAGTCAGAATCAGGGATTAGGACATATCAAAGGCATGCTGCGGTAGAGGAAGAGTTTGCGTTTTCGGGAATTTTGAAGATTAAATGGAGCTTAAAACTGCAGTTGCTCGCTTGTGCTCCAAAGCTTTTCCCCCAGTATGCAGGAAATTATAGTATTTAATTTAGCTCATAATAACAGTGGTTAATGTTAATTTATTTTTGCTGTTTCTGCGTTGTGTGCTTGCATTTTTGTATGAAACCTTGATGATCTGCAGGTCTGTGAGCTGTCGGACTGAGTAGTCTGGTAAGTAGACCCCTCCTCCTGTTGTGAGCTGACCCACGCTGCCTCCACTCAGTAATGAATCTGATTGGTTCAGACCACTGCCTCGCGAATTATACCTGTGACCTGCATAGAGAAGAACAAGAAAACACAGGTTTAGTAGCATAATTCATACATTCATCGCTGTTGGGTTGAAATCAATTAGAAGCAAGTACAAAAAGAGTTCACACACTCAAATCTATCAAGACGCTATTTTAATTCTAATTTTTCAGTTTCTGTGTTTGGCACAGAAAATTAAAATACGAGTCAACTGCACTCATGTTTTTTCAGTATACCTTCTTCATTGTGTGTTATTGCAAACTAATTTTGTACTTCTTGGGACTTTGACTGTACCCAGTACACTGTACACTCTTTTTGTATTTTGTTGAGTGTAATATTTTTTATTCTACCTTTGAAATTTGTTATTTGTTGTAACTGCCTAAGTTTCAGGGAAAAGGAAAACAGCCTTGTTGTTGTATTTTTGAATTCAATACAAATTGCATGACTCTTCTCAAATATACAATGGTTTATTAATGTGGATGGACTTGTATCACAGCTCACAGTAGTCTGCACTCTGTGTACTCAGGATAAGAAAGTATTTTTGAGTTCACAAAATGAGACTGAACATGATGTAAAAGCCCACAAGTCATAACATTTTTTTAAAAATCATTGAGAAATGTGTTGCTTGATAGTGTGGGATTTCATGTGAATGAGTGTCAGCCTGCTCACTCGAGGTAGTTGAAGTTGCCACTACTTGCTTCATTTGATTTAGAATATAAGTGGCATAGTGTGTCATAGAGCAGCTACTTACACTTCTAACTATAACTGTATAATGTCATTTAATTCTGCATGGTGTCATACCTATAAAGATGTTTTATATTTTAATGCTTTACAATTAAAGGTATAAAAGAGGCAGATGAAATAATGTCAGCAGCTTTTAAAAGATGATTGACAGTGTTGGACACAGAAGCATTTTATGTGTATATTTAGTTTTTAGGTCCCCTCTCTGCCGTGTCCTGCATGCGTTTGAGCTCCTCTTAACTGGGTGGCATAAAGTGCTGCTCTTGTCAACTCCAGCGAGAGAGAGAGAGAGAGAGAGAGAGAGAGAGAGAGAGAGAGAGAGAGAGAGAGAGAGAGAGAGAGAGAGAGAGAGAGAAGGAAACTGCACCGGCTCTTTTGAGATGTGACACTTCTGCAGCTGCTTAAGAGAAATTCTGGATTCGGTAATGTCCAAAGCAGGGATTTAGAAATACTTCATGGAGTCTTCCAAATTGCTTTAAGCTTGCCCTGAACACCACACATGCAAAACATGCACACAACCACTTCAAGACAGAAAGAGAAAGGGAGAGAGAGCGAGAGAGAGAGACAGTCTTTCTGCGCGCTCTGCTGTCTTTCATATAATCCTGTGCAGGTCATGTCCTTCCACTGGGAAATTCTCTGAAATCACGTCTTTTAATTACTTACTTCCCACGGCTGCTGCTGCTCCTGCAGGCTGATGCTACACAGATACTGAGTGGGATTTAGCCAATAAAAAACACTTCCGCCACCAGCAAAGCATTAGTTTTATGATTATTACTGCCGTTGTCGTCAACATCACCATCATCCTCACTGTGTGTCCCCTAGAAATATCGATCTATATCTTTTCATGTGTATACTTACCGATAGGCAGGGGTGGGATGAGTGCTGGCATGCCATAGTAGGAAAATGCTCCATTTTCAAAGCGAAGAGCCTCCTTTCCTATCTCTACCTCCACCCGTCCCTGCAACATCAACACATCCATTTACATGCACAAGGTTTCAGCTCTACACTTATGGTGTGACTACTGCATTGATTACTCATCTAATGGAGCCACCCACACAGGACATAAACAGAAAAGCACTGTAATTATAATAATTTCAAGCACAGACATGACTATCACTTGGGTTTCATGGTTCATCTGCCACAGCCTTTTTGTCATTCTTTTTGTCATGCAGCGTTGTTTGCACAAAGCATCCAGTTTAACGTAACTTAACCCTTGTAATCAAAAAGCAGCAGCAGAGTTTGGGATTCACCTGCAGAATGAGGACAAAGTAGTCGACAGGTTTGTTTCTCTGGAAGAGGTAGTGTTGAGGAGTGTGTTTCTTCTTGGGGTTGAACTTGAGTTCCTGCACAACACTGGGATGTTTGATGAGACGCAGCAAGATCTTCTCTGACAGGTGACACGGCCGGAACGGTTCAACCTCTACAAGATAGATGCATGTAGACATGCAGACACACAAGGACAAGAACACATCGGAAGAACCAAAGAAAGAATCAAAGAAAGAACTCTATATTCCCTGTCACATGTCCTCATCCTCATTTTATTGTGCAATTGCCTGTGTGCACGCATGGACACGGCATACATACACACAGGGATAAACACACATACAGCTCTACCTGTAGCCAAGAAGCGATGTGTTGCGAGCAACAGCTGGGGCGAGATCTTCACCTTCAGCTCATTTTCTGCCAGTTTGAATATAGAAAAATCCTGCTGTTTCCTCTCATGGTTGGACACTCGCCTTTTGGTCCGATTATCAGCTGGAAACACACAAAAACAGACAGCATATTTCACCTTTATACACTGATAATAGCTGATGGAGGGAAAGCTTAGGTTTGGCTTATTAGATTTGCCACATAAATACAGTATTCTTATACACACCAGGATTTAGCAACTACTCTGAGGTGCCACTGACCTCGTTAGTTGATGTATCTTTACTTCATGCTAACAAATACTAGAGATGGATATCTATTCACAATTTCTCTGCCATGCATAGTTAGTTTATTTGCATTCGCAGATTGCAGTAGATTATCCAATGCTACGTCAACATACTTCTGATTGATAAATGGATTTATCCTCTGCATATGCGAGGAGTATTAAACTTATTATATCCGTATAAATACATCATGGCTGCAGCAGAAACAGCTGGTGCTATAAATGCCTGCAGTGCACAGTCTGGAGAGATTAGCTCCCCTGTGCTTTATATACACACACATAATTATGCGCACGCAGACACACAAAAAAGACCCAGTGAGTAAGAACACCCACGCAAGTGCACCCATGATAGAGGCTGCTTCACACACTCTGCATGTAATTAAAATTGTAACATGCTTCAAAATGTAATGTTCCAGGCTGCTGGAGTTTTTGTGGAAATATACAATAAAAAGTTTTTTTTTTCCAATTGTGGCTTGTAGATAGTAAGGAAATCAGTGAGTGAAAAGAGGAGACCAAATTAGATATGAAACAAAAGGAGTTTGGCATTTGACATCCTCTCTGTGGAGAGCTTTCCCAGCCAATTAAAGATGAGCGGATTATGGTGATTATCTGGGAGACTGGGGCATTTATTCACATTATTTAATTATGCATCAGCAAGGAGCTGGGAACAACAGGGGAGAGAATGTGGGATCAATAGTTTAATTGGAAAACAGAAAAGGAGGTGAAGGAAGAGAGAATGTTACGATGTACTATTCACACAAAAATCCAGCTGCTAGCATCCCTAAATATTGTACGTTGCTGAATTGAGCATTTTCCAGTGATGTTTAGGACCACAGGGCTGAACAATCTGTCAGCTGCGGAAGCAAACTGAGAAAATCTATTCAGTATGGGAGCTGGAAACATGATAAAATTGATTCACAGCTAATGCAACAGTGACTTTGAAAATTTAGACCTTCATAATCAGTGTGTTTATTTGTCATACGTACTATACAGATCTGTCTCATCCACAATCTCGGACTTGATGATCTCCTCTATGACATCCTCCAGGGTGACGATGCCCATCACCTCGTAGAAGGGATCTCCCTCCCCCTCACTGTTCACCCTCTGCACCACAGCCAGGTGGGACTTACCTGCATTCATCAGAAAAGAGAGATTATAAATGTGAGTTCATGCCAAAAACTGCACATGCAATGAGTTGAGAGGCAACGTCACCGGATAAAAATAACACGAGTCAACAGCCTCCAACTGGATCTGTGCACTCAAGATGAAAAATCAGCATTAATACACCAACTGGAGCTGAGCGACCATAAATACAGGAGAGATCTGTATATATATTCTTGTACACAAAATCACAGTCACACATATTCTACACATATCCTTGCAATGTCAGGACTGCTCTCTTGTATGTGTATGACTCAGATGAGAAGTAAGTGGACATTGGGGGGTTATTCTGGAGACACTTTGACAGTTTGGAAGACTTGGTCCTTATATAAACACTATGGTTATGCAATCAGTCGGGTGACGCCTGCATCTGCCGACTAAACTGCCCATTGCGGCTGCCACCTCTGTGTAAACACACATATGCAGCAGGCAATTTGAGGAGGGATGCTATCCTCCTTGTTAGCAAAATGACCAAAATGCATCCCCCTTGTTAACCCGCCATCCCCCCTGTCCATCCCTAGTAGCAGAGAGAGTGCAGGGGCAGAGGGATTGTTTAACTGAATATGTTAGTCTAGTCTGCCTGATTCATTGACCTTTATCTGACTGAGGTTTGTACAAGTTAGAATCTATGGCCCTGACCATGGCTCTGAAATATCAGTAGCCTAACTGTGCTGTGTATTGATAAATCCATGGCGCTGTCTGTGGTGCTGAAGTAGCAGACGGATTTGTAATTGTGCCTTTTTCTCTCAGTCCCACCCTTCTGTCAGTTTCGTCTTGGATCTACAATATTCTCTAAACTATATACTATAAATACTCATTTCTATACTTAATTGTAGCCTATGTACTCTATAGAGTAGTGTCACCGTCATGATCAAGTGACAAGAAGCAACGTGTAGTCACAGAAGAGTGAGAGAGTCATAGAGTCACACTGCTGCCTGTAGTATTTCTATAATATTTCTTTCCTACAGTTTTTACTATAGGTGTTTGGTGTAATGTGTAAAATTAACCTGCACTGACCGTACCATGCTCTGCTACAGTTACATAATTTGAGATAATGTTTATACTGTCAAAACTACAGTGTGTTTTGAAAAGTGTGCATCTTTAAAATGCTTAATGTGCACATCTAGAAGAAAATAGGCCTACACAAAATATGTATTTAGCCTAATAGCAGTTCGGTTAAATCAGAATTATAAACGCAATTGTAATATCAAGAATTAGGCTAGGCCTATATGATAATCCTGCAGTCCAAGATTACCCTAACCCCAGGTTACTATAAAGTTAGGTTACCCTAACCTTAACCCTAAGACTAGAACTAACCTTAACCCTAACCTTCCCATTGGGCCATCCCCCCTGTCAGAAATTAACAAATCACCTACTGCACATATACACACAAACACAACCACAACTTTACACATCTGTGAGCAGACCCAGCACTCCTACTCAGTAAGAGTTTGACGGAACACGACAAGCCTGCCAGATACAATTATACAGCTCGCCAACAGCATCTCTGGAGCGAGTTGATAAAGCAAATGTGACAAGAAGTCAACGTTGCCACCAAACTCAAGCATCGCAAGGAGAGAAGAGCAGGAAAACTTGCCATAATAATGTAATTAAAAATATATTATTGCACTATTTAAGGCTAACTAGTTGTTATGTAAAGATTTTTTTTCATTTTCAGTAGCTCAAAAAACAGGTTTAATTGTCACTAAAAACAGATATTTTTATGCTAATTCAGTGCAATTCTTTGCTTTGCCATTATTCACTGTCATGGTTCTGCTTACATCAACGCGCAAGTATATTTGGTGACCAAGTAAGTTATCTAACCAAATTCCTGATGAACTGACTTCGAACAAAATCAGTGGCTCATATGAGTTGGAACGGTTTAGGAGATCACTGCCAGGGGATAAAATGGATCAAATGCTTTAATCCACTGCAGAAAAAAAAAATGCTGATTGACTGACATCTCCAAACATATCTCTGGCTGCATACAGGCGATTGTACTGAGATGACGAGATGATCAGGTGACCAGTTTGTCTGAAGAGCTCAGGTGAGTCAGAGTTGGATTTGCCCTCAGCTGCTGATGTGCCAGGGAACTGCATTACATCATTCGTATGTTACATAATACCCTTGCAGAACGACACACACTCACCAGACTCACACACGCAGACACACATGCCCGGGGCAAAACTAGGTCTAACATGGATGTCCCTTTTGCAAATGTTTCTGCTCCGCCAGTTTCCCAGGCTCCTCCAGTCTATATTTCAACTATGTGTACTGTTTTATATTATGCATATGTTTTCATATGACTATGCATTATATGAATATTTGCTGTCTGTGTTTTCTGCAAACATAACATTCATACAGCACTACAGAACGAGGAAGGAAATAATGCATTGTTTATATCTCTGCAGCAGTCTATTTTTTTTTTTTAATTTTTTAACCTTCGGTTTTACATGCATGAACACAGAACAAACTTCTATGATTTGTCATGTGTTTACTACATAGTAGTTGCTTTCATAGGATGAAGTGTCTCAACCCAATCAATCAAAATATTTATAGCAGATTTTGTGTTGTCCATAAACCTTCAGTGCCATGAAAGCATCCCTTTGCATTGAGTAAAGAGCATGGCTTGGCATATAATAAAAATTACATTGGTTTTGACATTTCCATCCCCTCCCCTGACACAGGCCTCCCTCCTGCCCATTACCCATCTCAAATAGACATCTTCACAGCTTCCAGCCAGGCCTCCTGAACAGCGGGAGTCTTTCAATCCATGAGAGCAAAGTTGGAAGGAGGTGAGAGGGGAAGGGAAAGGTTGGATCTGAATTTTTCATGGTTTCTCTGCAGGCTTGGATGGCGATGGCCTACTGAGTGGAAGAAGCTTCAAAGTCACCACAGGCTGACAATTAGGTGCACACAAACAGCGGAAAGGTGAAGCCTGACCTCACCTTTCCACCTTATTTATAAATTGCACACACACACACACACACAAACACAGGGTCAGACCTGAGCTCACGGATCACTTGTAACAGACCAAAGCCATCTTTTATAATCCTGAGCATGATGAAGCAGTAGACCTCTTGACCTGTAAGCGGGATGTGTACGTCTAATTTATAACCCTCCCAAGGTCACCGCTGAGTCTCCTTTCACAGTCTGATTGGACAACCGCAACCTCTGACTGACATCTATTGAGCCCCTTTTGTCAATGAAACATCTTAATCCCCACAACCAATGTCAATGAAATCCTTACATAACAGTCATTCCAGTTGCCTCTCATATGTCTCCATTTTATCGTATGACGCTGTCAGGGGAACAGTTTGAGCTGTACACCGCAGAGCATCGATTCAGAATCATACTCAATGTTATCATCAAGACTGAATGGGGTCCCTGGAGAGAGGCGACACACTTTTGCTTGGTAGTGAACAGATGCTATCTGAGCTGTATGAGAGACTGAGTGCAGTAATACTGTGAACTCACTTATCAGCAAAGATGCTTATCAGACAATGAATGTGTGAGGCAGAGAGAGAGAGAAAGAGGGATAATATTCATTGACTCTACAGCCATTAAAGTGTGGGCAAATGCCTCTTGATAAATTGCTTTTTGATGGCGCAAAAAATACAGTTCAACATTACAGTATAGTGTACAACTGATGCATGGCATAATATAGAAAGAGGAAACAGGGGGTTTCAGGGGCAGATAAAGCTCAAGGGGTTGTTGTCATGGGAAAATGACTTTTACTGCATAAACTCTTAAGATAATCCCATTCTGGTCCTTGGTAGCCTCTCACCTCTGGTTGAACCACACTCACTGTGTGACACTGTATCAGATTTCACATATGGCTCTCACTGGTCTGGGGATCAAAGGGCTTTACTGGCAGGCCCACTGTGAGCCAATGGACTGATATATACACTGACTTCTGCTCTGAAAACTTGGTTTTAAGTCCACAGTCACATCAAAGGCCATTTAACTCCTAGGTGGCAGGAAGCAGCTTTCTGCTCCAAAACATGTGGGCCCCATACACTCAACACTGACTTCATATAGGCTGCTCATAAGTCACTATAAGTTCTGGACATGTAAAAACAGAAGATAAACCTTCTTCCTTCGGGATATATCGGACGTGACTTCTGATATGATTTAAAGTGGATTTACCTCTCTTAAATTCCTCCAACATCACATCCAGCTTGGTGTCATTGAACACGCAGTGCATGGGATGCTTGTAAAACTGAGTAATTGTCTTCAGCGGAGTGCAGTCGTCAGGATCCACGAAGGCCAAGTCTTTGACAAACAGGATGTCCACGATGTTGGATCTCTCGTTCTCGTAGACCGGGATTCGGGTGAAGCCGCTCTGCATCACGTCGGACATGGTGCAGAAGTCCAGCACGGCATCCGACGACAGCATGTAGCAGTCGGACAGCGGTGTCAGCACGTCCTCCACGGTCTTGGTCCTCAGCTCCAGGGCTCCCTGGATAATATTGAGCTCCTCTTTGACCAGGTCGTGGTACGGGTCTGTGACGCGCAGCATGGCTACCAGCTTCTCCCTGGTGTAAAAGTTGCTGATCTCTTGGTGTAGCATGATGTCCAAAATTTTGGAGACTGGGTAGGCGATGGGGAAAAACACCAGCATCAGGAGGCGGGTCGCGCAGAGGGTCTTGGAGGCGATGGCGAGACTGTGCCTGGACGCCACGGAGTGAGGTAAGATCTCGCCAATAAAGAATATCCCCAAAGTACAAGAGGCAGTTGAGAGAGCAGTCATCCCTAAAATCTGGCACATCCAGACCACAAAGCATGTGTTAGTGAGCACGTTGCCCAGCACCACGGTGCAAAGGATGTAGTTTCCATGTTTACGCACAGACTCTATTTTCCGTGCGTATTTCTGCTCCTTCTCTGTGCCACTGTTCTGCAGGACCCGGAGCTCCACGGGGTCCAGGGCCAGCATGCTGATGTTTAGACCGCTGCAGAGCGCCGACAGCCCCAACAGCAACACGGAGACCCCCGCCTGGAGCCAAACGTCTGCCTCTGGAGGTCTCTCCACCACTGCCAACCAAAAGTCTCTGGTGCTGAAATGCTCCCATTTCACTCCATCAAAAGCGCACATGGAGTAGTATTTGATCACCTCGCCTCTGCGCAGGTCTTTGGCAAGCAGCTCCACCAAAACTGAGTTGTGACTTGAGGTGGATTTGAAAGAGCCCAGCAGCTCGATGTCAGAGCTCCGGGCATTCTCCTCTTCACATGGGTTCCCTGTGGACCGGAGCCACCTATCTGAGTCCCCGCTGTCCCCTCCTGTTTCCTCTATGAACGCGATCCATGGGGCGGCGGGAGCAGCGTCAGGTCTGCCGCTGATGTTCAGGTTGTTTGGATGCTCCGTAGCTGGAGATGCGGAGTAGTAAACCCGCAGCATGAAGCGGGTCCCCTCGGTCGCCCTCAGTATGCCGTCCTGAACGGACAGCTCTCCGCTCTGCGTGTCCTCTGGCCGGACGCCGAGCAGCGCTGCTGTCGGGGCCGGCAGAGAGGAGAGGGTGACGGTCAGAAAGAGTAGAGAGAGTCGGCGCGGATGCAGGATGCAGCAGAGAGCATCCGCAGCATCCGCAGCCATCATGCTGAATGAACTACTGAAGGACATGGGAGAACTGGGTCACGTGGTTTGCGGATGGGATGGATGGAGCAGCTGGATGGCCATATCCATGAAGACGAGGATGGGTAGGATATGTTAGGGTGAAAGAAAATTTCAGGAGGACAGAGAGAGTGTGAGGGTATGTGTGTGTGTGTGTGTGTGTGAGAGAGAGAGGAGGGGGCACCAGAGTCCTTAATGACACACCGTGACGTAGGCCTGTCTTATTTGCTTTCTGCCACTTTCTAAAAATAGAAGGCAGGAAATGCCCAATCATGAATGATTAATGTGATACACACGGGATCATACAACACTTACAACTGTAGAAAACCTTACATAGGCATAATTTTAGACAGGTACAAAAATACATACACATGCACTATTTGGAGGTTCTCTTTAAGCATAATTTGACATTGTCGTGTTTTATGGCACAACGTCTTCGTCAGTGTGCGTGTCTATGTTAGGGAGTCATAAATATTACACAGCTAAATTGAGTCCTCGTCGTTGTTTTGAATATCCACCAGATGGCAGTATTATCACCTATTTCAGTACACCGTTCTCTGAAAAGTACAGTATATTTTGAAAGCCATAGAAAGGATAATGTGCGAGGATTTTGTTTTTCTGTTATAGGCCTACAGAAAACAGCGTTGTTTCCAGAACTTGTATCCCTAAACAAAATAACTATTTTTGGGTTTGTTTTTTTTTTAAAAGATTTTTTATTGGCATTTTCGTCTCTTATTGGACAGTCAGCAGTGTCGTAGCAGCAGGAAATAAGGGGAGAGAGACGACATTCAACAATCCCTGTCTGAAATCGAATCATAAATAATATAATATGTATAAAGACAACAATTACTAATTAGAATAATTATGATTTTTTAATCGTATTTGTCGTAAATTGATCAGCTGCTATGGAATGTACAGTGAAACCTTCCTACATGATAAATGTGATGATCAGTGTCGGATTTAGGAGGCAGGAATTAACTGAAGGTGATAACAGCGTCTCGCCAAATCTTAAACACTTGAACACTCTCTCTGCTCTTCATCAGTCACACATACACCACGACCTTTAGAGAAAAAAATACTTTGCACGCACAAAAAAAGTGTGTTACATGCAATATTGGCTCCCAGACTGGAGTCTGAGGGCCACCAGTGAAATCAAGATGAATCTAAATCTGTTCAACCTTTCCCGTATTTGTCCGCTAATCAGCAGATAATCAGTGATAATACCTCCCCACCACATCGCTGTCATCGGGCTTTAACTTCTTAGCTCAATTTACTTCGGGCGAAATACATTATGTCCTAATAAACCTGGTTGTCAATCTTGTGGAAATGTTTAAGAAATCCAATTTTTAAAATATTTCGCCCGAGAATCCAACTTTATTCTTATAAAATCTACACTTTATTTCGTATTTTAATAGGCTGTTCTTTCTGTCAACATAGGAACTTTTTCGATGGCAAATACTGTCTCGATGTAATAATAATAATAACATTAACAGAAACACATAGACAATGGACTCGTAAAACTTATTTAAAGAAAAAGTGATTTGCCAACAAAAATCACCACAGTCCAAGATGCTCTGCAGAACATTTCTATGTGTTTGGTGAAACTTATTTCTGTTCAGGGAGTTGTTGGGGGTTTATTTTGTTTTTTTTTAAAAAAACTCTTCAGGATTTGAATTTCTATGACCAAGTAAGTAACTTTTAAAATTAATTACATATTATTCACAGCTCGAGCTCATCCTCTCTTATCGCTAGTTGATCAATATTTATAAGCCAATTAATGAATTTGCCCAAACACAATCTGTTCATGTTGGTAGCCTGTAATTATTATAGGCAACATGTATAATATCCAGATATAAAAATAAATCAATAAAAAATCGCAGGTATAGGCCTACCGAAATTGCAACAATCATCTTTTATTAAACAAAATATTTTTGAATTTTTCCTACAAGCAATGGGCCCAAAAGTTCACTTATAGATTCAATAGTTATTGATCGATGTCTGTTCAACCCTCAAATTAACCTGTAAATTTAAATGTGTCTCATTGTGCTTGTTAGAAGAACTAGTTTATTAAGACCATTGGATTTAGTACCTGATTGTTCTCCCAATGAGCAGTTAAAGAAAGATTTTCGTTAAATCGATGATTTTTGTAGTCTTTAAAAAATGCCAGTGAAGTAAAACATTCCTGTAAGCCACAGTTTTAAGTTTAAAAAGTTCTTATTGGAAAACATTTTTCTATGTAAACAATTAAAATATCCAGTTCGGTAGGCTTAAAGTTTGAAATATATTCAAAAATTCCAACTTCCGGGATCAATAACTCATAATTCATAATTGGACATCAACAACACGCCGCTTGTAGCAAAGTAGACAACTTAATTTTCACCAAAACGAGCCGTCCTCAGAGCTGGACAGATAACACTGGTCTCTATGCACAGCCGGCTGTGAGTGTGCAGGGACCGTCTAAAAAGTGCAACACTCTTATACAGTGCAGTGTCCCCAAAATCACTTCACACATCAGTGGTCTCCTGTTGGTTATACTACAACACTTAATTTGGAAAAATGTGCTTTTGCATAATTTTGAGGATTTTTTTTTTGTTGAAAAATATTCAATAACTTCACTCTTATACTGTAGCCACAGTGTAGTGTCACCAAAATCACTTCACACATCCTGCTGGTTAAACTTAACCTGTTCTCATTCACAGGTCATCAAATACAGATGCTTTGTGATGCCCCACAAGGCATCCTTCAACATCTGTATGAGGGTGCAGACACACAGACTCCGGCAACAACGGATCCGGACACACCAGACCACTGAACGCTCCGGCTGGGGGTGGGTGACATGCTGGATGATGTACTGTGAGTTGGGCGGTAGGTTTTTGCTCTGCCGTTTTCAACATGGCGGCAATGTTATGAATGATCTCATTTTGCAGCTGAACAGTACACTAAAGTATGTTTCTGAAAACATTTGAGGTAAGAAATAGGCAATGCGGTAACAGAATATTGATTCATATTTGATCAGCATGACCTGGTTTGACAGTTTAATCTGAGTTTCATGAGCTGGCCACCTTACACTGGACAGACTTCATTTGCACAGGGTTGAGGTTGAGTCATGATTTTGCATATTCAGATACAACGGTTGGTCCGTCAACTCACCGTGCCTGCTCTCCATAGAAAATGAATGGGATCCGTCGACTTGACATCCGTCAACGGATTCGGTGTGATTGCACCACGAGACACACAGGGCTTTCAACTCACTCCAATGTGAACCCATCTGCTTCATTATTATGTTTCAACGTGCAGTATCACAGCAGTTCATGAAATTTAGTCTATATAATGTATTTCAATTGGAAGTATCTTTCGTGCCTGTACCAGCTGTTACAAATCACTGTTAAAACATAATTATGTTTTATGGTGTGGCAGCACTGTGGTTAAGGTCTGGTTAAGTTTAGGCACAAAAACCACATGGTTAGGGTTAAGAAAAGAACATGGTTTGGGTTATAAAATGATCACTTGAAACATGGTTAGAAGCAGGAAGCAAACAGTGGTCTCCTGCAGCAAAGTTCAGCTAAGTCCACTTATTTTTCTAGGCATCCACCCAACGTGCCACCTCTGAAAAAGGGCATATGTCATCTTAAATAGAGGTTGTCTGTGTCATGGCATCTATTTCAGACATTATGCTAGTTGTGTAGAAGTCTATTGGAATATCCTGCATGATGAAAAATTATTCTAATGGGTACCCAGTGTGTTAAAAATTGATGCTAAGGGGCATGACAAAGCATTGTGACAAGTTGGGAGTGAGAGCATAGTTTGGAAAAATGTGCTTTTGAATAACTTGGGGGATTTTTTCTTTTGAAAAATATTAAATAACTTCATTCTTATAAAGTGCAGTGTCACCAAAATATTCAATGAATATTCTATTGATTATTTTTCCCAATAAATATCCCCCCAAATTATGCAAATTTAAGAACATATAGTTTGTTATTTTCTTGTTTACTTGTATACATAAATATATATAAAAAAACAAAATTCGGTTTCTTCCAGCCCACAGTAGTGCAAGAACAACAAGGATGAAGATGTGTCTAAAAATCCCCTTAAAAATGATAAAAACATAAATCCTAAGAGAAAAAAAAGAAACAAACAGCAGCACAGTGCATTAAAGTGCATTTAGAGAGAAAGCACATGTTTCAGTTTGATGTTGACAGCAGGTGCATGTCAGGAGTGACCAGCAACGATGGGGACACTGCACTGTATAAGTGTATAAGTGAAGTTATTGAATATTTTTGTAGTATCTCTTTTCAGTGTTGCACTTTTTAGACGGTCCCTGCGTATTCGTCTCACAGCCGACTGTATATAGACACCGGTGTTATTTGTCCAGCTCGGAGGGCGGCTCGTTTTGGTGAAAATGAGGTTTTATCAGTTATGTATGTTTAGATGGCAATTTATCATAAATAATAATAAACATGACAGAATTGTAACATAAATTAGTGAGTTGTCAGTTTATCCCAGACTTCCTGAGCTCTGTAACTGTCCATTAAAAGATGCTGCTGTATCTTATCATCATTGCAGAAAATGACTAGACATTTTTTTTTGTAGTAACACAACAACTCTACGACACAACAGCTCTATCGGGACATCGTCCCACAGATATCAGCCACCGAACATCCCTAATGCTGTCTGAAAGATTCTTACTTTTTAGATTTTTTTAATTACCTCTATGCTTTCATTATAAGCTAATTTTTTATATTTAATAAAGCCACCATATTTAAAATCATTTATTTTATTATAGATCATTTTGCTGGCTAGACCAACCCAGTCCATTTATAGATGTTGTGTTATAAAATTCATGTTTAGCCATGGGTCCTAATTTAAAGTATCACACAGTATCAGGGGGGTCAGGACACTCTGTCAGTCATCTTGAAGGCTTTGTGGAAAGATTGTACTTTGGATAAAAGCTGCAATTTTTACTAAAGAAAAGTATATATTTTCGTTTTCCACCGTATGCAAATTAACTGTAACTTTCCTAAAATAATAATAATAATAATAATCGGGTTTAGTTACATATCGAGAAGAAATAAGTTAACATTTTGCTATGATGGTTTCTTATAGTTTATTCAGTCGGTTGTCTTTGTGTGTTAAATATGTTGGTAGCTTGAGGGTTAACAACATTTATATATTTCCAACAATCCTGAACAGAATATTCTGCGTGCGTGTAGACTGACAAAGTCGTGATGCTGCTTTGATTTAGTTTTAATCTCAGCTTCAGATCTGTCCATAAACATTTACAAAGTGTCCTTTTAACATTTCCAGTAAGATTGTCGATCAGTGAAAGAGGTCATCCTTATAAAGACGGTGCAACATTCATAGCAAAACCTTATAAGTGAAAGGAATACAGGCCGAGTTACAGTGAGAGATTGAAATAGTCTGAGAACACTAACACGATAATTGCACAGACATACATGTCATTTCCTTTTGAAATATTAAACAATTACATTGATGTTTCGTTAGGGTAAAGTTTCTTTTGACTTTGCTCGGGAAAACATCTCCAAACCTATAAGTGACATGCTCGATGTCCCAAAGCAAAGTTTAATATCTAAGAGCTCATTCAAGAACTCGTTATAATATGTTTAAAATATATATAAATAATATATAAATATTTCTATTGAAAACAAAACCTCTGGTTACATTGAAACCACATGTTAACTATGATGTCTAGCTGAGCCAAAATGACAACATGAAGCAGTCAACTCTTTTTCTGAGCTGCTTAATGGATTTCTGCCTATACGGATAAAGAAGAAAACATCTCAGAGATAGAGTTGGATTAAACTAAAAGGAAAAGTCTTTCTATAATACAAGGAGAGAAAGTTTATCTGGCATTGAGGAGTGGCTCTACATTTGCCTTTTCACGTCAAGTTGAAGACTTAACAGAAGATTTTGCACAGATGCGTCTTTACCAAACACAGCCTCTTTGATTTTTAAAAAAAAAATGTGTGTATGAAACTTTCGTGCGTAAAACTTGAAACGCAGACACCTCCGATAATATTGAGTTGCGTATTAATGCATTCTTGATGAGGTGATAGGCCGGAATAAAAAAGATTAAACTGGGCTTTACTCTTCATTTTTTCCTCATGTAGTTTGCTGCTCATCTGTGAGACAGCAGTGACCTTAAACGACCACTTCTCGCTGAACTGACCGCCTGAGGAGACTCTGGCGAAATCACAATAGACTGTGTATCTAGTTCGCCAGTGCCCCGAGAACATCTGGACAGAAAAGTCATATAAAGACTTTATAGGTGAGCTCCATATGTAGGAACTTAAATCCCAAATTGGGTTTGAATAGTTCTGAAAAGGGGCCAAAATGTTAATGTTGCCATCTCCAAATGTCATTGCTCTTATAAAATGTGCAATCAATCAGTTATTTGTCTAAAATGTGCAATCAATCAGTTATTTGTCAAAACAACTTGAGCCTGTACAGTATCCAGAAAAATCATGTTGAGAAGATCTTATCTTTTGTCAGAGAAGCAGGCCTTCTTTTGTTCTCTTGAGCTGTGTAGCCTGAAGACTGTTGCAGGCCTGGCAACATCCATTTTCTATTAGAACATTTAATTTACAACTTGAGCAGCGATGAAGTCTTAAAAATTGGCAACTGACGATCATCACTCAGTTGTAACGTCTTAGTATGATGTGCATTTCAGTTTGTTCCATCAAGATAAATACATGCTGGGTAAGTCAGAGTTTAGATGAGTTGAACTTAACTCTGCGCAGTCTTTGATTGCGCCATTAGACGAGTTACAGAGTATTTTTTGTTTTTCTCATATGACAGTATCGTATACATTTTACAGACAATCCTGTTTATATTCTACTGAATAATAATATCTCCATAAATTATATTTACAAAGGGAGTCGTCGCTGAGTCAGCCAGCATGACTTAGTCATTACTCAAGAAAGAAAAGCCTCTTCATCGTCATAACAACCTAATAACATATACTTGTTGATCATGAGCACTCTTTGAGGTTCGAGCTTGGCTTTCTATAAAAAAATCATATTTCGATTATTGCATATTTCACAGTGATTAAAGGAAAAATGTTAATTTAATCAGAGGGCATCACCATCAATATTTAGAAGCACTCACCTCTTAAGACTAAACTGTTCGCCATATGCTGAGATAACTACTTCTGAGCAGTTTGTACTCATACCTCAGAGAACCTTAGAGGGGCGGTGCTGCATCCTCCCCTCCTCCAAGCTTCTGGCTCTCACAACCGGGAAGGCTGGCTCGGGGCGTGCGCTCTTGTGTGCAGCTCCCCAAAATACTCAGAGGGGCGGGGGGCCGAGGGGTGAGACAACTAGACAGGAAGGCAGATCCAGATCGATGAGACCGAGGTAAAGAACCACCATCGAACTCCGCCGCAGCAGAGTTTTAGTTGTTGTTGTTTTTATTATTTTTTCTCACCTTTAAGCCTCGTTACGCGCACTGATCCTCCTGCTCTCCAAACCAAGAAGATGCCCAAAACCTCAGCGCGCGTATTCCCGTGGTCCTCCTTGTGGTTGGCATCTTTGGCTACTTTGGTTGTGCAGTCGGTGCTCTCTTCCTCCTACTCCTCTTCTTCCTCCTCTGCATACCAGAGACCTGCAGCCGGTGGGAAGCGACCGGGCTTCATGGAGAGGACGCTGATTCTCCTGGACGTCAACACCCGCAGTCCGATCAGAGTCCTCAACGACAACTTCCTCTCTTTGCAGCTAGACCCCTCGATCATCAAAGACGGGTGGTTGGACTTTTTGAGGTACCAAAGAGCTTTTCCGCTTACCAACAACATCGATCTTTACCTCTAGTATTTTCGGTGGTTCTTTTACTAATTACGCACGCAGCCACGTTGTCTGAATTGACATGGGGAGAGCCAGTATGTTGCTTCCTCACTCAGAGCACTGAATGGTCTGATGGTCCACAACAGTAAAAGGTTTTCTTCGAGAATGGCAAAATCTGTTAATATATAGATTATAATTTAATAAGACAACGCTGAGAGTGAACGACTGTTTAAAAGCACAGACAATCATACTGCAGTTTTAAAGTGTGCCGAATAACATTAGAAAAAATGTGTGACCCTTACCTACAGGCTCAAGCCAAAATGTCTATTATTAACTCTAGTTTTGAGGTTTAAACTAAAAAATATAAAAATCCAATTTCACTAGGATCTAATACCAGCATTTTTTCGATATTTTTTTAAAATGCAGAGTGAACTTCTGCAGTGTAAACAGACTGTCTTCACTTCGGTGCATTTCTCAGAGCAGTCGAAATTTCACTAAAGACGTACAGTCTTTGAGACTTTATAGAGCCGGAGCCACATGGTTTGACAATGGATTATGTAACATGAGATTTTTAAATTCAAAACATGACAAAAAAACGTATCAAGAGATTAAAATGTTGCAGTTTAGCTAAACTTGTTGAGCTTCACATTGTAGTACAGCCATGTGGCCTAATCAATAATTGCATTCTATAGGAAGAGAAAATGTTTTTCAGTCACGTTGTTAATTTCAGCTTCTAAATAATATTGTATCATGGTCAGAGATTGGTAAATAAATAATTTTGCTTCAAACAAGAAGGTAATACAGGCACTCTAAATAAATGAAAATGCAACAACGTTGAGGGGAATATTTAAAAAGCCTTAATTGTAGGGGCTAAATCATTAAAAAGTCGACATGTTTCGACCACTGCAGGTCTTCGTCAGGGCTTTAAAAACAGACAACACAGGTGTGACCTCACCTACATAGTAGCAACATCAAATAGGAGGCAATCATATGACCCAGATAATAACATGACAGGTGAAAAAAATGAAAATAATGAAAAGACATGAGATGAGATTACACAGAAATATTTACCTGTACATTATGATTGGAAAATATGTACCCATATATAGGTTCTACATAGCTATGAGAAAAAAGGAAAGCCTATACAGAGAAAAATTAAGAAAACATGTGAAGTCTGTATCCTCATTGAGACCAGATTGCTTTAACGCATCCAGGCGATGGATCCAAAAAGCTTCCCTTTGATTAAGTTTCTGTATTCTGCCCCCCAACACACACACATACCTCCCCCTGGACATGTCTTTTTCAAATAAATCATTTTGTTTAAGGTATGTAGCCTACAGGTCATAAACTGGAAATCATTTACTGACAAAAATATGAGTTGAGTTTTACATGTGTGCCTCCTTCTTCTTCTCATTATAAAATAAAGCTTAAGCAAAACTATTTTTATTATTTTACAACGAAACAACATAAATGCAGTATGAAGATTTTTTTCCATTTTTAATTCCATCACATCACATAGCTTATATTTGCTATATTCACCAATTTCTCCCTAACCTCCCTATGCAACTTTGTTCTGGATTAGTCAGCTGTTTAACATCATAATTTCCCAATATGTAGATTTACCTTCATCAGCTGTAATTTAGGTGAGGGTTGATTAGGCTGAAATAATGAAAACAGCAAGTGATCTGCTCTGTAATCTGCAGGCCCGTCGGCCGTAACTTTATGCACCTTCCGGACTTTTTATTTTATCGTATGAAGCTGCAGACGAATGAGACGCAGGATGTAATAAAAATGTAGTGATTTTTAACATGATAAAAGTCTCTCGTCTAGTTTTAAATCATTAAATCTTTCAATGCACTTCATATCGACTTTTTTGATGTGTCCTACAGCTATAGATTCCTATTCATACGTTCACGGTGTTTCAGTTAGTCTTATAAGTAAATATAACAGCCTAGTAAGATAATATTTTCATCCTATTATATTATATATGTCCCTATCAAATGGGCTATCAATAACAATTAATTATAGTGTATGCTTTAATTTGCAGAAAGAATAAAAAATAACTGTTTTAGTAGGCTACGGAAAATAAAACTAGGCTAGAACTTACAGGGAAAACTTCATTTCCTATCTTTTGGTCTTCATAAATGGTTTGAATTTAAAGTAGAAACCTTCTACTTCATCTTTTAAAAGTTACAGATGTGTGATGTATTAATCCTTCATTCTTCACTGTATACTGTATCCTACAGTAGCTGCTGTCTAATGTTTTTGTTCCATTGGATGACAGATGTTGTAGTCGCTGCCTGCTTCTTGGAAAGGAGAAAAACAAGGACAGAAGTTTTGTATGTTTCAACAGCCGGTGCGAACTTAAATTGTCCTCTTTGTTTTAATCCCTTTCATCTTTTCTTATATTTGGACTATAGGTTTGAAATAAAGTAAACTGAACGGAATAAATTAAGATTGGAGAAGGACAGTTATGAAAGAGGGACGATTCGTTTTCACGCTTTTCTAAACAGTTTCTGCTCCGCCCAAACAAGTCCGTGATTGTAAAACACAAACAGACATTTCAATAACCAAGGCACGTGTTTGTGTAGTAAATCCTTACCTGTGTGGTTTCTTTCTTTCCTCAGCTCCAAGCGGCTCGTGACCCTGGCGCGCGGCCTGTCGCCTGCTTATTTGCGTTTTGGCGGAAAACGAACCGACTTCCTGCAGTTCAACAATCAGAAGAACCTCGCCAAATTCAGAGGGCCGGGACCAGACTACTATCTGAAGAACTACGAAGACGGTGACCACACACGACAGTTATTCTTGTCTCAATGTGTATTTTTTGACGCAGTTTGACAGGAGGTGAAGGCGGCCGCTGTGTTTTTCTCCTTCACAGTATTTTTTGACTCTCGCGTAAACTAAATTTAACTGCGAAGGCTATTGAGTGACGTTATTTATTTTCCACAGCGTCCATTTCCTTGTAAAACACGATGCAAGTTTATTAGATAGACCCGTCAATACAATCTATAGCTACAACAGCCCTGCAATACTTTATAATGAGGAGTATAATGTCCAGTTTTTGTTGAAACTGTTTTAGTAAGGTTGATTAAAGGTCATACTGGAGTTTGTGGTGCTGTTGAATTGTGGGTTATAGCCTACTGAGAGGTGTTCCTATGTATTATTTTTAAAATTTAGTCCACTGCATTGAAATAAATGCAAAATATGGGAAACGCATCTTAGTATAATGCCGTTCAATTAAACAGCACCAAAAACTACAACATCTAAAATTACCATTCAGTTGAACCACTCTGAAACAGTTAAACTGAACATAATAACTTCATGACAGTTGAATTATTGCAGGATTATTGTATTAGGCTGCATCAGTTAAGCGTACCTAATAAACTGGCAGCTGCGTTGAAAACCGAGGAGGTGTTGTTTTTGTAACATAGTATATATAGCTTGGTATAATACACATTTGTATTACTTTCCAACAGCATATATTTAAAAACTATGTTTTTACAATTACTACTGACACATTCTATGAGAAAAGTAACAAATGTGTGTTAAAAGTGACACAACCTTTTAGGTTTCAACAGGTGGTCCAAGCATGACTTGAAAATCAAATCTGAAAAGAAAATAGAGGAACCAAAGAGGAATATGAGGTTTAGATTTCTGATTCATAGTACTTTGATGAAAATAGCAACATGAATATGATATTGACCAAATCCATGACAACAAAAACATTAAAGAGGCATTAATGTTCACTATTTATGCCATCTTGCAGATATAGTGCGCAGCGACATTGCATTGGACAAGCAGAAGGGCTGCAAACTGGCCAACCACCCGGACATAATGCTGGAGCTGCAGAGAGAGAAGGCTGCCACCACACAGCTCGTCCTGCTGAAAGAGCAGCTGTCCAACATCTATAGCAACATTACAATAACAGGTAGGAGATCACACACACACACACACACACACACACACACATGAAAAAAGGTAGTTTTTGTCATGTGCTCATAGCCCAAAAAATATATTGCCCTTGCTGACATAACATAGTGTGGATTTTGTGGGTCATGCACACAGAACACACACACATATGTACACACACAAGGTTCAAAGCATGCCAATGTAAACCATCAGCTTTCAGAATGACAAATGTAATTTGTAAAGGAGGAATGTGGGGATGCATAGAGAGTTGCAGCAGAAGAGGCTAGTGAGCAGAGCACTGACATTTTAACTGGTTACTAACTCAACCTGACCGCAGAAAGAACTTTGGGTGGGCTACATTTCTTATCTGTTTCCAGGATTGACTGGGAAGGAAACTAGGAACTGGAGGAGAAAACTAAATAAGGAATTTGTCTGTTGAAATTACTGCAGTTTATGGAATCATGCAAAAATCTGCGCATGGCTGTGAGTTGCGTTAAAGGACCGAGTCATTGTCAGAATTATCAGTTAACACAGTCTTTGTGTCTTTACAGAGCTGGGAAATGAAAAGTTAGTTACTTTGTTATTGTAATCTAGAGGATTAAACTAAAATGTCTCCACTATAGTTAAAACAACTAACACTTATGGTTAAAAGTAAAGGAAAAATGCAAAAAATTGTATTTAGCATCAACTCATCTGCGGCTTTTCACTGTCCTCTAAGCCAAAAAATTGAGCAACATGGATATATAATAACAAACCCCAACTATTCCAAGTATCTGCTCCTTTTCTGCCCACACACACACACACACACACACACACACAAACTTACCATCCCCTTTGTTTGTGTTTTTTGCGTGGGCAGGATCTTTATCCCAAAACAGTACAACTTAGAAAGTGATTTTTGAAAACCAAAGAGCACCTGGAAAAAAAAGCGGACTCCAGGAATTGATCAGCGATACAATGAAAGAAAATATATAAATTCTGTGCTTTGTGTGAGTGAAAATCGTACTTAATTAAATTTTTCAATTCAATTTATTTATATAGCGCCAAATCTTAACAAAAGTTATCTCAGGGCACTTTTCACATAGAGCAGGCCTAGACTGTACTCTTTAATTTACAGAGACCCAGCAATCCCCCCATGAGCAAATACTTGGCGACAGCGGCAGTAAAAATGCCCCTTTTAACAGGAATAAACCTCAAGCAGAACCGGGCTCTAGGTGGGCGGCCGTCTGCCTTGACAGGACTTACAAATCCTTAAAATGGTGAAAAGTTCAGATTAGGTAATAAACCAAATTGCATGTTCACTGTAGATCCAGAAAAATATGAAATATAGCAGTTTGTTTTTTAAAAGACATTGATTAATCACATAAAACAAACGATCCAATTCCACCTCAAGTGAACTCAGTTGAATGTGTCACTATTATGTTTGGTCATTACGCACAAAACCGGAGGACTCGCATGAGTGGCTCTCAATGTGTTTTTCATGTTTTCCGAAGATCTCACACTCCCCTGGAGCAAAGTGACCCTCTGTGTGTTGCTGTATGAGTGATGAGGCGGATATGAACAATATGTATCAGCCGCGTATTTTCAGATAGTCTCATGTGCAACAGTGAAAACACGGCCTTGTTGCATTTATCAAAGTAGGCAAATATATAGAAGAAGAATTTGGACCTGCTTGCGTGAGGAGTCATTTCACAAGTTCAGGTCAGGAGTTACCTCGTGTAGCACCCTATCATTAATTTTGTAGTACTGCAACTGTGTAGAAGTACTCTATATGGCCTTTACAGTCTTTAATGTTGGTGCCAGAGGAGTGTGAAGATGTTCCATACAGGTCCGTTTTTTAGACACCAAAATAAGACGATGATTCAAATAGATATTTTTGATCAAACAGGCTTTTTTTTTGTTTTGACAATCAGTTTTCAGTACAAACAAGAGGAAGAATTGTTAGTAATATGAATATAGGCAGGTAGAAAAGTCAGAAGATTATATCAGGTGGCTATGATGTCACCTTTAGCAAGAGACAAGATTCAAGCCTTGTCACAATAACCAGACAATGTCTCGTCTCATATTATTATTAATATTGATGTTGTATTGATACATTTCCCAGCTCTACACAATTATACCATCATAATCTGTAGTGTTATATCCTGCTAAAAAATAATTGTAAACTAATAAAGCCATGGTCGAGACAACCAGCCTCTGTCTCACATGCGGCACAGTGCTAATGTTTCTCAAAATGAAGACCACATTTCCCATAAACCCTGCTGCTTCCTGTCACAAAGATGATGTTACCCATAGACTGTATATAATGTATATACTTTATACACAGTCTATGATGTTACCACTTTCTCACTTAGCTCAGTGGCAGAATAGAGGCCAGTAGAGCATGTCAGTGTTCTTGGTGATGGTCAAGTAAAAATAAACATGCTGATGATTTACTGATGATACGAAAATGCATAGTTCCTTCAAAGCTCATTCTGCTGTTATGCAGACTGTAATTACTTTGGTTGCATGCCTAAAATTTGAATGTAAATATTAAAACTGATTTTGCAAGTGGGGAATAATGATGACATATAATTTGAAAATATTGATACAGTTAAACTTATGATGACAATGAATCACCACTCCGTGTTATTTTCCCACGTGCTGGATATTTTTGCATCATTTGACTGATTGATTAGGGCCCTATGGAGGATTTTGTCTTCTTAAATGTGAAGTCCCGGTATGATGGTTCTTATTAAGGGCTAAGAGGTGGAGTTTTGAGAACGAGAGCGGCGCCGTGCTGTTTTTGAGCAGGTGCCATAGTTGTTATCAGACTGGATAGCAGGGAGGCGGGGGCGAAGCCAAGCAGAAGGACTTTATTTACCCAAAGCCGATTTACTGTGAAGTGTTCTCACAGAAACCCTCATTCCTCCGAGCACAGACACAAGCTGCAGGTCTGCCCCTGGGAAATGTTGTTCAAACGTCTGAAGGGTATTCTTCAAAGCTTGTTTGTAAAGGTGGAGCTGCTGTTTTCTTTCTGTGGTGCAAAAAGTAGTTTTGAGCAGAATTTGTCATACAGTGACTGTTGTAGTGGTGAAATAAATCAACAGGATACGAACTGATGGCGCTGAAAAAGTAATGAAAGATCAGTGTGAATATGTTTGCATAATGGCCACATTACTACACTCAAATGAACTCCAACTATGTTGTGTAAACTAGAATCTGAGACCTCACATCTCTGTGGTGGAGAGAGTAACAGGGATACAGAGGCACAAGGGAGGTGTTTAAATATGGTCTGGTAACAATCAGCCGAGATTCACTGTGTGTGTGTTAGTGTGTGTGTGTGTGTGTGTGAGTGAGTGTATGCGTATGTATATGTGTGTGAAGGCAGGTGGTGTTTAAAGGTCCTTTAATAGTCCTGCTCCATCCTTTTCCACTCACCACTGTCTGACCTTTGACCCAGGCTTGTTAGAGCTATCAATAATGGGGCCACTCCAAGCTAAGACACACACACATGCAACAGGAGTTTATGTTGAGAAAATTCCCCCGAGCTCAGACAAGGTCATGGTCAGCATCATCTCTGTCTCTCTACAAGAGTGCATCCCTCCATCAAGGATCACTTTTTCATTTCTCTTTTTTCTTCCTCTGCCTCCTTCTTCTCCACCACTTCACACCTCTCCCTCATTTTCTCTCTCATGTTTACTGTTAGCTTAGCTGTGTATATTGTGACTTCATGTGAAAGTCCTATGTTTATTTGACACTTCAGAGAATGAGGCAGTCAATCCGTTCAACTTGTGACCTCAAAGCCTTGTCCGTGTGTTTAAGGCCCAAAAGATAAACACAACTCAATTTAGGAATTCCTATACTGTGTTATCCTTGTCGTCTAAGGCAGGCAGATCAATATTTGCGAACACGGACTAAAGGAAAATCCTCCCAAAACAGAGAAACTGGTGAACCAAGAGTAAAACATAGGATGTTATCAGTTAGGAGGTCTGCAGCTGCTCATGACAGCCTGAATAGGAAACTTGTTTTATTTTCTGTTGGACCTATCAAGTATTTGTCTTTGAATGTTTTCTTTCTTTTGGTATCTAGCAAACATTATGCATAACTGAAAAAAATAAACATGAGCTAATCAATTGGAGTGATTTTGAGTCTGTAACTTGTTTAAAAAGGCAATACTCACACAAAAGCGCTGTCATTGTGCCGACTCAATGTTATATGGTATAAAACCAATATGTTTGCATTTATATATCACAATTAACATTTAAAGCTCCTTCACAGATGTACAGTTAGGAAAGAAAACTCATACTCTCTGTACTATGTATTAGTACAAACAGCCTCATAATATATTAAAAAATGGCAATAATTTACAGTACCAGTCAAAGTTTGGACACATTCAAGTGAATGGGAAAGTGTATCCAAAAGTTTGACTAGCACTATATATTATGAATACAGTCCTAGGTGCTCTCTAGCAGTGAGGCATTATTTGGGATTTTTAATTGGAGGTTGAATCAAAATGAGGTTGGGCTAGTTCTTTTTATGTTTTTGGACACAGGCAGCTACTGGACATCATGGGATATTAAGGGGAGGTTGGGAAGAGGAGCCATCTGGATGAGATGGAGGGGCTAAGTAGAACATACCCTCAGAAGGGAGCTGCAGTAACTAGTTGGGAGATTTTCACATGGAACAGAGCCGAGATCATGCAGAAAGAAACACTTTTTGTGAAGCACAAATGTAAATAAATCTGTACATTACTGGGGTCCAGGAACAATAAGCTTGGTTGTCATGGTTGTCTTATACACCAAAGTAATAATGCATATGAGTGTAAATGTAAATGTAGCAGTAAATCAGCAGATTTCCTTGTAATTAACTAAAGCACAGAACTGTGCAACTGAGGAGAGCAAGCAGACTCGTCAGTGTTAATAGAGGGAAATGGAACAGAGCTAACAAAGGGGAGGGGCAGGAGGCTGATTTGACACCATGCCACAGGATCCATGAGGTTATACTTTCATTGATTTTCTAAGTTTAAGTTAGAGGCATCCCATGAAAGAGCATTTTTTTTTAAATGTTAGGTGAGTCAAATGTTGGCCTTGTAGCAGGCAGATGCAGCCTGACATCATAATGTAGTCTCTCTCTCTCTCTCTCTCTCTCTCTCTCTTTCTTAGTCTGATCTCACGTGCGTAGTATCAAGTGACATGAATGTTTACAGTGTCTAATCAGTTGTTAGGTTAAAGTAAACATTGCTGAGAGTGCATCAGACACTAATACCTGAGCCCCTCTCTTTGAACTGAGGTGAAGCCGTCACAGCCAGAAGCCTCTCAGTGAGAGCTGCAGGGCTCCATTGAAAGGTAACATTAGAGAAGAATGACAATATAGAAAGTGTTAAGAAATACTGTGCAAGTGCAGCGTTGCATAGAGCAAGGCCATTATTTTCAATGGAGATAGCGACTGCACTCTCCTGAGCAGTTGATGAGTCATACTAGTGTGCCCTACCATGTTTTTCCACCAGATTTTGTGGCCAAAATTCAACTAAATTAAACTTTGTATATGAATGCTCTGACCACCACTATGCCTGTTCTGGCATTGATAGGATGGAAAGGAAATAATGGTGCACAAATGCAACTTTAAAAAAGAAAGGATGAAAAGTGCATTTTGTAAACCTATACTCTCCAATCCCATCAGAACCTAACTAAACATGACAGAAAGTATAGGATGGTGCAGTTTGTAGCATCCTATTTAGATGCTTTGTAGGATGGGTAATGGGCTTTTGCACTCCACTTCATACAGAACTACACTCTACACTCATGCGCTTGGTGTGAAACTCCTGTATAAAAGATAAGATATAAGATAAAAGATAAAAGATAAAGATAAGATAAGATATTCTTTATTGTCTCTGAGGGGAAATTTGACTTGGACAATAGTGCTACACACAGCTGCAATCAACTTAGGCACAATACGTTTACAATTACTTTGGCTCAGCTATGACATCAGAATTTCAATGTCCAAAACCCGTTTAGTAATTCAATAACAAAAAAGACTGAAGTGAAATTCATGTCCCTGACAAAAGACATTATGAGTCACTAAACGGGACAGAAAGGAAGGAGGTAAAAAATCTGGAGAGACAAATGTTAGGAGCAGGCATAGCGAGGGGAATTCGCTGAACATGTGGGAATGGCTTAAGATAAGATAAGATAAAATAAGATAAGATAAGGTATACTTTATTGTCCCTCAGGGGAAATTTGACTTGGACAATAGTGTCACACACAGCTGCAATCAACTTAGATACAATAGATAGCCAACAAAACAGTACAGTGGTACACCAAAGACACAATAATAAATTACAACAAAATAAAAAAGATAGGTAAAATATTGCACATGCCTTGTAAGATAAAAGACAATGTTTTCATCAAAACAAACTGGCACAGCTGTCTATAGTCAGAGGGCCTCTAGTTATAACTTTCTGTTTTTACTCATTTGAAAATCAAAACATATTTTCTTGCAACAGTGGGAAACATGCTCTATCCTTCCTATTAGTTCTGCTATACGACTCATCCAAGCCTTTTATCCACTCTTTCCTTAATCCCATGTCGTTTAAACCTCTGTTGTAAAGAAGAAGTAGAATCGTTTCTCCAACATCCCCATCTTTTTGTTAAAAATTCCCTCAATATGAATATGCGCACACACCCGGCAACTGTGATGCAGCCAGTTATTTCAGTACCCGCTCCGTCTCCAGCTCACTGCTGAATGCAGATTTATAAGAGTTTCTCCTGCCAAGTTTCACACTGTAACACTGCAGTACAGCCAGTTGCCGTGACAGCGGGAGAATGAATATAATCCGCTTTGATTTGTTGATATCCATAATGATATTATTGGATATGAGCAGCTGTTGTGGATCTTGGAAAGACCAAGGGTAAAGGAAAGAACATTAAAGTTTGTGTGTATGTTTTTACACATTACGGATGGTGCAGTTTGCTTTACTGTGCTATTAAACAAAAAGGACCCGGACCTTTTCTGTACTGTGCTGCCAAAAAATGAGGGGAGTCGAAACTCATATATCTGCTGTGCAGAATGTTTTATGCAAATATAATGATCTCTGCACCATCATTAAATACATTACGGTAATCTAAACAGTGAGTAAACAGTGAGCTATTGAACAGAGATCCTCATGTCCTTGACTTGTCTACACAAAAAAGTAAAATTACATTAATATCATTCTCCTTTAAAAATCGATCATTATATATTAAATAATTTTAAATATTTGTTTTGAGGTGAAAAGTTTTGTATTAAACTCTCACCTCACACATTACTAGTTAAATCTTTTTCAATTCTCTTCTGCTTTTTGTATTTGTTATGCAAGAGTCATGTAGATGCTTGACACATTTTTACCACTATTTTTTTCCATTTTATTTTACATATTTCATAACTGACAGCAAAGACAGAAAGGGAAAATGGGACAGACACATGCTGGTGGTCTGTGGTCAGATATGAACGGAGAGATTGCTGGTACAAAAGGCATCTTAGCAAACTGAGCTAAGACAAGCCTAATAATAAAAAATCTCTGACCTTTACATGAGATAGGCTTCCTGTTCCAAACTGAATTTGAATAATGCTCTGTTTGGTTTTACAGTTTCATGGCAAGTTATCTGTGGCACTAGTTTAAATTATGCCAACAATCAACACACTCATGATGATCTATTAAAAGCAGACTTGGGAGTGCAGTGAAAATTTCCAACAATTCTGCTGGCATGAACCAGGCACAACAAATTGAAATCTTGGCATGAGGTGGTTGCATGGAACACTAAAGCCAATGGCTGTCTGAGTCTGGCGGTTATAGCCAAACCTATCTGGCAGCTACTGAACAGCGCTGACACTTGAGTAAAAGAAATGGGATTCTAATATCACCACTAAAGTTAGTAAATCTGAGCATTAAATCATGAAAAGCTTCGTTATTTGCACAGCTGAGGGGATTTTCTGCGCTATTTCAACCAGCTTAAACTGAAATTGTGTCTCATCTACTGGTGTCTGTCTGTGCGAGACAAGACGAGTTGATTTGGGGTTTTTATTCGAAGAAATCTCTGCAAACAAAATTTCCCTGCAGTAAAGTTTTATTGTTATACACATTGTGGTTTGCAAGGATTTAGTTCACTGCATTTGTCCGCTTGGCCACCATGTATATCTTTTTAGAGTTGTTGTTTGTGTGTTTAAAGTCGTGTTTGTTTATAAGTGTATGTCTAATAAAAACATTTTCTCAAGTTCACACACAAAACAAAAAGGTGCATTAGGCATTAAGCCCTAACCACTAGAGCTTCACACATGGAGGCTCTTGTGTAACACAAAAAGGTATCTTCAAATCAAGAAGCTCTGTCAGAAAATGAATACATCTAGAATGTCTTAACTTTTGTATATTATGTGTTTGGCTGAATCTGTCGGCTGTTTTTTCAGCCTTACCTGTCAGTTTACAATTGTCAGAAGTGAAGTAAGCTCAGCGTGACAAGCTCTTGATTGCCATATTGCCTGCTTTTTTTCTTTACTCTTTCCACATGGCCTGCACAGATCCATTGTCTGTTTTTCCTTGATCGAAAGAATACCTAGTGTTTAAATCATGGATGGACATAACATGTAATTCCATGTGTTTGCAATATGCCCCGAGACAAGTGCCAGCAACCTGCAAACGAATGTCATTTTAATAGCCTGATGCATGGGAAATGTTTGAAAGCAGTCCTTCCTCTCTTATGATTGTTTGGCATGACATCCAACCTCCACATTTTTCCTCAGAACTCTAGAAAACATACGTTTTGTGTCAAATTTCAAATCATGGCACTGTGCTCTTGAGTGCTCTGAGCCAGTTTGTACCAATGGGATAGGAGAAATGCTGGTACCTCTTGAGTATGTCTGTGCACATACCGTGTGTGTGTGTGGGTGTGTGTGTGTGTGTGTGTGTGTGTGTGTGTCTGCTCCGTATGGCTCCAGATGAAGTTGTTATCCTGAGGGGAAACATGCCTCCTTCATTACCAGCTAGACACATTTTATTTTCTTAATTTGAGTCTAAGGCTGTCATCCGTCATTTATGAGATTGCGCTATGTGGTGTGTGTGTGTGTGTGTCCCTGTCCATGTGTTTGCATTGTGTTAAATTTGGACTGGAAGTAGGGGCTAGTAAGGGGCTATGAAACTGTAACCACTGTTTCAGGAGGTGATTTGACCGGGTCTTTAAGAATTGTACTGGCATTTCTGTATGTGTGTGTGTGTGTTGGTGTTCAAGGAAAGCATCTCCTTTTTCTTGTAATAAGAGAATATAGTTTAGTCATTATAACTGAGAAGCAGAGTTCAGAAAATGAACAGAATAACAAAATTATTTGATATTATGTTTATTTTTAGAACTTCAATACTTTCACTTCTTTTTTCCTCATTCAACTACTATAAGTGTTAGATACACAGGGCTATTTCCTCTGAACCGTGGCTCCTAGAAATTAAGTTTTTATACTGCTGTTTTGCAAAAGCAAATGCATTTTTTAGAGGAGTATAATACTGCCTGGATTACTTTTAAAAAAAATCAACAAAATGAGGAAACATTTTAAATGAATGTGCAAAGTCTGCAAAGTAGCTGAATGTATCTGAGTTCAACATCATCTAGATGTAAACATCATAATTCCTTTTTTCTTCACCATAATCTCTGACAGGCTTCCCCTAAGTTTTCTATCATACTTTGAATGATGCATTTTGATTCATACCAAGATAAAAATAGATTGTGTCTTTAATATCTTTTAAATCATTTCACAGAATGTGGAAGTTTGCCTACTTAACTGAGGAAATACCAGCCAGTGTTCACACTCAGGGGACGTTTATCTCACCAGGTCAAAGCCCATATATTACTGTAAACTCCAGAAAATGTTGCTTGCATAAGAGTCTGGCACGTTGCTCGTCTGGCCACTTGTGAATCCTCTTTAATTCTGCTCTTTTTTTTTCTTCACTTGGAGCATATGGCTGGTTGGATTGTGTTGGACCTTGTCAGAGACCATCTATCACTCCATGGTGTCCTGCTGAGTTGGAGATTCACAGCGTAGCTCTCAGCCCTCAAAATGAGAAAACAAGAGCGAGAGGGAACAAAGCTAGATTAAGAGAGAGGAGACAGAGGGAAGGAAAAGGGGGATGGAAGAAAACGAGAAATGGAATAACAGCAACAGACAGATGAGGAAAAAAGAGAAGGAGGGGTAAAAAGGACAAAGAAAGAAGAAAATATAAAGATGAATAAAACATTTTTCTTCTTATGAGACCAACAAAGAGTGTTTTCAGCTCTTCTCTGAACCACGCTGTTTACCATCCACAGCCAAATCTGGCAATTTAAAACTCTTCCCAGACAAAGGTCCTGCTGACACCTGTGGTGTAAAACTGTGCCTTCAAGGTTGAGCAAACCTGTAAGTGCTCAGGGTTCAGTAGCTTCACACTTGTTAGACTTCCCAACAGTCTCAGAGCACAAATAACATCTTCAGAGCTCTCTTAAGAAAACATCCTTAATAAAACAGGCGTTTCCAAAAACCTTTCACAAGCCGCAATCCTCAAAATTTGCGTCAATTTCTGGTTACCTCTGACACTTACAGATGGAAAACAGAGCTGTGCATGTTTCATATTATTTCCCTTGGATAATAAAGTGCACATTTCTAAATGTAACAGACCATATTTTCATTGTTTCTGGTCTATTTATATTTTAATTAATACATTTTTTTCCCCTCAGTTGCGATTACATCAATTCTACAATGTGACTTTGTCTATAAAAGTGTGATCCTTTGTATTTAACATCTGTCACATTGTTCTCAATGAGAAAATCAAGAAAGAAAAAAAAAACCCACAGTAACTGAGAAAACATGTCCATCCTTGTTGAGCAAGAGACTAAAGCTCTACCTGCTCCAGAGGCATCGCTCCTGGCCGTGACTGACCTCTGACCCTCACATGAAACGAGGACATGTATATGCCTCAGAGGGATATGTGAAGAGGGTACTTCCCGAATTATTCTGTGTGTAAGATTGTGTCTTAAAAGCTCAGAAAATAAGTCTGTTACTTGTTAAAAACAAATGAAAGTGAAAAATGGTAAAATGATTTTCATTGGGCATGAAACGTGTTACTTACCAAGAAACTTTTCTCTCCTCTTGTGTCTGCTGTGTCACTGTACAGCTGCTCATAATGAAGTGCTTCTGAATTGAAATATATCATGATTAACATGCATTCTTCAATCTGACAAAATTACCTTTTGGAAAATTGAACCGAATTGATACGATATTCTCTCAAATTCCTGTTCATCAGTTCTTTGTGAATATGCAAGATCATGCACAGCGGGAGAGGAAGCACATCGCCAAGAGCTGCATAAGTGTCTCAAATAATGCAAAAGAGATACAGAGAGTCTAATTACCCGTAACCTTCATCAGCAGGTATTCAGTTCATGAATTGTCCTTGCTCACTCAGGCATCAACCTCTGATGAATCTGTATAAAAATCCAAGGCCAGTGCATGATATCCTAGTTTCATTTAGAAAATGCATCCCTACAGGTGCCCAAAACAATGACTCAGTGCAGACTTTTGTCAAACAAACAGCCAAATAACAAACAACACCGTATCCAAACAACATGATCCAGAGTTCCAGGAAACAGCTGAAAGGCAGAGTCTTAAAAGGAAACTGACTTCATAGCAGAATTGTCTCTGTGAAATGTTTTGCATTTCAGTTTGTTGTGAAATATGCTGATTACTGAACAGCTTTAGGTTGTAATGGATTACAGTGTGGTTTTTTGTTTACACTTGTTTTCAGTTGAAAAAATGTTGTAAACTGAAGTGAGAGAAGCATGATGTGCTGCGTGTTTTTGGTCAGATTGAGCTTTGAATAAGTATTAAATTCAGAACCCACACATTTTCTGTTAGGGCCTGGATATTTGTTTGTTTGTAAATGCTAGAAACTTGGACAGACACATATGGAAGCCAGTTTAATCTTGGCTGTTAGGATGGTAACCTACTGAGACCAACAACAGATAGCGGTTTGGCTACATCTTAAGATCTGTCACCTATGAAAACTTTATTGGATCATTAGAGAGGTAATGGAAGCTTAATATTGGATGTGTGACCAAATTGTTTTCTTTCTCATTTGCTAATGTCTCTCTTTTTTCCTGTTTTTGTTAATTTCCTTAAGTATCCAGTAATCGGTGCCTTGGGTTTTTATTTGGAGATTTTATTAGATGCCAGCTGATGTATGGTTACAAGATGACAGAGAAAATATGTAAACTATTTTATGGCCTTTCATCACTTAAGCAGCACCACGCAATTAAAACATTTTTAATTTATGCCTTAGCTGTGATATTAAAGTAGTTTATGTGCCGTGAAAGAAATAAAGTAAGAAGAAAAAAACAAAGACAGGATGGAAGGAAGACAGAAAGAACTGGGCTAGACTTGTGACTGGGGCTCATGCGATGAGGCACTTCACCTCTGAAAGCTGGTTGCCCTCCAAGCTCTTTTACTCCAAAACTGTTTGATTCTGAAGGAACTTTGGTCTGCGGGATACAGCGCTATGTTATTGAGGAAATTTATGAGTTCATAAGTGTGTAATGAAATTTGCCTTGGTCAGAGGAGTGAAGCACGGAAAGGAAAAGTGGAATTGAATTTTCGGTGGTATTTTCATCAGACTTGCATTCCCTTAGGGAGCATACAGGACGGCTTGCAGTGGCCCAGGCAAGAAGAGGCCAAGTGAAACTTTTCCCTGAGGTTTTGAACCTCTGCTGTGAATGGCAGGAGCCGACACCTCTAACCAAGAGCAGATGTTTGGCTGGCTTGGTTTGGCCTGGTCCTTCCCCTGGCAGAGTAGGGAACCCGGGGTCTGATGTAGTTAGAATGCCCCGCTCGCATCGCTAATAGTCTGGCTCAACATCGCTCTTTTTCTCCTTGGTGAACTCCACTGCCTTCAAAATCCCTCACTGTAGGCCCAGAAAAGACATGGGAAAAGAGCCAAGCCAAGGAGGACTGCTGCACAGCCACTTCAATATTAACCAACTCAATATTAAAGTGATGCTGCAGGTGATCCTGTTGTACTGTAGAACAAGTCATATCTCCTACTTTTTTTTTCCAGATTTACCATCATTTTCTTCTTTTCCTCCTATACCTTATCGATTGTGAACTCCTTTTGGTGCAGCTTTCATGTGAGTTTCATAAGGAGAGTTTTGACTAGGTGCTGGCAAAGGTTGCAAATTTCTGTTCATCATCTTGATTATTTATTTTATAATACACTTTATAAGTAGCCCATTGGAAAGTAAGATTTATATACAGTGAATCAAAATGCAAAACAAGTAAAGCTTTTTTATAACAGCATTAAAAGTTAATGGCTTGGAAACTTTATCATGGTCTTCATAAACATGTATTTAAAAAAGACAGTGAAATCAGGACAGATCATCTTTAATCCACATGGTTTCAGGTGGTTCAGATGTTTTGTGTATTTGTTGTAAACAGATGGAAAACAGCCGTCTCCTGAGTTCATTCAAGAGTAGAGACTGAAGCTATTACAGGATACTTTGTCTTGTCATCTTCTAAAACCTCTCCTGTTATAGATCTGATCCTCCCAACATGAAACATTTCTGAAATTCTCCAGATGTAACCTAAACATCCCTCTCTTTCACCAGACGCGAAGCAGTTTCTCCACACTAAACCAAAACCATTTGAAATACATCTTATTCTTTATGAAGAGGTCCATACAAAAATATTCCTGGTGTCACCTGCAATGTTCCTGTTTATTCCTATTACAAACTTGTAAAATGTTTACGTCATGCTTTTAGTCTGTGTATTTTACACAGATAGTTCTTTATCATGCTCCATGTGTAGCACATTTGAACAGAGACATAGACATCTTATCACTCCAGTGGAGACCAGTCCAAACTACCATACAAAACCAGGGTGATAGAAGATTGATCATGAAATAGTTTTTTTGTATCTATTTTTTTGTGTAAATTTGATGTTTAGTTAGTATTTCTTGAAGTTGCTTTGTCTGTCCTGTGTCTTGTGTTCAATGATATTCAGTTGTTATTATGTACTCGGTGTAGATTATTATGTGATGATTAACATATCTATGAGACTTGGAAAAACTAGTTCATCTAAAAAGCACTGTATTGTTATTCTTGTTTCTTGTTTTCTTTCAAGAGAGGTTTTTTTTTTAATTGGTTTCTCATGGATTCAATAGTGTCTAAATTGTGCAAATCAAATCAATGAAACAAATAAATACTAAAAGTGTTTATTCAGATGTATGAGCTTATAGTAACAATTTCACAGAACAGTGTATTGTTTGAGGTTTTTCCACAAATGGGTGTAAATGTATTGGCAGTTATTTGTAAAACTGAAAAAATATGCATGTGATTTATTTCAATCTTTTTAGCATACGATATGGTTTTTGCATCAGTTGAAAGCCCCACCACAAATGTTAAAGCATTAAAACACAATGTCATATTTCCAAACCTCAAGCATCTAAACAGACTAATTGACCAAAACATAATAATAAAACAGATATAAATCTCACTTGCATGCAAAGCCAAAATGGAGAAAAAGATGTTTTCAAATGGGTCCATTAGTGTGGAAAAGGGCGGAGGTTCTTACTGAAATGCAGCTTCAGGCGCTTGGCATACTCAGGAAAACTCAGCAGGAGCACAAGGCTGACAAGAAGATGGCTTGAGACTTTGGGAGATATTTGTTAAGGTGTTTGGTTGGAAAAAGTCCCTTTCTCTCTCTCTATAAACATCTGGCAGGAATATCCATCACAGTGCTGGGACAAGTCCCAGTTTTGTCATAACTGGTTGCTGCAGGAACTCAAATGGGACTTAAAAGTTAAGAGTTATGAGAGGAGGGAATGTGCGACTGGCTGAAGCAGGTGCCCCCTGTAGTGTTTGTCCTACACCTGCCAGTAGTTTGAAGGGATGTTTTTTTTTTTTTTTGATTTTCACAGGATTTCCTGTGGTGCCAAATTATTCTTTTACCATGAGCAAAGTATGAATATCACTTAGTTTGCAATATGACTTATTTCAAGTGTTAGAAACTTTTATTACATGCAAAGGTACCAGGAAAATGTGAATTACAAATAATATGAATATGAATATGAATATTATTTACTTGGCTTAAATTCATTGGCAAAGATTTGGTCACATTTTATTGGTTTTGTCTGAGAATAATTGTGAGGTTATTTCACAATTGTTTTACAAAATGTTATTTTATAATTCATTCAATTATATTTAATAAGGCGAATTATTTGTCATTAAATAATAAATGGCTTATGTATCCAGTGTGGTTAGTCCACTACATAGTAGCATTGTTAAAAACATTTCATAACTTTTTCCAGCATCTGATATTATAAATGTATAATTATGTATAAAACAGTTGAAATGCCAGATGGTGATTCAGTAACTGTTTAATCTGGCCCTGCTGGTTCAGCTGAAGACAGAGCCTCCATTTTAACTGCAGCATAAGTAATGTGTGTGGATATAGTTTTAGAGTGGAAGATGATTGCTGTGATTATGGTGATTATTGTAGCAGTGAAAGGGATGTCTGGGGTACTGTGTGTTTGCTTTGCTGCCCTGCTTGGGATCTGGTCTTCATAACCCTCATCCATCACACGGCCTGGGATCAAAGATACCCTTCTTGAGCTGGGAATGTAGCAGATGTGCTAAGTACCCCAAAACAAATGTTTTGTTTGCCCTTGGTTTGCCAGTCTTATGAGTTTTGATCATGATGAATTTCAAGGTGGTAAAAGAGGTGTTGGCTAAGCACGTACAAACATTCCTCCTGTGGATGAATAATAAGTGATTTGTACTGTGTTTGCAGCTTAAGCAGGTGTTTCATGAGAAGAGCTGCAGGCATTGTTTTAAGTCCAAACTCTTTGATGGTTCAGAGCCAGTGAAGCCCAGGGCAACTCACCTTCTAGTTTCACTCTATCTGCCTGGAGGAGTCTTGTTTCTCTGCAATTACAGAGCAATCCATGCTCAATTACAGCATCAGCAGAGGTGTGTGACTAGATGGTTAACTGGATAAGAGGTGGGAGCTTTACAACCCCCCTCTTTGGAGGTGACAGTGGTGCTAATCTCTGGTAGTAAAAATGTCAGGTGTGGCTATGATGCCCTTATCTTGAACAGCTCTAGTTTGAAAAAATAACATTAATGTCTGATACTGTAATCAGATTTTATGTTGTCAAAGAAACTGCAAACACAGAACTGCTGACCCCATCTGCTGGACATGAGGCAGTTTTTGTTTAATGTACACGATATATTTACTTTTTGAGAGCTTTTTGGAAATCTCCTCTACATCAAATCCAACTGAAATTCAGTTGCGTGTTTTTTTCTACTTGCATACAGGCCGGATTCACAAATTACATACTGCATACATATCACTCTACTTTAATTTAAAAACAAAAAACAAAACTGTACCCAAAAGGGAGAAATATATAGTCTATATCTTTTGGTTTCATGACAACATCCCCTATCAGTATGTATACCAGTCAGAATGTCATTTTTTCTCAGTTCAGGTAGATTTTCATTTTAGAAATCTTTGTATATAACAAATTAAATTGTCACATTCTGTTTTATTATGGCTGACAATGACACTGACTGACAGCCAGACAGCAGTGTGTAACATCACACAAAAAATATCTGCACAGTGCTATCGTGTTACCAACTCTTCCTTTGTTCTACATGGACATGACAATGATCCGACCACAAATGAATAAAATTTGTGGTGGATTAAAAAAACAATTGGGAATGAGATAGCAGTATTGTATTTTGTACTGACTATTGTCCGCTTGCACCTGCAAAGATTTATGGATGTGCGTGTGACTGCTGATGTTTGCCTGACAGAAAAACAGCCAAATACTTTGAACAATGACTCATAGTAGCTTTCTAGCTAATGTCTCCTTCTTATCTACAAGCATAGACACATGTCTGGTGTTGCACCTTGGCATGCTGAAGAAGCTATCAAACAAACATCCATGAGGAAACATTGCACTGCTAATGTCTTTTTGCAGGCTAGATAGCTAACTGGCTACTGAGCTGTGGCACACTGAACAGCTTAAATGGTGTAGTCCTTATTCTTCAGTTCCAGTGCTAACAAAAGCTTGTCACATTTCAGCTGTAAGCTGTCAATCAAGCACCTTCTTACTCAGACAGTTGGAGACTTAAGCATTTCTGATGTAACTCCAGTGACGTTTTTTTAAAAAGATAATATTAACAATAAGTTTAAAAATCACTTCAACATAAATTTTGAATGCAAAAAAGGAAGGATTTTGTGATTCATCTTAAGTGTTGGTTAGTAAAGTGGTGATAGGCACTTGTGGCCACTTAAAAAATATTGCAAGTTAACAGACTTTCAGGATCCTAACATACTTTAGACGGTTAGATTGATTCATGAGTTACTAAACAACTTGTCAGTTCATAATAACCAATGATTCATAAACATGTCTCGTGAAAACGCCAGCAACATTCCCTCCTCTTTGGTTGTGGTTTGTAGGTAGCTCCATATTGCAAACAATAAAAGAGACATGGTGATGTTTCTCTCCTGGGAAATGAATACTTCAACACACCTTGTTTCTTTACAAGCCAAACACAGTGAGGTCATTAGTATCTAAAAAGCGCACTTTTCCCATTAGGGAGTGATAGACGGTGACCATTGCCAAACAGATGTGAAAACCACTCACACCCCATACACATTTCCCTCACACCCTGTTCCCCCAACAAGTGGTTTGAGTTACATGGCCCAAAGCCAATGGAAGACAGTTGATGTTATTTTGTCCACTTGCCTAGGCTGCAGCACACACACACACACACACACAGCAGCAGCAGAGTGGATGTACATGTGAACAGAACAGTGTATGTTAACATACCACTCATCTTACTCACCAGCTCTGTCGACTTGCTCTGCATCTCCTTACATTGGGTACACAGAGGAGGGCCACACGCAAGTCTAGTCACAGCAAATTCATAGATTGAGGTAATCCCTCTCTCACACTCTTGTTTCCACACACACACACACACACACACACACACACACGCACACGTCCACACACACGCATCGGTCCCCCTCTACTAACAGAATTGAAAACAGGTGCCCACCACATATCTTGCATTCTTCCAAAATACAAAAGTGGTTTGACCTGAATGGTTTCTCTGGAGTGGAGCCACCCTGTATGAAAGAAGAGTCCATGTGGGGATGTGTGTGTGTAAACATGGAGGCGTTGGGTTCTGTGCAACACGCTGATGGAGCAGCAGACTCGCACTCTATTGGAACCACATTTCTCCCTTTGCGCAACCCTAACATGCAGTGTCAAGTTAGCGTCAGGATAAGTCACAGATACACCATGCGAACATAGCAAACCACCGCATTCAATAGCTTTTGATATAACGACCGTAACAGTATACTGGTCAGGCTATGACCGATATGGATGAATGATCAAACTGCATTGCATTAATAGCCATTCTTAAACTTTTGAAATCTTTTTAAAAAATTGGGAATTGAGATGACCTTGCTTCAGTCACACTGTCTTTTCTGCAGCCACAGAGGATCTGGTTAACGGAGGAACTGGTCCAATGAGAAACAGAAGGCAGAGAGTTGCTAGACGCATAACTGTAGCTGGTGGAGAAAGGAGATTGAAGCCATGATGGAGGAGCTGATGATAAATGTGCCGTACTTGGGTTTTCCTGGATATTTTAGTTTACCTTCAAATCTTTCATGACTGGTCATGCTGTTTGTCTGCGACTGCATGTGTGCACGTGGTGTGTGTTAAGTATAAATGCTAAATTACTTTTAAATCCATCTGGTAAAACCTTAAATACTGTCATCATCAATTGTCCCCACCACGTTAAGAACATTTTGATGGATGCATTGTCTGAGAATAACCGTTTCCACTAGGCTTTCCCTACTGAGTTCACCAGGCTTTTCCAGCTGAGAAAATTACAAGCATCTCTGCTCTTACATATGGGAACAGTATAATGAACATGATGTCATTTCATGCACATGTCTTTTTCCCTTAGAATCATCCACAAAATATCAAAGTATTACCAAAAATTTAAGTTCATTATCCAGTAAATCCGTGTTTTGAGTCATGTTTTGAGAGGATGTTCATGAACAGTGGGGACACTTGCAGTGCATTTTTAAGGGCTCTTGAGGTTTGAGTGCAACATGTGCATCTTTAGATACAGAAAAACACACTGTATCCATAAACAGGAAAAAATACTCAGAATTAATTTCTCTAAACAGTCCTCTCTCCTGTCTGCACATGCCTCTTGAGGATTCGGCTTTGATTTGTCTTTTAAAGCAAGCCAGAACTCTACTCAAGACTCTTTGTGTGTGTTGTGTGTATATATGTGTGCACGCTTGTATGCTCAAGACTGACTTCGATGGGACTAAACATCCAAATTGACATTTGCTGTGGCAGTAAGCTACGTCAGTGGCAGCAAGTCATTATATTTCTGGACTGAATGAAACCAGAGACAGAAAACAAAGTTCTTGCTGTGCTCCTTATTTACTCTCCCGAGGCGTAAATGATGGGGGATGTAGGAATATATCAGCATTTTCAGAGCTCAGATTTTTTTTCACAAATCATCAGAGTTTGAATTTGAGGGAGGAAATGTTTCCTCTGCTTAGCTGTAGGCTGTGTTCACTTTCCAAGCTTGGATGGATGCCAGTTAAATTACTATTGTAGCTTGTGCTTTCAGTTAGTCTGTTAAGAGCATGTTTAAGGTGACCGAGCCCAACTTATTCACCCTCATAAATAAAGAGCTGTAAGAAAAAAAAAAATCGAAAAATACTGATGCATTTTAAATATAATTTTCTTTAATTCAAGAAATCCCTTTCTAAAAATAACTTTAGATAATGGGTAATAAATTAAATCTTGAAGAAAAGGCTGTTACATTTTTGTTCGAGCATTTACATTTAATCATTTGACAGATGTTTTTGTCCAAAGCAATGTAGAAATGAAGTACAATCCAAGCCACCAGGGTTTTTTTTTGGACCATCTCCCTTTTTTAGCTACATTGGTAAAATGTTAATAGCGTGATGCAGTCAGCAATCAACTGCCAGGTTTCATCCTTGGCCATGTTTATTAAATTAGTCCCTTTAGCCTTTTTTGGTAATTATTTTACTGTAATAATCATAACAGCATTACAGTATCACATCTTGTTCTTGTCTACTTTTGTAGTTTTCTGGCAAGAACAATTTTAAAATGCGTCCTTCTATACCAAATCTACTTTTCATAACTTAATAGCTGTTTTTCAACATCTGTCTCATTAGAATAATCTGAGAATCTGTCTCATAAGAATACATAGCAGCACTATACATTTCCTTATTTAGTGAGGATATATAACATAGTTTAAGTGATTCTTGTAGCTTAACGGTAAATTAGAAAAGTGAAAAGTATTTAATAGAAGTAGTAGTAATAAATATAGTAATACAACTGCAGTAATAGAAATAAAAAAGAGACAGCTAATGTAAAACTACACCTGTCTTGTCAGTCGACAGTATCTCACTAAAGGTGCAGCAACAGAGAAAAGTGTGACGTCATTGGAAACTTCAGAGGGGTGTCTGGTTCATGTGGGTGGTATATAAACTAGCAGTGTTTGTGTGAGTGCCTGTTTGTGTGAGTGTACATAGACCTATGTGTACCTCAGTGTTTGAGGGAATATGCCGAGCTGTAGAAATGAGGCATAGCGCTGACTGATGCTGCCGGCCTCTGTGCTTCACAGAACTGGCTTTTCTATCAGATAGACAGCTTGACAATATCCAGACCCCACTCTTTCCGCTACACACAAACACACACAGACACACACACACATGCATGCACGCACGGCCTTCTGAGTTTGTTCTGCTTGTTTTTGGCTGGACTGTTTGTCAGATAAAAGAGAGGTTTGTAACAGAGTGAGTACAGTAAAGCCTGACCTCTTGGACAGGCTTTCATTGTGTTAAAAGAATGTAAGAATAATTGAGAAATTTCAGACCTATTTTAAACCATATTACAACACAAGAAATGGTCATTCTTAGAAAAACAGCAAACTGAATAATGGTGTTGACTCAGAGAAATTATTCAATGTCATTGAGATGAGCACCATTTTTTACTAGCTTGATACTAACAGAAGTAAAGGCAATTTTATGCTGGCTTGATTGAGTGCCTATGTCTGTGTTTGTAAAACAGTAGATCATTTGTATTGTTCCCATTTGGGAGAATGATTGTCCAATAACAATGCTTCTATTCCAGCCTGAATTCATCATTTATCTCCATATTTCATTGAGTCCTGCTACATTTCTCCTCTTCAACTTTACACAGATGTGGCAGTGAGCCTCACATACCGTGTGTATACACACACACACACACGCAGATTCACTGCGTCTTGGTAATGTCATTACTTTCGTCTGAGTGAGATCACACATTTGTTGCTTCAGGGCTTTCTGGTGTCTGTATGGGAGCTGTTTCATGTTTGGCCTTAGTGATCTGCAGATTTCCTGACACCAGGAGGGTGGATCTAGCCAGCATCCATTTCTCTTTGGAAGAAAGCATATGATGCCTTGCTCTTGTCAGGCGGTAAATTAGAGCTTGGCTATGCTGGCCAGTAATGCTATACTTCCGCTTCAGGCTAGTAGCTGTTATTAGTGTGTGCAACCGAAATAGAAACTGTAGTAACTGCTCACCGGCAGGCTACCCAAGGATTAAACCCCATTAAAGGGATAGAGCATTCCCAGGGAGTTGTACTATTGTTTGTCCTATTGACCCAGAGTCAGACAAGCTAAAGGAAGCTCAGCTATCAACTCCTCTCAATCTTGGGAAATACACAATTAAACTTCTCCAGATGTTTGATCACTGGTCTACCACACATCATAATTAAGGTATTTACAGTATAAAGTCATGCATTTAATTGATATTAACAAATAAATGAAATGATCTAAATTCTAATCCATTTCCTGTATACAAGCACTCACAACCACAGTGGATGAATATGAACGTTTTAGAAAAAATTCATAATTATAATACTATTTTCGGGATTTTGTTTGAACATTTGAGAACATGTAATTAGAAAAAATAAACACGGTAATAAGTACATACTAATAAACTTCCAGCATTGCCAGAGATTTATTTGTCTCCCTTAAAGCAATAAATTGAGCTAAGTTCACCATTCATTATACCTTTAAATTGCTGGAAGAGAGAAAAGAAAGGCATCTATGAGTTTGTCTGCCTCTGGTTAAGAAGAATGAATAGTAAAATTCCCCAAGAACCAAACTGACACATAAACACATTGTTATTATTTGATCGCACATGCTTGCTAGCAGAGAAACGATATTTTTAGCAGCTTGATGCACCTCATGATGCTTGATGATGTGTGTAGAGGGCTGCTAGCTGCTAGCTTTGTCTCGGCTGGTCGCCTTCTGCTCAGATCTCAGGTGAGGAAAGGTCTGGAATCACTCATCCTGACAGCCACATCTGGCGCTACTTTCTCCGTCCTGTTGCCCTTAACTCTGCTCCTGCAAACAGACACCAGTCTGATTTAACCACAGAGGGAAGGAGTTATCATAATAGCAGTTATGATAATAACGTTATTGGTGGTTATTAATGAGATGGAGAACAGACAGTTTACTCAGGAGAAATACACTCCCAAATAGTGCTGTGTGCAAATACAGCCATTGTTACTCCTAGCATTTATTTGTTTTCAGGCTTTGTCCCGTCGATGCTGGAAAGAGAATTAATGCCAGGTGCAACAAGCAATCGTTCTGTTCTCTCTATTTGCTCTGTGGATTATACAAAACCACTGCTTTATTGGAAATAAAGGCTTACAGTAAATGTTGAATAAAAAAACCACATTTGCGCTCAAGCATGATTTAATAAGCATTGTTCGGTGTTTATATGGGCTCTGTCTCTGATTTAAGGCCAGAAGTTTGTATTTCTCACATCCATTTATTGAATATTACATATTAGAGTACCTCACACGTTTCACACAACCATAACAGTGTCAAGCTGTTACAGTTGTATCCAAAAGGATAATCTCACACGCACCCTGATTTGCTCTGCATTTGTCTTCATTCCACATTGGACAGCGCAATCAGTTGGCAAGCTCAGCTGGTGCCAAAACCGCAGTTGAGGGCAAATTCTAGCAGGAACCAGACTGGTCCACCACAGTCTTCATCTGTTTCCTGTTGCCCCTAGGAAGGGAGGGTCAGAAGTCAAGGTAATATTTACGTTAATGGAATGACTCCAAACAGATTAAATTTCAAAACAAGAGACCGAGATATCCAGGAGCAGCCTGCAGTCACACATTAAGATATAAACAAACACTTTTTGCACTCTCACCATATGCCAACATCTGTGGTAGACCCTCATCCTTTCTTGCACTGCTCATAACAGTGCACTGTGAGAACAATGTGTTCTGATTGAGACAGCAGACATAAATGTGAGTGAGCAGTCAGCTGCAGAAGAAAAGAACAGGCTCGCTGCTTTGAGGAGCACATCTCCACAGGAGTCCATGATGGGAAAATCAGTCTGTGCGGATTCTCACTGAATGTTGCTGAAGACAGAAACTCTGCTGTCATACAAATGGAGTTCAACACCTGGCATGCGACAACAGATTTCAGAGCAAATCCCAGGGAGAGTTTGCAGTTTATCCAAATATACAGTACACGCAATACTTCCATACAAATTACTTCTGAGAAATGTAATCTTCTTTTGCTAATTGTATATGTTACAATTTACTGAGGTTAACGGATTTAGAAGAACCCAACTTTATGTCAGAGATACATGGGAAAGTGCTTGTTTGTTTGAATGAACAAACCCATTGTTTGCTCAATGACTGGGCATTTTTTTGCTGTTTAACTTTTTTAAAACTATTTTTCAGCATTCAACAAACCTGTGCTTTATATTTTATAACCAAGTATACCTCATTATGTACATTAGCTCTAAATGGGCTGCTCAGAACTTGACGTCTAAATTATTTGTGTGACTGTAACCCCACCTGTTCAAAATAGAATAAAATAAAGTGATAAAATTACATACAGTCAACCATCACAACATTTCTCAAGGCTAACTCATGATTCCCAGTTGATTTACACAAAAACCACCTACTTAAAGTAAATGAGATAAAGAAATGTAAAAGCTAAACACATATTTGAATGAATGCATAATACGTCATTTTTCGTAAGCAGATGATCAGATGAGATGTTGATGTACCACATGGCACTAAGTGCTTAACGTGTTTTGTTATTATTCAGCTTTTTTTAGTATGACGGCTTGATGAAAGAAGATACATTCAAAGAAAGTCAAATAGTAATGTCGATAGCAACACAACTAAAAGTAAAGGCGGCAGTTTCCCGTTTTTGATTAAATGAGATAGTTGCAAATCTAGGTGATTTTGTACTGAGAGCATCAAAATCTGAATTCTAGATGAAGTATGTTTGGTTTTTGAGCTGCTGAAGGGGCTTCATATGTGGACATGAGAATCAGTAGATCAATGGTCTCCGCCATGTTCATGTGATGATGCCAGGTGCATAAGAAGAATCAAAGTTACAACTGCTTTGTGGGTTTCTCCCAGCCAGGTCTTTAGACAAACTGTACAACTTTGCCGACTGTGCTGGTCTGCACCTGATCCTGGGGCTCAACTCACTGCACAGAAACCCAGACAACTCGTGGAACACCTCCTCCACCCTGAGCCTCCTGAAGTACAGCGCTGGCAAGAAGTACAACATCTCCTGGGAGCTGGGCAACGGTCAGTACACCAACATGCCACACACTGCCTACTAAATAGATGATATGGTGCAGTTTGCAGTAGATGGAAAGTACATTTCAATGCCTTTACCCAGCTACTGTACTTAAGTGCTGTTGATGTACAGTTTTGATATACCTTTGCTTTACATAATGCGACTTTCTTAAATGTCGAAAATTTGCAGAGTATAATTTTGCGTATAAATCATAATCATGGGTTTATAAATGTAAGCTATCAAAGTTTGAAACACAAAACTGGGAGAAAATGAGTCAGTTTGTCTCAAGTACATTACAACTACTTTCACACAGACATAAGTTCATCCAAAGAAAAACAGAGACTTATCTAGCTACACACAGGGCGACTGCAGTCTTAGACCATCAGATTCAGACTAAACAAACTTAAATTGTTACCCAAACATCAAACGTTTTAACTAAATGTCTAAACTCAAATAACTCTAACCTGATCCTGAAACCATTTCCAACTTTACTTATAAACTTCTTTTCTTGGGGGGTGAGTTGGTGTATCTCAATTCCTGCAGCTTACTGGAAATATTTACACTCAAAAACATTGAGCGGTAATTCAGAATAGATAGAGAACTGGAATTATTGGCTGCCATTTTAGAAGTACTCTCACCTTAGAAATACTTTTGCACCACTGAAACCAGTTCTTTAAGAATGCAGTTACATATTTTGTTTAACATTCAATGTTAAACAACAGCTTTAATAGAAAACAGTGTGTGTCCAGCAGTTTAAGGGTTAAAGTAACAATCTCGAAGATCTCCGTTTCGTTCTCTTTGGCGGCACCTATGGTGATTAGGGGGAATTGCAGGTGTGTTTTTGGATCTCACTTCCCAGAGGTCCAAACAGTGTCGCCTGTGTGACGACAGTGACCCGTAAAAAACGATACACCGCTTCATACACAAGTGGGTTGAAGATTGAGTCTGTTGCATTATCTCCGCCTATCCTCTCTGGTGGACCAACCACTGCTGGGTGATGAAAAAAAGCGTCACTAACTGTGCACCGCTTGTGATTTTTCCCAGTTCATAATACTGCAAATACAAGGGCTGTCATCAGTGCATCATAGACTCATTCACCATTGTATTACTTCATTCGGCGGTAGATAGTGACTTAACAGACATTTATTTAAATGAAAATCTTCAAGATTATTATGTCAAGGCGCAGGTTCATTCAAGGATGAAAGGAACTGCTAGTCCTCATGTCATCCTAACCATCTGTGTTCCTGTGGAACTGCATTGTACACACAGTCCTGTTTCCATGCTGCACATCACTTCATATTTTCAAAATTCATCTGCAATAAAGCTCATTTATTTTAGCCTATACCTATATGTACCATGCAAAATCTATTGATTGAACCAAGTAAAAATTTTAATGAGGAAAGTGAGCCATAGTAAAGACAGTGTAAAGAGCAAAGTTGTAGAAGTTGATTGAAAAGGCTGTCCTTTGGAATACTGTCATTATAGTTTTCAGGAACACAGCACAGTTACAGACACACACACACACACACACACACACACACACACATACACACACACACACACACACACACACACACACATACACACACACACACACACACACACACACACACACACACTCACACACACACACACACACACACACAAAACTGACATACTGAAACTTTTATTTTAAAACTCAACCTGGTACAGATATAATCACAATGCTCTTCAGTACAGTGGTTAAACAGCATTGGGCCTGCAAAAGCTTAGTTTTCCTCCTTTAGGGGAATCCAGCTCCCTCAAGCTCTTTGTTTTAGTGATTCTGCAAGGCCACCCTGTGTGCTTCAACCATTCCCCTGACATTGAGTCCATCTGTCTGTATTACTGCGAATTGCTCAATTATCCCGTTTTCTACTGACTGTTGGATACTCTCTAGGAGAGCAAGATCAGACTACAACAACAACAATATTCTCTGCCACCTCCCCACTGTTGCTTGTATAAACTTTATCTCTCTGGCTCAGTGTACTGCATCTCCTCTTCCCAGAGCCTAACGCCTACCGCAGCATGGTGGGTCGTGCGGTGAACAGCACCCAATTGGCTCAGGACTACATCAAGCTGCGGACCCTGCTGCAGTCTGTGCGCTACTACCATCGAGCTCACCTCTACGGCCCCAATGCAGGGCGACCCAGGAAGAACGCCATCCTGCTGCTGGATGGGTGAGTCAGCAAGTAAAACATTGATTGGGCAAGATTCCACTCCTTGTTAGGTTATCCTGCTGGAAAAAAAGGGGGGAAGGTAGTGGAAAGTATGCTGCAGCAGTTTGGGACTTTTACTGAGCTTTACTGTGTTTAATGCACCCGCACACATGCACACGCGCATACGCGCGCACACACACACACACGCACACACACTAATACACACACACACACACACACCCTTATTCAGTGTTTATGGATTTCCACTGTGCAAGTTTCAGGATCTCAGCTCCAGTTATACCATGTCAGCCTAAATAAAGTGTCACCTGATTGATAACGTGACGGCACAACGTCCCACCTGCTGACTTTACCCAGAAGCTCCACAAGCTTTGGTTTGACTCTGCTGGATTATCTAACAGGCGTCTCATCACTGCAGCCTGTTTTCTCATCAGATAGTACTTGCATACTTTGAAGTCATACCTTTACTGCCAAAAAATACAAACAACCAAAAAGGTCACAGCAAACAATTTAAGTTTTATATGTAGTCTGTAGACGTTACAGTCATTCTGGTCAATATGAAAACCAGCTTGAAGAGATATTAAACGTACCTGCTGTACTGATACTGTCACAGTAAACGTTTACTTAGCTTTATTTTTGACAAAGTTATATGTAGTTGCAAGGAGGGTGTTTCTTGTTCATGCTTTTAAAGCATTTGAGATGTAAGTCTTCTCCCAACATGAATTACATTCACAAGCTACGTTTTTGGAAAATGAAACAAAGAAGACAAACAAAGCACAAATACTGGCAATATTAAACGATAATATGAATTTTGTGGCTTTTTAGTTTAGCAGCCAGAGCCAATGGTTTCTTACAAGCACATGAATGCACTAACAAGAAAAAACTGTTCCTTCACACAAGTGCAGCATCACATCGAAAATCTGTAACTTTGACAAAAAAATATTACTCTTTGTTCTTTGTAATGGCTTTACCAATCTTAAGAATATTTAAAGTCTGTGTAAATATAATTTCAAACAATAGAAACCTGATAGACAAGTGGCTGTCTGAAAGTTGGCTGTCCTCTGCTTTAAAGTTTAAAGTTTTTAGTTGATCAGATATCAGAATCACATACTGGACTTTAAATGCAAATATCATACTAATGGAAATCAGACTCCTACTCTAAAATGTGGATGACATGCATTGAAAACAAACATATGAAATTAATCAACAAATTGTACAAAATGGGATGAGATTTTGCAAATGTTTAATGCAGACTGTCTGACATTGATGAATTAAATATGAAGTGACACTGCTACATTCATACAAGAGTATTGGCAGCATTTCTGTGTACTCAGGTAACACAAACCCTAATCCTACCCTGGCCATATTAACACTAACCTCCCAGTATGGGTCCCCAGGCTGCTTTTTAGTGTCACTGCCTGTCTTAGTTTGTTGAAATTTCTTCCAACAAAGAAAGGCTTTCTCAGCTGTGTTGACCAAACAGATGACGACATATTTGAAACATATTCATCCCCTCCAAAAAAGTTAAGCCTCTCTGAGTTTTTCTGCCTGTTGAAATGGAAACAAATCTGGCTAAAATGGAGGCACCAGTGGCCCTGTACAATAAACACTGACTGAAAATCAAACATAGATAGATGTGCACAACTTTGTCAGTGTTTCACAGTGTAAAAAACGCTTGGAGCTTTTTCTCTGCATAAAAGATATCACCCAATAATAACAGAAATGTGACAAGTTAATTTGCATTGGTAAAAAATGAAATGCCCTCACTGCATGTAGCAGTACAAGACTAAGCGCAAGATTAAATAACTTATTCACATGTTCAGTCTGTGATATATCTAAAGAGAGTTTCACTTTGTGGCCACTGCTGGTGTCTAACAGATTTTGTTGTGAGCCATAGCTGAATGAATAAAGAAAAAAACATTTCCATAAAACTCTTGATGTTTTTTTGAGTAGACAAACAGTCCTGCACCATAACCATCAACAATAAACATTTACTTTCTGTTCTGGGTGGCTTGGAGGAAGCTGCTGTAATCAATTCTCTACTAATCTGTCGCCAGAGATTTAGGAGGCTTTTTATAAGCAGATAAGAAAACAATTAGAAGTGACGGAAGGGGGATAAATAAACAGGGAACAGCACTGCTTTTAACCAAAATAGAATCCATAAAGTTAAACTCTTCCGCACTAAAATTACAGTGCTTTTACTCACACACTTATGCAAATGTCTGTGTAGAGACATGCACAGGAACAGTTTAATGTATCTCATATCTCAGCCTGAATCTGTCTCCAGCTCCTCTTTGCAGCAGCCACACACATTTCGGTCGGCAGTTTGAAGACAGAGGAGAAAAAAAAATTTGACATGGGTGTCCATCCACTATGTACTTGAGCTACTTACATCAATGAAACCATTAGGAACTGCTGTTTATCTCACCGAGTACTGACAGTCCAAATTTACCCATAAATAAAAGGTGTGTTTGTGTACACCCGTACGTGTGTGTGTATGGTGCAATTCAGATTGATGAGCAGTGGACTCAGAGGAAAGGGAGGATGTAGATGATGAGTGGTGAGAAGAGGAGGAGTGAGAGGATGAAGAAGGAGAGAGCTGGACTATCCGTGGGTCACGGGTGTCACATTTAACGACGGGGTGATTCTTGTGTGTTTGACACTGTTACGAGGGGGTGGCTCTTGTGTTTGACAGCCCAACTACTCTGCTGCTCTCAGGAAATAAGATGAATTAGACACTGAGCTGCTCACCGTCCAAATATCAGAGCTGTACAGACTAAACACACCAGAGCGGAGAAAGTTGTGTTTCTGTGACATGATGTTTAGAGACACACTGTTACCCCCAAATATGGAGTGATTTGGGTCAGGTACTACGCAGAAGCAAACACACACACACATACACACACACACAGATGCAAAGGCTCAGGAGGAGGAGGGCAGACAGCAGGAGGGACTGTGTATGGGTTGAGTTTGTGTTTGTGTACAGGATGAGTCCATTAAAAAGGTAGACTGGGTTCCCACCATTTTTTTTTTCTTTTTCTTTTTGACCTCAAGGGCTGTTTGGAGTTTGTACTTAACCAACTGAAAGTAAACTCTGCAGGCTGCAGCAAGAGCTCCAGAAAACACTTCAAGTGCAGTTTAGAGTTTTCTAAATCTGTGATGCTTTTAAGGGAAAATCGCTGTTCCTTGACAACTTGGGTGTTATTTTTGTGTAGCTTTGATTGTCGTTCCTCACAGTTATGATAACTTTCTTCTTAAGAATTTAGTTGCTGAGATGTGGGGATGCAACATTATAAACTTTTAAACAGAATGTAAACACATCTCTAGTTTTACCATATTATTTGAAACACTTATTTGGAATTGAAAATTAAGTAAACACCCAAACTGTTGGTCGTAAATGGCTTCTTCCTCGTTTAGATAAACAGCATTTTAGCGAAAAGGGCTGTTGTGATGGACATTTTGTTTTTTTTTTCACCAAATGATGTGGTTTAAATAAATGGGGTTAGACTAGGGGTGTGTAAATAACCTGTTTTATCATCTGGCCATCAGCGTCCACCTTCTCAGATTGTAGCCAATGTTGGTTGGGTAAAAAGTCATCATAACTAATAAGAGTAAAGGATAGGTTCATATTTTTTCAAGTCTATTATAAAACAGCACTTCTATTTTTTTGTACAAAATTCCCTCTTTGTGTTACTATCCATCCACCACAGTTCAACACTGTCTGAACATAGAAACCGGGAAAACACAAAGAAGGAATCTTGTTCTAAAAGGACTGTAATAATGAAAGATACCTACTTGATTTCAACAACTCAGATGGCTGAAGCCTCATTAACTTCAGCTGAACTCTGGATGCACTTTTGCACAGAATAAGGTCTGCGCATTTTGTCATGTCTTCCATTAGAAGTATTTCAGGAAGGGGATTAATGAACAGTATGAACAGAGGGAATTATACCAGCAAGCAAAACTGTTTCAATGTTCATATGGGCACATGACTATAGTTTCAAAACAGACTTGAAAAAATGTGAACATATCCTTTAATTTCCTTAACTATGGAAATAGGATCCAGGTGGTAAAAAAACAAACTGAATTTGTCTTTAAGTTTTCACTTTCAAAAAATGTGCCATTAAGGTCACGATAACTCTGTTTTTCTATTTCAGGTTCATGAAGAATGCTGGCTCAGTTGTAGACGCAGTTACGTGGCAACAGTAGGTATTTTACCCTTTTTTCTATTTTATTACTTTGTGCTTGGAAATAGCCAGAATAAACCAGCAGTCTCCTGAAATAGCTGACTATTTACTCAAGGAACCATTAATCCAAAAGGTCATGTTGGGTTTTTGTACCATTATCACCACACTGTGTGCATGCAGTAGGCAGTAGCCAAAAATAACCATTATTAACACTGTTACTGAGAGAGATAGACGCATAATGTGGAGAACGGTGTTTATTCTGCAAATGGAACAACAGGAAAAAGAACCGGACAGTGTGTGTGCGTTAAATTGGGAACACCTGCCATTTGTCTATTGCACATACTGTAGGAATGCATACAAATATATCATTGGTTTGATCTTTGTCTCCCATGTTTTATCTGTGTCTTTACACACGCATTTAAGTATGTACAAAGACACACCCGCTGTAAGCTCAGACAAACCTGAGTGAGTGGTCATTAAGGTGAAGGTCAGGTCTGATTAGAAGAAACGGAAGGCGGAAGCGCTGTCAGTAAGGCTTAGAAAAACACCACCCACACTGTTAAAATCAAACCATATGCGCTGGTTCATTCTCTCTGTCAATTAGCCCGTTTTACACTAGAGGTCCAGATTCCAGTCTAACCAGGCTGCGTGACAGAAACTCTGACCTCTACAAAAGAAGCCAAACTAATAAAAGTGGAGACCAACCATTAACACGTCTACAACACAGGTTTCATTCCACTGCAGTTGGCTCAAGTTGTTTCAATTCAGAGCGATGTTCATTATAAACTGGTTTAGTGAATTATTCGTTAGAGATGATCTCCAACTGTGGCTTAGATGTGTTCTTTTGGAGTGATGAAACACGTTGGTTATGAAGTGAAATATTTGTGAACCTCCAGATCAGGAAACTTTGATATGTGGTTTGCATTATGTTATGACGTTTTTCCACAATATTGTAGTTTCATATTTGGAGCATCTTGTCTCAGTTACTGCCTCTCCATTTTTGGATTCACCAAGAAAACGTGATCAGAATGTTTGGTCAGTCTTTCCGTCTCTTTCTTTCTCCATCTTTCCATCTTTCTATTTCTTTATAGAAAAAAACGCCTATTTTCTCACTTTTCACCTTTTATAGCCAAGCCATGATAGTTGTTTTTATTTGTTCAGGTTTTAGGATGTCTGTCTCTGAGATTTCTGCTTCCACCACAATATATAGGAGGTAAATGGACTTTCTTTTGTGGTGCTCACATGACATTTAAAATTTTTTTTTTTAATTCAACAGCAGTACGTCTTTCCAGAAACAGTGTCCCCATTATTCTGGATAATCCACAGAACCCACAGTGTGAACACACCAAAATTTTAATAGGGACTATTTCTTCAGTAGTTCCAGTGAAAACTTGCTGCTGCATTTGTTTCATTTTTTAATGTAATTGTTTTCAATGCTGTGATCTCCACAAACAAAACTCTTTTCACCTCTATTGTGTTGAGGTGGTTGCAAGACCGATATCTGAAACCTAAGCAAATAAAACCAAACCAATTGGCATGCCGAGATGCCACTAGAGTGAACATATGTATGGTGATTTGGGTTAACTGACCCAGACCTAACTTTAACACCCACAACCTCTAACCCTAACTATAGTGGACAGGACTTGTTTCATGGTGAGAATTAATCCTGTCACAGCTGAGTGACCAGACAGCTGCCAGTTGTACCTGTGAAAATATGTAATAAAGTGAATGAGACAAATGTACCCCTTTTTGCTGTTTAGATGCCCCTGAGCAACACACTTAATGTGAGCCCTAATTGCTAGCAGTGGGGTATTAGTGGTGTGAACATGTGAGAGTGAGACTGGAGAACACATGCTCAGCAAAAAAAAAACAACAAAAAAACTACACATTTTTTTTTAATCATGTAATGATAAAAGATGCACTTTTATCTTTTGAAAATTTGGCGTACCTTTACTCAGCAGACAGAAAGTCAGGAAGAATTTTACTTCCTTTAGATACATTCTCATTCTTTGGTTTTGCTATTTGCAGCCATGCAGTCCTATTTAAAACCGTGCAGGATGACACATTATACCCATTTCTCTTGTTTCTTGTCAGAACGACAGTGGTACTGCATGCCAGAGAGCGTGGTGTGTCGGTTATTTACAGCGGAGGGTAGAAAAAAGAGATATTAAAGATTTGTGATCGCCTCCTTTCTAGCCTTAAAATCGCAGAGGGACTGTAAATTTACAGATGGCATTCCTGGGGGAAGCTACATATCCTTCAGCTGTTCTAAAATGATTGATCTGATGATAACCTGCTGGTCCACATCAAGGAACACATCCTCTTCTTGCTTCACTACCCCTCCGCTCACCCCAAATCTCTCACTGCAGCAGATGGTCATTCCTTGACACTTCAAGTGCAATTATTATAAGTTAATTTAAGTACTAAGCTTGTACTTTTCTTAAGTTTTAATTAGATTTTTTTTACTCCACAATGGCTCTAGTTATTTAACAAAATCAGGTTTTAAAGGATGAGGAGACTGTAAAGTAATACAAAAAAAAGAATATTATAATGGCTTTTTCTTTGTCCATTTATTTCTATTCTATTAACATAATATTGAATGTTGGTGTCATTACAAGCATTTTGTTCTCATTCTTCATATTAAACATAATTAACTGGCTAAGAGTTTCAGCAACTGTACTTTAAACATACACATCAGATACAACTCAGAATTAAAAATAAATTTTAACATTTTAAAACATTTAAAACAAAAGTAATAAAAAAATATAGCACTCCAGTTAAATAACCATGAAGTGATTGACTGTTTCAGAAAGAATCAAGATTCAACACTTTCTTACTTTGTTCTCTTCTGCAGTGCAAATAAGATGCAGAAAATGTTAATAATACTCACCAGGAAAACAAATCGGTCGTCCCAATGGACGCAGCTTTTTTTCCCCTTTACACTGACATAGTATGCAGCATGACGAAAACTGAGACATGTTCAACACTACAGGGAAGCAACCATAAGCTAAACCATGTCCAAAACGCAAGGTACGAGTTTTGAAGGAGAAATGCAGGACTTTTAGTTTAAGTTGAGTATTTTTCCATTCTGATATTCATTCTTTTCCAACTCTAATCCCTGTCAGATTTCATCAAATCTCTTACTTTAGTCTGTACTATATTTCTTTGTTAATAGAGTGCTAGATAGTTTTGTTAGTGGGAAGTCTTTGATGTGGTGCTGGCTCTCAGTGAGAGCTGTGTAAAACAAGATGACCAAGTGGATCTTTGTCTGAGAACATTGCCGTTCAGTGTTGCATTTTTTCATTTTATTGAACTCTGGTCAGTCTGGCAGCTAAGGTTTCATGTAAAAGTTTTGTTAAACTAAGGAAAAGGTCTTGGTTCTGTTTTAGGAGCTTAGATTGGAGCATTTTGGCTGACAACAAAATCTTTATGGGGTTTCAACTCAAATGAACCACAAAACTTGGATGTTTAGTAAAGAAAGTTGCCTTGTTACCTGGTGCATTTATAGGCTGTTGCTAAAATTCCCAGGAGTACTGATTTGTGCAAGATATAACTATATAGCTATAACTTGTACTGTGTTTTATTCTGTTTCCATATATGAACTGGAATTTCTTACCCTGGGATCTGGACTGAAGAATTATTGTGAGCTGTCTGGAAAGATGACATGATAACCAAATAATTTGTTTAAAGCCATGACTTAATCCATGCGTTGTTTACAGTTTGAGGCCAGGAGCTTGGGACTTCTCCAACATTGTGACGAAAATTTCAACGAAGTTAAGCTCAGATTGCAACACGGCCTCACCCTGCATGAACAAAATTCAACTTGGTTCTCAGCAGTTTTGTTGACAAATCTGTCATTTCGACAGACTTTCCCAAAACAGGTTCAAAAGTGGTTTGACTTTTGTTTTGAAATCTTTTGATGCTGCAGTTGGTATGATCTTCTTGTCTTCTGGCTTCATTATTCACAATATAATGCAATACATCATTGGCAATGTCCATTTAATTCGTTGAACCTCTGATTGAGGAATATACTCTAAGGAACTTGATAGACTCAATTAAAAAATTCATATCATAGCTTTCCTGGAGTGTTCTCTGGTTTAAAGAAAGAAAAAAGGTAAATTTGCAGAAAACATTTGCAGCTTTAATGGAACTGAACTAATCTGGTGTCTTAGTAACATTTGTTGCTTTATGGACTCTGTAATGAGTCGCAGATTTTTTTAAATCTCTAATAAACAGGTGTTTCATTAGTTTCTCTTATAATGCCAAATAATGCCTCTACCTGAGTCATTTTATTCTACGCCAACACAGTTAATTATATCGTAAAACAACATTGCTGATGGATGTAAGTGTATATTTATGTATAATATTTATTTTGCCAAATAATGCCTCAACTTGAGTCATTTTATTCTATGCCAAGATAGATTTAGTGCAGTCAGACCACTGAGAGAAGATAAAAAAGACAGTATGTTTTCGTTTCAACTTAAAACCATAGTTTGGATTTTAAAATTTCCAGAATCCGTTTTAGTTTAGCACATTACTCTGTCTGTGAATGGAAGGTTGAAAGATGTTTGAGCAGCTCTGTTAGAGCCTGTAGGACCTGAAATGACCTGACCATGAAGATGAGTTGGCTAATGAACACTGTAATTCCCAAATGTCCTTCCAGCTCACTGTTGAAGTTTTGAAATTCAACACAGGAAATTCAAGGTTTTGAGACTCTATTTGACAATATAATAACTATAAACTATAACAATTTTAACAATGTTGCGTATTCTTAGAAATGTCGTTGCTAGCATTTTCCAGTGTTCACACATTCTTCTCTTTATAGTTATCATAAGTAACTTCAGCTTGGGGAGTCAGCTGCATACTGAACTGACTGATTGATTGACTGTCATTTTGAGACTCACGCAAAAAATGTTTTTTTTTTCTTCTGCAGCGCAAATAAGATGTAAATGTGTTTTATGGTACCTGAAACATGAACAAAAGAGTGTGGTGTTGGCTAGTTCTCCAAGGCACTTTGGAAACAGCTGAGTCTCCAGCTGTATAGTCATGATGTTTGTTTTAGGGCAGGTTTGTGTTGCTCCCTTGTTTTCCTCTCTTGGATGCTTGCAGAGGATCTTGGAAAGGCTCTCTGTCTGCCCACAGGATGATGTTCGTAAAGGACTTTGGCGCAAAGTACCAATAAATTGTTCTCTCATCATGCTCTCTTAACATCATTTTTCATCATCATTCTCTTTGTGTCTCTATCGCACACACAGACAGAATCACTGCAGATGGATGTCTGCATTGTTCCGTCTGAGGCAGAAATCCCCATGCTTCCAATTCCTCCCTTATGCAATCCCACATTTTGACACAGAATTGGATTGTCAGTACGCTAAAGTATAGTTGAATATGTCAGTCCCTCTTCATCATAATTGTCGTAGTGAAATGATATATTGTGTGAGACCAAAAAAATATAAAAAATATACTTCATGGTTTTGGATTTTAAACCTGCAGTCCATAAGGAGCCTTACATTCAAACTACAAGCTGACGGAGCGTTTAAGCTAGCGTTGCATTGTTGTTATACAGTGCAATGAAAATGTCACTGACCTACCAGGGAATGAAATATGCTATCATAGTATATAATTGTATATTATTTAACAAAGTGATGAAGTTAGATGACACTGAGATTGACAACTGCACAAGTTTGACCTGAAGGAACTGAACATTTTTCATTAGCATGCAGTATGAAGAGCATCTTAAGAATGGGGAGACACCACAGTAAATGTCCACCTTTCAGTATGTCACCACTGTCCAACATGGAAATGTATATAATAGCCATATATAACATGTAATTACACTTTTAACTTCAAATTCTGCCAATTTGAATTCAGATTATATAAGATCAAACTCTGAACAGGATATTCGAGAATAGATGTATGAATGGAGAATCCAACTGAGGCTTGTAAATTTCAGTTTATTATTCACCACGTGTATAATAAACACCATCACCATGTATGTTGCTCACATTATAAAGAGTGCATAGAGTGTTTCTCTCACAGTATTTCCCTTGTATTTTCCATACAGTTATTACATGGATGGCAGAGTTAACAAAGTGGAGGACTTCCTAAAAACTCGTCTGTTGGACACACTGACAGAGCAGATCACTAAAGTCACCAAGGTATTGGTAAATCCTTACATTTTTTCAAACTTTAAATAATCTCAGTTTATATATACCTGCATGTACAGGATACTGTATATTGCATATCTCCTTGAACTGTTTCTGAAGGGGCTGCTTCATGATTTGTTTCAAGTCATATTTAGGTCTGTAGATACACGATTGGGGTAATATTTGCTATATATTTCAGAGGTCATATGTTGGTCTTTTCCCTGTTAAACAACTTCCATTTCTATCAATCTAGACTTTCTTTCAGTGAAGCAAACCTCCTCGAGGGAGAATATGAAGAAATAACTAATTTTTATCTTAGGATAAATTTGCATTTCTTTTGACTTTGCCAAGTTATGGATCGTTTCAGCCTTCAGCTAGTTTTGTGATGATACAGCCACATGTGCAAACCACAAGAGCGAGCCCTCCGGGTAAGAGTGCTGTGTCCATGATGAGGTAATACTATCAACACAAGCTGCTGTGGCAGGCTCGCTGAGTTTTGTGATATGAGCAGCGCCAGCGTGCCTGAGGGAAAAAGAAGCAATCGTTCCCAAGAACAAAACATTAAATGAAATCGAACAGGAATGGGATTCTTTACCACTACAGCCAAAGTCAATGAGCTCAAGGTTTTGTGTGTGCATGTGTGTTTGTGTACATGCACTTAATAAGTTTGCGTCATTGTGCATCTGTATATTTCTGTGTCTGTTTACATACATTCTATGTTTTGTTGGTAGCTGAAATGAATTTCCACAAGCTTGCAGAGTCATTGAGATTCAGTCAGTATCATAAAAGCATTTAAAACAAAAATAAATATACAGCACTAAATTACTCCTAAAAAGAATTATAATCAAAATAAATGTTGCGGTTCTTAAAATAAATTGGACTGGAAATTGTGCATGGATCCAAAACAGCTTTCACAAAGTTGAATCCTACATGAATTTTGTAAATATGCCTGTGTTTCCATCATTTATTGCAGGTTGTGAACACACACACTCCTGGTAAGAAGGTGTGGCTGGGTGGACTGGGTCCAGCATGGGCAGGAGGCATTAATAATCTCTCGGACACATACGCTGCCGGATTTTTGTAAGTACTGTTGTCATACTGCAACTCCTTAGGAAACCATTGTGGTGTGCTCTGTGGATAATGATTTCATAATAATAAACTAACTCTTGTATTTGTCAAAAAAGAATTCATTTCCAAAGCATTATGTATTCTATTATCTAAATTTGTATCAAGTCATGTCAGTTTTTCAATTTTATTTATATAGCCCAATGTCACAAATCACAAATTTGCCAAGGGGCTTTACAATATGTACAGCATATGATACCCTCCTAGACTAAGACCCTTGATTCAGATAACGAAAAACTACCAGAGAATAACTGTGGGAAAAAATGGAAGAAACCACAGGAAGATCAACGGAGGAGGGATTCCTCTTCCAGGACAAACGGACATGCAAAAGATGTTGTGCATGCAGAATAGTCCAAAATAGCAAAATTACAATACAGAAAATCAGGATGACAAAATTACAGATATATTGTTAACATGAATGTCAAACACAATCAAATACATCCATTGATTCTTTGCTAATGTAATTATCTGTGTTTATGTGTTCACATGTACTACTCATGTGTATTGTTTTATATTGCAGGTGGGCTAACACACTGGGAATGGCTGCTGTTCAGGGAATTGATGTTGTCTTGCGTCACTCATTCTTTGACTATGGATACACGCACCTTGTTGACCAGCACTTTAACCCTTTACCTGTAAGTTTTGGCGTCTCAAAAGTATTTCAACAAGGTTTAGCGTAACTATTGAATCAAGTTCACCCCTCGCTCTCCGAGGCCAACAACGTTGAGGTTAAGGTTCTGGACCTTCTCCATACCAAACCCAGTCCAGTTTGCCTTGCCTGATGGCACCTCTCGCTCTTTCCCGTGGGAGCTATTAGCTGAGATGAAAGGCGTTTAGTGGTGATGAGTGGTTAGACGCGGGGGCGAAATGCCATGTAACCTTAGCCCTTTGTCAGTAGCTCAGGACAGTGTCACTGCTCCCCTCATCCCCCATCATAACTGTGTGCTTCTCTGTGCGGGACAGTCGGTCGGTGAGAGATCTGCAACCTGAGATGCTGATACACAGGCATGTTAGTAAAATACCCTGCAACACTGTGTGAAATGGAACTGCTCAGTCCCAGGTTGCTCTGTGTTTGGGTCTGAATAATGCTGGTACAGAGATGCAACAAGCTTCATCCACAACACTGAATTAACAACCTGAAATGCTCAGTTCATTTTCCTGGTTGTGCATCATCAGTCCATCTGAAGATAAAAGAATTTAAATACACAGATTTGTAGGAGGCAGACTTCTGAGGTCGTAATGTTCATTTAATGTTCAGTCGTAATTTATTTCTTCTAAAGGGAGAAACTATTTTATCCTAGAGTTAAACTGATTCCATTTTGCTTGGAAAAGAATAAATTAGACGTGTGAAGTGTGATAAAATGCAACCATGAGCCAAGTTCATAAAAAAGATTTATTAAGTTCATAAAAAAAAGGGTGTATATTAAGTTGTGGCAGAGCAGGGGTGAGAGGCTTACATTAAGGACATTAAATCAGTAAATCATTGTTCCTACACCAAAGGAGAAAGATGATGGAATCAAGACATTTATCACACATTTGTTACTATTCAAGATTCTTTTATTCTTGCTTTGGTCAGAAATAGCTGCTTTGGCAATCCAAAATACCATTGAACAGCTAGTGTTATTAGATTCATGAACTAATCACTTGTGCAAATCTGACAATAATTATTTCACTAAATCCCTCATTAGTAGTCTCCAGCGTGGATATGCCTTTTTGAGCCTCACTTCAACTATAAGATATTAAACAATCGAGATGGCTTCATTTTTCTTCCCTCTTTGTCTCCATTATTTTTCTGGGGCTGACGGTCTCCCGCTAGGATCACAATGCTTTTAACATGGCTGGATGTCTGAAGGCTGCACCAGCCTACCTGCTGAGAGAATTCACTGCAGGGCCAACCTGTCCTCTGCATGAGATATTTATGACCTGGCCCCTTCCCCTATTGGATGACTCCTCCATTGGTAGATGTTGAATCCAGTCCCAGCACACTGAATGACTCAACCACTTCACCTTTTTCCACTCTTATCCTATTGCTTTTTCTTTTATGTCCCAGTCATCCACCCTTTTCTATTTTTTTTTTATAGTTTTCTATTTGCAGAGATGGGTTGTAAACTCCCAGTGCCAGTTATTCATATCAGAGATTACTTTTTTGAGATACAGAAATGTCAGTAATCTGTACCTGGAAGTTGATAGAGAAGTATTTCTTATGTCTGAAAAGACTAACCTTCTGATCTGCTTCATAATTTGAGAAATTATTTATTGCTCAGACACAAAGCAGGGAGATAAGGCATTAGGATGCACTTACAAACTACAGCTTGTCTATTGTCCATTTTGAACCCTCCACCTTGCAAACTTTCATAACTGCAAACATATTTAGGGTTCACTTGTATATATTTTTACCTTTTCCTGAATATGTTTTTCTGTCTTTGTTTATAATGGCTATTATTTCTTAATTTTCTCATGGGAAACCCAATTACAGCATGCTGATAATTGTCTAGTTAAATTAAAAACACTGAAACTAATGTTGAACTTCCCGCTGGATGCAGTGAAATACTGTAACCTCGAACTTTGATCTTGTGGTTTGCAGACATTAACAGGGTCTCAACCAGGCAGTCTGACTCTCATTTGCCCTATTTAGCTAAACGTTTAAGGTTAATTGTTATTCTCCTTGTTTTCGTCCTCTGTTCCCTTAACTGTGCAGCTGAGGTTTGATTGGTCTCTGGTGTATGGTTTTGCTTTTCTGGAGTCCTTGAGATGTTACTGTTTTTTATGTATGCTTGGCTGTCTTTCTGTCTGTTTCTCTACCTTTATTGATCGTATTTTGACAGTTGTCTGTCTGTTTATCCATCCATCTAAAGGGGAAATTGAGGGCAAAAAAGACAGGAGACAGGGAGACAGGCAGGCAATCAGACAGGAAAACAGGCAGACAGTCAAACTACTGCGGATTTTGGATCTCAGCTGATGTTTCCTAATGCTACAAAAATTTCAGAGTGATGCTGAATGTACCTTAAAATATATTGATGGTTTCTTTTACTGGAGTTTTAAAATTTAAATACAAAGCAAGAATATAGCATCACACAGACCATCTTGCACAAATAAAACTCCAAACTCATAACAGTTCTTTGTTTTATACACTATGTAATAATTATAGATCACAGCTTTGGCCATACAGTACATTTATCCATCCATCCCTCTGCTTGTGGCGAACACTATACAGTTCCATACTGTGCTCTGCTTCTTCGATGCCTTGGCAGCAAATTAAGTTAAAGCCTGCATGGAAAAAAGAAGCCCTTAAATGTTGCCATATGCAGGATTGCATGGGAACTTCCTGAGGAACACATGTTGCTCTGGGTCTCTTGGAGAGGTGTTGAGTCTGTGTAGTCTATAGAGTGAGACGCAGTATAGTGGACCACTCAGCAATGATAACAGAAAACAGCAATTCATGATGGAGCAAAATATTTTGTTAAAAATGTCATATTTAAGACCTGTCAATTCTAAACGGGTCAGCGGTTGTTGGATACAATGTGACATGTTACACGGGACAATCAGCTCCAACAAAATGTCGGGTGTCAAAGCGCTGACATATTTGGACTTGACATTTTTGTGGAATGTAACTCTCTTTTCACTACGTTGAATACTAATTGCTTTGCTGGCACATTCTTAATTCTCACAGTTTGTGAAACTTAATCTGTTTCTACAATTACTAGCCCATTTCATGGCTGAGTAAACAAAATGGAGATTTTAGGAATATTTCCTTTCAGTGGATTCCAACATTAACCTTATTAGTGGTCACTTTCAATAAAAATCCTCACTTTGGATTTGTTTTGGTATTTAAAGAGTAGACAATTTGAAACTGTCTCTCTGCAGTGAGACTGGCTGAATGAATGAAAGTCATTTGTGTGTCTTTGTGTGCTTACAGGATTACTGGTTCTCTCTGGTCTTCAAGCGTCTGGTTGGTCCGAGGGTTTTATCTGTGCGGGTTGCTGGACTGCAGAGGAAGCCACAACCAGGACGAGTCATACGAGATAAGCTACGTATTTATGCGCACTGTACCAGCTACTACAAGTACGTGCTCAACCACCAAGCATTAGTTTATAACCTGCCTTTAAACACAGCAAGCATGTATATTATATCATCTTAGCCTTTCAGTGATGTGTAGCGATACTTTAGGAATGTCCTTGAAAATTTAGATTGAAAACAGACTACTGCAGATTTTACTTTTTTCTACTCTTTGTGTCCTCCTGCAAACACCTGAGGCTCAGTGTCTGCCGGGGAAGAACAAAATCCCCAGCCAGCCCATTCAGCTTCCCATAAATAAGCAGACTGCAGACACCCGCTCATTCACAGCTCAGAGCCTATAAAACTTAACGGGTATCACTTATCAGGTGTGTGGGTTCTGTCTCCCTGCCGTCAAAGAGCCGCTGAAAGGTGTGCTAGGCCTTTATCCCATCTCGGATTGGCTGGAGGGGGTTATTTGAGGGGGAGGGGGAGGGACAATAAGGTGGTCTGTGCCGGGAGGAGATAAAGAGTGCCACCATGGCCTGTTCAAGGTTATCATTTAACCCAGGCCAGTGGCTGTCAGCACCAGGCTAGACTTACGGCCTTACTCTAGACTTACAGGTGGAGCATCGCTTAGAAAAATGTTCAAGCGTTACACAGGTAGATAGGCGATAGATGGTAAATGGGGTTTGAGGAGTTGCATAACCAACACTCTGCTGTAAAAGGCCGGATGACATGTCCACAGATATTTGAAATAGTTTTCAACAAGTGTACTCACTCAACCACCTGGTATGTATGGTGAAATTGTGCAGAGATACTCATGGCATGTGGTGTCGCTCAGCTCCACTCAACATACCAATCGGCCTTGGACTCATATGATCAGACAGCGAGGCACTGAGGCAGTCCCTCTTGAATCCAAAGCCACTTCAGCTGCCATTATTTCTGCCACTTTGTGGTTTTACACAGTCAGCCCGTAAGTGGACGAACCATTGCAGTTATAGTGGTTTGACTGTGCTGCATAGACAGCAAAGAATATATGCTCAGGCAGTCAGTGGTTTGAAAAGTCTTTGCAGATTAGATATTTGACTTTCACTGCCCTTTTACCCCTTTTAGTGGTTTGCATGGCATTTTTTTCACTTTCCAGCGATGCACCAACATCAAACGGCATCAACACATGTTTATGTTCCTGGTTTGGATCTCTAAGAACCTCATCATTTGAAAGGCCCGAGAGGTCATTATCTCTCCCTCCATCTAACCATGTGATCTATCACTCAGAGCCACGGTCCATGTTTCCCAGAAACAAGCCTCCAAGTGTTTAACACAGAGCCAGACACGCAGAGTTTTTATCAGCAGTACATTACTCATACTTTTCTTGTCAATATATGGAATATTAGTAGTCTTGCTGGGTTGATGGAATACGTGGCTCAGCCTGTGCCCAAAAGAGCAAAGATTAACATCAAATCGAAAGTCAAGATTGCTTTATAGATGTGAGATTTTGGAGGTGGTAAGAGTTGGGAGAGATGTCTGCTAGAGCGTTTAACCAGCCCTGAGCCCTGACCCTGAACACCAAGGCCGACATGTGGTATTCACTACAGCTGTGTTGTCTTTGTCCTCATTTCTGGGCTCTTATTAGATTTTATCATGTTTGTCTTATCCGTCTCGCTTAGTTATTTACCTTTGACCAGTATTGCTATCAGGTTGTGTCCCCAGTGTTTTGCTCTCAGGAGAGGGACTCAAACACTGTTGTCTGTGTAACTCAAGAAGTGTTGCCTGTTGTGTTCACACCCTTCATGTGACCCTTGACTATACAGCGACAGGTTTTAATATTGGATACTGTACAAGAGAAGCAGATATGTGCTTCAGATAGCCTTTATTAGGGTAATAAGGGCCTGGAAGATGAAATGTGGTTTAAAATGTTACCTTCTAAATATAGATGATAGGTTTTACTCTGTGGTAAGGGACAACTTGCTGCTAATGGAATTCTCTTCTTGAACATGCTATTTCTTCCTTTATTATTTTTATATGAGCCTTTTGATCCAGATTAGATCAAGGAGTTGTGGTTTGATCCTGTTACTATATGTGATAAAAATATCAAAGACTTTCTTCTCTTTGTAGTCATCTTTAATTATAGAGAATTTTATTCCACATGGCAATGTAATGTATAATAAATCCCCATAAGCAGATGTGAAGAAAAGGTTTTTTTTGTCTTCTCTGAAGGTAAAGGAAAATTAATGTGGTGTTGTTCATCATTTTCTTTACTGTACCAGTCATAACTATGTGAGAGGCTCCATAACGATCTACATCATCAACCTGCATCGGTCGCGGAAGAAAATCAAGTTGGCGGGGACGTTACGGAACAAGACTGTCCATCAGTACCTGCTGCAACCCTACGGCACTGACGGACTCAAAGCCAAGTTAGTGCACACAAACACACACGCATGCATAGACACAGAAATGCATCGATAGAGTATCCTTTTCTATATTTGATATGCACTGGTGAGAGACCCATAACGCAGCTGCACGAGTCTTCCAGTCCTGTTGTTGCTTATATGAAAAAAACAAACAAACAAATAAAAAAGTGGATAATAAATAGTTGAAGTTCAAAAAGTAATCAATTAAAAATGGTCTTAAAGGTGTTGAGATAAGGAATAGTGATAGTGATGATTTTATTCAAGGCTTAAAAAAAAGTTTCATAAACTGCTTTTTAGGTCTTAATTTTTTTTTGACAGCCTTAATATTTTGTTAATCACTGTCCCTTCAAATGCTGCACTCAATCAATTTGGTAGAATTTTAAGAGAACACCGGATGATGGACTTGAGCTGTATAATTTTCACTGAGGTTGGCATGTTGCGTCTATATACACCACAAAAAATATACACTTGCATGTATTAACTTCTCCCTGTCTTGATTGAAATTCCAGATATATATAACACTTACAGCAAACTCTTAACATAATTTTTGTTTTGTCAGTGAAGAACCTTTAAGGTTCTGATATTAATTCAGACATATGTTGTACTGCGTTACTGTAACTTGCCAACGTTATGAAAGGAAACATTCAGTGAGCCCAGAGCGCTTCACAGAGGTCCAGTGTATTTGTGTCTCCTTGTTTCAATGTTTTATCAATGGATTTTTATGTCCTTTTAGGTTCATACCATTTTAACTGTTCACTATTTTTTATTAGCTATGATATATTACACTTTATGTAACAAGGTAATATAATTCCTACTGCCTTACATATCCCTTAAAATAAAAAGTTTATGCTTTCATCCTCTCCCTCTCCTCTCCCCTTTCAGCCCCTGGTCTGTTATTCTGACTTAGATTTAAGCCTCAAATCCTGAAATAACAGCCTAATGACTCAAGACTCAAGTGTGTGTGTATGTGTGTGTGTTATATGATACCTACATGAGGCCTTAACAGAGGCTCAGGCATGATCCTTAAATAACAGTGTAATGATGGAGGATGTTTTAGGTGTTAGAACAGGATTGCAAGGAAATTAATAGGAGAGCAAACTAACGATGGGCCATTTTCAGGCCTTAAGTGCTTTCCTTTACCACAGGCAGTGCCGGGAGACTTTTATGAAGAATTTAGCAACACCAGATGTCTATAAATTTGTGTTGAGTAGTGGGACTTTTTAACGCTGGCCAAGTATTTAGGTCCATACATGTTGGAGGAAAGCTTTGAAAAATTCAGTTTGATTCATAACATGTCATTATTGAACATAATTTTATTTGATATTTTATTGAATTTTAGGTTCACGTAAAAATATCCAGCCTGGCTGGCCTTAATCTCTACAATAACAGCAACACTTTAAATTTAAAAAGATGTACATTAAAGGTGACATTACATTATAAACACAGTAAAAGGAGAGTATTTGATTTATTATGTTAACTATAAAAATGACAGGGAGTTATGTTAAAACAATAACCTATATAGATAAAAAGAAACAATGCTCTTTTGAATAAAGAAAAGCATGAAAGTACTAAAGCCAACTCTTAAGCAGGAAGTTTCAAAACATATTTGCAGTGTTTCTAATATTCTATTATTTATTGTGCCACCTTTTTTGTGACAATTATCCTTTCAATAAACCATAATCCAAGTAAATTTCTATTTCTATAATACTTGTAATATAAATCATTGATTCTAGGAGAGAAATAAAACGGAAAAAAAATAGAAAGTGAGACATGAGGCAGCACTCTTCTCCAGGCAAAGAGATAGAGAAAGGTTAAGAGTTTCCTGTAACAGGGCATGTCAGCATTTACTGACTAACAGGTTTAGGTCAGCAGCATTTTTCAATATGTTTTCAATATATATCAATATATCCTAGAGTTAAAAATGAAAATGAAAGAAAAGCGTTTTGTGCCATTTCTAGTGAGCCTATGTCCGTAACTTAAGAACTTAAGAAGATATAGCAGCAAACTGTGGAACAAAACTCATATTAAATAGCATGGAGTATTAATTGTTTCTAAATAATACTGTGGATAAACTTCCTCATAGGAAAACATATTTCAAACATTTTTATTCGTAAAAGCTGTTGAAGTTCTGTTACCAGGACTGCCAGTAGTCATGATTGTGGTTGCTGAAGAAAAATATTTTTCATAGATTTTATCTGTTTAGTGCAGATGACTCCAAAATGAAGGTAAATTGATAGTTTAGGTTTCTCTCTATGCAAATTCCATTCAAAGTTGTTCAATTTCAAACATCCAAATTTTATGCAGTTCTGAATTGCAATTTTGTAGCAGTGGCACCCCCAAGTGTACAACTGACAGACTTATAAACCTTGTAGCATGAAAGTATCCAGATTTGCTGTTGCTGTTGATGACTTGAAATAAATTTAAACAGCCTCACCTTTCTTTCTTTTCTATTCTACAACTACCAGTTTGTCAGATCGCAGATTAAGAAAATAGTAGCACTAATACCTCTTGGTGAAGAGACAGATTGTTAAGGAAAAGCACAAGTTCATGCCAGCTCAGTTTATCTGCTGAAGCACATCTCATTGAGTTTATACAAACTGCATTTCCTGTTTCCTTCTCTCCGCAGACATGTCCAGCTGAACGGGGAGAAGTTGCTCATGGTGGACAATGAGACCTTCCCAGAGTTGAAGCCTAAAACGTTGAGGGCTGGACGGACAATAGCCATGCCTCCCATGACCATAGGCTTTTATGTCATTAAAAATATTAACGCATATGCCTGCCGAAGATAACACAGATCTTCCGTCCCTGAAATAAAAGCTCAGAACTCTACCAAACCGTCAACCCTCTGCCAGCTTGACTCGTTGTCCAGTAAGAGGGTTTATCAGGGGGAGGTCAGAGTACCATGCTAGCAGGGTTTTAATGTCTTGCTCAAGGGTGCTTCAGTAGAGTGGACACTTGGCTTGAAACAGTACAATCCTCTGGTTTAAAAACAGCCTCTTTAACCATTATTTCAGCTGTTTCTGGGGTTTTAAACCTCGAAAAGCTGTTTCTCCACACACACTGACCAAAATCCCCACCGATCTAGTAAATTACAGATGAGCTCGGCTCTTCCCCTGTTCTCATCTCTAGTCCATCAAAGAAAGACTTTGCCCCACACACATAACAAGGGCTGCACTGAACACTTTTCAATTTCTTCCACCAGCTTTTCCTCATATGCTCCAAGACTTGTATGGACAGTAATTGTTTTGTGCCTTTGTGTGAAATTTGTGTTTTGTAGTTACAGAAATGCAGTATCAAATTCACAACCACATTCTGGGACTTGATTAAGCTATATTTTCTCCTCATGGATCGTCAAACCAAGGGTTCTTTCTGTGTCTACCAAGAGAATATTTTTTTTCAATCTCTTTTTCTAATTTTTTACTGACCGACAGACAAAAAAGAATGGGAGAAAACTCAGAACAGGCAGTGTTGCTGAAGCATTCACAAGTTCAACTTCAGTTTGACTCGATCCTCTACGCAAAGAGAAAATAGCATGGAGTGTGTAAGGTCATGTCTGGACTGGGGGCTGTGTACGTGTGTGTGTGTGTGTGTGTGTGTGTGTGTGTGTGTGCGTGCGCATGTGTTTTATTGATAAAGCTACTGATGTGTCTGTCAAGTCTGTTTGACGTATTTTTATTTTCTTTACAAGTGGCTTAAAAGGAAAATCTGTTTCTTTTAAAGGCTGTTTTTTTGTATGTTCTGTGTATGTTCTGCTTTTTTGCAGCAGGTTTCAATCAGTTTGACTGCAGAATATGACAGCCAGGATGTGTCGCTGGGTCTGTTTGCAGCGAGCTGAGGAACAATGTGAACTCATCCATAACATGTGTCTTCATATAGCCTGCATCCATACAAAATCTGGGTTTAGCTTTCCACTCAGAAATTCTAAAATCTTTTTTTAACCTTTCTCACTATATCTTCAGCGTGATCTCACATTTTTATAATCTTCTTATGCTGCTAGTTTTTTAAAACTAAATACACATTATATATATTTTACATATTTTGTACAGATTTACTGTCATATATTATTAGATAATGTAATGTACATAAAAGGAGTGATGAATATAAGTGACACAAGCTTGATATGTTTACTTACATACAGTATACAGCTAATTTATATGATTAAATACTTTGTCATAATTTTCTATCATAAAAAACTTGGTTATTTTAGAGGTACAAATGCCCCAACTGTAGAGCAAAAAATTTAATAATTTTCTGTTCTTTGAATGACAGTGTGACCGAGTCACTGTGTTAAGGTGCAAATGTCGTAGGTACAGAAAATGTGTTTGCAAGAAAAAGGAATCACTTTAAGATGCTGCCCACGTTTGACATCTGCATTTACTTCTGTTTTATTTCAAAATATTCTGACCACCTTATTTTATAATGGGCTTGGTCTTTTCCAAACAAAAAACCACAGAGTGAGTGCAAAACATTGTCTGAAAATATTTGGTCACTTTGCTTATTATGTGCTCTGAACTGTCAAAAACAAAGACAGCGATAACATTGCTAAACTCATACATGGTAACGATAAGCAGGAGCAGGTTCAGTTCCTGAATGTGTTAAATATAAATAATATTTGTCCTCTGAATGTGTAATGTAGAGGTGTTCATATTTCTTTTGGAGAGCATTATTTTATTATGTAAAGTGTGTTATTGGATAGTATTATTTTTTGTAAAAAAAAAAAAAAGTTTACATTGATAATAAACACTTCAAATACCACTTGTTCTGTATATTCTTCAGTACTAAGTAGTAAATTCCTGATGCCACAAGCTGCACTAAAGCAAGGAATGGACATCTACTCGGTTTTTAGTTTGTCAACAGGTCAAACTACATTAAACTTTATAAATATGCTGTGTACAAGAGAGGATTTGGAAGCAAGTACTACTTCTCTATATACAGGTATGTCCCATCATGTGAATTAAAACTGACCGGTGCAACCAGACTCCACAGCAGTTCTTGGGATATGATGGGGCAAATCTGCAGAGGCATATGGTAGTGAGGAGAAGAAAGAAAAAGAGATGAGATGATATGATTTATACCTGCACGGGAGCACAGAGAAGGCAGAAATACCCTCTTAAAGAAAGAAACCATAAATAAAAACTGTCGAATTCTAGCACCGTCTTAAAAAAAAAAGAACCGCAGTATTAAAGTTAGCATTGTTGGTGCTCACTCACTCACTCTTACAGTGGCCCCAGATGTGAAAGCAGCTGGAGCGAGTCTTTGTAGTGGGAAGAGTGCTGTCTTGTCACTGCATGAGGCAGCTGTTGATGGGAAACATGAAGCCAGGATGGACTAAACCTGCAGACCTCAGCTTTGGCACAGCCAGACTAAACCTGGGCCAGACCTGGCTCAGCGTCTGATGATTCATAGACAACTGGGATCTGCTCGGTAGGATGATGCGGAGGGGAGATGAGGGGCTGCAGGGACTAAAATGCTCATAGTTTCAGTGACTTACGTTTCTCCCAGCAAAGCACATGAAAACTGCAATTCAAGCTCATTACAGGCTTGAACTGTACTTAAGTTTCATGACAGTGAGTCATTAACACTGGCAGCCCCTTCTAGAGCTGTGATCCAAAGCATGTACCTTTAATTATATTTTTGTTTGAAGTTCCATTCATGGGAAATGGATTTTTGCTTTTATGTAAGTTAGCAGAAATGTTTGGTCTCAGAAATGATCTTCAAGAACAGTTTGACTCCATGTGTGGCTCATTTTAAACAGGGCAAAATTGTTGACATCTAAGAATCAAACCAGACTTGTTAACACTTGGTCCATTGATTCAGTGGTCTTGTGAACAGAAAACTATCATTCATTACAATATGAAGGCCATACATACATACTGTATATGCATACTTGGACCACCTTGCAATCAGATGAACATGCAGACATGTTTCATCTTGAAGAAGCACATACAGACATGGGAAAACACAGCGGGTGAGAGAGAGCAGACATGTATAGGTATAAAAAACAGAGGTAATCTGAATTGGGCTGCACTTTCTCAACACAATCGCTTGAAATCGGGTGTCAAAGTTAGTTTAAACAGGAAAATCGAACTGCATGCCAGGCCAAAACATAATCTAAATAATTGAAACTGTTTAAAACAGTAATTTAGTCAAATCAAAAGTATGTTTGTTGGGTAAAATGAGTTTTCGGGGGTTAACGATGACTGACAACAGCGATATCAAACTATGAGGCCTTATAGTGAATATCCAGGCATTCAGATCTTATCAAGCCAATCCATGGAAATGCTTTTGTTTGGCGGACTTTGGTTCATATAAACCTGCACCTTGTGATAACAACTGCTGAGCGTCACTTCCTCTGACAAAAATCTAATTGTGTTGTGATATAGGAGGACTGCGCCATGTCTGGCCACTTCTGCGTGACAGTGCCTCCTTAGTGGAGGTAACTGTTACCCAGGCCTGCCTAACACTGTTTATACTCAGTGATCCATTTTGAGACATGCAAGGCCCCCTTTTGCCCTGCTAGCAAACACTGAGGATTTCATGATGTTTACTCTGTATATACAGGAGTCAGCTTAAATAAGACTTCCATGACTGCTGGATCCCCAGAAAACTGATGGACTAGATTAGACTTTGGCCCAAACTTGGAACTCTTGGCATTCTGGCCCATTTTGACCCAAGCAAGGTTAATAAAACATCAATATTTATGTTACGATGGGGTTCTTTGGTCTGGTCAGAAGCCAAGCATACAATCTGTGCTGAATATTATGATACAACACAGATTTTTTTTTTGGTAGCCATCAGAACATTCTCTGAAAAGCAGCCCGCAGTTTGGTTTGTGTATATGCAGCATATATGTCTCTTACAAGTTGTTCCCTTGATGATGACTGTAATATTTATATAGGGGCAAATATGGGAGGCTGTTTATTTAGTTTATGGTGTATTGTGACTTTTTGATCTGCAATATGATTAAAACTCAAAGTGTATTGCATTATATAGTAATTATCTCATCTTTTAACCCATACAGATGATTTATGGTGTTTTATTCATCTAAAACTTCTTATAGGATCACTTTGCTCGGCCTATTTCTTGGAGATTACATGAGAATGCATGGCAAATTTAGAAATAAAGAGCACAAACACGTCTAATCTCAATCTCAGCCATAAAACTGCATTCCACAAATGCCAACCCATTGTCCACAGCGCAGCCTCTGAATCATGTGCCCCACTTTAGGCGGCAGCACATGACTTTTTCCTGCCTCACTGATCACCAGGCTCCTCCGGAGAGGGAGGGTAGGGCAGGCGGGGGGGGGGGCAATCCATTGAAAAGTGCAGCCTCTTTTGATAGGCCTCAGTCTTTATCCAGGAGCAAGTCTTAACAGGGCGCTCCTCAACACTTTTAAATCCTCTTATCTGTCTCCAGATCAGCGGTGAAATCGCGCAGCTAAACTTCCTGCGCGTAAAGTCCTGCTGATGTCACATGACGCCGCGGTGTAGTGGAGCTCTGCGGAAGGAAGGAAGCAGCAAGCAGCAGCAACAGCAGCAGTAGCAGCGATGAAAACGTCCAAAAGCTGCAAGAAACACTGAAGTGAAGTGAGGAAAGTTCTGGGCTGCAGAGATTCTGGATGCTGGGATCATCCGGCGCAGAAAACACACAGTAAGTTGTTGTGTAATGAAGTGTAAAAGTGTGTGTTTGTTTTTTCTGTACATGTGAGTGAGAGTCCGTCAAGGAAGTTAAAGCTTAAAGGGGAACTAACTTTTTGGTTTAGGTAAAACACGAAGTGTAGTTTACGGATCGGATCGGATTCAGAGAGATGCTGAATAATATCTAGTCAGATAAAATTGGTCATTTCTTTTACATTGTTCCCGTGTAGATGTTTATGTCTGACTGCACATTGACTGTACTGTAGTTGGTTAGTGAACAGCAGATGAGTTTCTGCTGGCACACAGCATACACAAGATCAAATGCATTAAAAGCTCAGCAGTTTATATCTGATCAACTTTGGTGATGGTTTGGCGTTTAGGAAGTGTTGCAATTACATTTTCTGCCTTTCTATCAAGATGAAAGTAGTCAAGAAAGATTCCACATTCATGTTTCCTAATGATCATTAACTTAAATTAATTATTTTTGATCACATGGAATTCATGAAAGTGCATGAACTGAATGTAAAAGAAAAGTAAATGTCTTGTCAAAAATGGTTGAAAATGAGTGCTCTGGTAGGTTCTCTGTATTACAAGGAACATGCCTCCCATTTATCAACAAATGAAAGCTCCAAAGATTACCACATGATCACTTTCTCTCATGTCACACACATCTCTTTACACTTACTGATCATTTTTCCAGCACTCTTATATCTGTTTTGACCAGTGGTGGTGAAGTGCAATTTTGAGGTAATTGTACTTTACTTGAGTATTTCCATATTGTGCTACTTCATACTTCCACTTCACTACATTTCAGAGGGAAATATTGTACTTTTTACTCCACTACATTTATTTCACAGCTACAGTTACTTTTCAGGTCAATATTTTATACATAAAACATATGATCAGTTTGTTATATATGCATTGTTATAGATTAGTATCAGTACACAGTAAGTTGTTCAAATGAGCTCCACCTTGACAACATTAAATGCTGCTTACATGTGCACATAAATGAATCAGTTTTTCTATTCAAATAATATACTGTATTTACATTTATGATAAATATAACACTCTAAATTGTGCCACTTTGCATAATGAGTACTTTTACTTTTGATACTTTAAGTACATTTTGCTGGCAATACTTATATACTTTTACTTAAGTAAGATTTTGAATACAGGAATTTTACTTGTAATTGAGTATGTCTTTTTCATTGTGGTATTGCTACTATTATTTACTTAAGTACCATCACTGGTTTTGACTGATAATGTCTTGAAATCCCTCAGTGTTGGCATTTCTGCCTCTGACCTTTTTTTTTTTTTTTTTATCTAGAAGTTGTCATTGATAAAATATCAGCTGTTAGAGAGTGTTTATTTTAGGCCGAAAGGCAGGGGAGTGTGGGAAAATCTTATGTTTACCTCCATTTACTCCAGTGGCTAATGTATTCATTACTAGGCCTGTGTGAAAATACATTTCTAGTGATTTTTTTTTAGTGACACGGACCACATCCACTTTAAGACACTGACTGAATGTTGGTGTGTATGTAACATAATAATGATGGTTTAAAGGTACAAGTGGGATTGTTTTTGACATGTGTTCTGGGTTCTTTTGGGTTTTATTCAATGAAAAATCTGACGTAGAATATTCAAGCTTCACTATACCAATAATACCATGATACAGTGAAAGATTGTATGAGAATTTTCAAATAACAACTGATTTGTTTCACACCATATTTTGTTGGAATTAAAAAGAATAATAAGTACACTCCTCTTTCTTATAAAATTGTGTCTCAGCAACCATCTTTGTGTGAGATAATTATGTAATCATAATCATCATATCAATACATAGAAATTAGGTTTTTGTGTGCTTCCAAAATAACACTCAGATCACATCAGTAAGTCTTAAAATTGTGGCTATTTCCAATTTCTCACATGTCCTAAATCAGTTCAGTCTTCTAACATACAAATGCAAGCATGTCAAAAGAATATTTGTTCTGGAATAATTTAAATAGTGAGTTTTATCAAATAGAGATGTAGCTGTGCCGTTCCGGACAGTTTCGGACATTCCTGAACAGTATCATTCCAGACCTCTATGCTTTAGAAAATCTCTCCCCAGACTCTGTTTTATCTCTTTTGCCTTAACATGTTTAACCTTTTCTTTATAGCATTATGCATCTGGAGTGGTGGGCGTAAATAGGACACCACAGTAAAACAGGACAGGTGTGCATCTGTAGTCCAGATGAAGGGCTTGCTGATAGCCAGTGAGAGTGCTGAGGTCCTCTTCCACTGGACTGACCCAGAGTTTCAGCAGAATATCCAGGAGAAGTATGGGGCAGCTCAAGAGGAAGGCCAGGGGGTAAGGAAGAAGAAAATCATCTTTAACAGATTGTTAATCTGATTTGTTTGCCATGAGTCAAATCTGTAATAATAATCTACAAATAATTTTGTTTTAGCTTCCCGCCTTCGAGGACAGCATCAGCACGCTGTTTGCTCCCATCATTATCTCCTGCAGTACCATGGTCGACAGACTGGGTGACAGCTACACCTGCTTCACCACAGAAAACAACCACATCTACGTCCTACACCAGGTAGCACCTGCCCTCGAAGATAAAAGCTGTCTTCATCCCTGCAAAAATCCCCAGATTGGTTCCATTTTTTTATCATGATGTAGAAATCATTTTCCTGACACATATAGCCATTAAAACCCTGTTTTCTGACCCTGTTTTGAAATACCCTGTTGTATAAAGTCTGCATACTTGAACTACCCCTTGCTAACAGTAATAGCACTGTGACCTTAATACAGGCCTCTCTTACAAGAGAAGCGTCATGTTTGTCATGTGAGTCTTGTTAAGGAATCAAACCAGGCTTTGTCCTCCTGCAGCGCATGAGATGGAGTCCAAACTCTTGCCTTTCCGGTCTTTCTCATGCAATGATTTATCACTTTAGAGTGCACAGAGAGCAGGATGAGTTTTAATGCATCCATTTTCACTTTATTTACCACTTTATTCACATGTTTGGGTCGATAACAGCTAATTAGGTAATTTTGTGTCCACCTCAGTTTGATGAGTTTCTCTACATTGCTGTGAATGGAGATGGTGAGGAGGGAGAAGATGACCTGAATAGGAAGATCTATGTGATGAAGAAGATGATTGAGGTCATATTTGGCATGGTCACCCTCAGCGGTAACCTCCTCAGGAAAGAGTAAGACATTTTGTTTGTTCCCTCTTGATTCTGGACAGTGTTAACATGCCGACTGACATGTGAACTGTGCTGTTTGTCACCAGACTGCGTCCTCAGGACACCGAGCAAAGAGCGAGGCTGTGGAAGCATCTCCAGAGCCTGCTGGAGACATACAACCACCTCCGAGAGAATGACCAGAGCTTCTTAGTGGAGGTAGAGGGCATTACTGTTTTGTACTGCACTACTACTTTGTTTTAGCTTGATTGTTGAGATATGAGGACAGCACAATACCAAAAGTACACAGCTTTACAGTAGACTTTTGCCATGTTGTTACACATTCAAGCTAATATCTTTGTTCCAAGTTCTGTATGCCATAAAAGAAAACCTAAGATCTTATTGTGCTGTTGAAATTATGATAATGCAAAAAAGATACAACCGTGTAAGAGTTGTACGTGTTTTCATGCATGCATGATGTAGTAAAATATAACCTGACTGCAGGTGATTTGCACTTTAAGATCGTCCTAGTATCCTTTGATTACTATGAATTGTATTATATACTGTAACACTGCCCTAGATTCTTCCCAGTTACATTATTTATAAGTGAGGCTCTGACTGTCTTTGGTGCAATGCTACACTGGCTTTGGGATATAACACTTTCAACCACTAGATGGCAGCAACAGCAAGAGCCAATGTTTTCTCAGTGTTTAAAGCCCCTTTTCATGAGGTGTTAAATGGAAGTATTTTGTCTATTTCCTGTACCTTTTTTACACAAACTGTGTGTTGAGTTATGTACTTTATGTTGAGAGTCTGTGTTGATGGTTCTTTTTGAACCATAGAAATAATGTTCAGGCCATCGTCTATTTAGCTATACTGTAAACCTACCTAAACTTGACATTTAAATTGAAAAAAAAATGTTAACATGCTTCTTTTTTCTAGATTCTAGATGTGAAGTTTTACTAGAAAACCCCCTATGCTCTCCTATTAACAAGATGAATTTAGGTTAGATTCTCCTTTCAGGCCATGATTTCAGAATTATTATGTTCAGTCAAAGTCATTTTTAGCTGTGATTAATGAATCATGCCTCTCTAAAAAATGTGCAAGTGCAATTACGTGACTTTCAGTGGTCAAGTGGGATAGAGACGCTCCCATGTTGTCTCCTCCTTCTCTTTTCTCTCTCAGGCAGTGGAGAGGCTTATCCACCCCACGCTGTGTGAGCAGTGCATAGAGTTTCTGGAGCGTCGTCTAGTTCAGCAGCTCAACAGCAGTGTAGAGAGAGCAGGAGAGGAGGTGCTGCATGCCTTCATTCTGGTTCACACCAAACTGCTCGCCTTCTACTCCAGGTACAGTCAATGCAGATGTTTTTCATAAACACTTCATATTTATTCCAGAAATAAATGTCACAATTTGCTCTCTTAATTTGTTTTCATGTGTTTACTTCTCATGCTTGAGTTGGTGAAGAGGCTTTTTTTTTTTTTTTTTTTTAAAGATTTTCTATAATGTCCTCTCTTTGACTCTCCGCTCCAGCCGCAATGCGAGCTCCCTCGCCACCTCTGACCTCCTGACCCTCATCATCATGGCGCAGAATATGTATCCTAGCAACATAGACCTAGATGACCCAGGTCCTGAGGTAGGAAATGCTGATGGACACCCTCATAACCTCACCACCATTTCTGATTGTTTATTGTGAATTGTCTATGTTTTTCATGAAGGATGTTGAGAGTACATCTGGCTCTGGTCCTGAAAGTTTTTACACCCCAGAGCCTTCGCCTACAGACAGAGACTCAAGTGGTTCAGGTGGGTTGTCTAGTAGAGTGTGCACATTTGTATTTGTTCAGTTATTTCTGTTTCTATATGTCTTCTTTCTGTATGTGTTCATTGACTTGCCTTCATTTTTGTGTCACTAGAAAATCCAGTGAGAGGCAGTACTCCTGTATTTGAATTTGTGGACCCAGATATCCAGGTGAGAATATATTTCAGTGCTCCCAATAGTTGATCTTGATTTCTGATATTCTCCACAAAAGAAACCACTTATTGGTTTGGAATGATTAAAATAATTATGTCTTCAGATGGCAGAGGACAGCTTACAGACTCTGGAGGTTCCTCCACCTGACCCCTCAACCCCCCGTAGAGTCTTCTTAGAGGTCTCACAGAAAGAGGGGCTGTATCCCATGATGCCTCACTCCATGTACTGTTTGCCACTGTGGCCTGGCATCACGCTAGTGCTGCTAACTAAGGTTTGTGGATAGCAACTCAAGCCTACATATGTACTTACTCATATTGCTTACATGTACACACAATTTCCTCCACATCTCCCTCTCGCAATCTTATTTTTCAGCCAGATTGGGGCACACTTTTGACATGTTCAACTGAACTTTAAAGCTCTTCCACATTTTTTCTACACAAACACACACACAATTTTTTAAAAAATCCTTCAAGTAACATCTCTTCATTCTCCCCCATTAAAAATTACAGACTCTATGCATATGCTAATATTTTTCATTTCAAAAGTTCAACTGCTGGACACAAGATGTCTCCTAAATCACTGAAAAGTCCATTCTCAGTTTTTCAGTGAGCACAGAGAAACTTTCTACTTTAAGCAGATGAATTTGAAAACTTCAAACTCTGCACATACATCATTCTGCACAGTGAAGCTCAAACATCCATCTGAAGGAACAAGAAGCAAAACACATTTTTGACTGGAGGGGAGCTAACCAACTATAGTTTTATTTAGTGCTTATAGTATCCAAACACATCTTTGCTCCCTTGTTGACCCATTTAAGCATCTATATTTATTTCTGTCAGATTCCCACTAGTGCAGTGGCCATATCGGTGTATACGTTTCTGGAGGCCTTTGCCAAGCTGGAGAAGCGTTTAAATGAAGGTCAAGAAGGTTCCTCTGCTACTAGAGGCCAGCCGACTATACAGGACATCCGAAGCAAACTGGATAAATTCATCAAAGCCCTGGGGCCAAGTGAGATTCAGGTATGTGTTTGTATGTGTGCTGTATACCAACATTTTGTATTCTGTCTACTTAATTGTTCCATGAAGCTTTTACGCATTCTTGTCACTTTATGTAATAACATTGTAAAATTTAATTTAAGTGAAATTGCACTTTAAAACTTAAAGACTACTATCAGGAATAACTCTTGGAGGGAATGTATATACTCTGTTAACATAACAGATTCATACATGTGAAAACCTTTACACCCTGTTCACCCAAAATGGAATAAATATGATTGATAATGAAAAATTATTTTCAATGAAATGATTGACCTCAAAATAAAATCAACATTTTGTGCCTCCCATTTTTATCCAGTCTGCACAGTTACAAAATGTCTGGACAGAGTTCAAGAACCGAGCCTTCGCCAGAGGAGGACCTGGGTTTAACAAAGAGTAAGTCTGCTGCAGCCCTCTGCTGGACAGAATGCTCCATAACAAACCTGCTGGATGATCCTTTGAATGATTACGTCCATGTTTTTGTTTTAGTCTTATCCCGTGGTGTAAGAATATGAAGACCCAGCTGTGTGGCGTATACCGACAGTGTTTCTTTATTGACTCTGGGCTTGCCGACATTCCTCGACAACTCTCGCCCAGTCTGCAGGAAAGAGCCCAGTCTATGGTGCAGTGTGTATCAGACAGATGAATGTCTTTTTGCGCTAATATTTTTCTTTTCTGCTTAATTTTTGCAAACATTACACACATATACCACATTGATCATACAGTATATGTACTGTATCTCTCTGTCTTTTTCTCTCTCTTTCTATTACACTCTTTCTCTGTCACTCTCTCTGTCTCTTCCAGGGAAAAACTGATGGATTGGAAGGACTTCTTGTTAGTGAAAAGCAAGAGGAATATCACCATGGTGTCATATCCTGTCAGCAAAATAAACCCATGTTGTGTCTGATCCCTTTGCTTAGCAGAACAAAACTAAATTTATAATATTCCTGGATGTGCTTGCATAATTCAGGGGTTCCAAAAAATACAGTGCATGCGTAGGCCTAGAAACATTTAGAAATATAACACACTTTTATCCTCCGTGCATTGACCTTGACCCAGTTAATCTCACTTACCTGGAAGAGTTCCCAGGCCTTATTCACTTTATCTGTGTGGACCGATCCACCGGCCAAATGATCGCACCGTCGCTCAACATCACAGAGCGCACCACCTCTGAGCTGGGGAAAGGACCAGTGGCTCAGTTCATCAAAAGCAAGGTCAAATACACTAGAAGTGCATGTCTTAGAACTAATAAGTGTGGTCTTAAACAGCTCGTTGATAAATCAGTATCATAGCCAAAGTCTTGTATTGCTTTAAGTGCAAATTTGGTTCTTTTCAATGACTAGAATCATGAATACTTTTGTCCATTTGCAGCATTTTTCTAAATATGACTTTCTCTTTTATAATGCCATGTTGAAGGTGTGGAGCCTGGTCAGCACAACACGGCGCTATCTCCAGAAGGGTTACTCCACTGTCACATTGCGTGATGGAGACTTCTACTTCTGCTACTTCCTCTGGTTTGAAAATGAAACAGTAAGTTTACTAGTGTATCATGTTTATATTCAGTAAGAAAAATAACAGTAAAGTTTAGTACGCTGTAACACAGCATCATATGATGTGTACTGCTATATCTGATCAATCAGGGCTACAAGTTAGAAGCAGGGGAAATGCCCATCCTACCTGATGACTCTGCTCCCATCGGGATGCTTGCCTGGGACTATTACAGGTAAACAATTGTGCTTGATAAAAATAGATGTGATTACTCCTAAAAGATAGTGCTGCTGACTGTAGAAAGCGATGTGTCCTGCAGGAAGCTGCTGCGGTACTACAGCAAGAATCACCAGGGTGAGGTGGTGAAGTGCTATGAGCTGCTGACAGTACACCTGGGGGTCATCCCCACTGAGATCATCCTCCAGCACTGCAGACAGCTGGCAAGCAAGCTGTGGGAGCCTTCTCGCAATCCGCTGCTGTAGACTCACTCACATAGTTGTGTACACAACAAGAAATTGGCTGCATTACTAAGAACAATTACTAAAAACAAACAAACAAAACAAAATCTCTTTAAACTGCACCCTGGGCCTGTGTTTCATGTTTCCACAGTTTTCATTGTGTAAAAGGTTATGCATCATATAAGTTGACCCATAATGATTTATTGGAAGCACTTAAGTTTATGATTAGCACAATTGAACGCCATCGTGCACTTCATGCACTGTGATGTATCTCATATGAAGTAGCTTGACTGTATCACTCCTTAATTGTACATTGTAATATATTTTTTGAATACTCATTTATGACCTGTTTACTATTTATTAGTAATATATTGTTATACTGTGCGTGTTTCACTTTGTAGCTGCCACTGATTGGTTTTATAAATGCATACTGTACATTTTTGCGTCTTCAACTCCTGGTCTCATTACTTGTATGAATGAAATATGCAACACTAAGACTGTGTGTCTCTCTCATTAGATATTTCCCTTTTTTGTAGATAAAAATATCAGTACTCTCACATTCGTTTGTTTATTGAACAACTGTAAAACACAGAATTCAAATACTACTGTTTGAACCACTGACCATTGCCTCCATCTCACTAAACCCAGCCAGTCGCAGAGTGTGTGTTAATGTGTGATGGCGTAATTATTCAGTCATCTGACAATTACTAACCTTGTAACAGCTGGTGATGTACTAAGCTCATCAAATTCAAAGGAAAGTTGCCTATAGGTTAGTCTCTACTTTCAGGAGCTTGTCTAACCTTTATGCTTTTAATTTGCTCGCTCAGGCACTCTGGTGTGCATTGTAAAGGTCAGACTGTGCTCCGTATGTTTTTCTTTCCAGCAGGACTCACTTATGGAGGGCGCCATACAGGCTCACAATGAGAGGGAGGAGTGCATGTAGAGTTCATTGCATTATCAGTCTCTGGCCTTGAGAATCATAACGCTCCTGTGAGATCTGTCACGGCTCCTGCAGCCACCAGATCCCTCAAGAAGAGTTTCTCGGCACTGACGTCATGCACCACCTTGAGATGTGTAATACAACAAGCCAGAATAAATTGTTAGAGCTGAGGTTTATCACCAATCTTAAAAATATCTGCTACAGTAACTAGTTGAAATTGTTTCCCGACATGAACTTACTTGAGACTTCATAGCATCCATGTGTATGGTTTCATAGTAGTGAAGTCTAGCCTCTGGATGCTCCATATCATAGCCAAATCCTGCCAGGCTCACCTGGTCACACAGCTGCAAAGCCATCACCACAGCACTGGCACCTAGTGTTGGAACCATCTACTTGAGGAGAAAAAATGCTATTTGATCTATTTGTATAAGCAGTAAAAGCACCATCTACTCAGCAATAGTTTACTCTAAGTGGAGATATTCAACATAACAGCAAGATCTTTTTTTCAAAGGGTGCCGGGAAAGAAACAACAAGAAAGGTTGTGTTTGCTGGTCTATCATTCCCTTAAAAGATAGGACTGTTTTCCTAAAACAACAGTCAAGTGCCCAAATGAACAGTGACACATGTTTTTCTTGCTGTGATCATTCCTCCTGACATACTGGCCATTAAGAGATTCCTTCATAATGCACTTTCAATGTAAATGGTGGGGGACAAAATCCACAGCCCTTCTTCCATACAAAATTGTAATTAAAAATTTATTTGCAGTTAATATGAAGCTTCATTTGTCTTAATTAGTCAAATTCCTTACTCCTTATTCTTACAATCTTTCCACTGCAGCTGAACAAGAAAACTCTGTCCATTGAGACACATAGAGGGAATTCTTTACTAAAAATACTCAAACTGTGGAAGATATCCACTTCATTTGATGAACTCAGATGGTTGAAACTTCATATTATCTTCAGATAAACCTTTAAATACATTTGAGCTCAAAACGAAGACTGTGGATTTTGTCCTCCATCACTTACATTGTAAGCACATTTGGAGGGAATCTTCTAAGTATGAACAGGAGGAATGATTATAGAAAGCAAAACCTGTCTCAATGTTCATGGGTAATTACTGTTTTAAGACAGACTTAAAGAACCTGTCCTTTGGCAGACTGTCAATCACATTCTAACTGAATTCAAAGGGTACTAAATAAAGAATATGGATTTATGCATTTTAGAACTTACATTTCCCTGTTTCAGAGCATATTTCTGTAAGACTTGTCCAGTCTTATGAATAATCTCTGGATGGAGGATCCGGAAGTTCTCTGGTCTTAAGGGAATATCATCCACCACCTCCCTCCAGAACCACAATTTGGACCAGAAACTCTATCAAAAACAAAACAGAAGATATAGCGCATGTAAAGCAGGGAGTGTGATGATGTGATAGCAGCGTTGCTACATGAGTTGTTGTGATACTCACGGCTTATGTAATATACCATTTCTGTGTGCAATGGTTCCTGGAATGCATACCCACCAGAGGTTGTTTGTTGATGACAGAAGTGAGCCAGTCCAGATCCAGGCTCTTAAAGACCACCAGAGCAACCATAGTGGTATTTTTGTACTCATTTGCAGAGTGAGGTGCTCCCTCTGGATACATCATGCGGATGGTGGTGTGGGAACCAGCATCTCTTTCAAAGCCAGTCACTGGAGCATTATTCAGCCTGATGACAGAGATTAAGATGTATCAAATTGAATGTGTTTAGTTGATGTGGGGTATTTTATTCATACCTTTTTTTCTTAAACCTCTTTAAAATTTTTGCCACTGAGGGCAAAGTCCATCTGCACAGGTTGAAAATAGCCACCAGAGTTTATCACTAGTAAGCTTTCCTCTGATTTGTGTCTGTCACTGGCAAACATACCTGATAATGATGTCATACTGGTCTATATGGGATCCAAGATGGCTCCCGTGAAGAACCCCTCCGCTGCCCACTACCACACATCTCCTGCAGCTGCCCTCTCTCTTCAGTGATGGAGGCAAACCAGGCTGAGGCAGGGAGGCAAGAGCCAGGGTGAGATGTTCTTTACTACCCTGAAGCCCCAGAGGAGGGGGCAGATCCCAGGGCACAGACCTGTCCTGCTGCACAAACACAGGGATGTCCTGGAGGCCTGCAGAACAGGACAGGGGCTTGAGGTGGTTCAGACACCAGTGAGGCTGACAGGGGCCTGACAGCAGGGAGGCCGACCGGTTTAGCAAGGCCTGAAGAGAGGGGCAAACAGAGAGAGAAGTGCGATAAGAGTGAAAGAATGATTTTAAAAGACAGATGAGTGATTTAAAAACAGATGAGATGTGTATCCCTACCAGATCTTTGGGATGTTGGTAGTCGTCGCTGACAGCTGACAATTTATTCAAGGGGAAATATGCTGGAATTAGAATAGCCGAGTAGCATCCAATCAGCAGTACCAGACTAAAGGCAAGGTTCCCTCTCCTGTGCAGCAGAGACAAAATCAATTCATCAATCAATCAATTTTTATTTATATAGCACCAAATCACAACAAAAGTCATCTCAGGGCACTTTTCACATAGAGCAGGTCGAGACCGTACTCTTTAATTTACAGAGACCCAACAATTCCCCCATGAGCAAGCACTTGGTGACAGCGGTAAGGAAAAACTCCCCTTTAACGGGTATAAACCTCAAGCAGAACCCGGCTCTTGGTCGGCGGCCATCTGCTTTGACCGGTTGGGTTGAGAGAGAGAAAGAAAGATGGAAAGGTGGGGGGACAGAATAACAACAATCATAACAACAACAACAACAGCAGCAGCAACAGCAACAGCCAGGGAAGGATGCCAACAGCAAGGACAGGGACATCATGGGAAGTCCCCCGGCAGTCTAGGCCTATAGCAGCATAACTAAGGGCTGATCCAAGACGAGCCTGGTCGGCCCTAACTATAAGCTTTATCAAAAAGGAAAGTTTTTAGCCTACTCTTAAACATAGAGAGGGTGTCTGCACTCCGGACTGAATCTGGAAGATGGTTCCACAGGAGAGGAGCCTGATAGCTGAAGGCTCTGCCTCCCATTCTACTTTTAAAGACTGTAGGAACCACCAGTAAGCCTGCATTCTGGGAGCGCAGTGTTCTAGTGGGATAATACAGTACTATGAACTCTTCAAGATATGATGGTGCCTGACCATTAAGGGCTTTGTAAGTTAGGAGAAGGATTTAAAATTCTATTCTAGATTTTACAGGAAGCCAATGTAGCGAAGCAAAAATGGGAGAAATGTGATCTCTTTTCCTAGTTTTAGTCAGTGCATGTGCAGCTGCATTCTGGTCCAGCTGGAGAGTCTTTAGAGACTTGTTAGAGCAGCCTGATAATAAGGAATTGCAATAATCCAGCCTAGAAGTAACAAATGCGTGGACTAGTTTTTCTGCATCTTTTTGGGACAGGATGTGCCTGATTTTTGTGATATTACGTAAGTGAAAAAAGGCAGTCCTTGAGATTTGATTTATGTGAGAGTTAAAGGACATATCCTGATCAAAGATAACTCCCAGATTCCTTATGGTGGTGCTGGAGGCCAGGGTAATGCCATCCAGAGTAGCTATATCATTAGATAATGTGTTTCTAAGGTGTAACTTCAGTTTTATCTGAGTTTAGTAGTAGCAAATTGCAGGTCATCCAGGTCTTTATGTCGTTAAGGCATGCTTGGAGTTTGTTTAACTGATTGGTTTCATCAGGCTTCATTGATAAATATAATTGGGTATCATCTGCATAACAATTAAAATTTATGGAGTGTTTCCTAATAATATTACCTAAACGAAGCATATACAAGGTGAATAGAATTGGTCCAAGTACAGAACCTTGTGGAACTCCGTGTCTAACTTTTTCCTTCACAGAGGATTCATCATTAACATGTACAAACTGAAATCAGTCTGATAAATAGGACTTAAACCAGCTTAATCCAGTTCCTTTAATGCCAATTAAATGTTCCAGTCTCTGCAAAAGGATTTGATGGTCAATTGTGTCGAATGCGACACTAAGATCTAACAGGACAAGTATAGAGACAAATCCTTTGTCCGATGCAGTTAGGAGGTCATTTGTGACTTTCACCAGTGCTGTCTCTGTGCTATGATGCGCTCTAAATCCTGACTGAAAATCCTCAAATAAAATATTGTTATGTAGAAAGTCACATAACTGATTAGAGACTGCTTTCTCAAGGATCCTAGAAGAGATCCACATATGTAGCTTTTTAATAACAGGCACACAATACAAATACCTGCAGAGCTGTACCTGCACAGGAAAAATCCCTTGGAGTCTGTCTTTGTGACCACTTGTTGTCTGTGAATGTCAGGCATCGGTGCTGCAGCCTCCGCAGCCTCAGACAGCAGAGGAGAGCCATCATCTGGGTCTTCGACACTCAAGCGATTCAGCATCACCATGACACCTGCACTTCCTCCTGAAACACATACACACATGATTGAACTCATGGTGGATGATATAATCTAAATCTTTCTGTGACAAAAAGATAATACAGACTTTCTTAATAACACCACAGAATTATTTACAGATATTAGTTGGATTACAAAGGCATATATCTCACTGTTGAATGTCAACACTGTCTTTTGAGATTGATTGTACACACTAAAGCATCAATAGGAACATTAATCAGAGTCATATGAATGAAATAACTCACAGCCAGCCTTGTAGAGAGGTGTAAGCTGTTAACTGTCCGTGCGCCTGTGCTCCATGGTTGAGGGGAAAGCAGCAAGATGCAGGTCCTGTGCAGCTAAAATGGCTGCTGTTGCTTCCAACCTACTGAACTCTGTCTCTTCCCTCAATAACACTGGTTAACCATTAACGAGTCTCTCAGTCACACTCAGGCAGGAATGCCTGTAAATGAATATCTCTATGTATTTCACTGTACATACAATAATATTTAAAGCATTAAAGCTTCAGCAAGAAAGATCAAACATTGATCAAAAAACACTGGATGACACTTTCAGGGTTTGGTACATTAAATGGAGAATAGTTACATATTTATGGTAAGTGTGTGGTCTAATATATCAATAAGACGGTTTACACTAAAGGAAAATTTACAAAGCTGTGGCTGGAAAGTGATTGACTGTTTGTGTGTCATCAAACAATATTTACAATGTATTGCTTGACAGTAATGAAACCTTTATAGATAACATAATTCCCCACAACAGTGTGTTTATGAGCCCTCTTAAAAAAGAAAAAGAGGAGTACATACTGTTGCTGCAACAGGAGTGAGGAGCAAGTAAAACCAGGAGCTTGTGGAATGAATGCACCCTCAACTCATGACCTGGGCGTGACTTGACTGAAGGGTTGGATGTACGTGTATATGAACGTGTGTGTGTGTGTGTGTGTGTGTGTGTGTGTGTGTGTGTGTGTGTGTGTGCATGACGGAGAGGAACAGAGGGAGAGAAGGAGAGACTGGCAAGTACACACAGACATATGCATACACACATGAAAGTGCACAAACACCTGTTTGTTGGTGTAGCACAATGTCTCGCCATGAACCCAGCATTCCAGTCAGGAAGCCACAGGGCTTGTAGTGCTTCTGTATAAAGACACTCGCAGTCAACCAAGTTACCCGCCACTTTTGTTTGCTTTTATTCTAAAATTATTATCAACTGTTTGACATCATTGTATTGTTTTTTTGTTTGTTTGTATCCTTACACATTTCATGCAAACAGAGACTGAAGAGGTTGTGCAGTGGGCAACCAAAGTGATGGACCAGAAAACAGGAATAGAAAAGAGAGTTCAGGTAGGTGAGAGAAGTACTTATGTTTCCCAAGTGACATTTGTGATACAATAATTGTTATTAGATACTGACCACCGGGAGGATTTCCAGCACAGTAGATTGTATATGATTTATTATCTTAATATTATATTAATATATCTTAATATTAGTTACTACAACATCACAAGTTTAAAAGCCTTGATTTGTAAAAAAAAATATATAAAAAGGGATTATACATGAAGACATGTGCATTCATTTTCAGCTTTAACAAGCTGTTATATCCCAGAAGACACTGAGGTCAAACCTCACAAATGTACATTAGCATTAGAACATCAGGTTGCAGATACACAAAACACATAGATAAGCACATGCAAATAGAAAAGATATGAAACAGCTTGCAGATGGATACTTTACCATCCTAACCTCATGTGTTGACCCGCAGTTTACTGTCCTCTGTAAATCCTGTTTTAGTCAAGGGATTTTAACTTGAGGTTTATTTCAAGTTTTCAAGTATTTATTGACAGCTGAGGCACTTGTTCACATGCTTTGCAATTAAATATATAAACATTATAATCCTATTTAGTCATACAGTGAACTCTACGTATCAAGACATTTGTGAAAAGTTATCAAAATGTAAAGTTTTATTTCCTGATGCCATACTTTTGTCCCTTGTTTTCTGAAAACAACACAGTCTAACTTGCCATAGATTCAGATTATCTTTTATTTATGTATGTGCACCAAACTAAAGAATGAAATGACAACAAAAGAGGATCAATTGTTAACATAAATTCCATGTTAAATCTAATTTCTTCCTGCATTTTTTAAAAATGAAAATATATTAAAATTATATGGGTTTGGTGACTAACAACACTTTTTTACTCATTATAAAATAAGTCAAATAAGACAAAAATGTTTGGCAGATAAAGACATACATGTACAATGAAGACACAGCCCTTTTACCTATATGCCATTATAAATAATGCAAAAAGATATCAACAGCATAGGTAGCAGTTTATTGGGAACATAGTTTTTATTATGACCAGGCTTAGCTTGCACCATGCTGTGAATTTATTTTGACATTAACACCACTGTTCCCAGCTCTAAACACCCCTTAGCCTACTTGGCACTCTGATTTGCAAAACCAATAGCACCTCTCTCATAGGCAAACTCATTGTTTTCTACATTATTACTGTTTGTATTATTTCCCAGGCAGAGGAGAGAGTGAGGAGAATCTCTTCAGATCTGCGCTGTGAGGTTTTGGGCCCGAATGGAGCAGAGAATATTACAGAGCTGTGCAAAAGGAATAAGAAGATCAAGAAAACATACTCATCCAGGGGGTCTGTGGAAATGCCTATGGTGAGCCACTGTAGATCTTACAAAAAACCTTATCTTCATGTGCACAACAAAGATATGAAAATTTTAATTTCTGTCTCTCCCTCCGTATTGTGCGCACCAGAGGCCCGTGGATATGACAGAATTCATGAATGCAGCCAGTCAAGGCAAACTGGATACAATAGACAAGTATCTGGCAGATGGTGGGAATCCTGATGTCCATGATGAGGTAAACACTCCCTGTGTGGCGGCAAAAGTAGATCAATTTAACATACTGCAATAAACTTTATTTCTACTTATAAAACTATATATTTAAATTTTCCAGTTAAAGAGGACAGCACTACATCGTGCCTCTATGGTAGGACACACTGCGGTGATCCATATGCTTCTAGAAAACGGAGCTGAGATCAACTTTAAAGATCAAGTAAGACGTATGGGCTTGTTTGTAAAGATGATGGTGAGATTGGGTGAGATTATCTTCACACTGAAGCTCCAGCCTCTATAGAGGCTTGGGCGTCAGCACTGCTAATAAGATGGGGGCCCTCCCACTGTGTTTCAGCTGGGCTCCAGAGCCATACACTGGGCCTGCAGAGGAGGAAACCTGGCAGTTGTTAAAGCTCTGAAGAGCCACGGGGCTGACCTGAACATTAGAGATAAGGTGAATGCATTTTGTCTGTGCCTGCACTTGTATCTGTACTCATACTTGTGTACCTGTAAGCATATTGTATGTCTCATACTGATACTTATACAGTTGGTTCTTTGTGTGTGGATTTGCATGCAAATAACCCAAACACAGTGTATTTCAATGTCTGCCTTGCAGTTGTATAGCACTCCTCTGCATGTGGCCACAAGAACAGGCAACACCATCATTGTGGAGTATCTGCTGGAATGCGGTGCCAAGCTCAACTGCCAGGACAGGGTAGGCAGCGTGTTTCATACTTTTCATCATCTCTGTATTTCATTTCTGTCACTGATACAGTTTTCCCTACTCTAAGGAAGGGGACACAGCCCTGCACGATGCAGTGCAGCTCAACAGATACAAAATAGTGAAGCTGCTCATAGCTGCAGGAGCTGACACAAAAATAAAAAATCATGTGAGTTTTTTCACCTGTCCTTTAGGAGCTTAAATGATTTCAAAGGATATGTATTGATTGTATTGTAAGATAGGTTGTTAACACTGTGCGTGTGTTACAGGAGGGAGTGACAGCAGTCCAACAGGTAAAACAATGGCAGTTTGACATCATGGAGACCCTGCAGAGTCTGGTGCCGCCTGAAAACACCTCGAGAGAGGAGTGACAGCTGTACATCTACTTATATATTCTTAATAACCTCCCTTTCTATCTGTCTTGGGTTCAAAATTCATTCTGTATTCCACTGTAGGTTTGAGCACATCATGTTTGAGTACATGCATCATCCTATAGGCATGAACAGATGTGAGGTGTGCCCACCATCAAAATCTGCCTTCCCAGGGCACGGCTGTTAAGTCTCTAAGATTAGTTTGAACTGTGACACTAGAAAATGTCAGTCTGATTGATTCAAGATGATCTTCTTATGTTTAAAAAGAAGAAGAAAAACATAAGAATGGGGGAAAAGAAAACGTTGAATTTCTCAAACCTTGCTTTATGATCTGAAGAGCACTCTCATGGATGTTTCATGTCTGATTTATAATGCCTTTGTAAGTTGAATAACATTAATAGATAGTGTTCTACAGAGGCTACATTTGAGTATAGACCAAGCGACCCTTGTTTTATAGCACACAGTAGCACTGTGTTTCAAGACGTCAGCTGACGATAGCAGAGATGGCTGGTATGCCCCCGCTAAAGTCAGGGATTCAAGGGGAGCTCAGTGGACATATTTTCCTTCTATCATCAGTGGCTCAAATGTTCCTAAGGGAGGTTGGTCATTCAAAGCAGGGAAACCAAAAACTTGCTTCCCAGGCTCATGATATAGTTGTGTATGTGTAATTAATCATTATAAATACTGCCATTAATTTCAAGAGCACATTATATGCAACAAATATTGTCCTACTGCTATATTTTTCATAACATGAATGTAAAAAGCTGTTTTGAAAGGCGTGTCGCTCTGCTATACACCGATATGTTTGTTGGAGACAATTCATCAGATACATTATCAGCCACACACCATATTTCCTGTTCCAAGCAGGGCTGTGTTAACTGTCAGGGACTTAAGTGGAGACTGGAATATTGTTTTCAATACAAGGTTGTCTACACTATGTCAAATGTGTTGTCACCTTTTCTGTCAATCTGACCCTAAACAGAGATATCATCACTATAACATAGTTCATGTACCAGCAAGAAAAAAAATAACTCCCCTCTTAAATCTGTTGGACTCATACATGTTTTACAGCTTTAGTTCTGTCGTTTTCAATTCCATGTGAACTACAAGCAGCATGCTGCTGTGCTGTAATGTTGCTGAGGGCTGGAGTGGTGCAGAATGAGAAGGGGGATGGGAGTGAAACTGGAGGCTTCTGCTTCATGCTGTGTCGCAGCCAAAACCAGAGGAACATGTCTATCCATGAAACTGTAAAAACTCCTTCATGAAAACTCCTTACTATGGCTGCAAATGTCACACAATTTGCCCACTGTGTTCAAAGATCAGGAATGGCTGCATTATCATCTCAAAACGAACTACTTTGTTGAATTACCGTGTCCAAGTCCAGTACTGTGATATTTGCTGAAAAACATGTTTCTTTTTGAACACAAGGTTTTATTAAACACATCAACCGTTTACCACCTATGTGATACATACTCAGACCTATTCCAGGAGAATGAGAGGATACTATGCAGTAGTTTTCTCTAAGAGCACTCAAAGCAACATTATAGTTACTGAAAAAAAGGTAACCATGGCAATGATATTTCCAGGCAGGTGAAAGTCCGGAGAGGCACGCTTTTAAAGCACCATTTGTTTCCAGTTGGAAATGGATGTGTGATTCTGGTGTATACAGTTCCACTCAGGCAGGAGTGTGTAGGCAAAAGAGGCTTGAGCAGGCGTTGTCTCTGATATAGTGGAAAAGAAAAATACTATTACATGATTTGAAATGCAGCATATTACGCACTTTGCACACACAGCAAAGATTTTAGTACCATTGTGTGCTTGTGGATGGTGATACTGGACCATGCACTGGTCTGCATTTCTGTCTCTAATGTTATCTTCAATCTTTATGATTGCAGCATACTGACGTTCCAAAGGGGGTATTCAAAGCAAGCAACAGTATGGGTTCACAATATTGAGTATTGATTTTTTTTTCTTCTTCATAGAATATGACAACAATGAAAACTGGTAACTGCAATAATCCAGACTAGAGACTTCAGGAATATTTACAACAGAATCTCATATCAATTCCCAGTTTGATCTTCACTCTTTTTGTTTTTCTTGCACACTAAAGCCTTATTGATTTGTCTTTATTGTTCAGCTGTAAGAAATAACATATGTAGCTCATGTTGACTGCTCCAGGCTTCCTTACCTACAGTATCATTTGATTGTCTTTGGTTGAAGTTCCATGAAGGCAACCCTAGACAAGCCACGTCTACAATGCTTTGTAAGGCCTATTAACTGTTCAAGTACACTGAATTTATCTGTAATCACAGACTAGTTGCGATTGTACAAAGGTTAATAAATTATTTAAAGTCTTTTAAAATTTTAAATGACTAAGTAACACCATTATGTACCTCTCATGACACGATTATGTCTTGATGCATTTGATAGATCAGAGCAAACACCATCAACAGTAAATATCTATACACTTCACAAAAAGACATACATTAGCATTACGTACTTTTAAGGATATATCTGATTGATCAATTCTTTCATTCAGCTGCCTCATTTATGTCCCTAAAACAATCTATTTAATCATTATTATTTATCAAGTTTGAGGATGTCCAGTCAACCAGGTTTTTCAGGTTGTACAGGGGAAAGCATGAGAGAAGTATCCAGTTAAATCTCCATGATTTCCACTGGGAGTGGGAGGTTTATTAGAGGAGAGCTGCTGGACTCGTGAGTGATGGGAGCTGAAACTCAGCACCAGCTTAGCAACGTGTCTCTCAGAGTGAAGGCAATCTTCAAACAGACCTCGAATTCATTAGGATGACAGACACTTTAGGGCAAATGATGCAGAGGAGAAGGGAAAGGGAGGGCACGTCATCTGTGTCATCCGATTTTCAGACGGACACCCTTGAACTATAGTACTTTTGTACCAAAACATTTTTAAGGCAAACGTGAATACTGATCTTTAAAAAGACAAACACCAGTGGAAAAAATGCATTCCTTGAATGATACAGTTTGCAGCAGCACTGTTGCACTCTCTGTCATGATGGATTGCAGCATTTTTTGAGGTGAGTATATCTAATTAGTGGCTAATTGTCTTCCCCATACAGACTTACAACACTACACCTCCTCAGCTAATACAGGAAAAAACCTCTTTAAAGTACCAGATGTGCAACGAAATGCTAAAAAGAGGCCTCCCATATTCTGTTGTTTGGTGAATGAAAGCTAACTGTTCTAAAGCAAAACACTAAGACACTGTTTATGAGTACAATATTCAGAACAAGAGAAAAACAGCAGAATTTGCTGCTTACATGACTTGTGAAGTTAAAGGTGTGCTTCATGGTTTTGTGCATTTCAAATCAGTCTTACAGAAATCCATTGTTTGGTCAAATTGCATGTGCATTCCAAGTCACTGTGAAGGCTAAGCAAAAAAGATGCAGAAAAAAATAGTGAAAGACAGCGAGAGAAGAGCTGGAGGGGAGTATACAAGTACACATCCCTGAGGCCCTCCTGGAAGGTGCTGGAACCCTGACTGTTTCTCCTCCAGGGTCACGACAGTCAAAGTGCCAGACTGCGAGCGTTGGTGGCTGAAGCCTGCGCCCGCTGCACCACTCCTGAACACTTCTCTCTCTTCTGCAGCTTGTGGTTTTGAAACAAGCCTTCATTTCGTGGGACACCATGAGCTCCGTCTGGGAAAGTCAATAGCCCTGGAAGACCAGACACAGGGCATTATGACCAACGAAAGAGAGACAATATTGACCTCATGATGGCCGAGCTAATCCATTAGTGTGACAGACTTACCATATCCCTCAACACGTCCGTCTTTGAATTCTCCTTCAAACTTCATGCCATCGTAACGACTGAAGATTCCTGTGCCTTGAAACTTTCCCTGTGCAAATTCTCCTTCGTACCTGACATTGGCAATAAAAGAGCAGGGTTAATAAAGGCACGGTGTCATTTATAACCTAATTAAGGACAAACTTTATCTTCTTTCTTTCTTTCGTCTCACTCTTGCTTAACACACCTGGATCCATCTGTAAATAGCAGAACGCCAGAGCCATGGAAGAGTCCATTGTCAAACTGGCCTGTGTAGCAGGTTCCGTCCTGAAACTTGAGCTGGCCAACACCATGCCTCCGACCTGGAAAATCACACAACATCAGAGTGAGTAATGGCTCAAACTTCAAACAGATGATGGACACACAAGAGATTGATACCATTTGCAGATGCACACCATATCTACACGAGTGTCATCATGCCTCATCTAACCACTTAGCCTCTTTCGGATTATTCTTTCGTAATAGTGCGTAACATACTGTAAGAGACGACCAATCGAGCGTGGCATTTGAACTTGCAATGCGGCTCAGGGTTTTATATTCACTTGGTATCGTAGAGCCACTACATATGTCACACGAGTCAGTACGTGCCTGGATTTAAGTATCCTTCCCCCCCTCTCTGTCAGCTAAAGGTTTACCACTGAATTAGGAGTCCCATCTGCCTCCTGTGCGGTGGGAATTACAGCACTCTAATCCAGCAGATTTTTTAGCAGGGATTTCTACTTTAGGATCCAGACTGTGAAAACAGTCAAGGAATGTTCTTGCATTCCTCTTCTAGCAGCCTATGATCCATTACTAAAGCTTATAATCATGTCAGAGGGCACACCTACAAGTTTCTGCTACATCTAGCTTGCACCTTCAATTGCCACGGTGGGAAAGTGGGTGAAGGGTGCACAAGTTAAAATGATGTGGACAGTGTTTCATTGGCCTTCCAGCAGCTAAAAATCATCACCAAACCACTTGTGAAAAAAGACAACATTCAAAAAAAAAAATGGATGATGTTTTTTTCTGGTGTTTCCATTGATTTGGTTTCACTGCAGCAGCTGACATAGTCCTCTCTAAGATTCCCCAAACAGGTCCAAAGTCTAATCCAGAAGATTTGACAAAGCCAGAGCTTTTAAATCTGGCTCTGTTCGTCATGGGTTGCCAATGCCAGCTAATTGGGATTTGACTAAATAGCTTGAGCTTGCATGTCACTATAGCATCACTGAGGGTTTGAGCAAGAGTTAAAGCAGCACAAGCATCCTCATAATCTTTACTACAATGGAAATTTTTGATATTTCCTCTTTACAAACAGATTTCCCTTTTTAGTATGTCCATACCGGTTCATGAACAGAAGATTCTTGCTCCCTCTGGTATTTGCATTTGTTTCTGCAAGCTTCCGCATAATAACATTATCTAATACGACGACATCAATAACAGTACTTTGTTTGTGTCTGTGTAGCCTAGAGTTTCCAAATGAAGACAACTGTAAACACCTTCTTATCCAGGACTGATGATTTAATGAGCATCAAGCCCATAGTGAGACTGAGGGTCATTACTGTAGATAATGTCACAAGTCTTACTCACAGAGGCTGACTGATAGCATGTTATTCACACATCATTCTCCTCAGGCCATTAAATATGGTCACAATTTGGCTTCAAGTGTGCATGAGGCCATCTATTAATACAAGAAATATGAGTCAAGCTTGATTTATGTAAATTTATGTGTAATCCTATTCCTTTAGGAAAGTAAAAACATGCATAAGGGAAGCTAGAAAAATCACCTGCAACTATTAATAAGAACTAATAATATAAATTTTGAGGGATATAGGGAGACTTATGTCTAAATATTTCCCAATCTATCAGCGTCTCATCATTCCCTTTCACGCAGCTGATAACTAACACAAATGATGCCTTGGAGACACATTATGAGGACTAGGTGTGCAGTTCAAAAGGTTCCAGTGAGTCAGTGAGGCTTCAGACAAAGTTAATTTATGACTGAGAATAAGGAATATCTTGCCTTCTTTCCACTCGCCATGGTACTCTTCTCCACTGGCGTAGGTGAAAGATCCTCTGGTCAGAGTCATGTCACCCCTGTTTTCAACAAACACACTTGTTATAAAAGGCAAAAGAACCAAACAACATATTTATATTGGTGACAGGCAGATTATATCTAAAAGTAAAACACACCACAGTTTTCGGGAGGAGAGAGGCTGAGAGAGAGTAAGGGTGTGTGTCTGCAAGCATCTGCCCTTATGAGGTGACTTTGAGGAAACCACTAAGTCTCTTCCAGCTCTAAGATGATATTCTTTAACTGACCAGTACCTCTGACCTCACTAGAGGGAAGCAAGTGAAGAGAGAATTTTCCCCTAATGGGATTGTCATGAGGGTGCTGACAACATCCACGCCAGTGTCCATGAAACAGAGAACTGTCTCTTTAGGACATAATGTTACAGTTGTTGATCATTTACTTATATAATGCTCCAGTCCAGCTGCGTATTCATGGCACAATGCTGATAAAAGCAGATCTCAGGCTGCATGTGGTTTAAGAACACACAAACATCATTTGGCACCACCTTTGATCGGTGAAATGAATAAAGAAAGAGAACAAACATGCAGGCTCAGTATCATAGCCTACAGGCTCATGTGACAAGTATTTAATTTGTTTAGTTACAGTACAAAACAGGATAATTTTGCAGGATATGCAGCATTCACTATTGCTACATAGCTGAAGAAGGTTTTCCTGCCATCTGCTTTTAAATAGGGAGGAAATTAATGTCAGAAATGTTGTGGGAAAAGCCTTAGTGTAGTTGCAATGTCACTGTAGTTGACTTTTTTTTTTTTAGTGTGGGTCGAGTTACTCCAGATCCTCTGTCAACCCAGTTGTATGGTGGTGGCTGATGTTAAACGCCTTCTGTAAAGGGACAGACTGGAAAACGTGACAGGAGCATGACAACAGACGTAAACAAAGGCTTGTCGCATGGGTCCCATTTGAAAATGATGTTGAATGGCTGTCTTGCTTTCAAACAGAATGGCAGTCAGGTGTAATTTTACCCAAGCGCTCGCCACTGAATACATAATTCATCAGTTCACGCAAAGACTGAAACAGTGTCTGACGTTATTGTAAATATCCAACTTGTGAATGGCTGTCAATATGTGTCGATCAGTGCCGCTTTTAGATACATGTTGCTGAATAAGAGCTACGGTCCATGTAAACCGACTGTAACCTCTAGCAGCACAACTATGAACGAAAAGCGACAACACCTAATAATGTTATAATTTAGGCCTACCTGTACACTACGTTTGTCGTCTCTGAAGCATGGAATCACCGTACAAGAGCGGAGGGGCGTAAAAATATATGAAAACACCAGCTGAGAAACGTATGCCGCATTCAGGTGGTCTTCGTAAGCTCCTTCATCCGAGCTCAAAGGTCTTAAAGGATATTCACACAGGCTCCAGGTGCGCTTGCTCACACTAGTGATAAGAAAATCTGCTGCAAAGAGCGTTTTAGTGACCTTTGTTTTATTATTAAGAGCTGCTGTGTTGCAACAGCTACATAAACTGGGACATATAGCCTATTCCTACTACGAAATTAAAAATCACATAGTTTAACTCGGTTCATATGCCCTGTGATAAAAACTCAAGTCATCGGAGCTCATATGTAAACCTATTTCCTTTCTACAAGCCGTGTTTTTTGTTTTGTTGTGTTGGTGTTCACGTTCATGCGCTGTAGATGCGCTTCATCTCAGGATTCCAACAATTCCGACGGCACTTCGGCACTTGAAGGCAGCACTATCATTGCAGCCTGACCGCCGCGCTGTTTCATTGCATGACTGTTGTTGGCCCTCATTGAAAACTTTCTCTGATTGGCCTGGTGTGCTACAGCTTGGAGAGAGTGGCAGACATATTTATAAAAGCCATTTTTTTCTGAAGCTTCCTGAAGCGCTCAACACTACAACCGACAAGACCAGCCCACAGTTTAATTGGCTTTTTCCCTTGGCGACATTATATGTAATGTGTGAGCCATAATACTGCATATTTTAGTGAAGTATAAAATAGCCTATGTTATTATTCTTTGTATGTTCTTATTCTTACTATACCACAGTCAACACCATATACTTTATATGCAGTCAGTGGTAAGTATAGGACTCAGGTAAAATGTTTTCACTAGGCAAGTGCACAATATAAACATATTTTTTTGCCATTCCTTTGCCATAAGATTGTCTTTTAGTGTAACTCCTACAAAATATCTTAAATAGTACGTGATATTTCCAGGATAGCATTTATTACTATTTATTACTCGTGCATGTGGCTACTGTTTACATACTAATATCTGAAAAGCTAGATTGCTACTGTGCCTAAAAATCTAATTGGGCTACTGCTACATGTAAAACCAGACACACGTTAAGTAAATCGCAGACAGTTATAACCAAACTATTCCAGTAAATATGAAATCAAAAATGATTGCTGCAATATTTAGTAACTATGCCCCCAAATAATTTAAGATAAAGCCAGGGTCTTAGCTGTGGGCCCTTTTGAATATATTTACATATTTTTTTAATGGTAAATTACTTTTTTTGATATTATTTAGGATTATTTAATTTTGTGTAGGCTATATTTTACACTGTTAGGCACCACAACACTAAGGCATGTGCAAACCTACTTGGCAATAAACTTGCTTCTGACTCTGATTGAGGCGGGCAAATGTCATAGAATATTTATTTATGTGTATATTTCTTCACCCAATTACTGACGTGTGTATTCACTAATTAAATTAGACTGGTTTGGTGACTTTGTGACAGAAACCTGTGAGCATTTCCCTCCGGAGAGATTTCTTCCTGTACGTGGGGCGCGCGCGTTCACAACAGGCAGAGTGCTTCCTCTTTCCGTGCGGGTGCCCGCCAGACAGAGAAGAACGATAGAAAATGGCGAGTCAGTGTAAAAGGCAGCAATGCACAATCGACAGGCGCGACTTTCGGCAGGAACTTGACTCGTGGCGACACAGACTCATTCACTGTGTAGGTAAGGAGAATGCAAGCTACACAGGGTACGGTTTTACAGTTTGAATTTCGTCTCTGTGTGACCGATATCGGTGTAAATAACCATCTATTACCGCACTCACTCGGGCATCTCCGAGCGACTTTTTGTCCTCAACTGTTTCCTTCTCCCGGCTGCTAGTCTGAGCCGATAGTTCAGTGTTGCAGTTTGAGACAATTTTGCAATACTTCTCAGGTGTTCTTCCTGTTTTTATTGTTCCAAAAGACGAATTGTAGACTTTAGTTATCTACTGGCGGAACGTTAGTTTGTTTAAAGGGCACCGTGCTTGTTTTAAAGGGAGTGTCGCACAGGAATTATATGCGTTGCGTCGGCCAAACTGCAGACCCTGCTTTGCGCGTTCACGTATGATGATACTGTATTTTGGATGGGGGAGGGCGATGTGTGCCTGTTGTGGATGTTAACATTTAGCTTTAGTTGCCTCTCTCAATTCATCTCTCCTGGGCGCGCATTACTGCAATGAGGAAGTGACTGGGACCCCGCTGCTGTGGGAGTTTCCATTTTCGACGGAAACTAATAAACTCCTTTAAGGTTTGTTAGTGTCTGAGGCCCCTTAAAACACATAATTAAAAAAGCGCAGTGTCGGTTTTTATTTGTTGCTTCTAGGGTTTGAAGCTCTTAGTATTGTGTATATTTGTGTGGGGTAGGTTGGAGGATTGAGGTGGAAGCTAAACTATAATTTTGTGTTATTGTTGCTAAAAAAATAATATTAGGAGCAAGCACATAACCTGCAGCAGGGGTCAGGACTGGTAGAGCTTTAAATGCTCAGGTTAGGAGGATTGAAGTACCCCACATAAAACTGGCTACACAAGTTAATTTAACTGCATCTCACATGTGTCCTCATTGGTCTGTGGTGCAGTATATGTGCTATCTAGGGCATATATCCTGCTGCTGAGCATATTATTTATTGTAAACAAGTGTAGCATTCCTCTTCATGCATGCATATCCTGCTATTTGGTTCGTCTTCAGTACACAGGATGCGAGTACATTATAAACAAGATAAAGTAGAGATAAAAGCCACAGTTATTGTTGCCAAATTATGTGTGATTACAGACATCAGTAGCAACAACAGTACTGGAGATCAACTGCAGCAAATTTTCCTTTAAAAGCTTTGTCGTACTCTCCCCTTATTTCCCTCTTGTATGTGCAACAATTTAAGACGAAGCTCTTATGCAGCTTGTGAAGCTGAAAATGAATGTTACTTTCTCTTTACCATCCTTTATTTACTACTCATTTACATGATCTCTGTTTGTGTATTATACCCGTGTTTGATATTGCAGGACATGCCTCGTGTGATGTGAAATAATTTGTAAAACAAATTGACATTGCTGCTGTAAGATTGTTGACTATGGCTGTTTTCCTGAAACTGTTGATGGATATAACATATTCCTCCATCAGTGATAGAGTTTGTAATTCTCTGAGTATTCATTCTCTTCCACTATACATATGGATAGTTGGTCCAAATTTAAGACAGCGGTTATAAACACGCCAAACCTAGGACTGTTCAGTTTCGACAGAAATGCTTGAAGAAGAGGTAGAAGCCATTTTTAAATCCATGCCTTGCCACCCTCCTTCTTGTGACTCGGTAACATAGCAACAGCCGCTGTGGATGCTAAGCACCATCACACACAGATTGATGAAGCAAATGAGGAGGAGAGAGTTGCCAGGTTATCCCAATGTTTACTATCAAATTAGCTCTTTATGTTCTATATTTAAACTGGATAATGTATTTGAGTTATTCTCACTTTTATCCATCTCATAGGGAAATATGGAACACATTGTTTTCTGTACTGGCACATTAAGTAATGCAACATGCTGCAGAATCCCTATTTTTGCTTTAATAGAAAAGAAAGTGCATACAGCCTGGGGTCTGTATGCACAATCCAGTGGCAAACAACCGGCTCTCTTAAGTACAGAGAATTCTGCTGGAAGAGTGTGATAACGCTTTTTTTATTACACCAGCTCAGAAAAAACATCTTTCAGAGGGCTCAACATACTGGCGACAGTGTGGTTTAGTGAATGACACTCATTATCATATTTTTTGGGACTGCAATGTAACTCATTCCTTTTGGCAGGACATACATAAGGTTATAGAGAATGTCCTTGATATCAAGATTCTGTTTGGGTTTGATATACCAAGGCCAATTGCCTGCAAACATGACCTTAGTAACGGAGTGTAAGAAGCGGCGCAAGTAAGAAAACAATAACAAGAGAATGGTTACAGCCTGAACCGCCTGTATTACAAGACTTTATTGAAAATATGAAGGACATTTATGTAATGGAGAAATTGACCTTTTCTTTAAAGGTGCAAGTAAGCATATTTCAGTCATATTGGGTAAAGGGATACAATACTTTAGTGCCATTGAACCTGGCTATTTTATTTTATAATTCTTCGGGTGTAAATAATAGACTAAATAATTTCCCTACCATTATCATCTTAAGGAAATCAATGAATATGATGTGTTTTTGTGCTGTAAACAAGTTGTCTCCAGTATGTCCCAACATCTCCTTACCCGTTTATTTGTTTATTTTTTGTTTGTATGTTTTATTTTGCTTTGTACTTTTTTTTTTTTTTAAAATAGTTTGTGCTTATATATTTACAAAAATAGTTAAGATGAGAAAGGTCTTTGGTGTAAAATGGAATTACTTGAAATACTCTCAAAAGCTATTAACGTAATTGCAAGCTATCTTCATTTCTAAATGATTTGCTCACGTCTGTGTTCAGAAAGTTTTGAAAATTCACAGCATAAATAGACACCGTGGTCTCTGTTGCAGTGTGCTGTATTTTGTTTGTTAGTTTTTTATAATGATTTCTTTCTAAATAGTACTGAAAATGATTGAGTAGAATGTTTTTGTACTTTTTTTTTTGTAAAATAAAATCAAAACTTAAAGAAATAGTGCAAACATAGATAAACACACCCACTGATTCAATTGTCAGTCTGTGTCTCCAGTAAAGATTTGTGCAGTTTATGCCATATATTTTACAAATTTAATGCCCAAACATGCATGTATGCAGTGTTTACGCCATGATTTTTGGTAGAATGTAAAAGAGAATTTGAAATAGCGTTTATACCACAGTGCACTTCGACTCATTTAAAACTCAGAACACTACTTCTGAAGATGCTGATCTCAAAATGTCACATTCAATCAGTCTCACATAAAATGGCCGCCATGCTTGGGTCTTGTTGAAATATGTAATGTATGTACAAGGAGTGAGTTAAGTTTTTGACTTTGTGTTAAAGGAGTAGCTGTGTAAATCTGTTTAAAATTTATGTGGTGTTTTATGTTAAAACTTTGAGTTTGTGGCTTATTTAGAGCTGGTTAGATACCAAATTCTTAATTAGAAAGAGCAAATGAAGCAAAATAATAAAGACTAGCTAAATCTGACAGCCCACTGCTTGTGACTGTCACTCATAGACTAGTTTAACCAAAGCACCAAACGTGGGTAGATTTTCTGTTTGGTGAATAAATCTCGGAAGGCTCTCCGCCACTATGGCGGTTTGTACCAAAATAGTCATGTAATAAAATACCTGGCATGATGGCTCGGAGGAAATTACTCATGTTTGTCCCTATACAGTGTAGATATGCACAACATATGTGTTTTTTATGCATGTCTAAACAGTGCCGCAAAACTGTAGGAGCGCTTGAGATGGTCTGAGGGGCAGGAACGCCAGCTGCAGACTGTCTTGAACACTCCTAGTTTTACGGCACTGTTTACCATACATGTTAGTGTGGCTCAGTCTATTTCTTGAAAATGCCCACTAAAGCTGCAGAGTCCAAGCATATAGTTGACGCATGCTTCAATAAAACTCCAATAGTATGATCTTCGTTTCAATCGTTTATGGAAAACTTTCTTCTTAAGGCCCAAACGCACTGGGAGCGATAATTGACACGCGTCAGATGATGTGTGTCAATTGATGCTCCTATGGCGCACTGCAAGCATCAGATTTGAAATTCCAACACCACAGAACCAACACAGATTTGTCATTTTGTATTAACTGCTGCATTAGTTGGATGTAATGACTGAATGAAAAGGAGAAATGCAGAAGATGATAATGAAACTGAAACTAAGAGCGTTTGTGTCCACAGTAAATCTGTTGACTGTTTGATGGTTATTTATTTATGCCTTAAAACCTGACTGCTGTGAAATAATCAGAATATAACGTTTTATTTCTGTCATTCAGAGGTTTTGTTCTCACTACTGCTAGCTCTCCTTGCTCGACCATCGCTGGAGTAGGCGCGTCAAGGCAGTTTGACGCGCGTCATGATGTTTCCAGTGCTTGTTCGGCCATTAAAAACAATAGGTGTACTTCAAAACGCGCGCGTCAGACACTTCCAGTGTGTTTAGGCCTTTAAAGTACAAAATAAAAACACACTACACAAGCATGATAAGTATAGTAAGCATGGCAAGAACAATAAGCATGTACATGGCAAACATGGTCAGAGATTAGTGTGCTGTCAAGGCTCCATAGCTTCAACCAAACTATCTAACAAGCACATGCAGTATGTTTTACATTTTAACCTATCAGAAACCAGGGCTGATTGCTATCATTATTGGTCCTAATTAAACATACTGCAACGAAACTATGGAACTGCTTATTATCCATAGCAAATCAGCAAAATCTAAATTATTTACAACTATGTCTCTACTGTATAAATGTCTGTAACATTATGGGACATCAGCCACTCGACATCACAGCTCTCTGCTAAACTGTCACCTGTCTTCAATCTGCTGCGAGCTAATGTTAAAAATGCAATTTAATTTTCTACCTTAAAATTTTAGGTAAAAATATGCTTGGCCGGTGGATTTTTTTTCATCTACCATTCCACTTGGCAGGTGAGTCAAAAAGTTAATTTCGGACACTGAGTAGGGCAATAACTGCACAGATGAATGTTGGCACCGCCTATTTTACCTTGGATTCTTAGTGTGTACCATCAGTGTTAATAATGTATTAGGTGAGCTATCAGTGTGGACTGGTCCAGAAGAAGCTACAATACTAGGTAGGCTGTGTGCTCATTATTGAAAACAAAATGTAGAGAGAATAATAGCTTTCTGACCGGTCACTAGCTCCAAACCCAAGACTGTTCAGTTGGTCACTTCTCCCTTTATGATTGACAAATGTCCCTTGTGTTCAGGCTATAATTGTGAAGCTCCAGAGTACATGACAACAGCATCAGTCTGCTGGCTGCAGAATGGCATATTCTGTCCATGACAACAAGGACATACTTCTGTTTGGCTTTTTGGTGGAGAGGGCTGCATGCCACCACCACCCTGCTGACGCTGAAATGGACATTTTGTCTTTGTGTATTTAATGTGAGCAGTAAAACTGCAGGCCAGAGACAAGGACAATTGTCCCATAGAACAGCAGCAACAATTGTCTGTATGTTTGCCTATACATGTGTTCATGGTCCATCAGCCCCCATATGCAAACTGTGTGGCTGAAAATGTGTGTTTTGTCTAGATTTAGGAAAATTTGGACTGGAACAGCACCAGCTAACATCTGAAAATGTTTGGAATGTGAGTTATTCATATTTGCGTTTGACATGTGGGTGAGTGGGATTAAGGATTTGCTCAAACAAATAACAAGCAAATATCGACATCAGCCAGATTGTCTGATTCATAATTTAAACTTTTGCATGGCCCATTTTCTGTTCCAGTGTGCCCCTTCTGATGGGCTTTTGGCCTACATTTTCCTAATTTGCAAATGGAGCTGGCTGAGGTTTGTTGACATTTTGCGAAACATGACCAACAGCTTTAATGGTTTTGTATGAAATGCACTGTCTTTGACTGTGTGTTTGCTTGAGTGTACACAGTTGTGCGTGCTCCCTCTTTTCTATTTGCCTCAAATCATGGTGGTCTTGTATTTGTTATTCAAAGTTATGCTCTGTGCAGCATTACACCATTTGACTGTCAGTTTGCATCATATCACATTAAGTATTCATGGAGTGTGTTTTTTTGCTGTAGATGTTGCTCAAAGCTGCCACCTCATCTCCCGCTGCATAGCCTGATCCAATTGTATATTGCTTGTAATGAACACAATGTGTAGTAGACAAATGAGATTTCAAGCGCTACTTTGCTCATGTCCGTGTAATGTGTAAGCCTGTCTGTTGACCTACTGTGATTTTTTTTTTTTTTTTTTTTTTTTTATGGATAGCGTGGAAGGCAACAGCACATGCTTTGTAGCTTGTTAGGCATTAGGCTTGGTCTCAATGTGATGGTTTGGCTTTGGATGAAAACAGTCATGAATTGTAGCTCGACTAATTTGTGCAACATTGTCATCTCAGTCTGCACTCGTGTTCACCCCTATTTTACATCTTCATAGAGCTTTGCTCAGGCATCTCAGTGCTTGAGATGCAAAATCATGCAAAATTACACCATCATCAGCATCACAATCTGAATATGGATTAAATTAAAGATTAAAAGATGATGTGTGCAGTCGTAGAAGATGAAAGTGTTGTAAAGGAAAGGTTGTAGCCAAATATGAGAGATTTAGCACAGTTTATTTTGGTTGCACACTGATTTGAGCTTAGGGAAGCTCCTGCTCTGTTAGCCTTGGTCACTCCTTCGTTGAGTTGTAGTATGTGTACAGTAGTCACGGTGGGGGATGGGTTGAGTGGGGGTTGATGCAGCGCTGTGCACCCTCAGCAGCACTAGAGCAGCAAAGGGAAGGGTGGGTCATCCAATGAGAAGAGCACTGCAGTTCGACCATTAAACTAAATGTTATCATTTTAACATGATGTCTTGTCTTGTGATCCTTCAATCGTTGAAATATAAATTCAGACATTTATTCTGTTGATAGATTATAGGAATCTCAGACTTGGTCGGAAATCATGTCCAAGTCTGTCATACTTGTACAGGTGTTTTTATGTATACGTTGTCATTCTGGTGCCTACCAGGCATACAGGCTTCATACTAAAGAATAGATAAAATGCTTGTAGTTCAGATCAGATCAAAACTAGGTCGTATGACAAATTGAAAGTGTTTATAGTTTATAATTCGGAATGGCTACGCTCAGTTTTGAGAAGTCAAAGACATGGTTGGATGCAGCCCCACTCTGATGTTGGAAAGGTATGAGGGGAGGAGTTTCTGCAGCTATTCCACTATCTAACAAGCAGCAGTAGCACTTCAGTGCTTCTTCAGTTTAAAGCTGCCAGTATGCTTCTTCAGAAGAGGAGCTTTCCTGCAGAGCCTGCTTAATATATTCAGGGGCTTGAGTCAATTTATTTTTCATTTTCACACAATTTTGGATATTTTTTTACAACTATGATACAGTGTGTTCCTTACAAAGCATTCTGAATATGATAAAACAAAACTATTGATTTCAAGATTTCTCAGAAATTAGTTGAACAATTGAAACTATAGAATTGAATATTTATCCAGGGGAACCTGTGATTTCAAATTAGGTAACAGTGAGGTCATTATCAAAAATGAAACCTTATTGCATAGTGGGGAGGAAAAAAAACAACTTCTGGAGCTATGTAACAAAGTGAGCTAACAGCTAGCAATGTTTAAAGTACTTTCAGAACCAGCAGCTCTGCGCATCTTTCAGCGTTGCATCCTCCCGCTATCACCACCTGGCATTGAACTGCGTAACTGCACAATGGTTATAGGCTGTATCAACAGTCACATGGTGCTTCAAGCGTTGACACTGGAAAATCAGGTTACATGTTTATAAATGTTTACATTGAGTCACGTCTTTGTGTAGGATTTTCTTAGCTACACTACCAAGCAGCGCAGTACCCACGAAGCACATAGTGCCAGAAATAAGCAGTGAAGAGGGTTTTATCTCACATTATGTGCTGTTCTCAGTGATGTACAGCTAACAAGGTTAGGATTTAGGTCCTAGATCTGTGGGATTTCTATAAGTGCTGGTAGGAAGGACGGGGGTGTCACACACTCCAGCCTTTCCTCTCCTCCTATCTCTTTTTGGTTAGACCCCTTTCAGAATAGATAAGATAAGTCTGAAAATTTCACTTGGCCAAGAGGAATTTCTCTCCTGTCAGCAGGTTTCCTGCATGGAAAGCACTGGTTGAAAGCTAGTCTCTTGCAGGGATGCCCTAATGTAGGGCAGGTTTCTCAGGTGCTTGAGTGCTATCACATAGTCCTGCTTGTTCCTTTTTTTGTTTGTTCCTTGTAGCCAAGTTTGCCTCAGACAAGTTGGTGGGTAAAAAAATCTGGCTGAGAGAATATACTCTTAAATTAATTGTTAAAGTGTCAAAATGATGACACATTTGTCAATACCGTGTTAATAAGGATCCCTGATCATAGAAGAGGATAATAAGTGGAATTGTTTGATGAATAAAAAGGAAACTGCATTGAACTGTTTTATTAATATTGCACTTAAAAGATATGGTCATGAGTTATGGTTTGGTTTGAAATATTCCCCTTAAATAAACTCAATTCAGTTAATTAATATGGTTTTAATTTCATATTTTAAATGGACTATTAGTTTTTTGTTTGAGATTTTAATGCTTTACTATACTGAATGTGAAATAACAGCGGTGATGTTAGTTTCAGCCTTGCTGGATAAATGGAACCTTGTTACTTATTTTTAGGTGTTCGTGACCAAAAGTGTTTGTGACCAAAGTTGAATTCTCTTTGAATTTCAGCAGAGCCTCTCTGTATGTTATTTCATTTTTCATTTCAGTATACCTCTATCAGAATTAAGATGCGCCTTCACTCTAAATTGCCTTGAGGCAAGCTGCAGTATGTGTTTGGAGTAAATAAAAACAAGCCAACAAAGGCTGTAAATAGCAAAATGGTCTTGAATCGTCATACTCCTCTTAGATCGCTGGATGAGTGACATGAATGACTAACTCTGTCCTATAGTTTTAAAAAGAGAAAAATCAGGCGATATGATGGTTACTAATATTTCTGGATAAAAGGACTAAATCTTCTAATGAGCTTCAATGACATGCTGTCACTGCAATTTGGCCTGTAGGCATGTTTTTTCCCATTTTGGCAATGAATGAAGATTTCCAACCTTTTTAACCTGATTTCTTTTCATTAGTCGTCGATAATTTTCAGTATTATTAGGTATTAAGCCCAGTGGCACATAATACTGGGCTCCTTTTTTCTTTTTCTCATTATCACTTTGTACCTCTATACCCAGTGCTTATTATTGTATCTGGAGGCTATCTGATCACTTTACCTCAAACCAGATATGTGTAGCAGTGTCTTCATTATGGCCTAATTCCCTCTTCAACCTAATTAATTGGTAAAAGTTACTTTTAAACAGGAAAATCCTAACTTCACCTTAAAAGCTGAACATTGCTGTGTTTTTCCTGCACCCAAAAGTTAGTGTAGTAACTACAGATTAGAATAAAAATGCACTAAAACATCACTATATTGTGGGTTATTGTGCATTTTGACTGTGGCCATTATTTACTGTTTTATACACTCATTTATTTTGTAGAGCTTGCAAGACAGCTGTACACGCTATCAATATTTTATCCATTGCACACATAGGAAGCTTGCTCTTCTAAATTTAAGTTGCTGGTCCCCAAATGAAAGGGCTCTCTTCATCAGTCTCTACACCAAACTATGCCAGTTTGGTGTGCTAATATTGCCTCAAAGTCGAGTCGTTACAGTATGACACAGTTTTAAATGCCCTAAACTGAATTCCTGAAGAGTAGTTTGATGTCATGGTGCTGCTCTGTCAAACGAAAGTGGATGACCTACTTTTCTCCCCCTGCCTCTGAAATATTTCAGAAATAGGATTGGATAGCTTCAGCTGAAGTCCTGTGCACTAACCCAGAAACAGAGTCACGCTGCAGCTATAGGCAAGGCTGTGTTTCACCACTTCACCCCCCACCCCCTTTTCCCTCTTTATGTTTGGCTGTTGAAAAGTGGGTGGGGATTTGTAGGGAAGCAGAGAGGGCATTTTAACAGATGACAGCTTTTGATTGAATTCACTGTGAGTTAAGAAAGAGAGTGGATGATAAGGGCTGATAATTTTCCCACTTGTTCTCATCTGTGAAGACATACTGTAAGTAGGCCTTTACTGTGATGTGTTGTTGGATGATGAACTTAACACATTTTCATATAGGCTCTTAAGATTTTTAATTTTCAGTGGTACTAATATTTTACATGGCTTTTTAACATTACTGCTGTTGTATGTATTTCTCGCCAGAATGGTTTTATTCATGACTTTTTTATGCCCTTTTAGTGCCCTAGAAGATTTGGAATAGTGTACACTCATTTGAGATTTGGTTCAGAGGACAGATGTTACCTCTGACCTCTTTAGCGCTTGATTTAATGCATGTAGTGGTTTTGAATTGGTTATATTGACCCTGCGGCAGTCAGCCGACATTGCATATTGTGTTAATGCACTGTTAAGTGAAGTCCTGTGCAGCCTAACGCACTATATCTTACAAACAGCTGGGACTGAAGGATACCACTATCCCTGTCAGTAATGCATATAAGCTTTTCTCCTCAGCTTATATACATGGTATAGGATTTCCTTCTATTGCAGACAGCGTTTTGTAAGTTCCTTAAGTGTAGAGTGTTAAAAACTGTCAGGGGATTGTGTGGATTTGTTTTTGGTTGAATTTATGACCCTTTTTAATTGGTACTTGATTCTACAAAATTGTATAGGATACTTTGACAGCATCACAGTCTTGTTCTGGCTGTTTCTTTTTAATGTTACAACATGCAAGCATTCCCAACTCTGTAGGTGCTTCAGTTGCTTGGCAACAGGAGGATGGAGTGCATGTATTTACTGTTGAAGTGAAAACCTGGGGTGAAAGCTGATAATATGTGTTTTAACAGAAGCAGAAGGTTGCTTACGGGGGTTGTCAAGATGAAATAGAAAGGCAAAGATGAGCCTGGTTTTACGTTTTCACGTGAAATGTCAATTATGTACAGAATACTGTACAGATTCTTAACTGATTTTTTTTTCTTCTTCTTGAGTACAAAACATTTGATTTGGGCCCCTGGGCAGATTTGGTTTTCTTAAAACAGTGATACATTTTAAAGCTATGTTGGTTTGAGCACTAATTAAGAGTAAATCGTAACCACTGTTTGGTCAAAATGTAAACGTTCAGTTTGCTGTTGTATGACGACTATTGACAACTGCATATTTATTGAATGTCATGTCTTTCCTCAGGTTTTGAGAGCATTCTCGAAGGGCTGTTTGGTCCAGAGCTGGTAGAAGACCTCAAATTATTTAAGGGTAAGAAATTTCACAGGCCAGTTAAGCACAGCAGATTTCTTATCAAAATATTGGCAATGAGGTTAACATAGAAGAGTATTCTGACATGAATGAGAATTTTGTGGTTTGAGTGTAATCTGTTATCTGGTCAATATGACAATGCTGCTTCATTGTACCATCTGGTACCCCTCTACATTCACTCTTCTCTACAAGACTGCCCCTCTGGCTGCAGAAGAGAAGATGCCTTGTGTTCCTACCAAGTTGGTGTTTTGGATGGCGCATGGCCAGTGTAAAAGTCTACAGTGTCCTACAGACATTTTTACGATGCATTATGTTACTGAGACAATAGTGGGCATTATATGGGTTTTCATTACATTTGCAATGAGAGGACTGTTAAAGTCTAAGTAGACTTTCCACAATAGCAGTTGGGGAGGGCGACTGCTGAAAATGGAGTTGAACCGAATCAATAAATTCTTGATTCAGTCAGTCTCATTAAAACAAATCAAAACACTTTTATTGTGGCTCACTCATTAATGCTATTCATTTCATTTATTCACTCCTTTTCTGCTGTGAAGCACAATTGTCATTCAGTTGTGCACTGAAGAATAACACATTCTGTGATATTATAGTCAGATTCAAACTGAATTTAGGAGGTTTAGGTCAGATTGTATTCATGATAATTAAGAAAAATACAGAATGTTTAAGCAAAATGTACTATATGTAGGTCAGTCAGGCTTAAGAAGAGCTTTTATGTTTTGGTGTGTGATTTTATTTTGTTGTCAGTTTTGTTAAGAAGAAACAAACATTGTTTTTTCTGACACAAAATGGTTACTTTGAATATATTGTTAAATATTACTTATCAAGTAAAAATAGACTTGTTGTTAAGAAACACTAAAAAACAAAGATTTTTGTCAGAGCAATGTATTTCATTGCTTGTTATCTGTTTTGCGTCCACAGACTTAGAGCCTGTAGCAGTGTCTGACTGGTCATTTGATGAAAATTGTCTATTCTGCTGTTTGAGACGAGACAAAGTAAAGGTAAGATTTCTTGTTTTCTGTATTTATTTGTTTACATTTTAGTAATGTCTCAGAATTACATTGTAAAAGTAGCTTTCTTTTTAAATTGTTTTATTTTGTGGCCTTAATGCTTTCAAACCATAACTTTGGCAGAAGAGCACAGGTTATATGATAAAGATCACAATCCAGACGAAGCTATAATGTCAGGAGTACCGCAGGACTTTTATCTGTCTGTCTCGTAGATGATGTATGGTTGAATGGATGTTAAGAGTGCATTAAATGTGCCTTTGCTTACTAATCCATTAGGGTTGCCACACAGAATTACTTCTTACTTAAATGATGTATCAATGTATCCTGCCTAAACAGTTTTGTCATTTAACAGGAACACTTAATTGGCTTAAGCAACGAGGGGCTTGAAGATTCACCCAAACCTCTCCTGGTTAAAGATCAGACCACAATCAGCAGACTAGAGCAACAAGCTGAGGAATTTCTCAATGCAGTCCTCAGCAGAAAAGGTGGGTCGTGATGTCTCAGTGATTAAGTAGTCCAAGCGCATCAGTAATTTGCATTGTTGTGACACTAATGAGCTTAGTAGGCTTTTATTTAAATGTTAATTGTGGCCTGTGGAAAATGACTTAAGCATGTATGTGTTTTTTTTTTTGAAAGGAGGGGTACCACATGGGTTTTTATTCTTAAAATAATCTTACAATGTGGCTGTGAATGTTTAACAATGATTACTTATAGCTCAGTAAAGGAATGCAGATGTAACAATTGCATTTTTCTTTTCTTGACAGATGTGCCAAGTTTCTCAGACCCACACATTCCAGTAGTGGCTCGAGAGATCCTTCAGAGAATGATCCGACAGTTTGCTGCCGAATATACCTCAAAAACCAGCTCCCCTCAGGACAGTTGCTCAGATCCCCAGCCACACTCTGACCAAAGCCTGCCGACCCCACCCTTGCTCTCAGGAGCTCCTCCTACCAGCCCTGCTGCCACCTTAGCTGGGCCTGCACACAACCAGAACCCCGTCCTCAGCAAGCTCCTCATGGCTGACCAGGATGCTCCTCTTGACCTCACAATCAAGAAGCCCCTGGCTGAGCCCAGTGAACAAGGTAGTGTGAACTTAAACACATCGGTAACAGAGCAGCTTATTCAAGACTGACCAGTGCAACAGCACAGTATAAACTTAACATTTAATCTTAATGTTGTTACCTGCCTTTTTTAACAGAAGGAGTCCTTGACTTGTCTATCAAAAAGAATCGCTGTAGCAGCAGCCTGCCATTCCGTAGTCCATGCCTTTCTCCAACCACAACCACAGTCAAAGGGTAAGATAAGTTTCTTTATCTTTTTCTCGTTGGTTTCCAGTTCTTAAGCAGCAATGTTTTGTGTTCTGTGGATATGTTACATTATAGTCTAGAAAAACCATAAAAATAAAAAGCAAAATTTAAGTGATAGGTTGGATTTTTTTTGACATAGGATGGTTCAAGTTACTTGTCATGAGGTCAAAGCATGGATGTTAGCTGAGGCTTGAAAATTAGAGTCCAGAAATTAGAGATCTCTCAGCCATCTGGTGGCTTGATGAAAATGAACAGCAACAAACAGGGTCATGCTAACAGAAATGTTTTCTGCCACAAAGCAACATGAAAGAAGAATCTTTTAATGTGTTTCTGCTCTTTGATTCTTCTCTCAAACCTTACTCCATTGCATCCTGGAAGATGACGTGGAGCCCGTTTTGTATCATGCTGCCTTTTTAAGATTAATCACCTTGCAGACTATAGGTTTATGCAGCTGTCAGCTGTTCATTTTTGTCTGACAGTTCACTGGTATTGCCAGCTGGGGACTGAATGAGCAGCATCTTGTTAGTTTGTTTGTGAGAGCTATTGTGGCTTAAAATGATTCTGTTAGCTGGCCCTCGTTTTTGGTTTCTGTTCATTATTGTCTGGCAAGGCACCGTCTTGTCTGATGATCTATGATTCACTACAGGACTTGTAGCCTCAGTAATAGTCTTGCATCTATATGCAAGGTGAGTAATTTGTAACATCTTCTGTCAAAAAATCTAATTTTATAACTGCAGACGACTGTAATAGATTCCAGAATAAACAAAACCTTAAGAATCTGCTCCTTGAGGACTGAAGCCCTGCACAAATGCAGTGGAAAGTCAATATACATTTTTTTATTTTAAGTGAGGCCTTATTATCATTCCAGAGATTCTCGACACTGGAGTCATTCAGTAGTAGAGGTGTTAAATTGAATTCTTTCACAGTTGCACGTCGTGTTCGTCTCCAAAGGAGAGACTGCATTTTGGTTGTTTTAATAACAAAACATAAACATTGCCTGTATTTCTGTTACCATGTCGGTAATATGGGTAGTTTGCATATCATGCATGCTTTCAATCGACAATCATGCCTATCATTCCTGTAGAGCATAATAACAAATACTAAATCCTTGACAATATACATACCCTTGAAAAACATTCATGCAAATCTAAAGGATTGTTTCCAATTTTAATTGTATTCTCTACGGACAAAAATGAATTGTATCTCAATATCTTTAGCTAAATAATATTTAGTATTTTATTTTGTATTTTGATTATGTTTTGTTTTTCTTGCAAAGCATCTTGATATTGTTTAACTCTAAAGTGCATCCGTGCTTGAGGCTGATATGTAATAATTTCAGTGGCTTTGCATTCTCTACTTCTGCCGCTTTTAGAGCTGATAGGATCTAAAAGTGATCATTCCTAACTCAATAAAGATGCCTCTGATTTTTATCTTACATTGAATATTATGTGCAGCATGCACATTGCTTCATTTTGATATCTACATAAAAACTATCCACATTAAGCTTTATAGAACACTGACTTTAGAAAATAGAATTAAGAGATTTAGATTCTAAAAGGGATAGTTGGGTTTTTTTTTTTTTTTTTGTAAGATCAGCATCAGCACTGTGTTCAGATTCAGCACAGAATCAGAGCTGACCACAGTCCTTTGGCCCCAGACAATGTCCATGCCAATGTCTCTATCAGAGATTAACTTACAATAATAATAATAATAATAATAATAATAATAATAATAATACATATCTTAATTATTTTGGAATTCTTTAACTATCATATACGATTTTATTTCTCGCTAAATTTCTTTCCGTGGTCACACTCAGTCAATCGGGCTTTGAGTTTGGTACACACAACAACCCTCTGCTGGCTTACTCTTTTATTGCTGTGCTTGTTCAGTGGTAACGTCACACACAAAATGTCAAGAGCTATGACTTGCTTTAGTCATTTTGTATTTCATAGTTATTGTGCCCTGCTTAACAGCTACATGCCAAGCTGCCTTACAGCAATGACAATTACCCCCACCCTCCTCTTTCTGGCTATGCTTTTTGAGCCACTGGAATACAAAAACCTTTATGTACTCAGTATATTCCTTTTCTTTGGTTTTATTTTCTTGGTTTCTTTGCCCTTTCTTTTCCGTTTTGTTTCTTATCTCTTATGTTGATGCAAAATTTGTAAACAATCGTCAAGAAAGCAAATAAAAAAATTGTCAAACTTGAGCCTTTTTTGTTCTTAAAAGACACACACACAACCACACAGTCCGTTATTCTAAAAGATAGTGATGTTACCAAAGCAAGGTCATATAATAAAGGAGTGGCCAACATCCTCCCCTCCCCAACCCATCCTCCTTTAGAAAAGAGAAAAGGCACTGTGCAAGCTCTGCTTACACCCAATTTCCTTCCATCCAATCAGGCGATCCTTGAGAGCGGACGGACAAGTCGGACTGTTTATGAGGCGCCTACAGGATGGGAGGAGGAGGGAGAATATCGGCCACTCCACCCGTTATAAGCCTCCTTCGCCTCTCGCATACTCGCTGCACATCAAAGAGGAGGTCGGTCTGGAGAGCGACCCAGAGTCACCTCTCAGCCATAACCACAGCTCCAGACCCACTGACCTCTTCAGCAATGGATCTGCCTCCTGGAATTCCAAAACTCATTTTGGGGCCCTCCTCAAACTCAAAACCAACAGTGAGGCTAGTGAGCATCTTAAAGACATACCCAGGTTATTGGAAGCTGCTGGGCTTTTCTCAAAGTCACTGGCCTATGGTAAAGGAAACCTCCAGGAGGCCTGCCAAGATAGCCTCTCCCTTTCTCATTCATCTTTTGACCTCAAGATTCCCCAGGTGCGAGTTTTGGCCACAGGAACAGACCCATCTTGGGACTCTCTGTCCACAGAGTATTCAGGTTCACTTTGTGATAATGGTCTGGGAAAGAAGCTTCGTTCCATTCTGCCCAGGCAGATTCAGAAAAAGAGCAGTGGAGGTTTTGATGGCTCAGGTTCGGAGAAGGAATACTGGCCTTACGACACCGACCGCCAAGCCTTGGGGGGAAACTATCCCCTGGATTCAGAGTCGGACCTAGGTAACAAACAGCCAAGGAAGAAACGCGGGAGATACCGACAGTACAACACTGAGCTGCTGGAGGAGGCGATTGTGGTGGTGATGGGTGGGAAAATGAGTGTGTCTAAAGCCCAAACGATCTACGGCATTCCACACAGCACCCTGGAATACAAAGTTAAAGAGCGATTGGGGACCTTGAAACATCCCCCTAAAAAGAAAGTGAGGCTGTTAAGCCAGCTAGAGGAACAGGGTGTTTCACGGTCCCTTGAGACTAAAGAACTCCAAAACTTCCAGGACATTGTTTCTGAGAAAAGAGAGAGTTCATCCTCAGAGAACGGGAATGGGTTGAATGATGGAAGCCTCTCACCAAATGAGTGATGTAACAGTAAAGTACTAAAAATGATGTACTTTTTAACCAGACAAATGTTGCATTTGCCAGACAGTGGAAGTTGCTGACTTGTTTTTCCATAAAACCTCAATAGTTGTGTGTAACATTTAAATCAAAATACTCATATTTATTATTAACTTATTTACTTATTATAATTTGGTTATTAATACATTAATATGTGTATATATGGCCATCTATCTTAAACGCTTCACATGCTTGCTATTTGTTAGGAATTTTAAAATACTATATATTGTTAATTTTATTTCATTTATATAGGTTATGATTTGAAGATGACCATTCCTGGCTCCATAGATGTACTCTGAACATTCAGAGTGAAATCATGTCTAAGGAAGTGGCGCCCCTCAGTGTCTTCTCTCAGTACTGTTCAGAGCACTTGGTCATATCTTCAAAGTGAATATATAGTTAATGCAACTTTTTATGTAGGCCCTGAAAATATAGGTGAAAGCATTCTAAGCATACATTATTATAAATTATTGTATCTGTTATTTGTTTATGGAGGACAGTAAAAGTCTCTGTCACTGTTTTGCAAATGCACTTCTATGGCTGAAATAGACACTGGAGATGTAAGGACAAACAGTCCAAACACTATTATATTCTAAATGTGTATTCATTCCAAACACTATAATATCCAAAATATTTTTTTTGTTTGTTTTTTTTTATGTTTTTTTGTTATGTTTTTGAAAATGTTTACTTCTGGTTAACAAAAAATAAGTTCAGTACTATGTTAATGTCAAAGTCTTAAATAATATTTAGGTGCTGTGTTGACATTTTCAGACACTTTTAGCTCCTAAGGTATTTTTTTAATACGAAACAGAACTTTTATCAAGCAATATTAGCAAATAGAGCCTCACTTACAGGCTGCCTGTTTTTTGTTTTATCAAGCTAGCAAGTTAACTAACTTGTTAGCTACCGTTACAATCATGCCTCAGTCCAGACCCAGTTATTTCTCAAGTTATTAAGGCAAAACATTCAATGAAAATGTCTCTTCCTGTGGAGAGGAAAAGTGATTATCACCTTCTGGCAGTAGTATTTGTACTTCAAAGAGAAATGGCTTGGATACTTGAATATATTCATCAAAGGCTACATTTTATTTGAGAGTCTACTTAGATTTGATTTGAGTCAAACTTTATTGGTTCTAATTACTTTTTGTGCAGTTACAGACAAGCCCAGACTTTAAAAAACTAAAGCCCAGACTATTAAAACTGTGAAGATTAAAGTTTGTAGTGTTTTGCTGCATTAAGCCCAAAAACCCGTGATTCCAAAACCACGCTAGTGACTATGTAGTTCTTTTTTTACATTGAGTAGAAGATTTTTTCCTGGAGGAAACCACACAACCATTACCTTGAGATCTTTCTGTTCTGAGTGGCCATACCAAAGCTCAGGTTGACGCCATTTCCTGAAAATGAATACTATGTAGAAGATTGGGTGAAAAATTCATTCAGTGTTTTGCCTGGTGGACTTGACAGAGAGAGCTCCATGTATTACTTCATGGAGTTCACTGCCTCATCCGTTATACTGCTCTACTGGGACACCTCAGTGTGCATTATCCCTTATACCTCAGGACATTCCAGAATATGGGATTATGACCCATTATTCTTTTATCAGGTGGATACACAGCTGTAGCAAATCTTGGTAATTATCTGTTTGCAACTCTTGCATCCTTTCAGAAGTACACAGTGTTGCTTAGATGAACGTGGATGTTTTGATTAAAGAAATGATTGCTTAAGTTTTGACACTTAACATATATTTGCAGCCATATATTACAAAGAATGCCTGCATTATAAACATTTTTAAGTGAGAGATGATTCAAAAGTAACATATAGTTGAGGAACATGCGTGTTCCAGCTAATAGCACTGTAACAATAGAACAAATTCATGTTTGATGGTAAACTTACTATGTTGTAGGGTTTCTCTTATTTAACTGTTTAGTTTGTACACTGCCACACTTTGGTCTAAATGCAGGGATGTTTTAGTTGATTTTTAATGATTTTTTTTTTTTTTTTTGCATTCCTTCACACTCCAAGTTCAAAATGTTCATTATTTTTCATCTGGTTAACCATTAATGAGGTTGATGCCTCAAACCTTTGCTCCTAATCAACATTAATAATCAACAATTTTACACATATTCACAAAATGTTGGAATAACTTTGCTTATATAGGTTGAAAAAACAAAACAAAACCATTGCTTCAAATAGTAAAATCTATTCACTAATTCATTTTCATTAATTAAATTATTCTTGCATTGACAATCATCCAGCATTACTCAAAATCATGCTTTATTTTCTCATTCAGTGTCTAATGCATCTTAATGAATACATTAAAGACATACAAGTGCTTAGTGTTTATTGATAGGTAAGACATGTTCACATTGTTTATCGTAGCAAATCTAATGGTCGACTACCTCATCTGGAAAATCCATATCACAGTTTACTGTTCTCATAGCTGTTTTTATGTAGCAATTTCTCATGCACCCAACACAGTTTATTCTAGAAAGCTTTCAGTAAAGGCAAGTAGCTTACAAGACCAGTTGTCATGGAGATGACAGTAGAAAATCTGTCAAAAAGATTCACCACATGTAAATATCTAAGTGTATCTCTGTAGTGAATTGCACCCTGATCTATTTAATGTTCTATAATTTGTTTTATTTTTGGGATGGGGGAAGGAGGAAGTGTAGGTGCTCTTTGTTGAGACAACTGATGATAAGAGCATTTCTGATTTTTTTTAATTTTTTTTTTTTATTTAGGAACTGTTTTGTTCTTAAAATGGTTTACCTTCCCTTACATACCTGCGCAAACTGATTATATGTTTGGGGAGGAGTTATTTTGTAAATGCAGTATTTATTAATCAATATTTATTAATTAATAGTTTTGTCATCACTTAAGTAACCATGAATGTAAATGGCTTTAATAAAACAAAACATTATTTGCATAAGTGTTTATAGACACATAAGTATATAATGCTTAAAAAGGTATATTAAACTGTCTTACATGATAGATGTGAAGGGAAGACATTGAAGATTGTCCTTTACTTCACACTTGCACAAGTTGGGTATTGTTTGCTTTTGTTTGGTAAATACAATGTACAGGGCAAAAGTCTTTGTGAACTGACAGGATTACCCAGCTGCCAACAGTGTTGCTCTTCAAATGACTAAAGAGTGTCCCTGTCCATAAAAAAATATGTACAGATTTTGTATATTTGATTTAACATTTACAGTGTATAACAGAATGACACTGGGTGTATTTTGCATGATTGGACTAAATCAAATATGACAATGGGAAGTTAGTTGTATATGGTGAAGTTTATCTTTTTGAGATTGTTTAATGGAAAATACTGGAGTGTTGTAGGTGTAATTACTGTCAAGTAAACAATGTGTCAAGGAGATGAACTTTGAACCCGAAATATCTCAAAACCAGTTGAAAATGTGGGTAATGGTTAATGTATGATAAAATACCCTCAGAGTCCATATTTGCCAGAATATTTATATACCTAATGTACAGATGAACATCATAGATGAGTTAACACATCAATGTTTGTGTGCTTGTGAAATGTTGTGGAATTGAAGTATAATTTGGTTTGCTTCTGCTTTTTAGATCAGTTATTTTACTCCTCTGTAAGAAAAAGGCATGTACTTTGTGTCAGTTCCTCACTGCAACGCTATTGCTAAGTGAAACAGAGAGCGAAACCCTCAGGGATGAAACACTTACCACTCTTTATTCAGGTACTCCTCTTGAACTCTTTAGACCTTACCAGCAGGGATGTGAAGTTAATGAGCTTAGCAAAAAAACAAACAAACAAATAAATAAATAAAAAGGTCAGGTTCCACTTGCAGCAAAGGTTATTTTCTAATCTCAAAAATGTATTTTTTAATCTCTAAAAGTTACATTGAGATATTTTGGAATGCTGTACAAATCATTTTATGTTTGGAGCCAAAAAAATCTTAAGTACATGTTTTTACTTTTTCACTCACTCTTTTTATTTTTGTACTTTGTTACACAGTGAATATCAACATAACCTCAGTTGCAGGTAAGATGTTGACTATGAGGTATTTATTTAACACATTTCTCTCTAGTTCACAGTGCCTCAAAAAGGAAGTATTTTATTTAAAAGACTGCTCATGTAACATCCTAAAACTGCGTTCCTGAAAATCTCAATGAAAGTCCTAAGACTCTGCTCACTTAGTGTACATGTATTGTGTTATGCTTCCCACTTCAAAGGTTGCATTATAACCTGTGTGGTTTAAAGCTGAAATCTGTACTGTTTTTTAACACTATTTTGTTCTCCTATCCATGCATTTAGTGGAGATTGCTAAAACTGTTTCAACAAAGTAAATTGAAAAAATCCACATTCAAGTTACCTGCTTGGTCTATGACATTTCACTTAGCCGGATACCAACAACACTGAGTAGAGCCTTCATACCATGCTTAATTTTAGCTTTTCCACAATCTTTGCTGTAGCAAAGGTGACAACATTTGGAAAATTACAGATGTCAGCTTTACTGTGTCAAAATATTAGTAGCATGGTATTTGGCAATGCAGCATTATTGTATACAAATTTATTGTAAGTTTGTTATTATCAGATGGTTTTAAATAATTAGCATAACATTTAACTTTAATTTTTTTTCTGACTAGTATTGCTCCGCAGTGCACACTGTGTGCAAAGCAATTTCTCTTTTTCATCACTCAACATAGCTTTGTGACATGCTATTTGTTAAAAGGGTCACCTCAGGAATCCAGATGTGGTTTCATTTGTCTGGTCATTTCCTTGTTACAAGACCACAGTGTAGCTAAGAAAGGACTTTTTTAACAAATAAAATTATCTTTTCAGACGGATTATAATATAAATATATTTTTGGCATAATGTGATAGTGTAAATGCTCCAAAGGTATCGGAGGATTTTGTAATAGACCTACCTCGCTGACACAACTTAAGCCAAAAATACAGAAGTACCCCCCCCCCCCCCCAATTAATTACCTGACTAATTTAGATTTGCATTGGCACAAAGAACACCTCACAGGTATTAGAATGACTAATTTTGTTCTGCCACGCCTGTATTGTCATGCTACTGTTCTTATTTTACTGGTTAATTTGTTAAGTTGTTGAGCACTTGTATTTAAATGTTATCCTTTGCACTAGTCATTAAATACATGAAAACTTGACAAAATTGATGTACTCTATATTTGCCCCCAATGTATTTGCTCTTTCAAGTGATAAACATGTGACTTGTTTTAAACAAAGTGGGTCACCATTACTAAATGTCTTGTGCATGTGAAAAAAAATTCTTGATGTATTCTGTAACAAAAAACACCACTGTGCAAAGAAGAAAAATGTATTAGCTGTAACAGTGTAATTGGTCAAGTTCACTGGATGGAAGATTCACTTTTAAAATCACTTATTCTTCTAATAAATATGCAATGATAAATATTGTAATGCATTTGTGAATTATTTCACACACACATTTAATTCCACAACTTTGACAATTTTATCAGGGGCTTTACAGAGATGAAGGGACATTTTTCTGCATAAATATAATAATCACATACAAATTAATAGTATGAATCCTTTTTGCCTCTTCTCAATGTTCAGTTACATCTATCTTGTTCTTTTTCCCCCAGTGAGTCTCCAGACTTGCGTGTTGCAAAGGCAAAAGACCTGCAGTCCACCTCAACACTGGAACAGTTCATGGCCAAACTCTGCCCCCACCATCAGAGACAGATAGTTGATGCCATAAGCTTCCTACAGACGGAGGTCAAGGCACTCACATCCTCCAATACGCAGCAAACCTCTAACTCTACCTCTGGGATCCAGGGAACTGCCTACTCCACTGCAAAACCCAGCGCACTCACCCCTGAGAAGTCATGCTCTGAGCTAAGGTTTCCTAGTGAATCCACTCCTAAATCAGAAGTCCAGGATATGTCCCATTCTATCCCAAGCAGTTGTGCAATGAAAAAAGTTCCAGACACTGCAGTTTCACTGAAAACATCTGTTACTGCTAGCCCTGCTTTGGATCTTCGCAGTCCTGGGTCAGGGAGTAACCAGGTTTTCACCTCCATTGCTAATCCAGTGGACACAGAGAACAACCGTCATGGTGATCATGCACCTCTTAAGATGAAAATCATGAAGACCAGCAATGTTGCTGCTGGTAAGAAGTTGTCATGTGTGCTCACAGCCTCTCTTTCATCTGACTCTGGCACTTTGGAGGACAGACAGGGTAACTCAAATTCATCCAACAGAACAGAGACTCATAGTGCTAGACTAAGCTCCTCTGTAAAAAGACACAATCAGTTTAGTCACACACATCAAGCTAGACAGAGAGAGACTCTTGGGAATGCCAAAGATCTACCAGCAAAACCGTTTTCAGATCATGTGACTCTTCCTGCAGACTCTCCAAGGACTGCCAGGAAGACCATGAAAGCATCCTCTGATCATCAGACCAGGGACTCTTTTAGGGGAATAGTTGACCCTGATCTCGGCCATTGTGACATTGTTTATATTGACAAACCAATTACAGAGTGTTTTAAGGAACAGCAGCGCAACATGCTCCCACGCCGCAATGCCAGAAAAAGCACCAGAGGACATATGTATTCAGATGAAATATGGGAGTTAAAAACTGTCCGTACGTTGGCTGGGAGGGGCAACTGTCCCAATCCAATGCCAGAGTTGATCACATTGGTCACCCCTAAACAAATACTTTCAAAGCCTGAAGGTGTACCACCTGTGGATATGCCTTTTGCTGGAGCATGCAGGGAGGCAATGAATCAACAAATGTCAACAGAAGAGTCAGATGAGAGGGTGATACCAGGAACAGGAGATATGGTGGAGGTAGCAGCCAGTGAAGTAGACATTATAGTTGAAACCAGTCAGACAGATCAATGTCAGAGCAAAGGGCAGTCTGCTCCTCAATCTCCAATAAGCTCTCCAACAGAGAACAGAGAAATGGATGTGGGCGCAGATGTAGAACAGGATACAGCTGCAGATTCAGGGAAAACAACAGGAAGTGAAGAAAGTGATGCTCAGGCACCATTTGAAGCAGAAAAAGATAATGCTGAGCCTCAAGAAGACATACACGAGAATACTGAGCATGTAATATCAGAAAGGATAGAGGAACCATTGGAGAATAATACCATAGAGGAAGCTGAGTCTCAGCTGTCATTGGATAAAATACAGAGCAGTGAGCCCGTTCTCCAACAGAATAGTGCCCCATCACCGTTGAATCAAGATGAGGAAGAGACAGAGGAAACTGAAAGGGAGAGAATACAAGAGGAACAACATCAGGAACTTGAGCCAGAGACACGAATACTCTATGACAACTTTGGAGAGACAGAAAGTTCCAACACCACAGGTTCAGCAGAAGAGGAGATGGTGAGAGAGCAAGAAATTAAAACAGATGAAGCTGTTGACAGTGTTATACCTCTAGAGACCGAAGATGATGATAATGACAATGAATATGATGTGTCCACAAAGACACTTGACACGCTCTTGAAGGAATTACCCCCTTGGCGTAGAAAAAGAGGTGCTTCAGTCCCTCTGCCAAAGCGGTTAAGACAAACAGAAACAGTGATAGTGGGCTATGTTAATGGTAGACCAATATCTTCATCTGACAGAAACCTGCGTCGTAGATCAAGTAACAGCAACAGCAGCTCATCACCTACTAAAAGCCCAGTGAAATCAAGTCAGAATGTTCCCAACAAGGCTTCTGTTGATTCATCTGTTGAAACCAGGAATTTGGAGAAACATGTACCTGAAACACACATGCATGTAGAATCTATTGAGAGTACACCTGTAATTCCACAGGTGACAGGACCATCTTCTGACACATCATCAAGCCCAATGTCGAAATTCCCCTCAAGGACCAAACAAATCCAAAAACAAAAGAGAGTTCAGAGAGATCAGGATTCTGATCAGCCAGTTGATTCTCCCCACAGCACCGAATCCAAACGGCAACTTAGATCAGCCAGCCAGAAGCCAGCTGGAACTTTAGCATCACCACCTTCTTCAAATGTTGTCACTTCCATTTCCTCTCTGGAACCTGCTGCCACCAATGCCCTTCCATTTACAGAGCACCTCCCCTCCCTCGACCCTCCTTCTCCGCCTCCTGTTTCTTCTCCTCCTCTAGTCACGTCATCTCCCCCAGCAGCCGCTGAACAGTCCCAACTCAGCATGGTCCCAGAAACAACTGTGGAATTAAACATTGAAAAAACTCAACCAATAGAGACATCCTCCGAAGAAACACAAAAAACTGAGGTAGAAAGTATTTTCGATGCCAAACAAAAACTAAGGTCTGCAAAGGCTGTAAGTGAGAATGAGAAGCATCAATTTAGCAGTGAGGTATCGAGTCCATTAGAAAATCACAGTCCCGTAAAGACTGAAATGCAAACAAAGAATATGCCATTAAGAGGCAAACGGGCTCTCAGAAAGGAGGCAGAAGCAAATGATTTTGCTTTGCAGCAGAAGCCAAATGTAGCATCTTTAGAAGACAAGTCTGCGAGTGGAGATGATAGCAGTTCTTCCATACCAGACAAACCCACAAGAATGCCATTGAGGAGTGAGAGCAGTAAGGCTGAAATGTCCCACCAGTCTGTTCCTCAGTCATCACCACTGGACAACAAGAAATTGACTTTGAGATCACAAAGATTGACTGCACCTTCTACCAGTGCTCCTTCTATAGCTGGAAGACAGAGTGATGTAGCTTCACCTATCAGAATAATGCCAGAAAGGATAACTAAAGCTCAGGTGAGACCCCCTCCATTACCTGTGCCATCCGTGTTGCCCCACAGCTCCACCATCCCTGTCATTACACCAAGACCTGAGCCCCTCAAACAGAGTGCTAGCAAATTCTTGGAGAGTCTGACTGGTGAAGAAAACCAACAACAAATTACAAACTTGAACATTAGGTATGATAAAATGCAGAAAGGCTGGGTGCAAATGGACAAAGAGGGTCAGCCAGCGACAAAATACAAAAACAAAGCAGACAGACAGGCAGCTATATGGAAAAGTAAACGCAGGGCACGAAAACCAAAGTCTTCAGAGCACCAGAGATACTCACCAGTGCAAATGCTCTTCATGAAAGGCTTTGATCTTACCAGTATTTGTCGCTGGTTCCTTGAATCAACAGAAACAAAGTCCCTTGTCATTGTGAAGAAAGTGAATACACGTCTTCCTTCAGAAACCCAGCTGTGCTTCCACAGCTCGTCTAGTGCTTCAGGGACCTCTCAAGGGGTATTTCCAAGCCTACAGGCAGAGCGCTTAAAGAAACATTTGAAAAAGTTTGCCATTGCCTCTCCTGTAAAGAGCAACCCCAAGAGTCAGAAACTGATTGCCAGAGCACTGGAACAAGAGGCAAATGCAGTCAAAGGGAAGGAGAGAAGAGAACTACCTAGTACTACTCAGACTTTTAATAAGTCACACTCCTCTGCCGAAGCCTGTATGCAAAGAGGTGAATCCCAGAAAGCTTCTGGTAAATCAAAGAATCCAGCCAGTGCAAGGATCTTGAGGAAATACTCTAATATCCGAGAGAAGATGCAGGTTCAGCAAACCAGCAAAGTTAGACTGAAAGACACCTCAAAAAGCTTAAAAGCAAACAATTTGAAAAGGCTGACTACCACAAAGTCTGCCTCCAAATCTAAATTGAAACGACCTCTGAAGGCACAGAAATCAGCCCTACCTGTCAGTAAACAAATGAAAGCGTCTGCAGCAAAAATGGGGAGAAGGATAACACTGGCTGGCAAAAAGGCAACAAAGCATCCCGTTCAAGGAAGGGCGGTCAAGGCGCAGGGCAGTGGTAGACCTCCAAAATATACAACCAGAAAAGAAGAGTTGCCAAAGAGATATTCTCAACGACTAGGTTCTCCTAAAATATCTGAACACAATCCTGTCGACACATCTAAAAGGAAGGCTGACAAAAAACTATTTGAAGCAGAGAAAGCAGAAGTTGAAAAGCCCACTGTGAGTAAAGTGAATGCTGCAAAAATGCAAGCAAAGGAATCATCTCAAAGTACAGTCGCTGAAATGAAAGGTACCGAGAATGCTGTTGAAACCCCACAGCAGAGCGTGGATGTCAAGGTTCCAACGTCACCTGACCAGGTACTGACAAGATCCCAGAGAAAAATGGAGGCGGCAGTCCCTTTGACTGGAAGCCCCAGTCTTGTGTCAAAGAGGGCAAAAAAGTCAATGACATCACAAAATGCATCTCCTAAATCAGTCCGGAAAGCTGAGGAAGCCACATTGACCAGAAAAGGGGCTTTAAAATCCCTGGCAAAGAGAAGTCAGGCAGCCATGTTGCCACGCAGTGCAACAAAGAGAGCTCAGGAGCTTTTAGAGACCCCAGCTAAGCGCACCAGGACATCACACTCAAAATAAAATGGACCTGCAGAGACAGAGAGAGATCGTCTTTATTTAGAGAATTTTGTGATTTTTTTTTTTTCTTTTTATCAGAAGGACCAGAAGTATCTATTTTGTAGTCTTCACCAAACTCTTCAGAGGATACCTTTTTCAGTAGGCAAATGTGTGAAGGAGGAACAGAGATTTTGAAATTCATTAATGCTTTTGTAAAGCTTTGGTGTGAAAATGCAAATGTGATTGTTTGCTGAGCGTTTGCTCTGTGTTCAGGGACTACATATGAGTCCTATATGATGTCTAGCTGATGTAGTTTGCTGTTTGGCTTTATGTTTCAGCACTCTACGACACGGCTGGAGATAACAAAACCTCATTTTAAAAGTAAGAGTAACAAACGTCAAGCTTCCAGCTGTTATAATGGTGACATTAAATCCATTCTTCATCCCGTTTTGTTTCTTTTTTTTTTTGCCATTTTTTGTATATAATTATTGTTTCCGATAATAGCATGCACTGCGTTTACTGAATGACAGAGAATATCAATGTTCAGAGAGCTTGATATGAGAAGGAAGGTCAGCTTTGGATAAAATTTGTACTTACTTGTAAGTAGGCGGTTTGTATCTCCAGCTTGTCTTCCAATCACAACATTGTGAATATGTGACTGTTGTGACCAGGTGCCTTATTTATGAAGTGTAAAGTTATAGAATGTGTTGCTAAATGTGAAAACTCCTGTCCTCTAGTTGTAACAGCTTTCAATTTACTGGAGAGGCAGACAACATTCATTTGCCTCACTGAGGGTGTGTGCAAATAGTTTCCGTTCCGCAGGTTGTGCCTCATGCTTCATCTGTAAATTCTTTATGTTGACTGAGGCATACCTGACAGTTTTATTTTTCTATACCTGTTTTCCCAGAGCATTAACATGAAATTGTTCTTATTATAGTTGTATTAGATGTTTAAAAAAAAGTGTCAGAATTGTTGAAACAGACATGTGCGTTCTGTATGTGTCATGACAAAAGTTTGTATTTTTTATTTCGTTTCTGGTCAGTTTTCATCTTGATGTACCTCTGCAGTCACTTCTGACCATTATGCTCAATTGTTCTTTGAGTGTTTTACCTGCTTCTGCATGTGTAAAGTCTTGTTAATGTGGAGACAGTTGCAGGTGTATTTTAGCAACTCTCTGCAGCTGTTGCCTTCCTACCAACTGAGATCCAGAATTATATTTATGCCCCTGATCTTTGAAAATACTAACCCCATTCAAGACTATGCATGCACGTTTAGTGCCCATCAAAAAGCTATTCTGAAAAATCTGAGAGAGATCTGAGAAAACTTTGGGACAGTGGTTTCTGTATCACTTTGGCAACAATATTTCTGAACAACAAAGGCCTGAAAAGTGTGTACACGTGATCGGTGTTAATGGCCTCTAGCATTAATGGCACATTGCAGGCTTATAAAGTCCTTCCCTTGATTTATTCACAAGTAGGATATCAAGTTTTTGGGGTAGTCTAGTCACACTTCTGAGTTGTGTATCAAAGTACATTGCAGTTTTATTATTATGTTGTTATTTTTTTATTGTCATTGACTGTCAGATGTTCTCATAATGTGAAGTTTCTTTACTTCCACAGTAGTAACTGACTTTAGTATATTGTCAAAGGAAAAATACCATTTTTAGCACAGTGTTATTTTTTTATTAAGGTCATTTCTCTTTAGAGGGTAAATCATCTGTAAATGCAAAACATGTCTGTCATGTTTTTATTGTTATTTAAGAACTCCATGTAGGCTAAAGAATTTAGCAAATCTAAAACAGCCCACCAAATATCAGACTTGAACATGTTTATTCTTTACAGTTGCTATTTAAATATTTTGATTTTGTATATTAGAAAGAAATAACTGCTTTATTTGTGGTAATCCCAAGAATGATACGTCTTTAAGAACTTTGTATTTTTGCTGGAGTTGATATAAAGATGTTTGAATTTTATGTTTGGTTTCTTGACTCGTTTATGCCTGTGTTTAAATGTTCTTTAACCAGACAAAGTTGAACTGCATCTTGGAGAAGGATCCGACAAGGTCTTGTTTGTGGAAAGGAAGGGAATGAAGGGGCACGATGAAGACTGAGCACCTCAGTCTGTTTCATACGAACTAGGTTATAGTGTTCTGAAGTGTCCTGGCATCCCACTGCCTTCCTAATCTCTCCAAGAGCTCTGTCTTTGCAGTGTCTTTGTAGTCTTAACACAATACATTGTATTTTGCTGTTAATTTTATTTTATCCTTAGTTGTGACGCACCTCGTAAAGTCGGTTTCGATATGAGTGCTACAAACTAATCATAGATTACATTTCTCTGATATCCCTGCCGGCGATTGTTTACAGGTTCATGCGATGAATTAATGATATGGACGGTATAAAGAGCCGCAAAGCCATGCGTAATCGTCGTGCGTTATGATAGCTGTTTTGGCTGCTGGAGAACCTCTCCTCTGGGAAACACAATCGGCGGAACGGCACTTTTTATTTCCCGTATGTTTCATTGACAGATTTGAATTGATAAATTCCATTGGAAAACGGCTGGTTCAGGGTGTGTCTTCATCCATTCATGGCTAATCGTGAGAGTGGAAATGAGGCTCGTGCGCCTGCGCCTAGACTGAGATTTATAAAACACAACTGTGCGTACGCACGCTTTATAAATCTCACGAAAAGAATGCGTATGCATATTTCTGCCTTTGTGCACACGGTTTTAGTCATGAGTGCACACAGAGTTTTATCCATGCGGCCCCTAGTGTGGTGTGTTCCGGTGGCAAACGTGTGAAACGCCTTGACATAGCCAATGAAGGTATTTCACATGACAGGGACCTGCCACAACCTGCCACAACCTGCCATACGGCTCTCGGGAAGCTCCTACTGTGGGACAGATGGGTAAGCAGTTGGCCTCCATCACCTCAACCCTGCAGAAAACAGAGCAAATGAACGATGACCTCTCACCAAAACCAACACAACACAAAGAAATTTATCATTCATTCACCTTAATGGTGAAATGCAAAAGTTCTCTGTTTGATACTGCAACAAACTGATGGAACATGACAGTGATACATGGCCCCACATGGTTGCAGCTTTTGATTTCCATCCCTCATGCCATGTGATGCCATACATGATATGTCATGAAACAATCTGTCTTAGGAGTTGGTGATTACTGATTTGCAAGCATCTTTAGCACCCGCACTGAAATCAAATCAGATTGTACTGTGCTGTTTTGGCCTTCCAAAGGGGAAAATGTCCATGCAGTTGAGCTCCTTCATGTGCCGATGCAGGCCACGATCCATCCAAGGTAGTGGTGTTCAGGGACATGTCATATCAACTTACTTGAAACACATCAGAACATCAGTTACTCGAGTGGCAACAACCTGTACTTGTGGATATTTACATGGAGATGGCCCATTTACAGGGAGGGGGACTTGGAATGTCCCACTTTTACAGGATATGAAAAACCTGTAGGAATGGGCCACAGAGAAATAATTTTCTTCCTCTGGACAGTCAAACACTTTGGGCTCGGTGGGTTTTCACACAGTCAAGGCCAAGAAAGCAGCTTTATTCATTTACTCTGCTGCACTGGATCCCTTCTCTTTTGGTAAAAATCAGTTCAATCAGGAAAGACAAGTGAATGAAGCAAAAATAATTGTTTATTATACCGATATTGATGATTAAGTCTTGTCAAAAGTCTTTGGTGCTTAGACTCTACAGGGAGATTTTGTAATCAAGGGACATCAGTCCTGAGCAGAAGCAAGATAAATCCCCCATATAGTCCAGACACTGGTGGTGGTGGCTGATGACTTCTGCTGAGACTGACAAGGCAGATGAGGTTGATGAAGTGATGCACTGATGAATCAGCAAAGACTGGGCGCTGATGGGGAGATCATGGGGCGTGCATGACAGCAACATGAAAGCACTAAGGTAGAGAGGGAGAAAACATATTTAAAAAGGCAACCGCAAAATGATAGGCTGACAATGAAGGTGTGTCAATGTGCTATTGGTTAGATGTGACCAGCTGATGTGAACAGCTCAACTGATGGCCCCTGCAATGACAGCAAGGAAATTATGAGTGAGCATGCCTGATGGATGGGAATGACAGATGGTTTGAAACTACAGACCTGAGCATGCAAAAGATAGTCTTCCTGACTGAATTTTCGCTAAAGCTCCGTTTGGTACGCAGTTAATTCACAGTTGACGGTCACCTCTCCAGTATGTGACGAACTCCAAACAATTACTTCCAACTTATTAAGAACTTCCAAGTTAATTTTTGAAGAAAAAAAAATCAGTAAAAAGGCAATTTAGTAGCTGTTTGTGGAGATTTTGGTTAATCACATGATCTTCATCAGCAGATGGAGTGTGCCATGTTGCTTTTGGAATTGTAAATTTTCAAATTTCAATTTTTTTCCTAATCACTATAAGGACTTATATGTTGCCTTAAAAGTGTAAAGAATTTAAGTTTTCTAAAATAACAAAGACAACCAAAAAACAAAAACAAAAAAACACAACACATTGTTTTAAAAGCACACACATTTAAGTTTAATTAATGAAAAGAGTGGAGGTTTGGTAAACATTTTGTCGGTGGCACTACATACATTCAGCATTATTGGGAGTTTTTCAGTTCAATCCCACCATCAATCCTGTAACATAAAAGCAAACAGACAGAACCCGACCAGGGATACTTCTTAAGTTTTTGCACCAGTTCAATACAACAGAGACATTGTGTCGTTTACAATAACATATTTATGTATATAGTTCATAGGATGGAAAATCTGTGTTTCTGGTCATCGGACCAGATAACTGAATTACATCTCAATATAGCACAAGCACCACTAAGATGTCTACCAGGAAGCTGAATGCACTTATCCAGTACAGATCAGTGCAGAGGAAGGAAAGGAGACATGAAAAGAAAGCCACATTCGACTAAATATGCACCTTTATGAGGCACACAGCCTAAGAATTACAGTGACTGTTCATTAGCGTCCTTTATGAGATCTTCTTTTTAATGTTATTGTACACCACTGGGATCACATCAACAGCATGTAAAACAAAGTTAACATGGGTAGCAATATGAATAGGAGCTCTGTGATGTGGCATTGTACCGAGCTGAGATCTGGGATGTGCAGCCTTTTACACTATAAAGACACTTTTTTTAACATTTAGATCAGCAAAATGGAAAAAACACAATCCCAATCTTCAGGAAGAACAATGCCTTAAGCCATCCTGATGAACTGTCACTTATAAAACAGTATGTGATTTCTATATCTTACATTGGAAACTAAATAACAGCTAAAAGTTACAACTTCATGAATAAGCATAGGTCATATTTATCTATACACATTTATACATTCAGGTATGACTGTTGTGGTCACTATAATTGGCACCGTTTCTTCTTCTTTTTTTTTTTCTTTTTTTTTTTTTGTGGATAGCCAGTCAGAACTGACAAACATTTAAATGTCCAGACCTTTCTCATTTATTATCTGTCAGTAGTAGGCATGTGATGCTTCACACAGTTGCCTCTTCAAACAGATCTAGGATGATATACATACACAGGAAACTTCATCCTATTTCTTCTGGCTTGACAGTAGCTTATGATCAGTTGAGCTTGACTACTTGAACTCTGTTGAACTAAAAACACCTCAACGGACTTCTCTCTATGGCAAACATCTCTCAAATTAAAATGATAGAAATACAACCGAGCACTTCAACAAAATGAACATGAAAACAATCAGAAGCCTTTAAAGTGTGATATGGTAATTACAAGGTAAATTTGAGGGGGACGTGTGTTGATCTCACACACGTCCCAGCTCTGACCTCTCCAGCTCGTGCAGCAAATGAGGAATGTCTGAGCCGGAGAGGAGGAAAACACTGTCGTAACTCGCTATTAAGTGATGTTACAAATACCTTACATATTTTTATGCAATTTTTTATTCATTATTTTACCTTTTTTCATCTTTTTGAAATTTTTGAAAATATCTGAAAGTCAGGAACATTTATGCCTTCCACTTTCTACAGGAAAACGCCTTGAGATAAAATAAATAAAGGAACAAAAACAAGCACAGACTCTCATGAATTAGATGTAATATTCACATGGAAGACAACATATACAATATTAAACATATTTCTAGACCAATACTGCCTCCTATACAACAAGGCCAACCAGCTGCTGTATTTTTGGCCAATTACTGTAATTAATTACCTTGTTGGAACAAGTGAGATCAACAAATAAAAACACCTAGGGAACCACCTGCCATTCCACCAGTCCCAAAGCTTCCAGAAACAGACTTACTCTTTAACATAGAAAAATACTATACCAAAATGAAATACAAATATATATATATTAGAATCTGTTAGGCATTTCTATATAAAGGGTTGTTGGGGAGGGTTTTTTTGGAGTGGGGTGGGGGCTAAAGGAGTTAGGTTACATCATGAAACAAAATATAACAAAAATAAAAACAAATCAATATGGGAAATTAGACGCAACAAAACAAAAAAATCAGAAGATGACTCTGCAACCTTTTGTTTCGTAATAACATTATAATGATATTAAGAAGGTCTACATATTTGTTGGCAAACTTTTCTCCACACATGCAACAGTTTGCAAACGTTTAATACTGCAGGCATCAAGAGGAGCAGGGGCTGAACGGCCTCCTGCTCAAAGGGGGTGGGATTATGCAAATCATCCTAACCCTGAGGCAATGCATGCTGGGGGCACTGGTAACCACTGGGCGCACTGCCAGCACCAGACTGGTTTGCTGTATGAACAGAAGAGATAGTTGCACCACACAGGCCCTCTCACTTCTACTGGTGTTAAGACTGTGTGTGTGCATGTATGTACGGTACGCCATGCATGTGTGATCATGTACTTCGGAGAGGTGTATGACTGTCGTCTTCAGTGCTGCTAGTCAGTGCAGTCTCTATTTTTATGGAGCTTCTATGTAACAGTACCTCACAGCAAACAACTGTGACACCAGACCACCTGGCTTCAAAGCCACGACATCCACACCGGATTATGTGCCACTCTAAACCCTACCTTTCTTTGTTCACTTCTACATGTGCATGTGTCGATGGATGACTGTATCCTGGCAGAGAAGATGTTACACCAAACCAACAACAACTTTAACTGAACCCAAACCATATCCAGCCCAGTCCAGGTAACCCAGCCAAGCTCAACTCAAGATAGCTTTGCCAAATCAAACGGTCCAGCTCTCTCTTTATCCACTTCTTTTCCCCTCTCTTTGACTTTCTCCGCTTCTCTTGTGCCATTCTCAGCCAGGCTGGACCCCACTGTCCTCGCCGCCTCCACAGAGTAAAGATGGTAGATGGTGGTTAGGCTGTCAGAGGCCTCACAGATGGATGGGGAATTCACACTGGGTAATTTGAGTTGGAGGGATGCCTCACTCCGAATGCAACACCTTTGAAATCTCTGGACCTCTTGGAACAATGTTGCAGATACAATGGTTTTGTTGCTGTTGTCACTTCTACATTGTTGCTCATGATGTTGGTTTCTCTGTGTTACTGTAGGTCACACACCCTTGGAAGGGGAGGAAATGTCCTATTTTACAAACATTGTTGTCCATAATATATAGATAGAGGTTTTATATATATTCTTTATAATCTCTCTCTTTCTTCTCTTTCCCTCCCTCGCTCGCTTTCCTCCAGTCCTCTCTCTTCCCTCCTTTCTTTCTTTCTTTCTATCTTCTGCTCAACGGCAGCGGCAGGAAACGTGAGTGAATGGTGCTACATGCAGCCCACGCAGCCACACTTGATGGTCTTTTCCACTTCCTCGCTGAAGGAGGTTCCATCGCTGCATTCAAAGGTGTATTTCCGGCGTTTCATCCGCTGGCTGGCGCAGCAGGCCCCCGTGTCGCAGGCTCCGGTGCAATCCACCCAGGAGACCATGCGTGTTGTCTGGCAGATGGCGTAGCCTCGCTGCACTTGGTAGAAGTCTCGCACAGGTTCCCCTCGGCACTCAGACTCTGGGAAACAGGAAAAACACTCATAGACATTAGTATAAATACTTATCTACTTTTTTGGCTCAAGCCCACAAATATAATTTTCTTTATCTTTGAGATTCCAGATCAAGCAAACCAACCTGTATCACAAAGTTCCCCAGTGAAGCCACTTTCACAGTGACAGTAGGCGTCTCCTGTGTCTGAGATTTGGCAGCGACCATGTTTGCAGGACAGCCGGCGGCAGGGGTTGAACAGCTCCCCTTGTTGGTTACACAGGGCACCGCGGTAACCCTCCACACACTCGCAGCGGTATGACTGACTGTCCAGTGGGATGCACTTTCCATGGACGCATCTAGTAAGGGAATACTCCTTGTTAATGTCTAAGAAGGTGTACCTATTAAATTGATCTTCTGAGAGAAATAACATCATAAATTTGTCCCAGAACAACATATGACACTCTCTATTCTCAGACCCTCAATTCGGATAACGAGAAGATAAAAAACAAAATAACTAGTAGTATGAGAAGAGCATCACTATAAGCTTGGTAACATACTTGCTGCCCTGGCAGGGGTTGGTAGCAGGTTGGTCACAGTGCGGCCCGCTCCAGCCTGGCTGGCAATGGCACACTGGTCCCTGGACCCCATCAGGTTGGCAGATGCCATGTACGCAGTAGATCTTCTTGCAGGGCTCACAGCCCGGTACCACGCCGGGCTTCATCTGGGTTTTGGTAAAGTCCTGGAGCTCGTTGTTGATGTACAGGTTCTGGATACAGCCATGGAAACTGGAACCGTTCTGGATCTGCCAGAGACGGAAAGCGCCAGAGTGTACGTCTACTGGCATACCTGGAGGACGAGGGGAGAAGGAAAGGAGATGATGTTGATTGATATGAAAGCTGGCAAGCGAGATCACAAACAGACAGCTAACACGGGGCTGGTATGAGTGTAATGGAGGAGAGCATTTTCAAACATGTGTGTCCCACAGTGCATTCAGTATGTCAGATTGCAATATGCTACTTTTTATATATTTATTAAAGAAATATTTTGTATTTGCACCACAAGACACATCATCCTTGAAAACAAGGACAGCAAAAGGCAAACAGGTATAGGGAAATGTCTCCTGTAGTGTTGTATGAATGAAGAACAGTACAGCACAACACAGCACATCACAGCACTGAAACAAACTGTACAAATTCAGGGCCACTTCTGAGCAAACCATCATGTTAATCCCAGAATTGGGGCTGAATGGCAACAAAGGTTTGTAATTTTTCAAATTACATGATAAAAGAATGTCAAGAGTGGCTAAATCACACATACAAATAAATACAGTTGCATTTTATGCAAACAAAATCCATGCAAATACGTAACAAACTTAAAAGACTGTGTCTGGTAGTTCTCAGAAAAGTCACTAGAGGGCGGACTTTGCACACTGTAAAAATGTGCTGTAAAGACAATGGATATGTTGGACTATAAAGTGGACATAAGGTTCACTGTGTGTTGTATGATCACTATGGGTAATGAGTCATATTTGAGAAATATGTTTTATCTGTCATGGTGAAATGGGTTACTCATTCATTACAAATTGTGCATACGCTGTATTTAGAGGTGTATGTATATTTTTGTATTGTACATTAATGTGTGGCCCCTAGCAAACACAGTTATGACTGAAGGTGGGGATGGTGTGGTTGGAGGATAGGGTTTGGGTGGAGGTAGGACTGGGTTGCATAGCTGAGGGGAGGGGTTGGTTGCGGTGGTGACAAAGCGATGGGGGAGGGGAGGTGATTGACAGTAGTGTAGTAGTTAAGAGTGCCTGCAGAGGAGGGAGGTGTGTTCTGGAGAGGGCCCCTACCCCCCACATATAGTGGAGCCTCCCCGTTGAGGGGCCGCACCGCCCCAAAGCTGTCCATTGTGGTGGGGAGACCTCCGTCAATGGACAGGTTCACCATCTGGTCAAAGGTCACAAGCTCCACTGTGTGGAACTGGCCATCGTTGATAGTCTCAGTACTGGCAAAAGAAAACAGACACAGGATATAAGACATAATTGGATCTCCCAAAGATCTAATTAAAAAAAAAAAAAACGTTACATTTTCATCAGGTGTCAGCAGTGACAGTAAACTTCAGCCTTTCAAGGGTTTATTGGCTCCTTACCTGTAGATGGCATGTCCAGGCTGGCTGCCGGGGTCGTAGCTGACCTTGACATGACCTTGGTAGAGCTCCACTGCAATATGATCATTGTCACCATTGTACAGCAGTATACCGTTATCCTCATCTGTTGATACCTACAGAGAGACATTTGAATTTGTCAGGTGTCAGAGAGGTGGTGTCATCACAGAGAAACATATAAATGTTTGCGCCTTAACACATTGTGTATACCTGTAAGGTGATGTTAGCTTGGGGCCAGTTCTTGAGGTCAGAAAGCAGTAAGTATGAGTCTCTATCTATGAAGTTGACGCTGACCAGCTTCTCACAGCGTGGCCCGCCGAACTCTGGAGGACATTGGCAGAGGGCACGGCCACCTCGCTCCACACAGGGGGCGTTGTTCTGGCAGTCGGCCAGCTCGCACAGAGACAGCGAGGATGGAGGAACCTCACACAACTGACCACTGCGGAGAGAGTAGAAGGATTGTGTGAGTATAAAATGTGAGCACAGCAGAGAAGTGATTAGCCCATGCATGTTGAATTTGTGCTATTTCTCACCTATATCCCTCAGTACAGACACAGGAGTATCCATTCAGTTCATCCACACACTGAGCTCCGTTCTGACAGCGATGCTCCTCACAGTCATTATAGTCTACACTGCAGTCATCGCCAACATAACCAGGAGAGCACACACACCTGTAGTATACAAGCACATTAATGAAATTAAGCCAAAAACAGTCAGAGATACCTCGCAGTCTGTATGTAACATCTATTTTCTGATGTATAGGCAGCAGCGTGAGAGGCAGCGCACACTTACTTGGGCCCCGTGGAGGTGATGAGGCAGGTAGACTGATGTTGGCAGGGGCTCCGTCCTGGGGCACAAACATCCTCCATTTCCTCACACATGTCCCCTACACAAAAATAAAAACGTTATGTTATAGAACAGTTCAATCTTGAGCACCTGCTGCTCATTGAAGTCAGAATATTACACTACCTGTGTAGTAGGAGGGACAAAAGCAAGTGTAGTTGTTGACTCCATCGATGCAGGTTGCTCCGTTCTCACAGTCATTGTCTTCACAGTCGTCAATGTTGGTTTGGCAAGTGGGGCCCTCAAAGCCCAGTGGACACGTACAACTGTAAAAACACACACATACACACACTCATAATGTCATCATGTATAGTTACTCAAGTTCTTATCACTCTTAGATTCAATCCTTTTATTGCATTTATTTCTAAGCTCCACACCTGTATTCTCCCACCCCATCCTCAATCGCTTGGCAGGTTCCTCCATTGGCACATGGGTTACTCACACAGGCATTCAGAGCTGTCTCACAGTTCTTGCCCTGAGACAGAGAGCATAGACACATTTACTTTCAGACCTGCAACACCTTAACGTCTACATGGAACTGGATATTGACAAACAGTGTATGTGGTAGCATTGTGTAGCTCTGACCTTGAATCCTGGAGGACAGCTGCACCTGTAGATCTCCACCAGGTCGCTGTGACAGATGCCTTGGTTAAGACAGGGACTGGACAGACAGGGGTTACACTTGGCCAGCACAGCAGTGTCCACATCACCTGTGTGAATGGAGGACAGATAAGAATCAACTGCATGAAGATGCTAGTGCCAATTATATTTTCTTATCCATCTTATTAACTTACCTGTGCATTCAAACTTCTTTGCAGGTGTGGTGAGCAGCAGTTTGCCCTCCATGCCCTGCGGACCAGCACAGCGGGCGATGCCAGGCTCTTTGTACCCAGTCTTCACCCAGTCAGACAGCCAGCGCAAGCGACAGTCACAGTAAAGCGGGTTGGCGCCGATTGCTCTGATAGCACAAGAAAAAGAAAGTAGTGATTTAACAAATTCTGGCTGTGTCAGTGTAGTACGATGTATCACCAGCAGGTGTCTCTACACCTTTACCTAAAACAATCCATGCCAAACTCAACTATTACACAAGTAAAAACACTACTTCTCGAAGAATAAAACAGATTTATTTTTTATTATTTAAGTTTAATTCTCAATGCCACTTTGTGCCATACATCATCAGGCGGAGGGCCTCTCAATTATGGGCAAAGGTACGAACAGAAGGCACTCTTAACCACTTCTGTCATGGTGGTCGTGAATCAATGCCGCTCTGTCCTCCCGCTGGATGCACAAACACTCCTGAATCGATGCTGTTCCATTACGGTGGAACACAAGCTCATCTTTCAGGCAAGGCCAATAGCTGACACCTGACATCTGCTAACATGAAAGCCACTTGACTGTGACTGTGGATCAATGGCTCCCCTCCATCCAACCCTTCACCCCCCTGTCATGCAACCTTGACTGCTGTACTTCTACCCATGAAATGTCTTTGTTTAGTTCTCTCTATCCTTCCTTCCTCTTCTCCCCTCTGCACCTCCCCAACTCTGACACTGATAGGTCTATTGATCAGTGACTGTCAAGGGATGATGTGAATATCTAGCCTTGATGGCAGAGGGCACACTGCAGAGATACTTGTGTTTAGTTTTCATGTATGCACAACCACACAACGGCTACACACTGTACACGCGACGGACACACACAAAATTACAGGCATAAATAAACAAACACTAAAGTCTGTGGACCATGGAGAATCTGTATGTGTGTGTGTGTGCTTGTGTGTGTGTGTACGTGTGTTTTGGAGATGTCACGGAGAGATGAGACAGTAGAGGGGTCTGTGTGTTGCTTTAACCACAGGACTGCGGCTGATTAAGGGAGGGCTCGGCTCATGGGGAGCCCACCAAAGAGGACTACAGACAGGCCAGTGTGAGCCACACACTCTGGCTGTCTGACCAGACCCCCTCTGTGCCTGAGAGTATGCGTGTGTGTGTGTGTGTGTGTGTGTGTGTGTGTGTGTGTGTGTATGTGTATACATGTGTGTACATATTTACAAACTAAGTAATAAGTGCAGACAGTATCACATAGGCTGCCATTGGGGCATACAGTTACAACTTACAAGTGGGAAAGTGAGGCCACGTCGGTGAAGATGCCGTCAGGAAGCTCGGAGATTTCGTTGCCATGGAGAGACCTTAGGGGGTGATGGAGGAAGAAGATGAGAAAATTTAAGAAATTAACAAATTTTCCACACAGGAAAAAAACAAAACTCTTGTTTGCAGCTCCTCTGGCATTACAGTTTTTTGCTTTACTAAAACCAGAAATAACAGGACGACGTTTAGGAATATTTCACTCAGTGTTGGGTTGGCATTCTGAATGGGTGGTAGGTGGTTTGTATTTCTGGTTAAGCCATGTGCAGCTGGCAGAGATGTGAGGCTCTGTAAGTCTGGAAAAGACTGGTGTCAAGTTTCTATGTGCGTCTGGCTGGCAGGGCCAACATTGGTATGGAGGGAGGGGGGTGACAGAGTTGCACCACATCCAGGACAGTTAAAAACATGAATTGTTTGAGTGGACAAACAGGTATGTTTATGTGCATGCATATTTGTCTGTTTATCAATATTTGCGTGCATATGCACAATTCTGTACATGCTGTTATCTTCCTTGCTGTTCTTTAAATAGAAAATAGGGTGACAAGCCAACATGGCTTAATGACTAGATGACTGATGGCTGTTGTAATCCGCCAGGTCATTACCACCTCCTACCCTCAGCTGACCGCATGCTAATGTTACCACAGCTCAGTCCACAGTACCAACACAAGACACATCTGCTCTCTATGCCTGGATGAAGAGAACCGATGTATAAACAGACTTTGTAACCCTACTTCTTACCCACTTTGATCTGTGAATTACCACTAAGCTGTGGAAGAGTCAGGGGAAAGCGTATAGTGAGCAAGGCTGGTCAATGTGAGGATACAGAGCCGTGCTTGAGCGGGAAAGGGAAAATATACAATGTAACCGTCTGAGACAACAACTTAATTGGCCTGTGCGCAGCAAAGAACGCTTATTAGTGTAGAGTGAGTAGCTGGGTTGGTGTGGTGGGGAATGGTTAGGATATAGAGGGCATTAAGCCAGCAGCAGTGTGCCAGCCAGGCAGAGCAAGCTCTCATGGGAGAAAGGAGCCAGGGAGTCTCCAGGAAGAAACCTGATCCGCTCTCCAACTAGCATTTTCTCTGTCTATCTGTCTCTCTCTGTCTTTTTACTTTTCTTTTCTACAGCTGTATATCATTACATACATCACCCCATCTTACCTTTGTCTACTTATCTCTAAACTGGCATGAATCTCTGAATAAAAACTGCATTTGATGCATCGGGACAGGCAAAATGACGGTTTACGACCACAAAAAATTCAGCATTATGCTTGGAAAGGCACTGTGTGCGCAGGCTGCCCAGCTGAACTGAGCTCAAAATGTTCACACAGACTTTCTCACCTGCAACCAGTTAATAATATTTCGTGATTTGGTGAGTTTTCTGGGCTGCATGTTTTTTTGTTTTAGCTCTTGTTTTAAGTAACTCCTTACACTGGGATTTCTCATAGCATTGTATCCAACAATTGATTGAGAATATGTCTGTTTTGATTTCATTTAATGTTGCCTTTTGTTCTTTTCTGTTAGTTTTTTTCACACTGTTATGCTCTTTCATATCACCTTCTCCTCTCCTACCCAAACCCTGGCGGACCACGCCCTGGTGCTCTCTCAGCTCACTCACCTCACACTTAATACCCAGCAGGCCAATTAGCAGCTTATTAATCCGCAGCACAAACCACAAACATCATACACACACACATGCACACACACATGTACACGATCACACCAAACCACACTACATCCATGCAAAGCTCAGACCCTCGGTCTGTTTGAAGCCGTGAGCGTTAATGATTCTTCTCCTCTTTACTGCTCTGTAAAGCCAAAGGTGCAGCTTTATAAAGGCTTTGGCACCTCAGTGTGTGCGAGTATGCATGAGTGTGTCCCGCTCTTCGGTGGCTTTGGCACCTCTCTGTGGTTTCTGTGAAGCTTCCAACTTTGAACTTTGAACCCGGTGTGGAGTCTTAAAGTTGAAACTATTAAATGGAGCTCATTGTCGCTTTAGTTTTGTTGCACCCCCACAGCCTTACTTAGTAAAGAAAAAAAGAAAAAAAAGGCACGCCACCGATTGACATTTAATGGGAGGCTTTTGATTGATCAGACCAGCAGTAAAGACATCAAAGTTTTCTGCTTCATTTGGACTCCCCGTCTGACTGAGACAATAAGGTAGTCCAGACAGTCTGTGCGTATATGTGTGTGTTAGTCTGAGCTTGTATATAGCTCTAAGTCTGTGTGTATGTGGGGGGGCAGGCGGCGTTGGGGGAGGGCCTCACATGGCGTCTAACACACTTGCATAGGGAATATTTCAGAAGTGAAGGTGGCGTGAGTGAGTAAGAGCAGAAATAACGGACGCAGCTTCATTAGAGATCAAAGCAACACGCCCAGGCTAGCAAGGCGGCATCAGCTAATGATGACCGAGTTTCACTCTCATTCCACGCTAAAAGGGCTCTTACGCCTTGTGTCTCATAATGATCGGGGGCCTTAGTCGAATCCCGCCGTAAAAAGAGGCTTTGTTGAAGCTTTGTTGTCAGTAGTAAAAAGTGTGCCTGCTATGAGAACACATGGAAGGCCGATAAGTCTACTCCCACACACATACTAACGGGAACCAAGCCAATAGATGACAAACATGTAGGCACCAATGCACACACATACACACGCACATATATACACACACAGATGCATGCATAATCTCGTAAGGAGTGCGGCTGGGCCTGGTCTCTGTTTCTCCCTCGCAGAACTAAACTGTACCTTTGAGTTAAACTGTGAGGCGTCCAGCTGCTGTATCTTTGGATGCCAGGTCCAAAGATTGGTTTGGTTTCGTCATCTATCTGTCTAACACATTTAGATTCTACATCTCGGTTATTTAGCAGACCAATTCATCCACAGGGAGCCCATGGTCATTGGGAGTGCACAATCAAAGACTTCATAACTTCATAAAAGCCCGGAGGCAGAGTCAAAACCATTACGGTTAGCGGGGCAAACATTCTCCGGTAATCAGTGTCAAAGTGATTTTGTGCAGTGGCTTGTGGGGGGGCGTCTTTGGCCCTGATGGCAAAGCAGTGATGAGCTTGGGGCGTTTAGAGGTGAACAGGCAGACTGGGCAGAAGACAAGTTGTGGGCAGCAGTATGAGCAACACTGCTGCCCCCATTGCTATTTAAACAGAAAAAATAGGTCGGAGGTTGTGTGTGTGTATGCGTGTTTATTCATAAGCTGTCATAACTGTTTATACAGTGTTTCAGTTCTCTGGAGTTAATCAAAGATTCTCAGCATCTGCTGCAGCCTCTCTGTAGTCAGTCCATGCTGCAAAAATATCCTCCTTAATAACTCATTTAGTCTGGTAGTGAGTCTTATCTTGTTTTAGAACATTTCGTTCAAAATAACTTCACTTGTTTCCAGTGAAGTCTCTGTTTTTCCAGCATTGTCTTGGAATATAGTGATAACAAAGAAAGATAATGTCACTCAAATGTTTGATTCGCATGAGAAAGAAGAGAAAATTTCTTCTCCCACTGCCTAACAAAGTGTTTCACATATTAAAAATAGAATTTTAAGACTGAACAGTAAATTAGAAGACATACTAAGATGAACACACTTATATGTGTGCATGCATTTAAATATAAAAATAAACTCACAGCAGCCGGAGAGAGTGCAGTCCACTGAAGGCCATTTTGGGGATACAACGCAGGGAGTTGTAGCTCAGGATTCTGCAATGTAAAAATAATTACATATGTATGTATATAAAATGCATGTTTCCATCCTACTGTCAGCACCAGAATGAAATACTAGTTCTTTGGTCTAAGGGGCTGAGGTCTGCCAGGACTTACAGAGTGGTGAGCTGGCTCATGTTAGCGAACGATGAGTTTGTCAGAGAGTTGATCTTGTTGTTGCTCAGGTCTCTGAAAGGAAATGAAAGAGGCATAAGCTCACCATACTAATCTGCACAGAGACACAGAAGGTGCAGAGAAAAAAAAAAGACTTACACCAGCTGTAGATATTTGAAAGCAGACAGTTCCTTTGGCACAATACTGAACTGGTTTCCATCCAGATACCTGAAGAAGCAGACACACACATTTATCTCAGTAATAAAGCCAGTACACTTGAGAAATTATCTTGTTGTTGCCAGATACAAACACACACACTCTTTCAAATGTACAATACAATAATATTAACAATGCAATACTAAGACAAAATAAAACAAACCCTCTGCGGTCAACATTTTTAATGCATGTATCATCCAATACAGCCATTGCAGTGTGAATGGATGAAACAAAAATATAAAATATGACTTTTTTGCTACAGTAACCAACCAGTCCCCACTGTAGTTCACTTTCTAGATCATCTGTGTGTCTGTCATATTTTTCTTTGAGAATGTCAAATGTTACCATTCATTTAATATCTATACATTATAATACATATTATTATAACTATTGTTTTTCAAAGCCACGTTGAAGCCATGTTTATTGCAGTTGTTAGAATATTGCTAAAGCAAACTCAACATGTCCTGCAGCTGCTTCCCAGTAGAAATCTACCTTCATCTAAATTTACTGCTGAAGTATCCACAGGAAATGTTGCAGTTGAGTTGAGTTATTGTTAATGTGAGTTGCATATCTTGTGTTTGTTAGGTTTTGGCTGGTGTTAGAAGTTGATCTAATTCTAAATTTTGATACTGTGCTCTGCTTTTAGTCATTGGATCAGTTTTTACTCTAAACTGTGAACTGGTGAAAAGCTGCAGGCAGTTATTACAGTTTAGGTGAACATCAAACTTTCAACTTAGAACACTTTTTCCATGCTGTTGCAGCCAATTTAATCCCAAGATACACCAAACAGATGAATATTTTGTCTTGCGATTTTTTTTTTTTTAGAAAATTTGATACAATGTTATGTCTCATGCCTAGAAGTCAGGCTTATTGAGCATCTTAGTATTCCTATTCCACACACATACAGTACTGTAAGGTTATAAAATTACTGAATAACTGGATGAAGAGGGCACATTTTCCTGAATTTCCTATATAGCTGCAATTTTCCCGAATGTGACTCACCGCCCCACTTTTTGAGGTGACTGGGGTACACACACACATTTAAACATGTGTGTGCGTTCATACATGTGTGTGTTAACATGCTGATGTATGTACAAGCTACCCCAGTTGACACCATGCCTGCAGGGATGCAACCACCCTGCTGACTGCCAACACAAAGTGCTACCAGAGGGCTGTCACCTTGATAAATGGCTGATTTAAGGCCCAGTCCCTCTGAGCAAAGCTGCAGGCGCTTTCTCCTGCTATTGTTGTTGACAGCACACAGGACAGAGAGGGCAGGAGAGGGAGTGGGGGGGTTGCTGTTTAGTTAGGGGGGCCTTTGGGTTCAGAGGTAATGATAGGTAATGACGGTGCAGAGGACACTTGGGATAATGATGGAGTAGCAAACTCTCCAGATGACTAGATGAAAGCCCAGAACAGGGGGGCACACCTGGTCACACCTGCTGGGACAATGACAGGCCTTAAGGCTTGCACAGCGTGTGTGTGCATCTGTGTGTGTGTGTATGTGTGTGTGTGGTTAAGTCTGAACCACTTGGAGCAGTATTGGAAAGTTCCAGACCTATTCCATTCCCTCCCCTTTCCATTGAAGACTGCTCATTAAAATGTCCTCTTGCTCCCCTATGCTCCTGTGGACAGGCTTTTGGCCCTCACACAAAAATGCACACACACACAAACACACACACACACACTCTGATCCTTGGCTCTGAGTGTGAGAGTGACATCAGTGCTAGCCCTGAGGGCTACAGGGAGCACAGAAGAAGAATGTCTGAGAGAATAACTGCAGGGTTTATTGGCTCCTTTCCTCTTCTCTCTTCTCCAAATGATGAGATCTGTTTTCTTCGCCTCCACTGTTTTCACTAACACTTATCCCTTTCATACCTCCTAAGCTCCCCTCTATCTTTTTATACTGTCTCCTTTCCTTTCCAGGCCTTCAGGAGCAACAATACCTGAAACTCAAACTGATAAGATATAAAGGCAATTAGCATAATTCATGCCAAAGGGACTCACAGTTCAGTCACGTTTCTGGGGATGCCTTTGGGCAGTGCGTGGAGGTGCTTGTTACTGCAGCGCACCACAGTCTCCAGGCAAGTACATTCACTGGGACACTGGGGTCTGGGCACACAGCTTGACTCCTCTTGGCCTGGGAAAAAGAGGAGATGTAGGAGAGTTAGATACAGAGAGGAGGAGAAAGGAGGAATGGGAAGACACAGAGAACAGCTAAAAGATGAACTGTGGAAAGAGTAGAAGCAAGACAAAGCACAAACAACACAATCCTTCAAGGCATTACTGAGACAATGAACAAAGAGGAAGTGAAAAATGTGAAAAGTAAAGCAGGACAGAGAGAGAGGAGCCTCACTAATGTAATATCGACCAGCAAGAGCAAAGAATGGAAGCTGCCCGAGGCCTGAAGACAAGTCTAACATTCATTCAGGTGCAAATAGGCTGACTGGTCAATAAGGCAAACAGCTCAATAGCTCCACTCAGCCCAGCATCGACTAGCAGCTTAGGAACTGCTGAGTAGCAATCTATTCAGTAAACAAAAGACCGGCACAATAGCGGTCATTATTTAAGATGATCTCAGACACTTTAAGCAGCTCTTGTTCATAACGTATTGTGGAGCAAAGTGCAACGTTAAAATCTTCATCAGTCAGGCCCAGACAGGTTAGTTTCACACAGTGGAGGTCATCTACTATATTGAAGATGTTTATCTCCTTTCAAAGAGACAGATCACCTAATTTAAAGTGGAGAAGCTGCAACGAAACTTCAGATACACTCTAAATAAGGACATACATCAGTAGAGAAAGTGCGAAAAGCTACTCGAAGAGCAGTTGACTCAAATCAAGATTGCTAGCTGCATGTCTTTGTACCACCACCCACCTTCCTCACAGCGGAAATCAGGCAGAGCCACGTCCTGCAGAGGGATCTCCTTCAGGAAGGCGGGACGTTGGCAGCGAGGGTTACCTGTAACAATCTTCCTACTCCTCAGCCAATCACCGAGCCAGGACAGCTGACAGTCACAGTTGAAGGAGTTGGCCAAAAGGTTACTAGGAGAAAGCGAGCGTGAGAGAGAGATTGTAAGAGCGCTGAAATTTGAAATGTAGTTATAGGTGAGTATGTGTGTGTGTATGCCAGGGTCTTACAGGGTGGAGAGGGTCTGCAAAGTGTCGAAGGCTCCGGGAGTGATGGTGGTCAGCTGGTTGTCGTACAGAGACAGCAGACGGACGTTGTGCAGCCCTGTGAAACTGTCGTTGTGGACACAACTGATCTTGTTGTTCCTCAGCATCCTGACATAAAAAGAAATTAGATGCTTAACTCTAATAATCTGAAATATTATCTTGTGTTTCACAAGTATAGACATACCTGAGAGTGTGATTTTTGTGTGTGTGCATCACTTACAGCATGCGTAATCCCTCAAGGCCACGGAACATCCCACTTCGGACTGAGTCAATCTGATTGGCTGTGAGGTGCAGCTCATTGACGGATGACGCACCTTCAAATGCTCCATCCTCAATCTCTGTGATCTTGTTGTTGCTGAGGTTACTGCAGAAAACAAGGCGTGTCAGATGATTAAATTATAACTCTCAACAATTAGAGAATGATTGTTTGAAGCTTAAGTTTAAAGGGAAAATTAAAGTTTCACTTACATTTTCTTTAGCTGGGAAAGGTTCTTAAAAACTCCAGTTGCCTCCAGAGTGGTGATCTCATTGTTGTTGAGGCGGCTAGAGACAAAAGATTGAAAAAGTTGAACCATACAAATAAAACAATCTATTCAAATTTAAAGCTCTTCTAAAATATTCAGTAGCAATCATAAAAAAGTGTGAGTTTTTGAATTTGCTTGGTCTACAATTTTGTATTTCATTCAAATCAAATCCAAGGCTTCATTTCTTTTCATTCTGTGTCTGTTCAGTCTGTTTCAATGTACAACAGACTTTTTTCCTGATGCCTTACAGCTCAGAGGTGGATGCTGGGATGTGCTCAGGGATCTTGGTGAGCTTCAAGTTGGAGCAGTCCACTACATTTGACTCACAGCGGCACTTAGGAGGACACACTGGATCACTATTACAGGCGTTATTCAGACGGGTGTCCTCTGTACCTGAACAGGGGAAAATGCAAAAACATACACTGATGTAACACAAAACTAAACCATGCACAATTATATCAGCCTCCTCCTTGTACCCACACATGCATTTCACTTTCCCATGATGCTCTTAGTCACGCATCTGGTCGCTCTGCAGCTGTATGTCAGTAGTTTGTCCTGTTGTGACCTAAGCGGCTGCTTTGTTAACTAATTTGACCTGAAGTGCCCTAAATAACACCCTGCAGCTCTCCTACCATTCATAGGAGGGATATGAGTGGGTGGGGGCAGGAGTAAGTTATTTCCGAGAGGTGATAGAGTGGGAGCAGTGGGGTGAAAAGAACAGTAGCAGGGGAGATTGAGATAGGGATGCCAAAGAGGATTTGGGCAGCCGGCTTCAGTGAAGCAGAGTACCCAGGAGAGGGAGAGAGGATGGTGAGAGAGAGATAGATGAAATAATGCACAGGAAAGTAGACAGACAGACAGGTGGAGTCAAAGGAGATGAGAGGGAGAAAAAAAAAGGGGAGGGCATGAAGGACATAAATGTATGCAGGAAAGCAGGAGGGAAAGGAGAGAGAGAAGACAGATGAGAGAGAAATGAAAGGTGAGTGGCACAGGTACAGAGAGACGTCTGTCCTGATGGAGGAAGAGCAAGAAGAATGAGGCAGCGTGGGGAGTGTGGGACGTTTTCCTGCACCTCCTCTGTCTATGAATAGACGTTACGTGCCAAAAAGCGTGCTGCCAGTTACATCATGGTTGCTCAATAATGGAACAGCACTGGGAGCCACTTAGAACAGTGTGTGTGTGTGTTTGTGTGTGTGTGTGTGTCTGAGGGAGTGTGCATTGTGTCTCAGTGTCTGTGTATATATAAGTGTGTATGTGTGCGTGTACAGCTTATGTGTGTGCACATGTTCCATTTAGAGGGAACAGCCCAGCGTTTTCTGTTAGGATAACATTTTGTGTCCCGTCCTCTTTTTGCATGCTCACATCGGTGCACCTCTCAGAGTTTTGGAGATGACATCAGCGGGACACCGTGGGGCACCCAGACCAAAGTCATGAGCAGGAAAACCTCAAACAACTAGGACAAAATCCTACAGCAGTACAGCAGAGTATCAAGAATCTATCCAAATAAATGGAATGCCATTTGAAACCATAACCTAACCCCAAACCCTCATCGCTGACTTTATTAGAATACGTTTGGACACGTTTAGAGTGAATTGCATTCACAGAAATGACTTCCTCTGGCTGCCAGTGTAAAAACTTTCCCTGAAGCTGTGTCCCTTCTTAGCGTTGGCCCATTGGAGGGTGCAGATAGACACAGCAAAGCAGGTCATTAAGGAACTTTCCCTCACTTGGCCAGACAACAGGAAAAGGCATTTCCTGCTAGAAAGGAAGCAATGAAAGTACAGCGCAGCGCTTTGATCCTGAGGATGTAGAGGAGCCAGGGGAGATTCGTGAGCCTGAGTCATCGCCGTCGTCACAAGTGCGTGGTGGCGACACTTTTACTGTCAGCAGATTTAAACGAAAGAGGAGAAGACACAGAGGAGAGGAATGAGGTTTTTCCTTTCCGAGGCGCAAAATGACTCATCACTGAAGTTGTAGAAGTTCTCATAATTCCTTGCAGCTTGGTTCCTCATTATCAATGTATTATGGAATCCCATCCTGTCAGTGATTGTGTGTGTGTGTGTGTGTGTGTGTGTATGTATATGTGTATAATGTGGAGGCTTTTATTGTTATCATTCAGGGAGGGTGAAATTCTCATTAATCACATTTGGCTTTGATCTTCCTTCTGCTTACATAGTACTCCCATTTGTTCTCTAAGCCAGTGTAGAGCTTTATCTCAGCTTAGCACACAAAGACACATTCATTTACACGCATGCACACACACACACACGCACACACAAGCATCCACACAACACACAGGCACACACGGAGACACACACACATACACACACACACACACACACACACACACACAGAGTTTGACACACATCACTGCTCCTCCTAGTTATTTTCTTGGAAGTGCTCTTGTTAAGAGGTCCGGAAACATCCGCTGATAGGAATCTGGGTCCTCTGGTGGGCTTTATTTTCTTTAGCTTTTACTGATAGAAAGGACACACTTTCCTTCCCCTCTGTCCTTCTCTCCCTCCCTACTTTCTTTGCCCCTCTTGGTGAGTGACTGTGCTCATGCCAAAGCAAAGAGCCACTTCCTTTCGACTCTATCTGCTGAGACTGTTAGAAAAACAGACCCGAGGAGAAACAGACGCACTCGCACATATATCACATTAAAATGCACAAATGCACACCTCATGGGCCCAATTTGCTGTTCTCACATACATAAATACATACGGTGCAGCCACCACCAGCATTCAATCTTCAACCAATTTTCCCCCAAAATGCCCAGTGAACTTCATCCTACCATCATCAACATTAAAGGATGATTCTGGTTTGTTTTTTATAGTTTTGGTCATTGTTTCAAGAAACAGTGGACGTAAAACCAAATGTGAGTCCATCAGCAATGTTGGTAATAACCCCTCTTGTACAGTAAAACTGTTTGCACACAGCTATGGCAAGTACAAGGCAAGATGCAAGTAAGTCAAAGTTGAAATCGGAAGTCAGTCGTACACTGCGATGGATGTTAACACCAGACCTGTGGGTTCATTTAAAACCTGTATGCTCATCTGACTGCTTACGTTTCTTGCCCTGACTTATTTTTAACAAAGTTGCCATGTTCCCAGTTCTCAGTAATTAGCTTAGTAAATAAAATACCATGAATGATGACAAAACTGCGCATTATAAGACCCAAATTGTAATAAAGTGGAATTATCCTTTAACCTATGGCAGAATTTCATTTAAATGAACGATGAGTAATGGAAAAACTGATGCCGCTACATGGTTAAGGGTGAATAATTAAAGAAAAGAGGAAGACAATGATAGGTGTGAACATTTACGAGCCACTCACCTGGGATGAAGTACTGCTCTTTGGCTGTGATGGAGAAAAGAAAGAGGGACGGATGTCAGTGAGACCAGTCTGGTCTGCATAGCTGTGGTCTCGCTATGCTTCAGAACAGTCATATATAGGGCTTATATATGACGACACATGACTCACATGGCACATGACTGTAAAACAGAGTAGCCTAAGACTATCTCTGTATAATGGCAATGTGGGGAAACGTAACAATGTTAAAAAGTGGTAAATATTTGGCTGTTGCTAAGGAAGAGTGACAAGGGGGAAAGACAGTGAAAAAGTAAGAAAGAAAAAGACAAAAAAAAAGGAAAGAAAAAAGAAAGAGAAAAACACATGGACCCCCTTCTTTAGCAGGTCTAGCCAAACGAGTGAGGCTGTAAAGAAGTGTGAAACCTCAGCAGAGTGCAGAGTGCCAGACAGCACTGCACAGTGCATAAACACAATAGTGGGCACAGGGTGGAGAGAGAGGGCATGGTGAGGCCTGGCTAGTGCAGTGCGGAGGAGTGAAGGAATGAGGGGGCGTGAAGGAAACCTGAACCTGGCAGGCAGAGAGCGGTGAGCGGGCAAGGGGAGATGGAGGAGAGATGGCTGGGAGGAAGGGAAGCCTGAGACTGGCAGAGGGCAGAGGAATGGTGGGCACGTACAGAAACTCTAGCCCTTATACCAGCTTCGACTGGTGATCTCAGCTCACTGCGGCTTGAATGTGAAACCAGACTCACAATGTGGTAATATGGAGGGGAAGTAGAGAAACAGAGAACGATCCCTCTCTCCTTGGCCCCAAGTTCGTCTGGGGAGATATTGATTGAGGAGCACCGGCACAGCAAATGATAGGCTGAATAAAACCTTTTGCCAGGAATGATCACTCATTATAGGTGCTGAGAGGTAGAGGGAACAATGCAGAGATAAAAGCCGCTCCCAGCGGAGAGAAAGAGAGAAGGTAAGAGTATAGCAGTGAGAGACAAGTGGAATAAAAACAACAAAGCCAGTCTGAGAGATAAAGAGCCCAAGAGAGTAATAAGAGAGAGACATTTGGAGACAGTGACGCTGAGCCACCAGCCTACCGGAGCAGCGGAATTTCTTGCTCTTAATCTGTCCGATGCGTTTGTTTGCCAGTCGGCGAGGGCTGGCGCAGCGGGCACCACTGGTCTCGATGGGGTTTGAGCGCAGGTAGTCAGCCAGCCACTTCAGATTACAGTCACAAATAAATGGGTTCTGGGCCAGGTGACTGGAGAACAGAGAGGGAGGGGGAGATGGTAAGAGAGGAATATAGAAGAAGAAAGGAAAGAAAAGAACCCACATTAAAAAACTGATGGGATAAACACCAAGAAAGAAGTATGTATACATTTGGACATTGGAGTCACAGACTTTGTACAGACTCTTACCAGAAATTGTAGAAACAAATAGTGGGGGATAATTTAATATTATTGTGTACTGACTCTAAGTTGTAAACTATATCATAATGATATAATCTTATCATTTAAAGGAACAGTTTCATATTTTGGGAAAAAAGCTTATTCCCTTTCTTGCTGAGAGTTAGATGAACAGATTGATACCACCCTTATGTCTGCATGGTAAATACAGAGCCTGCAGCAGCAGCCAGTTAGATTAGCTTATAATAAAGACTACAAATGGAGAAACAGCGAGCCTGGCTCTGGACTTCAAGAATGCAAATAAAGCGTATTTCCCAAAATGTCAAACTATTCCTTTAATGTCTGACAAATTTCTGTTATTGTTATTGAATCTAAGCAATCCACAAACCCGCAAAAACAAACTGCATTGCTTTGAATATTAATTTGTTTTATGTTGAATATTTCATATTAAATAATTTTATAGGTGACTTTGCAGACATTTTCCAAATTGTGATAAACACTCTTCTTATGGTCACTTTGGAGCCTGCAGTTTGAGGTGCTGCTGAATGTATTTTGTTGGTTATATGTTTTGAATATCTAGTCATTTACTATATCATTGATATAGTAAATGGGGTGGACAAAATATTAGAAATACCTCTCAGTAGAAAACAATACTGTTAAAACAGCACACCTCAAACTAGTACATAATAAACTGGCAACTGAGTGCATATAGATAGATATTAGAAAATATTTGATTTGAAATATCGATTTCAACCATAACACCAGACTCTGCTTCAGTTCAATGAGTGTGTGTTGTCAGGAATGCTGTTGCAGCCATCCAAATTATGTGGTGGATTTGGATGACCAGAGACCAGCGGTAAGACTCTACATGTATTTTTACACCATGTTCAGAATGCAGGCAAAACAAGAGGCTCATTTTAGACTGAGACCATGAAACCCAGTGCCCCCTATATGTTTTCTATGTGTCTGGTGAGCCAAAGGGCAGCACTATCTATCCGTCATCTCCAACAGGTGTCTTGTATGCGTGTGTATGGAACTGATCAACATGCAGCATGTTTCAGAGCTGCTAGACACCACAGTGTGAGGTCTGTATTGATAACAGTGTGTGGTTTGCCTTGTTTATTGGAACAGAAAAGAAAGGAGAGACATTCATTTTAGCCAGAATAGGTGCTGTCTGAGCAACGGCAGTGGAAAGAGTGGGTGTGGTGTGAGCTGTTTTTGATCTTGATCTGAAGCTGTGTGTCTCCACGTCTTTGTGAAGATGATAGATTTACTCTCCTCTCTACCTTATCATTTCATTCCTGTTAATTAATTAATGTAATCACACAGGACCTGCGAGTAAACAACTTCTGTGTTGGCTCATGTTTTATGGTGAAGGCTCAGTATGTGTCAGAGCATGTACGGCAGCACACACATGTGTCTGTGTTTGACTCACAGGGTCTGTATAGCTCGGAGCGAAGTGAAGGTGCCCTTGGCGAGGGTTTGGATCTTGTTGTCATAGAGCGATAGCAGCGAGAGATTCTGCAGGTCCTGGAAGGCATTGGCACGAACGCAGTGAATCTTATTGGCATTCAGCAACCTGGGAGAAGAAGGAATGAAAAAAAGAGGGAGGGATGAGGGGGGAGAGGAGAAACAGAGAGGAAGGAAAGGAGAAGAGGGAGGGAAGCAGCTTGTCAGAGTTTCTTTATGCATTCATTCATTATGCATTCCAACTAGAAAACTATGCACAGGTACAAAGTTTATTTGAAGGTTATGACTCCTTTACTGAGTGGGAGTTAAGGGATTCTGGTATTCAGTATACCAGTGCATCAGCAGAGTGCGTGTATGTTCCACTTACAGCAGTTGCAGGGCGTAGAGGCCGTCAAACACCCCCTTGGGCAGGTCGGTGATCTTATTTCCATACAGCACGCTGAGAAATCACAACACAGACGTGCTTTAGACACGGGAAACGACAACCAAGACGATAATTATGCACACATACATGCACAAACTCTGCTATGGGGTCACTTACAGGGAGTTGAGGGAGCGCAGGCCCTGGAAGGCATCAGGGGCTATCTCTGAGATCTGGTTGTTACTCAGGTCTCTGTGTGAAAGAGGACGGACAATTCAAGTCATGGAGATGGAGGAATTTGTTCAAGTTTAGTGAAGAAGTCAAAGATTAAATTGGTTTCCTCTGGGGGGTTTGACCCCACTGTCACTGGATGTCACCCTCACAGGAATCTGAGGTGGATGTAAAGCCCCTGCTTGTTGCTGGCGAGTGGGGAGGAAGTAAATGTAGTGTGAGTGGGATGAAGATGAGTTCCAGCTCTTTCCCATATTTGATGGTGCATCCCTTCAAGGGATTTGATGAAATGGAGCGGGATAGAGTCTCCTAGCCAATCAAAACATTTACTTGTATTATTTGTGGCCTATCAACTAGCCCTGTGTTGTCTCATGATGTGTGTGTGTGTGTGTGTGTGTGTGTGTGTGTGTGTGTGTGTGTGTGTGTGTGTGTGTGTGTGTGTGTGTGTGTGTGTGAGTAAAAATGGGGTGTGTGGCTGAAATCCAGAGCAAAATACAGTAGACTGCCTCTGAACATAGCTGTTGTTAATAGGATCCACAGGCCTCTCCCCACAGGATAACCACTAAGCCTGTGTGTCTATGTGTTTATGTGTGTGTGTGTCTGTGTGAGTAAATGCAACAGTAAAATAAGAACAGTGGGACAGAAAGTGAGAAAGACAGATGGAGAGAGAGAGTTAATGGAGTATGTGGACTGAACTCCAGTCGACTGGATACCTTTGAAGGAAAATCATCATGTGGTGAAGAAGAGGGATATTTTCTCATTTGGGGGTAACAGTTAAATAAGTACCCATTTGTCTTCTTGCAAAGGACTGAGGTTTCCTGGAAATGAAAATGCAGTGAAAGGAGCCAACATCTGCACTGGTGTGTGTCTGTAAACTCAGACACTAGTGTGTTTGTGTATGTGTCGGTGTGTGAGGGCTATTACTGCATCCCTGTCTTAAGGAGTGGTTCATGTGTAGGTCATCCAAACTAGGACAAGGTGAAAGAGAATGTGTGTGGCTGGCATTTACTGGGATAAGACGACACACAGGGTCAGGAGAGGCATTACACACATACCTGTACACGCCATAAATAAGCAAACAAATGCACAACCATGGACACAAAAGCCTATATATAACTTTTACTTACCCAATGTTCCCTTTTTATCAAATATTTAAGTATTAATATGCCAGAACAAGCCACTAAAATATAAAACATACATATTAACATCTGTAGAACATGACCCAGGAGGGTGACCATATTCAACATGATGTATTGGTGCTGTCTAGACACTCTTTGTACTGAGGTTGTTGGACACAGGACCGACTGGGCCAGTGAGGGCACGCAGCCAGCTGAATCAACAGAGCCGCCAAGGGTCAACACAGACATGCAGCCGTGCATTGTTGTTGCTAAATGCAGAATCAGCAGCAACAGTAGCAGGTCATGTCTGTTTGGAGGACCAGATGGAAGACATTCTTACTGCCATTAGATCTGGTTCGTTTATTTTCTATAAAAAACAACGATTTCTATATAGATATACAATATTAATAACATTGATTAAAGACAAATTACATTTTTGTCACACCCATTTAGTTTTGGAGTTCATTTTGATTAGATTAGATTATTTTGATTTATTTACTTTTATGTAAAAACCTAACCTGTTTTGAGTCTGTATGATTCACATTTTTTGCATGTACAGTGAGAAAAAAAATCTTTCATTCTTGCTTTTACTTTTGTAGATATAAGCATCACATTTTTGTAAAATCAGGATAAGGGGAGCTACAATGAAATAGCAGTTTCATTGATACTAGAGTACTCTAGTCTTATAGTGAGGGCTGGCCAGACTTGCCTTGGACCAGCCCCTAGTTATGCTGCTATAGGCCTAGACTGCTGGGGGACTTCCTATGATGCACTGAGCTCCTTTCTTCTCCTCCTCCTCTCCATCTGTACATACTCATGTACCATTAATGCATGTTACTAACTTGGCTTCTTCCTCAGAGTTTTTGTGCTTTCTTGTCTCACAGGTTCCTGTGGATCATGGTCATGGACCACCAGGTTATGGATTTCAAGCTTCTGTGGGTTGTGGACCCCGTGCTGCTGTGATCCTGCTCGATGACCACGCCTGCTATAATTATTATTATTAGTCATATTTCTAATATTATTATTGTTGTTACTGTACTTCTCTGTGTCTCTCTCTCCCCTCTCCCCCTCCTTCTTTCTGTCTCAACCCAACCGGTTGAGAGAGAAGGAGGGAGGTTAAACGAGAAACCGGTTAAAGGGGAGTTTTTCCTTGCTGCTGTCGTCAAGTGCTTGCGCATGGGAGCATGTTGGGTGTCTGTAAATTAAAGCGTACGGTCTAGACCTGCTCTTTGTGAAAAGTGCCCTGAGATAACTTCTGTTGTGATTTGATGCTATATAAATAAAATTGAATTGAATTGAAACAGTAAGTACAATTTGTTAATGTGTTAATATTTAGAGTTGTTGAATCTGTGAAACTGTCATCATATTTAACTTGTATATAGAACTTGTATAGAAAGAAAACCACATATCATATTTGATAAGTGATTATCCCATTTTGCTGAAGAACAACAAAAATGCAATGCCACCTATTTAATTTAAGAGTTTCCTTCACTTTCACTTTAACATAAAAACTTGATCAGGTTGAGTTGGCATGGCGTTTTTTGTAATCACAGTAAAGAAAAGAAGTTTTTCCATTTATTTTTGCGCATTAAAGAATAATTTGAGATTTCCCTGGCACTACAATGAGATAGCTGCTTCAGCTGTACTTCTCTGTATTCACCTCATTTGAACTTAAAACTGTCCCTAGACTTGGATGATAAAACGGTGTGGAATCCTTTAAGAAGGGTAGAGAAACTCCCTGACCTTCCGTTTCCTCCGTCTTCCTGCTGCTATGTCGGTCAGGCCTGGTGGTGTTGGCGTTATGGGTTTGGCCGACTGGTGTGTGCTGGCTGGGTGACTGGACGGCTGGCTGTCAATGGGTGAAAAACCACTCCGTCTCAACTACCAGCCTGTCAGTGCTCATTCCCACAGAGAGTGAAGCCTCAGCCCTCATTCCAGCACACTCTCCGTCCCATCATCATCCCAGCCACAGTTTACAGTTTGCCCACGCAGGCACAACACACACACAGTCCGGACAACACTAGCCAGGGGAATACCAGCGCACACCAATGAAAGATGAGAGCTGTTATTATGCTCATGTAGCATCTGAGTGCTTGCTTTCCATGCCACCCCAAGTCTGAGAACAAGAATATGTTCTTTAGGCGCAGACAAAATAAATACTTCATGCTCCTTAGCAGAGGAATGAGACAACTGCCAATTGTCGCTTCTTTTTCCAGCCCTCAACCTCTTGTTCTCATCTGTATTATTTAGCCCTGAGGTGAGTGTACTGCTGTACTTACATCCTACGCAGTTTCTTGTAGGGAGAGAAGGCTCCGGGAGGAACAGACTTAATCCCATTCTGCTCCAGACGTCTGGAGAAAAGAGAAGAGGAGATACCATCAGTTAACCAAACAATAGACTTCTCCATGGCAACAGAGCTGAGTAATCCCCCATCACCTCCGACCCTTGGTGATTGGCCTGATTATATTAGCGGAGATCTATTCCCCAGCTGTAATAGGTCCAGGCATGTGAGAGTCATAACATCCTCAGAACCAATAAACAGTCTGAATACTAAAGTGCTGTGGACTAAATACTAAAGTGCTCATGGAAAAGGCCTTGTCTCAGTTTGTGGGAGGGTGTTAAGGCCTTCAGCTAAAAGTCATATTTCTTTTTGATGTAACATTTATAGTTTCCAGCACTTATGTTCTCATATGAGATCCTGAAATCAATAATGATCTCACTTGTTCTTGTAAAATTTGTCTTCATCCTCTGGGTGTCTCCAAAGTGTCCACTGAAACCTTTGCAGCGAGGTGAAATATGACTACTTTTAGTTTACTTTTTCCAGTGAGCCTAAGAGCTGCTGAAGCAAAGTTTGTCAGAATCTCACTTTACAGACAGTCCAAAAATGTGAATGAATGAAAACACACACAAACATACGCTTGGTCACTTAGTACAGAACAGTCACAAACCCTAATCAGTCTCAGATGGTCTTAGGGAAACAGACATCACTAAACCCCATTAGTGTGGGCATGCATGGCTGTGTGTTTCAGGCCGGCTGCTACTCGGTCCCAGACCAATTCCCTGGTGTAGCTGGCAGAGGGCTGTTTATCTGCAGGTCAGTTCACAGCTTTTAAAACTGTCCTTAACAAGGCTTAGCAGAGCCCGGAGGGAGCCAGCTGTGGGTCTGTCTGGTTGTCCTGCCATACCGCCTCCCAGCAGAGCAACTGGCTGCAGGAACAGGGGACATGGGCCTGTGTGAGGTGTGGTAGGCCAGTGGCTACAACTGGGCTAGTGAGGGAATCCAAAGATCATTAAAATGCCATTTCTCACCACAGGGAAATGAGAAATATTTAAAAATCTGCAAAACCCCTTGGCAAACAGAATGTTGTTGATAGATTTAAAAACCCCCTCTTAAAAGTATTTGATTACTTGGGGCAGGAATATTTCCACATGATTTAATTATTCTATTAGATCCATTTAAAATTTACTACGCGCCTCTTAGGCCTCCTGCATGCGATGTTTATGTCTACTCATGGGGGGTAAATGTTTTGTTAGACAAGAACCACAGCCACTTAACAGTTTTGAGTTTCTAAATTTTTCAATCAAGAATCTTACCCCTTTAAAGGAGTGGCCTCTGTTTATAGAGCGATATAAGAGCACAATTGACATTCTTAGGATAGCAGTGATTCCAGACCACAGATTCCTGTGGTGGACGTGTTCTCTCTGTCTGTTTTTCTCTGCCTGTCCCAATGTGTCCGTGGATTTACAGCAGAGTGACAGCACTGTGGTTCCTCTGCCCTCACCATGCGGCAACGTGGTGGGCCAAGTGGCTTTAGCGCCTTCTCTCATCAACCAGTTGGTCTGACTGGTCCAAACCAGTCTGGCACTTTACTTGCTGTTTGCATGTGTTTCAGTTTCAGAGCTCGTTGTGTACGTGCATGCCTACATGCTGTGGTACTCCAATGTGTGTCAGTGAATAAGAAAACCCTGTCTGACAAAGCCAGACAAGGGCACACAATGCTGTCTGACAACTTTTTAGCCTTCAAATTGTCACTCCTCAGTGATCGATATTTGCAAGCAACTAAATCCCTCCAATCAACAAAGGGGCTGAGCCGTCCAATCGGCGGAGAAAAAAAGAAACAATCTGTCAGAGTTGCCTTCAGACGGACAATCAATGGCTCCCATCCAATTTATCAGACTGAACATTTGTATGTGTGTCTGTCTATGTGTGTCTGTGAGCTGGTGTTTGTGTCAGCCCAATCAATGGTCTTCATCCTTTTCATTAAGGTCTGAGCATGGTTTTCATTAAGGGGAAACACATTATGCCTTTGGGTATTCAGCCAGTGCGTGCGTGAGTCAGAAATGGATGGCAGGACCGCAGCGGCAGATGAAAGGCGCAGGGAGGGGGGGATTTTTATGGCAGAGTTCAGTCATTGCAGACAGAGACTATGGTGCATAATAATCTGTTGTGGTAGTGTTTAGGCTAACTGGGCCTGGTCTCACAAGAGAGGAGTACAGAAACCAGCTCACATCCCCACAGCCATAAACACAACACTGGCATTCATTAGGGGAGAGCAGGGCAGGGAGGTTGCAGTTCTCCGATTTGTACGTAATGAGAGCAGCATGTGTGTGTTTGCGTGTGCGAGAAAGTGTATGTGTGTGTGTGAGTTTCCGAGTGCCTCATTAACAAGGCATTAGGCTGGCCTTGATACCCAGCAGCCCGCCTTGCTGTAATTGAAACTGATTTTATAATGAACTTCAAGCACAGATCAAACCTGCTGTACCAAATTCTTGAGCGGAATCCCCCTCCTGCCCTCCCTTTTTATTCCTTCACTGTGGCTCTGCCTCCTCAAACCCGCCTGTGGTGATTTTGGCAAGCCAGGAAAGAGAAAGTGAAGAAAAAAATCGAGAGGGGAGGAGAATGAGTGAAGAAAAGTCCGTTTTGGGAATAGAACCTGTAAGGTAAGGCTCTGATGGGCAGGACAGGAGGAATGCACAGCCAGTGTTTCACCCCAGTCTTGTAAAAGATGAATCAGAACATAGTAGAGTTTATTAGCAGGACACGGTTAAGTACCAATTAGATGTGAAGGGCAGGAAGACTTTAAAAATGTCTTTACTCATCTGCTGTGTGGAGAGAATCTACTGTCTATAAAACCTGCATGGTTGAATTATCTTTCAGCCGCCTCCTTGTTCTCCCATTAGTGCTGCTTGCTGGTTATTGGGCTCATAGATCACATCACTGTCTCTCTGAGATCCTCCACTTGTGGAACATTACAGCTGGAGGGCATGCTTAAGAGGTCTACAAACTATAAAACATGGCAAAAAACTGATATGCAAGGCTGGTGCTGAGTTTGAATATTTACATCTCAAAAGTTAACCTGCAGGATGTATGATGTCTTTTAAATGACTTTTAAATGATGATCGTAGTATTTCCTGGGTGGTCATTCCATTATACAATAACATACAGAGAAGTGTGAACTGCGTGTCCAAATTAGGAAATTTAGCACACCACTGCACTAGAAATGGGTCAGGGTTGTTGGGGAACATGGGATCTGTGACTTCCATGCTAGCCGGGTATTTATAAACAGACCCCATAGGGAGGAGGAGACCTAGAAACTTGCTGTGTCCTCCTCACTACACATACGCTCCTTGGAAGACATGCAATGCAACCGCTGGCTTTTTCCCTTCATCCTCCCTTTTTCTCAATGTGCATAAATCACAGTGTTGCTGTACCATTTCATGCAGATTTCTGCCAGGGGCATTAAAGCCCCGATAAAGAACATTAAAGCACTACCTTGAGTCTAGCCCTGCATTCCTGGGAATTACAGTAGGCTGATAGCATGTGGGCCGTAAACAGTTAATGCCCAGACAGATGTTGGAGGACTGATAAACTGAGGGAGGGATGTTAGCAAAGCGCTCGCATGCGGTTCACAGCCATCTGAGCTGATAAGAGCATGTAGTCTCAGTTTAAAGGGGACCTGTTATGCTCATTTCCAGCTCTATATTTTTTTATTCTGGGACTCCATTAGAGAAGCTTTGCATGATTCACAGTTAAAAAAAGTCCCTATTAATCTTATACTGGATCTTTATGCAGCCCCTGAGCTCAACCTCTGTCTGAAACAGGCCGTTTTAACTCCTGTCTCTTTAAGGCCACCCTCCAAATGAGCCCACTCTGTTCTGATTGGTTAGCTTCCAGAAGCTGTGTCACAGCCGACTTCCAGCCGCTCGGGAGGCTACGTAAAGAAACCATGAAACAAACTATAGAAGTAGGATTTCACTTCTTTTTCTTTACTCGAAATATCAACTTCTCAAATACCTCCGTACATATTTGAGCCAGAATCCAATCCAAAATATGCGAGTGAACGACACAAAAAACACACGGAACAACCTTAACAACAATCCTAGCAACCAAGACTATGCACCAGACGGCTGTTTAAGGGCATGCGTGACAATCTGACGTCAACTTGTCGGCACCAAAAAAAAAACATTGCAAACGAAACGTTCAGAGCAGGCTGAAACCCTGGCTTTTGATTTGCAGGGAGCATTTCTACATATGTTAGCCTCAAGTTTTGGAACTTCGACCATCTTTAACATAGCTCTCCGACATCATAACAGTATATAAATAACAGAAAAATGCAACATGCATAATAGGTCCCCTTTAAGTCTGCTGTAAGTCTACATGTGTGTCTCAGTGTAGAGCAAATGGATGGATGGATGTCTCGCTACCAGGTGATGCATGGTGAGAAAAGTGAGCTAGAACAGCATATGTACATAAAACATGCATGTTTAAATCCTCTCAGCCTGCAGCCTGCCTCAGCCCTGCATGAGTGTACACAGACAGATAGATATGGAAACACATGCATACAGTATCTTTAATGTGCACACTCACACAAATGCCCTGCAGTGCCATGCATCAAAGAACAATGTGGCTGTGGATGTCCCTGCATTATTCTGAAATCCATCACTTCCCTCTGCTGCCGAGAGAATCAATTTGTACTGAGCTGAGGAATCTGAACTTCCTAAATAAGATTAACTCAGACTAGAATTATCCAGTTCTCATCAGGGTCATCTGTTGAACCAAATCTGACCAAAACCTTTTCTACACTGAGCTGCATATAACTAATAAAATGAAGGGAATGTTGATTTCTCACATTACCCTTTTGGGAAATTAAATATGATGAGTTTTGACATTACATGATGAAAGAAATTACCTTTTTGTTCTTTCTCTAATAGTTTAGCTGCAATATAATCAACACTATAGTGTAGGGCCAGATGTTGTATTGCTTTCTTAGACACATCGCAAAAGACAGCACCAAGTAAATAACTCTTCTTCACTAAGTAAATAGCTTCTTCTTTCCACTGATTTGTTGGAGCTGTAATAAAGTCTGCCCTGGAAACTGTTTCACTGACAAATTCATGTGCAAAGACTTAGAAAATGAACTTAGGAGCTAAATCAACACTTCTGTGATAATCATATAGAGCTCCTTCACACTTAAAGCTTGATAAAATAAGTTGGAAATAATGCTGATTGCAGTACGTATTGAAAAATTTGTTCTTTTTAGGGGCCTGGACTTGCCCTGTACACTTTCCTTCACTATATTTTATCACATCTCATATCCTGACTGCAATATTTAAGCAACTGCTCATGGATGATGCATTTTCTCCATATGTATATTCACACATATAGCATCATCTATTTATGATTACATATTAGGATTTGCTCTCTTCAGAGGAGAGGATGGAGGAAGGATTATTAATTTAATCTATACATCACTGGGGTAAATGTGACTGTGAACTATTTGTACTAAATTGGCCTTTAAGGAATATTTAACTGGGTGTCTGTTAAAGCCAGCGGGTGTTGTGCTCACATCTCGGCCATGCTGTCTGGAAGGTTGGCTGGAATGGCAGTAAGACCTTTCCCTCGACAGTCCACAATGTTGTTACTGCAAGTACACATGGCTGGACAGGAGCCTCCACCTGTGCTGCACGGCTGCAGGCCGGACGACTCCTGCTGACCTGCAGAGACAAGAAGAGGAGAGAAAAACATGAGGGATGAACCAGGAGGAAGAGAGGAAGATCTGGCCTCTGCAGGTGAGAGAGCACAGATGAATTTGGTTTCAGTGAGAGCAGCACGACTTAAAGCAGGATTACAGGGTCAGATTGTTTGCTGAAGGATTTGTGCTGTGACACAGAGCAGCTCTTGCACACATGTGGAGCTTAACCTGTTTTGCTGCTGTTCATGTCACCAGTGCTTTGTGCTTTATAAGCTGAATTGCAAATGAACACAGATTCCCAGGGATGCTTTTGACATTGAGAAAAAGAAATGAAACACCCCGCACTTGACTTTATTGTAAATCCGTACATCCTTGAGAATCAATGGGCAAGAAACTAGGTTATCTATCAAAGAAATGCCACCGTATATTGAGAAGAGAAGAAAGACATGAATAATAGAGTCGGGGCGGTGATTGAAGGCCTCCCAATAACATCCATTGATCTCTCCGCAAATTTTCCTCCTGAGTCTGCGTTCTCTGGGTGGAATTCTTGCCATTCTGCACATTCAGCTTTACAACCCCCACCTCTTCACTTCCATTTGTTCTGAAACACTTCAACTTTTCAATTTGCATACAGAGCACACAACCCATCACGCTGTCTCTAGATACCTGTTCAAATAGCTCCGGCACTGTCAACGATGTGGTGAAGAGCGGGCGCTTGCACTGCCAGTACGAATGTGTTTGGTGTGTGTGTGTGTGTGTGTGTGTATGTGTGTACAAGATGTGTGTATGTAAGCCTAACCCAGATAAAATGAATAAAACAGACTTTTAAATGGCCTCATTTACACAGCATTACTAATCCGAGTTTCAAACCATGAATATTTGATTATCTTCCTATCTATCGCTCAGCTAATGTTGGAGAGAGAGAGTGAAGGGGGAATAGAGATTCGGGGAGAGGAAGACAGAGTGAGTGATGGTGAAAGTCAGTGATAGAGAGAGCACGGTGCTCAAAACTCTACTCCACTGAAAGTTTGCTGCCAAACATCATGCTTCACAATGGAATTACAGGCGCTAGCTCTAAGGCCATTTAGCTAATAAGCAATGTTTAAGGTCAGGCTTTATGTATCTGGCCAATCATAATCAACTACTCAGATACAAGGCTGAATCAGGTAAACAAGACAAATAAGATCGAAAAGTGTGAATCAACACACAATTCACACAGTCGCTAATCCCGCGTGATCTGAGGGCCTGTGATCTGGGATGGCAGAGATTTGACAGATCTGGGATCAGGTGTAGGGCAGAGCAGAACTCCCTTCTGATCTAACATGGCATATTTGACAGGCCTGGGATCAGGGAGAGTGCAGAGCACAGCTGGAGCGGCCTTAACAATGACAGCTCTCTGACAGGTATACTTGAGGTGAAGCTGTTTGATGTACGCTCATCCCCTGTTCTTACTAGTTCTGTTTTCCCCATCATCTCTTTCACATCCGCCGTCTCCACCGCTCTATTCCTGTCCCATTTCCCTTGTTTTATTGGCTTTCACCTTTGTCTCCCTTTGTTTCTCTGTCTTCTTCTTCTCCTCTCTCTTCTCTCCCACTTGTCTGAGCATGCTCATTTCCAACCTCTCCAGTCCATCATCTCTGCCATTGACTGGCACTTCAACCCATTACCTCCTGTACATTTGCTTGCAAGGTTTTATATTTAACCTCACTCCACCTCATTTCTCTCATCGTTTCAAAATGTAATGTTATCACTGGCTTCTTCCCCATTTGTCTCTTCTCTGAAGTTCCCTTTCAGCACAACATTCGAGTTCACCAGTTCTCTCCCCCTTTTCCCTCCTTATACAGTCATTTCTTCCCTATTTCCAACTACAGGAATTGTATTTTATTCCACCCCTCAAGCAATTTATAGCTCATTGCTCATTTCAAACATAATATTTTTACTTCATTTATTATTCCTTGGGAGCAGTAATTCAGTGCAATAGTCATTAATTTTCTGTCAAATAACCCAAAACTGGCACCAGTAGCCTGCGTTAGATTCAAAACTTCCAACTTTTTAGTTCCCTCTCTTGTAAATGATCACAGGGTCTACTTGTAAATGTTTTGCTCAATAAAATCATTCAGATGAACTATTCAGATGAACTTAAACCTCTGTAATCTAAAATAGAGTCAGAGGATGATGACTAATTAAGATGAAAATGGGTATGTTCCTGCATATAGTTAAGATCCATAATTTTTATTGCTTTATTTTAAAGGAGCAGCAGAAAACAGATTTTTGCCTCGGGCGCTCAAAAACAGTTGTGTTTCCTGCTGTGCACCTGTTTAAAGTAAACAAGATTGTTTTGTGATGAGAATAGCTTAGAAAATGCTTCTGGTAATAGAAAGTGAAGACAAAAATGTGGAGAAACACAAATGAGCTGCTGGTCATGCACCAGAGTCCCTCAAAGTAATTAAAAAGTAAAAGTAAATTGGTTCAACAAAGTGTTTGCACTGAAAATGTTTATTTTTAAAATCCAATTTTCACCCGCAGATTCAGTATTTTCTTTTTTTTTTTAGTATCTGTTATTCTCCTATTTTTTAATTATTGATTATGAAAACATAGTTAAAATTCATTGCTTTTCAAGAACTGGAAATAATGAGCCATAGATTCCGGTTTTGGATTGTTTAACTTTAATGTGATTTTTAAAAGAGTTTGATAACAACTGACCTACTGGAAAGTGTGATATTATTCCTTGAAGTGAAGCAGTAAATGTATTATTCTGCTCATTACCGACCAATATTTACAATTTTGTGACGCCTTCCAGCCGAACACTGGGAGCGATTGTCAGTGAGTCATGATACTGAGAGTGCTGCAGAATTTTGCAACAACTAGTTATATGCTGTACCCCCTTTTTTTCCCTTCTGCCTCTCACAACAACAACATGCCTCTCTTCTCCCTCTTCCTCTCTTCCAACACAGCGTCACCCCGCCCCAAATCCCCCGCAGGTGTCCTGGCCTGGTCACAGCACAAACTGTGTATACACACACAGCGCTGAACATTGAAAATACAAGAAAAGCATGTGTGTGTGTGTGTGTGTGTGTGCCAGCAAGCAAGTCCCTAATGAGTCCTTCACAGGGAGTTCAACTTCTGGTCACTCATCCACTCAAGAAGAAACTGGGTGTATGTGTTTGTGTGTGAGTGTGTGTGTGTGTATGTGCAAATGTTTGCGTAAATGCATGACTGTGTATTCTTGCACAGGGGAGCTGAAATACTACTGGTAGTTAATGTGTTCATCCTGTTGTTTGTCTTGCCCAAAAAGTGTGAATGACCATTCGTTACACTCACAGAGAACCAATTATGCTACAGACATGAACTGCAACCCCCCATCATGCAAAACCTCAACTTTCTGGACCCCAAAGTTTCTCTGACACCCCCTGCTCCCTTTTCATATCTGGAATCGTTACACTCCCACGCTTTGAGTCTCTTTCCCTGGGCGATGAATAGTTAATGATCTGTGCTGTCACGCCGTATGGCTGCGTAAAAATCACAACCCATGGAGAGAGAAAGGGGGAAACACACCCACAAACACACACAAACGCAGACACAAACACTCCTCGCAGCTGGTGTTATAGTGAGATGGCCTTGTGGGGAGTGAGGGTTCTCATGCTGTTTTTCCATTGTCCTGATATGATAACCCCAGTGCACGTCATGCCACGCCCTCATGCACATGCTCTCGCTCTTACACACACACACACATAGTAGAACAGAGTTCAAAGCCACAATAATCTGTGTGCAAGGAGGTGAGAATCCATGAATAATGACAACTGAGGAGAGGGGTACTACTGTCAACGGGGGCAGCTGTGTGTTTTATATATGTCGGGCAATTTCCTGGCACCACTGCCAGCTCCTGAAAGCTGGAGACACATGAAAGGGCCAGAAGAGAGCTGTGGGGTTGCCCAGGGGCAGAGGAGCTGTCAGGTGGCTGCCAGGTGAATAATCTGACACAAAAACACAGTGGGTGTGGAAAGAGATCTACTAGCTAGGGCAGACTTTTTGGCATGAGTGATTTGATCAAAGTAGAATAAAAGTGTGCAACAAAAAGATTGTAAATGTATCCCTTTTTGAGATCAGCTAGCCCTATCCACACAACATGCACATCATGGTGGTGCACTGATGTAGATTAAATAAACAATGTACTATATGAAATGCAATGTTCTTGTGGTATCCTGCATGTAAAGGTATGTGTAAGTAACTCTGGAAGTTTTACCTGAGCAGCTGAATTCGTGTTTCTGTACCTCTGCCACATTGAGACCTCTGAGCTCAGATGGGGCAGTACACTGGGTGAATAGGCCAATTGTAGGTCTCTGTCTGAGCCACTGGGCCAACCAGGCCAGGTGACAGTCACAGTGGAGATTGTTGGAGTGGAGACGGCTGTTAAAAAGAGAGAGAAAATGAAACATCGACTTATTTGAAGATCTTCTCTGCTTTTTTTTTTGCAAGCTGATTTGACAGCAGCTGAAGACACAAATAGCATAAAGTGTCTATTCTTTCTTAGAGCTCATCACATCCAACCACTGTGGCAAAACACACTAAATGATATGCTACATGGATGACTGTAAATGGCACATTCTAAAGGAAGGACACTAAAGAGGACTTTTCTAAACCCAGTGCTCCAAACACGGCATTCCTGGAATGTTGTGCCTATCCAGAATAACTCTCGCCCTGGTGCGGTGGACCTCTGGAGCACGTATACTAACTTCCAAACCCATGTGCACCAACACATGCAGTACACACAAACAGAAAAGTTATAAAATGAAACCCCACTGGGAGCAAGGAAACCCAAAAAGCCACCACAGGAACAGTGGAGTCACGGCTCTGAGAGTTTCAGCAGGCATAAATTTTAATTTGTACATAATTTCAGATTTAGTTATCACACACGATGCACAATACACAATAGGGTTCGAGGGCTATTTGTGTCTATCTGGGCCAGTTGTTGTTGTGTGTGCTTTGGGTGGAGGGGGTAATGGCCCCTGGCTTTGCTACAGACCCTTCTGTGGTGATCTGTGGGTATAGTAGCCTCCTGACACTGCCTGGAATGACAGAACCTATCTACTCCCATTGAGATCATATGTACTTTCTCTACTGTGCCTGCATGCATGTGGAACATTATTTTAAAGCATACACCCAGAAACATATAGCATTGTAGTGGGATAGGTGTGACTTACAAGGTTCGTAGTTTGGGCATGTGATTGAAGCTGGAAACAGGGATGCTGCTGATGTTGTTGTTGTTCAGCGTTCTGTGAGAAGAAAAGAAGCGAACAAAGTCACATTGTCAGTGCAGCCATTTTTAAAAAAATGTATACTTAAAAAAGAGTTTTGTTGTGTACTCTTCCGCTCCATGTTTTTAGATCTATTCTCCCTCTCTTTTCTCTCTTTGTGGCATCCTGCTGGGAATATAACACATCATTCCACGCAGATGGGAAGCCCTCACACCTCCCACGCACACGTACAGTAGTGCATGCATGCACATACAAGCATGCAGGCATGATCACAAGCTACTTGTAGTTCTAGAGACATACAATACAACACACACACACACACACACACACACACACACACACACACACACACACACACACACACAAACACAAACACACACACACACGTTTTTCCTCGAATCCTGGGCATCAGCTGCAGCGAGAGAATCAGGTCATTTCAATCAGCATAATAACCCTTTACCATATTTCAACCTGCTCCCCCTTTTAACACAACCTGTCCTCCTCCCCCATAAAACCCATATATACAGACCCCATCAAAACAACCCCCCCATCCCCTCTTACACCATTATGACAACCCTATCACTACATCTGCAATCCATCCATGCCATGAAAGCAGCCTTTAATGGCTTTTTTTGTCTCCCCACCCCCTCAAAAAAAAGAAGAAAAAAAAAAACCTCACAAACACACATGCACATCACAGTCTTTCAACATAAAAATAACAAGGCTGTCAAACTTCCTTTGTCCCCCGACCTGCACTGTTAGTCTACATTGTTTCAGGTGGAGAGCTCTAACAAAGGCCTGTGATTATGATTTTTGACAAGGAATGATTAATTGAATGTTCAAAAATCCAGCATGGAATGCCCACTTGAATGGGATTTTTGATCAGGATGGCAGGAGCCCCCTCGTCAGATGGCCCACCCAGAGCTGGGATTGGGTGTAGATGTGGTGGAGGAGTGGGGTGGGGGTGTTAATGTGATGGAGGGGAACACTGCTGTCAACTGTGTGGAACAATGAGTTAATGGAGCTTGGTCTCCATGATGCAGGCCCCCTCACGAGGCCCACCGGGGGTATTTTGGCATATTAAGCAAGGCCATACTAATTAAAGGCCTGCACTATATATATGTACTAGTTATGGTTAGTATCAGGGCAAAACAATGTCTTCATTTAACTAAGTGCTTTAATGGAATGATACAGGGTGGGGCTGATTGAATAACATCACTTCAGATACTTACAACACTTCCAAGCCTCTCAACGCTCTGAAGGCGCCATCCTCGATACAGCTGATGTGGTTTTTATCCAGCTGACTGCAGAGCACACAGGAGAGAGTGTTATACAAGACTCACACGCACACACACGCACACACAATCTTTCTTTCTCCCCGTGGGGTAGTTGTAATCATTGATACAGTAAGCAGTACACTGATGGACTATGGTAAATCGATACTGGTCTAGTCCTCTCGGCTCATGTAACCCCTGAGAGTGACTATGCTGATTGTTTATCTGCATCAATACGCCTCATAAATCTATGTGTGAATGTGCATATACGCTGGTCAAGTAAATCCCAGTTGTTACAAGGCATCTTTGGAGAGCTGCGTGTGTATGTGCATGGTAGTGAGTCAACTCAGTCACAATGATATGCTAACCTCTGAACATACATACACACATCATTAAGCACATAAGGAACATTAACTCAACCAGCTAAACAAAAAAAAAAGTTAAGATGCTGGAATTATATTGTGTTGAGAATGAGCAGCTTTCAATGCTTTGATAAATATGTCTGACTCTGAGATTTATTTAATCATTATCAATGTTTTTGCTATTTGCTGGCATTCTATAGACATAATGATTCAATGCAAACAATCTTTGCAGCCTTAAGTACATCAATCCCTGCTGGAAGAAGGGGTGAAGTACTCACAGGTTCTTGATGTCTGTAGCTCCTCTGAAAGCTTTTCTGGGGATGGACTGGATGAAGTTCTCGCTCAGATCTCTGTGAAGACAACAATGAGTGGATATTAGTCGCACATAACTTAACCAAATATCATTGAGGATTGCTTTGTTTGGTCGCTTTAGCAGGGTGTGGGTTTAATAAAAAAAAAAAAAGAGTACAATAAAACACATTATTGGCAACCATATTAACTTGTTTAAATAATTTCCTCTGTAAACGCTTGACTCACAGTGTTTAAAGCATGCTTTTCAACCAGTAGGATTCACGCTCTATTCAATGTCACTCTTTCTTTTACCACACTCATTGGTGCAGAACAGAAAGCTAAGGGGGGATTTTTTTTTTCTTTCTAATGTGTGCCAAAACCCTGAGGTGTGGTACTGCATGGAGAGCTCTACTCACAGTGGAGTGGTTATTTTATAGTGGCTGTATTATTCAGTGTTCACTCATGCTATAATTTGTTCTGTGCTCCGGTGTGAGGTGTCCATCTCGCTGCCTGCACACACAGACCTAACAAACGGGCAGCAGGACAGCAACCAATGAGGGGTCCTCACTGAGCATGTGGGGTGGATTCATTAGGGAAGTCACCACACAAAGAACGTTATCGTTTAGTATTAAACTGTGTGTGTGTGTGTTCAGCGCTTAACGCTGGGTACAAATTGGGCATTTGAAAAGTGCATGTGTGTGGAAAGTAAGAGACTGAGAGAGCAGAGGGGAGGGTCAGAGAGGAGAGGAGGGAAGGAGAGTGAGTGAAACACAAGTAGCCATAGTTTTAATTAGCAGAGTCTTTTGTCTGCCGTTTAAATGGTGAGCTAACCTTATTCAGAAAGGTTCTGCCCCTCTTCTACACACACACACATACACACTACACTGGGAAACTGTAGGGCCTGTCTTGAAACACACACACACGCACACAGGGCGGGCTTCCACAGCTCAGACAGACGTAAACAGAGTACTTATCGTTGCCCATAGAGAGGCCCGAGCACAACACCAGAATCTATAATACTACACAACACAACTGTGCTGCATGAGACTTTGATGAATCCTACTCATTTAATGTGCATGTGCACCACAGCACGCAATCCCACGATGCGCACACAAGCATCCACACTTATAAAACCCCATGGGGTAATGTTAAAAGGAGTTCCCGAGACTCTCACGACATATCACTCTCACATATTGTCCCCATTCGGTCATCCTTTCCAGAGTTTTCCTCCGAATAAAAATTGCCCAGACATTGTTTTTAACGGGGTACAAACAAGAGGGCAAAACACACCACAGCGGTTGTGTTGTGCAATCGATCTAATGAATGGGTGGTTGTGCCCTTTTGGTGGAGCAGAAATTAAAAGGCTACTGCAAATACACCACAATTAAATATGGAATTTGTGTGTTTACTTTTTTGTTGTTGAATGTATTAAACCAAAGGTCACTGTTGAACCAAAATTAAATGGTGCATTTTGCTTGAACATGCATAGTTCAGCAATTCATGGGACATGAATGAATCGTGAATGGTCCTATAGAGCTCAAGCTGTACGTTGGTGGTCGACTGTGACTTGCTGTATCTTGCCTCATCTTTACAGTTTCATCCTGTTAAAAGATGACTGTGTATTTAACATGACATAACACCGAGTGGCCATAAAATGAGTCCCTTTACACCTTGAATAAACTGATGAAGAAGCAGTCTAATTAGCTTAATTTACATCGCATTCCAGCTGTATAGACATCGGCTTTATCTGACTGCTATTCTCAACAAACACAAATGCGACATGCGCGTACCGATGTGCAAATGAAACACACACTTCACTGGCTTGTATTCATAGAGGACATAAATATTCCATCTAATGGCACATTCTAATTTAATCATCTGAGGTTTTTGAGTTTAATTTCCTCAGCAGATCTGAGTAACATCTGCTTTCACCAAGATATTAGGTTAACTGTTAACTGCAGGCAATTTAGTCAATTACACAACAGTAATCCATCTATTCTGCCAGTCGACCATATTTTGCAGGATCATATCCTAAACATCAAACCAGCTTCATGTCTCTTTGCAAGGGAGCATGGGAGCCAGAACAGTTGTGCTCCCTCCAGCTTCTTTGTTGTTCTCTTGGCAAAACAGCCTGAGTGCAGAGTTGAAAGCTGAGTCAGTCTGGCACCCAGGCTATATTGGTGCCTCTTATCAAGGCGGCTCCATGAGAGAGGAATGCTTTTGGTCTACCTAGCCCTGCACTCCATCTGATGACTAATTAGTCCTCTCACCTTCTCCTCACCTCCTTGCAACAAACACACCAACACACACGCTGTAGCGCTGAACTGCAGACACGCTGTTAATGACATCTCCCTCCGGACATCTGGGAGGTGTGTGGTATGTCTTTCTGTATGTGCGCGTCTGAATGTGTGTGTTTGCTCCCAGGTAACGGTAAGAAACGAGAACAGACTGCTATGCTAGGACAGCAATGTAAGAGTGCCAGAGGCTGCTTTATAGGTGCAAGGAGAGGAAGAAAGACAGAGACAGGCATGAGAAGCTAGAATGCAAGATGAGGCAGGAAGGCTCTGACAATATGAATACAATGCTATGTGTGTAAGTAGTAAAATGAAAGCTCTGGGGTGGAATCCGCACACTAAAACCCCCATAATCCTGTTAGCACGCTATAACACGATTGGCTGGAGTGATCTATACGCTTCCACTTATGGTGCTGTTTGATTGGATTAGATGCTGAGGTTGTGGGAGGTCGCTTTATAACTGTAGGTCTGTTCTGGGACAATGTGTGCCCCAAAAAAAGCCCAATGACAACCCTAAAAGATGCTATCTGTCGTGCCAGAAACACTGCCTTTCTCTCATTTACTCGAATTGCCTTTCTCCCTCTGCCTGGGTCTTTGTCTCCACTGTCACATCTAACAGAATAATCACAGCGGTCATGGTTTGGAGTCTGCAGTCTTCTGTGTCCTTTAAGGATTTATCGACGGGTTCAACTCCTACGGGAGCCAGAGCGATATTAAATTTAGCAACGCTACATTTCTGCATTTACACATTCTTAAAACGGCAAACAGGACATTTCTGTGGGAGACCATGCTGTATTTTACATAGTCTGTGGTTGCCCCTCACTGGTATTTTCTAAGCTCAGCCCTGACTGTGTTGGCTCCGAGATATTTGACATTTCTGATTAATTTGGAAGCAGATTTTCAGGGAAGCACTGATCCCTTCGAAAACAGACATGATTATGTGAGAACAGTCACCACAAAGAGGGATATTGGCCACCATGGTCTCCATCGCTAAGTCATGACAGTAAATCTAATGTTACAGCCCTTTGACAAATACCACCACAGTGCTTCACTTGAAAAGCGTCCCAAACATATAAAGAAAACTAAATCTGGAGTTAACAATCAAACCAGCATGGCGAGAAATAACACAAGAAAAATGTTCCTTCCTTTTTCCCTGCTTGTTTCTATCTCAGACTGTTCTTCCGTGGTGTGCCCGGCCAATACACACTAACAAAAATGTCTGTGTCTGTGTATTACTTCAGCTAACCTCAGGGTCTGTGGGGTCATCAGATTGTGAAGTCTAACAGAAGCAGACACAGTTAAGCATCAGAAGCAGAAGCACAGGTCATAACCTCCAGACATCACTCCACTTGCACAGCACTGTTCAGCCTAAAAGGATTCATGGAAACTGTCAGAACCACGCCGCTCTCTCCACTGCCCAGACTCCTTCCATACACTCATTACAATGCTATGTAGACTATCCCGAGGCATGGCTGCGGCCTCCAGCCCCAGTCAAGGCCCCCAGGCATCTCACAGAGTGCTGTAATGATGTCATACGTGCAACTTTTTGTTTCCTTATTTCCTGCACACAGCATGCCTACCAGTCCTTTTTCATTACAGGTGTGTGAACCAATGCCTGAGTGAGCAAAAGTGAGTGTGGCTATGCCAGTGTTCAAACAGCCAAGACCTGGTATAGATTTACCTTAATGCACTACATACCTCGAGGTGGGCAGTTAGTTCATTAATGTAGCCTGGCTCTCCTTAGGTGATGTTGCTCACAGTTCATTCCCATTGTAGCCCTAATGATGAGGTAACACACATGTTTTCAGGTGTGCCTTTGCTGTATGAACTCCAGTCTCCAGTCACACGCTGCGGTCAGAATTAGTAAAGTTTCAGTTATACTAGACCTCAAACAATGGTATTGTTTAGTCACTGTAAAGTGCTCTGACAATAAACTCAGCCACTGATATGCCTGTTTACAAGAATCCCTGCTAAGTCTATATCTGGTATAATTAGCAATGTTATCAGACATAGCTCAAGGCGCCTGGTCTAGAGATTAGCTGTACGCTGAAGGTAATGTCTGGTTCCTGTCTGATTCACATCATTAACCTCTGATCTCTATCTCAGTAGACTGCACTAATACTGTACACAACTCTCTTCTGCATGACACAAAGACCTACTGTGGCTGCATAACCAATTGGGACGTTAATCCCAACAATCAAAAAAGCAGAGTAAAGGGATTAGCATAGTTTTTTTATTCCCATGTTAATCACAGATTATATTTCTTTAATGTTTATTTCTGCAGGTGGATGCAAAATGAGACATACTTTTCTAGATGAAAGCTTCAGGGCTTTAGGCTCCACTGTGTGGGAGTCTGTGGGTAATTTAATATACAACTTCTGTTGCATAAATGAAAACATGCACATGGGCACATGCGCAGAAATGTCTACATTGAGAACACAGCCTCTTTCATATCTTAAAGATTTCATAACCTCTGTCTCCACACTTGGTTGACAACAGCAGTTGACAAAGAGGTTCATAAATCAGATGGGATTATCTCATGTTCTGATGCCTTGGTTTTACAGGTTTCACATAGGGGAAATACACACTGCCATGTAAGGATTTATGTGGAAATCTCCACTCTGCAGTATGTTCTGTCCTTCAACACTTACTGTTCACTGTTACCTTCTTTATTCTCCTTCTCTCTGTCTTTGTGTGCAGTTCTCTTGTAAACAAACTCTGGTTTTACATGTACATTTAGAGAGACCATGTCCACAAAGCTTTTGGCAGACTCAGGCAGATTTTTCTTCAAAAACAGTTCTTAAAAACACCAAAGGAGGGAAATTTGAAGTTCCGGTTTTACACTGCTGTATGGATTGGCCAAATACTATCATACCTGTCATGTGACCTGGTACTGAACTGCAGGCAAAAGTGGGACACTAATGCTCAACAGGTTATCTTGTAGCACTTTGGCATTTCAATATGGATGGTGAACATATAGAAAATGACCCAAAAAGTGCAGTCAAACTAAAGAAATCCATGTCTTTCACCACCATTTGTGATTAGATTTCATTCTGACAAATAATGACTAACCCTGAAAAGTGGTGCTTGCACATGTGCCAATTGCAGTACATTCATTATAGCATGTGTGTATCTCAAATAGAGTGTTTGTTTTCTTGATTTCTCAACTCGATTGCGTGATAAGAAAATGTTTATCTGTGCCAAATGCTCTTAATTTTATTCCTCCATTTAAAGGAGAGGAAAAGACAGAGCAAGAGAACGAGGGAATGTGTCTGATTACTTACTCATTAAGAGAGTTAATGAGGTGTGTGAGGGCTGTTAAAAGAATGGCAGTGTGCTGCCACTAACTGCTAACTACTTTCTTCCTTCATGGTAAAAACCCACAAATAGACACACTAACATAAACAACCACACACACAAACTGTGAGCCTTCAGAAAGAAGTGGCTCAACATGAAAGTGCACCAACAAATGACTCAAGATACAACTCCAAATAAAGCAGCAATAGATTCAAATAAAGAAACCAACCAGGACATGCAAAATATTTATTGCGGTCACTGTACTATGCTACTTATTGCTGTCAAATCAAAATGTGATCTTTTGGTTACAAGCCAACCTTTGTTATCACTATAGTCACTCTAGCGTCCTGAATGCTACAACTCTCCTGTACGCAAGGTGAGCGAGAGATACAGAGGTATCTGTGAGCAGAGCCATCGAGTTTAGTCTTGGGGTAGCATAAGACTTGTCACAAAAATGAGGACTTGAGGTGGACTTAACCGCCTAAAGACTTGAATTAAGGCTTGAAAAACATTCAATTCTCAAGTTGTGACTGCTAAAAATCCATGAACAATAGCAATAAAATAAAAGCACAACATGCCTTTCATAAGTATTGGGTTTTTGCATCGAAAGGACTTATTGCATGTCTGTCGGTCCTGGAAGAGAGATCCCTCCTCTGTCACTCTTTGTTTCTCAGTAGGGACAGTAGGGAGTAAATGATGGCTTGATCAGGCCTAGCGTGGAAGTGGAACCTCCTGCTCAATAAGCCCTGACAGTGGAGACTCTACAGCAGATGCAGCCAATCGAGAAGAAGCTCCAAAAAACAAGCAATGACAGAGAAAGATGGAGGCAAGGATAGAGAGGAATAAAGGGTGAGGGAGGATGTAGATATTGTCACTTGATTAAGCTCTGTTACTGAGTTTTAAAGAGGTCTTGAGTTGTTAAAAGTGAAAAAAAATACCCGGTTATGTTAACATGCAGCATTTAGGTGTAGACATATTGTTGGCTGAGGTGCAAAGAACTGTAGAAGAGAATGAACCCGCAGTGTCAGGCAGATGAAAAAAGAGGGAAGGTGTTAAGAGTGGGGGATAACATAAAGAGAAGGAGGTGAGGAGTATGGATCGAGGCCGCAGGGCCTTTGGGTGCTTGCCAAAACACAGGCGTGCATGTGTGTGTGCTTGTGTGGCCCAGAGAGAGTGACTGAGTGTTTCTGTGTGCGGTCAAGAGTATCTGCGCCTTCCTTCTCACCCTCATGCCCCCCTCCCCTTCTCATCCTTCTCTCCACACCTTCACATTTTGCTTTCTTTCACGCTAAATAAATGATAAACATGCCTTCTAGTCTCCCCTTCACTCTCTCTCTCCTGTCTATCCTCCATGTTTGGGTCTGAGGCTAAAGCACATCCATTCAGTAGTCAGTAGCAATCTGAGCCAGACACCACCACCACTATCATCATCATGATTACCATTATCATCCGGAGGTCAAAACACAGTCTTGAAAATAAAATCCTTCATTCATGTTCACACAAATTATCATGCACAGACACACATATATAGCACACGCGAGCAGGGTGTGTAAGGTGTTGCTCTAGTCCCTTTGTGGTGAAGATGAGAGAGGAGGAGAAAGCTGGATAGAGCTCAGTAGGAGGAGGACTTGATACGCGGGGAAGGAGAAACTGCTTTTATAAAGAGAGGAATAAACAGGCTGCATTAGGAATACTCTCACACAAAAACCCAGGAGAGAAAGTCTTTCTTTCCGTCTTCGTCTCTCTTCTAGGACTAAATATAGGCTCTACAAAGAATCCTAATGAAAAACAAACACTGTGCTAATACCGAATGCAGCATAATTCAACAGCATCTGTTTGTCTTTGTAGATCTTTTTTTCTTTTGAAAGCTAATGTCAACACCAGTCCACCAAAACTAGTACAAACAGCCAGGGAAAATGTTTGAGGAGAGCTGCATGTCACTTCACTGTAGTTTCTCTTTCCTCTGCAGTGTCGCTTACTCTATTTATTTATATGGACTTCAGGAAATAAGTCATCAAGCAGCATTATCTCATTTCCAACAGACCCCATGGACTGTCATAGCAGATTGCTCATTTATATATTTAACTCTCTAACGTATTATCCGTCTACACATGCTGAAAGAGGAAAAAGGGGGACATGTGGACGCATCTGGAGAGGGTTTGCGATTTATTCTGATGTTGAAAAATACAGCTAGCATAACACCCTCTGTCTCTCGTTCTCATAATACACACATGTCCACAAACTGTCTCTTTTCAATGCGACCTAAAGGGGATTTCATGGATGGGCTCCACTCTAATCATCTACAGCTCACCAACCAATGAGAAACACACAAGTGCTCCCAGACTGGAACACTCAACAACCACCAAGAGAAAACACAATGTCAGTGGAACTTATCAAGTCCACATGAGGGCTGACAGACAGACACACACACACACACACACACACACATAGAAAATCAAGACAGAACCAGTTTAACTGTTGCCCACATCTCTGCTTTCACTGTAAATGATTCATGATGTCTATGTGCATTTGTAGGCTTAAAAATCCCATATGGGCGCATACATTTGGCGGCGCGCTCTGCTGCCACCCGTAAGAAAATGAAAGTTAACATGGTGAAGAAAGAAGGAGAGAAAATCTCTCCTTCTTCCCGGCTCTCAATTCACCCTAATTTCCCTCTACCATTATGTCTACTTGTGTTTCTGAGTGTGTCCAAGCTTTTCACTGGCAGTCAAGCTGAGTGATGGAGCAGGGCTGAGCAGCATCGATCACGACAAACGCTTACAGGCGCTATCAACTGACGGCAGGGTGTACGATAGCATGGCTTTGCACACGGACACAGCCGAGCCCCGTCCATCCATCATGCTGTCTACCTGCTGGACAATAGGAGAAAAGTGTGAGAAAAACAGAGGGGAGGGGAGGGGTGAGGGAAACATACCTCTCAACAGGTCCATTATCAGTGCCATTACCTATCCCTACATTAGCCAGCAGGCTCACACCAAGCCAGGAATAATGATCTCCATCTCTGAAAATAGCCTGGAAATCATTTTGTTAGATTGGACTTTACACTCCTGGGATGCTACAGGAGTAAAAGGGTAGGAGACGGCTATTTAGAAAGACAACAAAGCCATTCTGGGTGCTCTCTTTCATGCACACACACTTACACATACACACTGTGTGGCCTTACTAAACTAGTTAAAGATGCCTCTTTGTGAACGGCTGACTACCTAGAAAGTGGAAAACTGATCCTGAAGATCAGATGACAGCTTTTCCTGGAAGCGCTGGCCTGAGGTCAGTGTTATTGAGCTGCTATGATGACAGATCCACCACACCTAACCACAGGCAGCTGATACCAGATCAGAGGACTGTCACAAAGACACACACAGTCAGGAGCTATTTCAATCAGCACATAAACCGAACACACTTCACAACACTTAATCGACTCCATGCACTTTGTAGAGGTGCAGAATTGCATCGAGAGGCCGAGTGAGAAAAAGCTCCAGGGAGAAATAGAGTAAAAAAAAAAAACATGAAACCTGGAGAGTATTTGATGAATGCTGACCAAAATGAACCCCTGCATAGGTCATTTTCTAGTTTCCTTTGCTTTTTTCTATCTGAGGAACTCTCGTACACAGCCGCCTCTTCTCTCTAGACTCAAGGTATTCGAGAGTGAAACCACCCAGTCATTGCTTTAAGCTCTCACAGTCCCCGTCACACATGAAAAGTATCAAGCAAGAGGAGAGGAGAGGAGAGGAGAGGAGAGGAGAGGAGAGGAGAGGAGAGGAGAGGAGAGGAGAGGACTAAGCCAGAGGGAAGGTGAGCAGAGTATCTACCTTTATACTGCACCTGTTCTTTGTCCAAATCCCTCTGAAAGCTTAACTTAAAAACAGCCCAAAGGTACATGGTGAGATATACACAGTCAAGGACACATAGAAGAACTCATTAGAGGAGACAAATGTATGATTTCCCTTCAACTCACCTCGTTATCTTTGGAAATACAATTAGTTCTCTACACTTTTAACCAGGTTTTCTTTGGTTTTTCCTTACATGTCTTGATGTATATATTTTGTGGGTTTGCATTGATTAAATATGTAGTATATGTGCAGTTTTGCTTTAGGGAAATTGAGACTACATTGCACCGAGTGGGAGATTTAGTTGTCCCATGGCACAAGTGAGAGAGGTGAAGTGAACTAAAGTGAATAGTGAAATAAAGGCTGCAGGCTCTTCTTTGTGTTACCTATACTGCTCACCATGATGTATGAGACAAGTGGATTGGGGCTGACGTCAAGTCAACAATTCACCCTTGGCATGTGTCACCTTATCTTTAACAGGCCACACTCGCATGCACACAAACACATCCTCCAAGGCATGCGTGCACATACATAGAGTGCTTTTACCCCCCCCATACACACACACCTTATCTTAGTGCAGCAAGACGACAATGTAATCAGCAGTAAGTCGGGCCTCCCGTCACCGTATCTCAGTGTTTCACGAACGGCACAATGTAGGTGACAAGTGGTTTGGTTAAGGAAAGATTAGCTGCTGCTGATACTACTTTGTCACATAGTGAAGGTGGAATTATACTCGTGTGTCACGGTGTAAGGTGGTGCTTGCTTTGTAGGAATTGATTTACAGTTCCGCATCAGATTTCACCTGTTGATTGCACCACTGCAACGCTGTATGAATACTGTATGTCCTACATTATCAGGCCATATTGTGTGTAATAGTGATGTAGTTGTGTGTCCATTGCTGTGTATTTTCCCAACAGGAAAAACATTTAAAGCAGCTGGAGGTGTGAGCATGTACACTAGATTCTCCAGAGAGCAAGGCTGTCTTAAAAGTATGCCAAGAGCATGTACAGTGGGTGCATACAAAACAATAGTGCCTTGACAAGAATTTAAGTGTTGTCTTTAGATTAGTTATTCATCTGGTGTGCTCAGGAGTACACGGTGACTTTGCACCTCCATCTGCTCCACCATACTATGCTAGTCATCCCAGACAGCCTGTTATATGAGTAAAGAGGTAAAGGTTAACCACTGATCAGCTAGCACTGTGTGTTTGCGTTTGTGTGTATGAAGAGGTTGGAGGAGGCAACGTTTCCTTCCTGTGACAGGTGTGTGTACATGTCAGAGGTCAGTAAAGACATTCGTGAAGCTATGAATACATAACTGCAGGGTCTCTGAGACTATGGAAATCTACCATGAATATTACATGAGGCTGTCAGGAAGGCAAACAGCTATACTTACTCCGGCGTCTATGCTTACAAATCAACAACACACACACACATACAAACTTTAAAAACTATGTTTTTCAGTCTTTTATTTGACTGTAGTCTCTAACTAATGAGCCCAGAACTGTAGAATAGAATAGTCACTCCCATTTGTGTTGCTTTTAAATATAGCGGATCGAAATTTAACATTTTTCTTTAATGCTGTATTTCTTTTAAATATAGTTCTGTCTTTTAAATTTTTATTTTAAATTCTATGTGTGTGTTTTTCCTGAGGACTCCTTAACTTTAATCAATCCTTAAAGTTACATCTTGTCAGAACACATTTGCATTTTTATACCATTTTCTTGGGGGCAATTATGGTAATTCAATTGATGCAATGTTGACTTTCTTGTGAGTTTTATGGGCTTGGCACCTAGAGTGAGAAAACTGGGGCTAAAAGTAAAAACGTGCAATAAAGAAAAGTCATTCCACAACAGCTAACAGCCCAATACTTTTCAGATTCAATTTCACTCAGGCAGCAAGTCAAAACCCAACTCTTGTCAGAGTATGTGTGTGTTTGTGTAATCCTTATGTCGGGATGGGTTCTCAGTCCAAACTAGAGGTGCAAGGCCAGAAATTGCAGAGGTGCTGGTTGCTAGGAGACAAAAGGTACCCAGCTGGAATTGACTAAGCCTTGAGGGTAGTGTGTATTTGTGTGTGTGTGTTTGCAAGCATGCACATTTGTATGTGTGTGTTCTGTCTGTGAGAGAGACTGAGGCTGGCAGAGGAAGGAAAGGACAATGGAGTTGGTCCCAGCTGTGCTGCAGTGGGTGGGAGTCGTCCTGAGAAAAAGAGCTTAACAATGGACATCAGCGACTGCTCTGGATGTTTACTCTGTCCTCCACACTGCTCTGGAATACCCTCATCCTCCCACACTGACAGCCCACATTCAATGTAGGCAGGAGAGTAAGTGAAGCAAACCTAACTACCATGTAACGACGACAGACAGAGACAACAATTTCAGCTCGTGGATATACTGCAGATGATCTACTACTATGACCAATAAAGCTTGTATAATTATTGCTAATGGTATTATGCCAGACCTCACTGTTTTTCTCAAGAGTTTTCATTGGAACTACTTCTTTAGTAGAAAGTAGTTCCAAAGAAAACTGTTCACAGTGATGTCTGTGGATTATCCTGAGTAACCGTGACATTGTTTCTGGAAAGAAATGTTGCACTTATGCTTTTAAATGTGTTTTTTCAATACTTTGAATGGCACAAATAAAATTCCATTCATCTACTTTGCATTTTGTTGGCAGGTCAATTCTATAATAATTCACAGCCTTAACCTCAGCAGACAAAAACGAAACTATCTAAATGGCTGACAGAGGGTCTACCTGCCTTTTTGATTTGTTTAGCATGTGATATTATCCATGCACATTCCTCAAAGTATTTTGTATATGTCACAAATAGCCTAAAGGTGTGTTCATTATTGAGTGACCAGCCTGCATTATACGGTGGAGCAGCAGATGTGATCTGCAATGCTCAGGAGATAAAGATGAGGCCTGAGAAGACTGAGCTTTCAGGGTTAATGAACCCTTGCAGAGGTGCAGCCGTAGGCATGGATTATTACCACAAGGGCCAAACACACACACACACACACACACACAAACACAGATTTATGCTAAAGCATCTCTTTGTCTACCTTCAACTCCACTGAGTTAAATCAATAAAATATCTTCGGCTCTTCAAAGGTGTATTTCAACATATATATCATAATTCATCTTGACAGCGGTGTCTGAAGATAAACATATTCCTGAGTACAGGAACAGTCTCTCCCTTTTCCAACAGATAGAGTCCAACACAATGGATGCTGAAGCACATCCATCATCATCCATGAGCATTAGCATAGCGACTGATTACTCCCCAGGGCTGCGGGTCGTCTGTGTAGAGTAATGAATGCATGCCAGTACAGTTAGCATACTGTCGCTAGCCAGATGAGGCCAATACCTTTAGATGAATTACTGCAACAATGACAACTGTGATGGATAAGTGGGAATACAGTGGCTTTTTGTTCCATATGTGTGAACACTGAATCAAGTCCATTTGTTAGAGTTGAACTAACATGCCACTGCGCTTGCTTGTGTAATCACGTCTCTGACGGCATGTGTCTTTGTGTGTTCTTGAGAGCAAGTTCTGGATCATTTTATTGCCATAAGTTCCGCATGGACGCCGATGCATAGCCCAGGGCTGAGAGCATGCATATTTGTGGCTGTGTGTGTGTGTGTAGGTGTGTGTGTGTGTGTGTGTGTGTGTGTGTGTGTGTGTGTATGTGTGTTGGGGAGGCTGGTAGTCCCCGAGGAAGCTGTGTGTCACAAAGCCAGCCTGGCACTCACTAGAGGACCAACTGCCAGAGCAGGGGGCATGAAATTAAAACTCACCACCCAGGAAAGCGGGAGAGGAAAAGTCAGAGGGAGGAGGAGAGAGCAGTGGTGGGAGAGAAACAAAGGATAATAAAGATGCAGGGGAGGACAAGACACAATAGGCTGGCAATATAAAATCACCCAAGTCAAATAGGAAACAAAAGAAATTTGCAGCGGCGGAATGGAAATGTGCTCTGCATTAATGATGCCTGCCGAGATTCCTCTATACCATATCTGCTTCAAGAAAAAAAAAAGGATCTGACAAAAAGAAAATCCTGCAACTATCAAAAAACCACAAGACAGACCGTCAACTGCTCGGAGAAAAAGTGCTGTTGACCCTCAGAATTTCAAGCCATATATCATCATGTGTTGACTTGCCTTGTTGCCAGACATACATTTGGTTTGTGTTTCTTGTGATGGTAATAGATCACCCCACTGGTCTAGACCTAATCAACACTGAGGCTGTGCACAGATCTGGCACCTACAAACACACACACACACACACACACACACACACACACACACACACACACACACACACACACACACACACACACACAAACACACGCTATACTGGATGTCTACGTAGGCGTCCTCTCTACCATTTTCAACTCTGACCTCTAGAAAGAACAGGAGGCCCCGAGAGGCTATGATGGATATGCCAGACACAGGGAGTGTGTGTGTGTGTGTGTGCAAGTACACATTTGTATGCTTACCTGACAATGCTACATCCTGTAGCTGAACTCTGCTATTTATTTTCTTTGGTGTATTTTACTGCTTTGTGCACATGGTACCCCTAGCTACCCCACATACTAGTACAGACGTGGTGTTTACTGAGAAAATAATGCGTATGCACACAGACATACACACACAACTGGGAACAGCCAAGCGGATGTCCTCTCCCCGAGGTTCCTATCTCACCCTAGCCATGATCTTTCACCCCAGCTCTGTGAGTCAGGCTGGGAGGGCCCTGAGCGTGACCGATCCATTAGACTCTTCTGACAAGGATGAGGATGACATCTGAACCCCCAGAGGCAGGGGAGGGAGGAAGACGATGAACAGGAGGAGGACTACTAAAAAGCGGAGAGAGTGTGGGCAATGGGGATGAGTAGATAGTGACTCCCATGAAAATTTGAGCATTCAATTTTGAGAAAATTCTTTATTCCCAAAAGTGAATAAACTTCTGAAGCAAGTCCCTGACATTTCCTTGATTACTATTCAGTCTGGCTGACTTTTTTTTTAACTGACTGCATCCAGTTGCAGATATTTTATTTACAGAACAAGGTGTGTAAAAGAGCCTGAGTCAAAAAAATAGAAAATTGTATATTATATATATTTACAATATACTTTTAAATTTTGGGTAGGTGCTCCTCTATTAGAATGACTTCAACATGTTTACATTTTGTATGTCTGTGTGTAGTGAAGGACTACTACTAAAACATAAGCACATATTTGCACTTTGCCACCTCCTGTACTACTCTTAACTACAGTATACATCGATGATTTTGTTCTTAACTTCATGTGTCTGTTTCTAATCAGTGTTTACTGTATGAGCCACATCAAAGACACTTTTTTAATGAACAATGAAGTTTTTATGACGCTGATTCTGAAATGAGAGCTGGACACATACACACAGGACAGAGTGAATGTGTTCTGATAACAAGTCAGATACAGTAGGGTTTCAACAAAGCGTCACAGATAGCAGAGATGCCTCGCTCAGAGCTGAAAAGAGAGACCTTGGGAGGAAATAAAGGAAGGGACAAGAGTGTGAAGGGAGGAGATGGGAAGGAGCGAAAGAGGAGGATGGGACTTAAAGGATGAGCGAGTGAGAGTGACAACCCTGTCTGGAATGCCTTTGTCTGCATAGACTAATATTTGCTCTCGGATTTTGCTTTTTCCCCTTCTCTTATTTACTGTTGACAGAGAGGAATGAAAAGGCAGATAGTCAACGAGTTACCTAGTAGCAAGACTTTTGTGCTTGTATGAGTGTGAGTGTGTGTGCATGCGTGTGTGTGTGTGTGTGTTGCCAGCAGGTTCCCAAGCAGCAGGTGGTGAGCAGAGGCAGAGAGTACCGTGTTTAGAAATCTTGTTTGCTGCTCAAAAGTTCTCCCATTAACCCTGCTTAAGACCACAAACAAATGCCAAACATGCAACCAAAATGTGTGTGTAAATTTTTGTGTGTGAGAAAGACAGAAAGAGACAGGGAGAAAGGATGGAGACAAACTCCTTACACATGGTGCCAAGATCCCCTCCACCTCCAAGCCCTCCCTCCACTTCTCTACCCTCCCGGGGAGTCAGGGGTTTGCAGCAGCCTGGGTGTCTGCCTGAAGGCCAGTCTCACAGCGGGCCAGCCATAGCGGCGGCACTTTGATGTCTTTGTGGCGAGACTTCATGCCTCATGTCCACGCTCATTAACTTTGTCAATGACAGATCAATGTGAGCCCGCAGAACGCTGCACTGCCTCGAAATTACAGCCTATTTACCATTCTGGGTCTGACTCTGGACCGGCCTTGGCATCCCTCTGAACAAACACACAATAACAGCAAGAGAGGGAGAGAGAAATTGTTCGCTCACGATAGCATTTATTTAACAAGGGTAGCCCCCTCACACATGCAGCCTAATGCAAGGAGGATATTGCTCCACTTAACTCCGGCATCTCGACTTCCTACGGCTTACTGCTCACAGACGGCAGTCACATCTCCACCTCCAATTTACATCCTGTAGTTCCCTGTTTAATGATTAGAAGATTACGGCCCCTCTATCTTTTTGCACCCTAACGTCAGTCAGACAGATGCAGTCAACCAGAAAGTTACAACCATAAACAGTTTAGGCTTGTCTCTCATTACATGACCTACATTGTCAAGATTTACCACTTAGCACCTTTAAACCACTTCTTGCATCTTAGCCCTGTCTTTTCTGTCTTGTTTTATCTCTCACTCAATCTCAGTGATTGTTGATTTTTACTGCTTTTCCCTGTTTTTTTGATGGCCTGCTAGTTGAGTAGAGTGGAGTAAAAGACTCTCTCTATCTATCTCTATTGCAATCTGTCTGGGAGATAGGGTTAGTGTTAAGAGAGAATAAACAGTCAGTCTTGTGTTTCTTTATCACTCCTTCTGCCTATAACTGGGTGCCAGAATTTGCCAAAGTGAAATATTTTTTCAGTATTTAAGTATGATTACCATGAATGTTTTTCTGCAAAACCTTTTTGTTATTAATTTAACAGAATATGTAAAACCTCTCAGTGTATCAGTCTTAAAACAAACAGTCAAGTTAAGAACCACAGCCAAATAAAATGCAATCTAAAAAAACTGATTTAGATTGATTTATGATTTTGAGGAATTTGTAAACAAGACTAAGACTCTAACTGAGTATTTGATGTCAACATTTGATACTTGAAAGTTTTGAATACTTGAATATTATGGACATATTTTAGTCAGTCTGTATTTTAAGATCTAGGAAAACTGTCTTGTTTTACCTGGATGATGATATAGTATATTTAAAATTATCCAAGTCATTTTGAAAGTGTTTTATGAGACTAAGAAGATGGAGAATTTTCTCAGCTCATAAACAAGTATACAATAATCTGATCTGAAAGCATGAAAATCGCCTAAATTTAACTCAAAAGTGACTCTGCAGTTTGCTGCCAAAATCTTTGCATCCACATGATTCCACAGTCTCATCTCCCAACACATGTAATACCCCCCACATACAGATCCACATAAACATGCTCTGAATAACACACAGGACTGCATATGCACCACATGTGCACACACAAACAAGTTCTCACATGGCCATGCATGTACACATGTGTGCAGCGCACACACACACACACACACACACACAAAGCCTGATGCACACAAACACACAACCAGAGAGATCATCTGTACTCTAAATATTTAAAAAGACTATTCTCCTCTGTCTGTAATTAAAACCACTGCAGCATTCCAGGGCAGTATCCCCTACCATCAACCCCTCTCTCTCTCTCTATCCATCTCTCCCTAGTCTGTTGTTCTCTTCCTCTTTCCTTCCTTTTGACCTTTGGTTCAGTTGCCTAGAAATGGGATGTTTGAAAATCTTCCAAAAACAATGAAACTGTGGGAATCTTCTGTGCAACAACTGTCTTCTCCTTGACACCCATGAATCCCTCACTTTCTCTCATGAGCACCCCACCACCACCGCTGCCCTCTACCACCACCACCACCTCTAGTTTTCACTCACAGCTCATCTATAATGGCATCGGTTCATTTACCGTTGAGAGAAAGTAAAAGGTCAGGTTTTGTCTGGAAGGTAGGCAGCCGTCTCTCCTGAGGAGAAGGTTGCCTTTCCTGAGAGAAATAATGATATGTTAGGACAACCCGCAGAGAAAATACAGGAACTGTGAGTCAGCGCCACACACTGTTTGGTTACAAAACTCAGGGCTTCTGTCGTGCCCGGGCCTGCGGCGATACTGGGGATAAATCCTCTCCCTTCCCCTCCGCTTCCTCCCATTAGAATCTGCCCAAATCCTGCCTTTATCACTGTGTTTGCTCTGCTGAGCTCACTAATGCTCTCCAGCCTCTCTCACAAGGTAGGTGTTTATGTGCATGTGTGTGTATGTGTGTACGTGTGTCTGTGTGTGTTAGCTTTGGCCTGCACCGTAATGCTTTCCATCCCTTCATCATCAACATGGATGGAATGCAGAGTGTAATGTGACGAAGGCCTGAGATTGGGAACACACACTTAGAAACTCAAAGACATGTTCCTGGAAAGGAGAGCAACAGTATATTCCTCAGCTCTAGTAGCCATGGATGTAGCGCGTGCGTGAGTGTGTATGTGTGTGCGCGGAGTTGTAAACAAGCACTTCTCATGAAGTGGAGATGGTCTACGGAGAGCTGCTCTCATTTCAAACATCATTTATTTATCAGCCCCCTGTGTGGGACATACGCACACAAAGTCACACGCGCGCACGCAGTGACAGAAATTCTGCAGTTTATTCCATCACGCACCAGCGATCAACCTCAATCCCTCACCCTTCTCTTTCCGCCCCCTCTCCCTCAATCCTTCCCTCCTTCCTTCCTTGAAATCGATGGAGTGTTTTGTCACCCAATGCCGCGTTTCGTGCAATATTCATCTGAAGAAAAAAGCTCATCTCACACTCAATGAATTTTCATAAACTCTGTTTGTCGCTGATTGGTTAATGAAGGGCTACGGGCTTGACACACATGCATGTACGGGTACACACTCGCACACACCAACAACCCCATTATCCAAGCTTCAGGCGGGAGCTTTGTTTTGTACCAATGGAATCTGACAGTGATTTATGGAGAAAGGGAGTCACACTACACCCTGATACACACAGCAACACAAAGCAAGGTTACTGGCCCAAACATGGGCACAAAGAAAGGTTACTGCTCCACCAACAAAGCCACACTGACAGCAGTGCACGCTGTGGGCTGGGGTCAACACCACATCAATGCAGCCCAACGGATGAATTCAGCCGACCCACTAAATGAATGCATTGGCTGCTTTCAATAACTTGTTTTGATGAATTCCATGAATATGAATCTCTGTGCTTCCTCACTCAATGATTCCTTAATGACTCTTCCGGAAACTGCATGAGGCTTGATAAAAGCAAAACTCCCAATGTCACACTGAGTCCAAGTTTATTTGTCAGTTTCTGGAGTCATTTCCTGCTGCATTACCACTGCGGTTTTGTCAGAGTGATGAACCCAGCAAGGCCGGACACACCCTGCCTCTCAGCGCAGGTATGCCCTCCGCAGTGCCAGGCTTTCTTTTTTTCTCCTTCTGCTTGGGCATGTCAGATCCTCTTTATATCCGCTATCAGTTACAGCTCAGGTGAGGACACCACATTCTTTCTGGCTCATTATGAGTGTTGAGAACACAAGGCAGCGGTTGAGCTGGTAATCAGCAACAATTTTAACTCCACGGTTAGTTTTGGAACACACACATGCAGACGCTGCAGGAGGAAAACCGATTCCCGAGGGAATATTTTTTCTACACAGCAACCACAGAGCTTTTCTGCAGTGCTTTGCAAAATCCATTCTGGGTGCTAGATTGTTGCTGCTCACATTCATGCTGGGACAAAACAGACAGCTGTGATACACTGTCTTGTAATGTCAGCAAGCCCAAGAGAGAAGAGGAAGAGATAAGACAAATGAGGGCACAGGAGGAAGAGGAAAAGTTAACCTGTCTCATGCGCTAAAAAGTTGGATATAAGACACAAAACACACAGTGATGACTCACAGACATATAACACTGACAGTGAGTCATCCTTAATGATACTTAATGTGCGGTAAAACACTCACTGCTGGTTTTGCTCTAAGGGCACAGGGATGCACTGCAGAAACTAATGATATCAGAGAACAGGCCTCTGCAGCATAATCACAGTCACACGGACTATATAGAGTTAGAGTAAACTGTAGAGAGAGAGAGAGAGAAGGAGAGAAGGAGAGAGAGGGAGAGAGAGAAAGAGAGAGAGACAGAGAGAGAGAGAGAGAGGCGAGAACAAGACTCATTTGAATAAGAGCTCATTTTCTAAAAATGTTCTTCTCTGTTTTGCTCATTTCTTCACCTGTATTCTCTTAATGAGTGCTTCAGCTTTGGCAACAATAGTATAGGTTTGTGTTTGTGTGTGTGCGTGTGCGTGTGTGTGTGTGTGTGTGTGTGTGTGTGTGTGTGTGTGCACGAGCACGCATGTTTGCGCATGTGTGTGGAGCTTCATGAAAGCCACTCCAGGGCTCTCCAAGGCCGGCCAGCCACAGCCAGCTTGACGATTGAGGATCGGAATTCAGGAGGGCGGTTGACAAAGAGGCTCTCCCCTGGTGTGTGTTTTACAGAATGAGAGAAACACAGTATAGATGGAGAGAAAGAATAAGAGAGAGAGAGAGGGAGAGAGGGAGAGAGAGAGAGAGAGGGGGAGAGAGAGGGAGAGGAAGAGAGAGAGAGAGAGACAGAGAGAGAGAGAGAGAGAGGGTGAGAGGGAGACAAATGAAAGTGAGAGCAGGTGTGAGTGCCTGAAATAGTATTGACAACTCAAAGACAGTGGTCCATTCAGTGCTGTGTAATTGCTGTTACAGTGGCTGCTTGTTTCTTTAATTTCCCCTTTAGAGCGATACAGCAGCTCTTGTGTTACACATTAATTATGTTTTCTGGGATCCCCTATCTGCCCCTCCCCCTCACTGCTGACTGACAGCTCGGCTGCCTCCTGGCCCAGCCTGGCTCAGAGCAGGGGAGTGGGTGACTGAATAGGCTAATAAATGGTGAAGGAGGGGTTGGTCACACCCCACACTTTTGTACCAGTGCTGTCACGCCTGACCCTTAACCAAACACACACACATACATGCACCCACCCACACACACACACACACACATAAAGACACACACACACACACACACACACTTTGATGGCTAACAATGTGTGCACACAACTCTGTATGTGTGTAAATGTAGTCACACACACACACACACATGCACGCACACACACCTTCACATCACCTCTGTCAGCCCTGACCCTATACCAAATACCCAGGCTCCCCCCTGTATCCAAGGTGACCAAATGAGGCCCCAGCTATTGCCTAGCAACCGGGGAACAATGAGCTCCAAGGAGACGGAATGGCTTGAGCAAAAGGGCAGGCTATTCTCTGGAGATGGAGGGAGGGATGGAGGGATGGGAGTGGAGGGCGGGCGAGGAGGGGACGAGGGGTGATGGGAATGGTGTTAGGACACATCTTTAACCGTGTCACAAAGAGGGTGCCTGCCTGGGAAACAAGCTTGTGCTTCTCTAACCCCATTGGTCGGCTCTGTTCAACTTTGCTCCACTCAGCTCAGCTCACTCTCCCAACTTGGAGGAAAAAAAAAAACACAAAAACAATTTGACTTCCTTTTATCTACTTCACCCTCTACTCCACATATGCATAAAGAATGGCGGGAGGCAGGGAGAAAAGCCAGAAAAGCAAAATGAAGAGAAAAATAAAATATTACATAATCAGCTGTCCCGTTCTCTTCGACAGAGGAAGCTGTCAAACACTGAAAATGTCTGTGTTATGCTGAGCAGACTAACTTGGGACCAACAGCATTACAGCACATTTCCTGAGATCAGCCAAGGAAACTTTTATCTAATTAGATTGTTGACACCAACACTCCCAAGATTTAACTTTACCAGTACCGTGAAAAAAACTTTTATCAGTTCTCCATCTCTCTGCCCATGGAAGAGCGAGGGTGTTAACACAGATGTATCACCATCTTTCAGCTTTCTATATCCAGAAACACAGGTAGGAAGGTGAATGAGGGTGATATTGCCGAGGGGCCAGATGCAGCATAACAACACTCTGCCAATTCAGTCTCCATAGAAACTATTAGGAGCTATACTATAAAAAGACTAAGAAATGAGTGAAAAGTCAAACCCGCCCAGATAACTGGCTCATGCTGTAATAATTTCACTTAGCTATTTATCACAAATCCATCTTTGATGAGACTGCTGCCATTATCTCCTGACAAAAGTTTCTGGCAGTGAAAACAACTCCTGCAGGTTTCATCTGTTCTCAAAATTGACACCCCAGCGGAGTCTACAAACAAAGATGTTTAACCAATTAACTTATGAGAAAGAGCTGAGAAAGGGGGGAGCAGAGGGAAGAGAGAGGAAATGAAATGGGTAAAAAGAGTGTTGAGGAAGTGTGGAGGGCTGTCGAGCACCAGTCTGTTAGCTTGGTCATGTGAAAACTCTTTGTTAGCCATGAATGGCTTGCTCTCTTTTACAACAGCTTTATGAAGTGGAACCTGGGCATATCCCCTATGCTCCCTGTAAATACAACACACAAACTGTAGCTTTCTTTCTTTTGTACGTGGGTACACTAATTACCAGAAAGAGCTGAACCAAGCGTTACAGTATTTCAGCAATGAGAAGGAAGGAATCACCAAAGGGAAAATGTCTGTGTGTATGCATGCCTGATTTTGACAGAATAAGACTTGCTTGTGATAGCTGCTTCTTAGATTCATGCCTTTGTGACAAAATGACAAAATTTGCTACATTTCTCTGTTTTATATCAGTGTAAATAAACTATATTTGGGTTTTAGACAGTTGGTCAGACAAAACAAGAAATCTGAAGACATCACCTTGAGCTATGTGAAATTGTGACAGACATTTTTCACTGTTTTCTGACATTTTTTCACTAAATAATTTATCAAGTAATTATAAAAAAGTTGACAGAATAATTGATAATGAAAATAAGCATCAGTTGCAGCCCTGGCAATGTGTAAACATAGCCATTCTATGACGTGGGCAGGGAAGTGGCCTAATATACAAGTCAAAAGTAATCCCTGTCTCTGGACCTAATGAAGGTGTCAGGGGGAGGGAGCAATAATGGTGTGTGGCTAGGCGTTACGGATTAATAGACACACACACACACACACACACACACACACACACACACACACACACACACACACACACACTTATAGATTGGTTTTGGAGGATTTAACAGGGGTGGGCAAGGAGGATTTAGGGAGTGGCGATGCTGCTTCTGGGCAAAGTCAAATCAAAGAGTGCCAGACTGTCACTCTCTCTTTGTCCCTGGATACTACTTATTCACATGGCAAATTTATGAAGTGTTGACTCTCTCAAAGAGCAAGCAGAGAGTAGTAGAGGAAAATGCTGCAGTTTGTGTGTCTGCCATTGATTTCCGGCTCATACAGTTGTCCTGCTTAAAGTATCTGACCTTCTGTGGCCTGTAAATAACAGGAAAGGTCCCTGGGATAATGTATTGGACAGAGGAATGCAATAACTTACACAGACTATAATGATTTTCCCCATTCTTTAACAGTATTGTGTGTCTCTGTGTCTGGCTGAGGCACTCTTGACTTCATGGGAACTGTCTGCATCTCCAGGTCTGGACTGGGCTGACTTGACCTACTACTCTCCTGTTCTATGAGCCACAATCCTGGTAATATCCACTCCACTAACACCAACACCAACAACACCCCCTCCAGCCATCGGCTTGATCTCCACATGAAAGGGGCTGCGAGCTCATTACCACTGCCTAGGGCTCATCAGGGCCTCCAGTCCCCAGGCCCTTTATAAGCCAGAGAGGATGGAGAAATTCAGCCAGGAGGGAAGAGGAATGAAAGAAATCTTATATAGGGCTTGCCATCCAGGCAGCCAGGTGTTAAAGATACAGATAAGACGCAGGGAGGAAGTAATCAAGGGGGAGGAAAGGGAAGCGATAAGGAAGGTAGGACACGGTAGATGACAGAGAGGAAGTGAGGTACAGTAAAAGGGGTAGGGCGTACGATGATAAAGGGGAGAGCTGACAGAGGGAGGAGGCTTTCTACTCCTATCTCTGTGCGGTGTTTCATCCTCCGTAGGGCCCCAGTGTCACCCCGGCCTCCTCCAGCTTTGAAGTGATAATGGGACTTTTGGCTAATGCTCCACTGCAGGTGCCCCTGGCTCCCTCTCCCTCTCTGTCTCCCAGCATGGCCACATAGATGAGAGGAGATGAGAATCCTTTCAAAGTCTATAGATGAGGCCAATCTTTCTTCTCTCTCTGCCTCTCTTTCTTCCTTTCGCTCTATCTGCCACCCCCACTTACTATATCTCCACTCTATTTATTGCTTTCCAGTCACTGTCTGTCACTCTCAGGTCCTTCTATCGCCCTCTAACTCATTTTACCTTCTTTCCACTCCTCTCATTCTTTGTCTATTTACTTGATAGAACTGTAGTGCTACACTAGATTTGGGAGGGAGGCATTTTAAACTACTTGAAAAAACAATTTAGAGCTCATGGGTTGGGGGGGTCAACTTTCCAAGCTGTATAAACAATAAGTCAAGTGTAAAATAGGATATCTATAAAACGGAATTATTACAAAAGGTTTTTTATATTCCTCTCCTGCCCCACCTTCTTTTCTCTTTCACTGCTCTCCTCTCTTTCATCCTTTCTGCTTTCCAACGGTGCCTTCTATCTCTTTCCAACTCCCTCCTTCTCGATCAATATTCGATGCCTCTCTCCTCCTCCTCTTTTCTCCCTCTGAGGTGTCAGATTGGTGTGACTGCAGGCCCTCCTCCAGTTACAATGCACAACAGGTAAACACGCAAATACACACACACACACACACACACACACACACACACACACACACACACACACACACACACACACACACACACACAGATCTGGCTGCATCTCAGATGTAACACTCATTTCTGGAAGCTTTGTTTGGGTGGGGTAGGTGTGTGTATACCCTTAGTTGAAACAACAGGGAGAGGGAATCGATTCCATCCCCCAGCGATTTCCTGTTTCACTGTATAAAGCTAAGAAGGAACAACACCTCCTGCACAGAACAACATACTGTTTCTCACCAAAAAATATCTCCACAGTAGGCATACACATACACACACACACACTCTGGGGCTAATGAGATCACTGCTTCATGCTGTGATACCAGCAGGAGAGTATTGTGAGAGGGAGCCAATATTGGAAACAGATAGGCATTTGTACTGGAATTCAGTCTTTCCTCTTCGTTCTGCTCACCAGCTCTGCACCTCAGCTCAATATGTGTTTTGCTGGAATGTGGGCTGTCCATTACCTAAGCAGACAAGTGTCTTTTGTTTACTGAGAAAGTAGGATGGCTGTAGAGAGAGTGCAGAGCAAGGAGAGATAAAGGAAAGAAGCTTCTGGTTGGATTTTACATTTAAGATAGCTGAAGTAGATGAAACAGATGATGTTTAAACTAGTATTTTCCAGGAGTATGTTTACATGCACCCAAACTGTGACTCATTATTGTAAATAACCAGATAACAGTAAACAGGTCGATTAAAGTATTTCCATGACTGACAACTGACAATTTGTTTAAAAGTCAATATAATGTCTGATAAGTATGCATTTTGTTGGCGTTTATTGTTTACATATTCATACATTTACAGAGATCCTTAATGCATGTTCTTCTTTGATGCACTGTGAACCACTGATTTAGAGTTTGATCAATGTTGTATTTTCCTAAATTTGTAATGGTAGCAGAGAATGATTGACAAAAATTATGAAAAACTGAAAGTCAATATTTTGTTTGGGTGTGCTTGATTTGAAAAAGTTTTGCTTTGGAAGAGTAGTGCTTACATGTTTCATTTTCTAGATGCAGTAGCATTTCAGGAAATATTGGAACACATTAAAGGACTATTATGGTATATTAAAGGTGCAAAGTCAGCCTATAAATTCAATTGGGGCAGAAGAGAGCCGACCTTGCCTCTCTGCAAGAGACCCTTTTAGAGAAGACAGACTCATTAATAAAGCCTGAGTTACCATCTTTAAACATAATAACTTTGATATCCATAATACATAGTTACCACATACCATTGTAAAACCTTTTTTGCAAAGCTCTTAGAAAAAATTGCAGCAGAGCAGATAATTTCCTTCGTGCAAAGTAATGGTCTCTGAGAAATCAGGGTTTTAGGGCAGCTCATAGCACAGAAACTGCACTCCTTTAAGTTTTAAATGATCTTGTCTTAGCAGCTGACTGCTCAGCACACTTTATTAATCCTGTTGGATCTGCCCACGGTTTTTGACACTGTTGATCATAGTATTTTAATTGAACATCTTAAAAATTGCGTGGCCATTTCAGGTTTAGTTTTAGATTGGTTCAGTTCTTATCTCCCAGGAAGGTCATTCTGTGTGGAAATTGGGAATTATAAATCTGCTGCTATACCGCTAAAATATGGAGTTCCACAGGGATCCGTTCTTGGGCTCCTACTATTTTCCATTTACATGCTACAACTTGGTCATATTATTAAGACACACAGAGTCAGTTACCATTTCTATGCCGATGATACACTATTATACCCCTCCTTTCACACTAATGACACCAATCAATTAAACAACCCCCATGCTTGGTATTATTATTATTATTATTATTATTATTATTATATACTGATCCATAGATGCTGAGTGTTACAGCACAGCACTCAATACACTTTACTTGCAATTTTTGTTTTAACATTGAAGCTCTTTGCTTCAAAATACATTTTTCACTGCTAGACATTTTTAGAAACATCAGTTTGCATTAAGTTCACTGTGGCCTTTCTGGTGCACACACAAAATCAAATGCCAGAATAATGTGTATAAATGTCAAGAGTAATTTTAAAGACTGAAAAGTAATCAAGCTCTGTTCATTATGCTATCTGAAATCTCACCTTTAAATTCAGTATAAATTCAGGTAATGTGCACATCACAGGTGCATGACTCTGAATGTTGCCTTGATTTGGTTATAATTGCAATGCACTCAGTGACACCAGGGTGCTAGTATAAGCACAGTACCCAACTAGTGATGAGCAGCTCCGCTGGAGCTGTAGGGGAGGAGGCAATATGCTCAAGGGCACCCCAACAGTAGTTACAGAAAGAGAAACAGTGTCTCATTCACTTGGCCAACAATTTCCTAGCTGAGATTCAAACCAGCAAACCTGTTGCCACAACTTTGCGTCCTTCACCATTAGACTGCATCATCTTAACCTTATTAACATTGGGCGCACAAGGCGTCGTCTTTATGCAGTAAAACACTCAATCACCAAATTTTCAAGTTCAGCTGCTATGTGGCAGCATTTCCACAGCCTGTGGAGTCTCAAGAACAAAAGGCCTGGAGGTGTTCTAAGTATAAAGCCCTAAGAATGGACCTGCTTACCACAGACAGAGTGGAGACATAGCCCAGAGTTCACACACACATACGCAAACACACAAAAATATAGCCACAGGGAAGAGGAAGGAGTTCAACCAGAGATTCTCCTTCCAGAGGATAAAGGGATGTGTCTAAAGCCTGTAATTACATACACACACACACAACTAAAAATCCAAAAATCTCTTTCCATCCATTATACCACACTTTTCCCAAGCAATTGGATCAGATCTCTTTCACAAAATATGGGGCTCTTTTTGAGCCATTTCACCTCCCAACTTTTTCTTTTACTGTGTGAATTCCACGTGCTCAGAAAAAGATAAACAGCCTGAGTCAGAGCCCCACCAGAGCATTAGTTGCTACAGCAGCAAATCAGCAGGAGATGGGCAAAGTATGTGTGCAGTGGCATTTGTGTGATTGCGTGTGTGTGTGTGTGAAGGCATAATTTGCCCTGCAGTTTGTTTGTTTGTTCTTTTTAAATCTCTGAATCAGAGACAGAGCCTGAGGCCACAGGATAGGGCTGGAACGATCATTTACTGTACGTGTGTGGGTTTGCTGGGCACATGGGCATGTGTGGGTAGTTTCCTGCTTCTTTCTGCTTTGGAGGATGTTGGGAGGGGTTTCGATCTCCCCCCTCTCCCCTCTCACCTTTCCCTACCCATGCAAGGAGAGGCTGTGTTTGGATCTGCTTGGGTTAAATCCAACACTGAGCTCCAGAGTCTCGAGTCCAGACCCTAACAGCTCATAACTAGAGATTACACACAGATACTGTAGTCTTCTTGCTAAGCTCCTCGCACATGACACTTCCACATGATGATCCAGAGCAGATAGTGCTGATCGAAATCCCAGATCTCGAATCAAACCATAACGAGATGGACAGATGCACTGAGTCAGGGAAACACCTATTGCAGGGAGATTACACTCTATTAAGGCTGTGATGAATGACCTGGGTTTCTCATTCTGATAGCTGCGTTCATATGCCATGCTGCTTTACTGTACAGAGCCATTATACACACACATGTCCACTAAGCATGTGTTCATACACACACAAGCATGACAACCCGACTAGCATTATATGGGTTGTTAGTCCTGGCCGGGATTGCAGCATTCCACAAGCCCCTGCTTGGAGATTCCAGGGGGTGTGTGTGTGCGCATGTGTGCGTGTGTGTGTGTGTGTGTGAGGACATGAGGGGCAGCCTTTTCTCCCGTGTGTCAGTTCCAATCTGGACAAGGCGAAGCCAGCCGTCACAGACGCAAACTGTCAGCGGTGGCACAGAGAGGAGGAGGAGGAGGCCTCCTTCGGCAGTTCCGCGAGTGAAATCCCTGTGTGTGTATACTCATGACGGATCTAGACCACACTGTGATGTCTTATTCATGCCGTATCAATTCATAATGACCAGGCCAGTCCCCAATGTGGGAGCATACATGTGCGCACACCCACAAGTACTCACACATGTGCATGATTGGGACGGTCATCGTAGAATAACTTGTGTGTGTGTGTGTGTGTGTGTGCATGTTTGCTTGTGCGAATATCTAGAGCATCAGAGCTGGTATAAGCGGGTATGTAGAGCAGTGTGTACCAGATGCTGGACACACACACACACACACACACACACACAAACACACACATACACAAAACAGCACTGATGTCCCTGCGCTCTAGTGTGAATATTTAACAAGCTCCAATCCATCTGTTCAATTATTTATGAGGAAGGACACAGAATCGTTAGTAAATATAAACACTGCTGTTTCTTTGCCCTTTCTGCCATATCCTTTCTTTTGCACCTCTGACCATCTCATTCCCTCGTCTTCCAGTCTCTTCTCCTGTCCCTTTTTTTCTCTTGTCATTCTTTCTCTCTCTCGCTCCCCCTGCGCTGCTGTTTTGAATATTTCAGATGGCGGAGTGGTTTTTAAATTACCCCCTTTTGGCTTCCGCTCTTCCTCACATGGTCTGGTCTGCATTTCTCTCTCACACACGGTCCGACTCGTAAAGAAAACAGCGACAAGCCATAAAAGCCACTTTTACCAGCTGACAAGGACAGGGGCAGGAAGAGGGACAGGAGCAAGGAGTTTAGGTTTAAACATATCTTTCTCTGAGATTTCTCACTCCAAGAAAAGACCACGAGCAAAATTCTATTCACCTCCATTGTATCGGGGTGAAAAATCTCAGAGACAGATATCTCAAAACTTGGACACATTTAATCAAATGTAGAGCACGGCTAGATACCACTACAGGTAATTGAAAGTGAATGTTTTTTGCAATTTGGGAGAAGCAGCACCTTAAGTAGCCAGTTTCTCTGATAATTTCCTGGTAATTTGCTTTCATTGTGTCTCAAGTTAACTTTACTCACTGAAGTCTTTGCTATCAGTGTTTACTTAGTGTCAGACAAACCACAGTCAAGAAATCAGGATGTCTGCCATCGATGGCACAGAAACCTCCTGATGAAGACGGGTTGCCATGGGGACTGCTGCCAAGAGGGGGCCCAAACGGTCCTCTGAGAGAGAGAGAGAGAGAGCGAGAGAGACAGAGAAAGAGAGAGAGAGAGACCTAGCACGTCGAGGCAGGTCATTCATCAGCAGAGACAAAGAGAAGGAAACGACAAGACCAGCTTGGACCATTAACAGCCTGCCAGGCACACATGCGCGGACACACACACACACACACCCAGCACAGTATTATGGAAACACTTAAAAACAGTCACAAAGAGGGAAAAAAACACATTCACATATCAGTCTTTCATGCAGTCATAAACAAAAAGTCAAAAGTTTGAAAGAGTTAATTTGCTTGCTTCGTGGCACAAAAAAGTCCTGGAACACCAGAGCAGGTTTACAAGCCAATCCATCTGCAGCAAATGAATAAGGAAAATACTATATACTGAATGGTAACAAAGTCAAAAACAAGCAGGAATACTGTGACAGAGAGATGATTTATAGGTTTAATGATAGTGCACATTATTTATTCTAGATCTTCATCCCCCAAAACAATTATTTCTTCTCACACTGCGCTACCGTTCCCTAAGCATCAAGCAATCAACAAACAGAAAACACAGCATCCCTCCAACACAAACACAGAATAGGCAGCTCCGCATCAACACATAGTTGAAGCTGCTCTTTTATCTGCAGTCAAAGCCATATAAAGAACGTAATCCCTCGTGTATGCATCCCATCCACACATTAGCACACAGAGATGTAATTATAGTGTTATTCTGTGTCTGTTTGTGTCTAATTAGTGTTATTTACATTTTCCCTCTTTTCTCTTTCTTGTGTGTGTGCGCATGTACACCGTGTGTCACCCAGCCAGTGTTTCAGCGTGTGTTTAGGGTTTGTGTATATCAGTATACCCGTCGTCAAGCATTAGCACGAAAATGAAAGATGGAAAAAAGGATCTTAAAGAAGGATGAGACACGCCCCCTCTCCGTTCCTTTGCCAGGGTTTCCTCCGCTCCCCTGTAGGTGCAGGTACTACCACACCCTTCCCTCCTCCTCCTTCATACCCCCCAGGGAGACACACAAGGGAAAACCTCTCCTAACTATCCCCTCACCCCACTACGTAATACCGCATGTTAGCCATTAATGAAAGGAACACCCCTTCAAACAAGCCTGTGTTGTTGCCGGTGTTACACCGTATTTGGTGACCCAACAGATTCTGTGACCTGCCCTGATATTCTTACCCTAACCATCTCACTCCTCATGCCTAAAGCTAATCAACCCTAACCAACACTGCAGGTCACAGAATCTGATGGGTCACCAAATACGGTGTATCACCGGCATTTGTTTATGGCAGCAACAAGCAACACGGTAATCAAAAACCACAAAATACCCCTTCGCCTCCTCCTCCCCCAGCCCCCATTCTGAGCTCAAACCAGATGCCATTCCCCAGGGCCAGCTATCAGGCTAACTGTTCCGCACTCCTCCAACTCAACTCACCTATCACCTCCTTTTGCCTCCATCCTTCCTCCTGCTCTCCCACTGCGAAAAGACACTAATTACAGACATGGATGAGTAGATTACAGATCTGAAGTGCAGTGGAAGTGGGATGAGGAGAAGTCAGGGGTGGTGGGCTGGGGGCAACAGGTCGTTAACACTGATGAATGCAACTCTATTTTCGCTGTTATTGTTCACTGATGTTCTGTGCTGTGCCTCTCGCCTCTGCGCCGCAGTTCCCATGCCTTCTCATCACTGCCATCCATCACAGGCAGCTTTAACTAACTCTAACTATCTCTAATCATCTCTAATCAATTCCAATTATCTCTGCTCAGCCCCTCATGCATCAGTGTCTCTGGTATCTCTCGGGCATGGGAAGAGACAGGGGAGCAGGGGTGTAGATAAAGAGGTGGGCTCTCAAAACAGAAAGCTGAACACATAGCTCAATAAAACTGTAGCTATTCAGCACTATTCTCTGTTTTCTACATAAAACAGGACATTTAGAATGACTCATTTTGCACAACTTCAACATAAACACACTTTTCATTTATTGAAATACTTTGGATAGCCAACCAACTTGGGATCAAACTTTAGTTATTATTCTAAAACATAGAAAGTAATTATTGCTCAATATGATTTTCTCCTAGTGCTGTACTTTAGTAGGTTTAAGATTTTTTAAAATCAGTGCTCTAGCCAGAACACTTTTCATTATTTCTCCATCCTCCCTTTGTAGTGAAAACTCATTACCCCGTTAGTTTAATGACTGCATGGGAGTCAAGTGTGTAAAAACTCCCCACAAAACAACAGTCCTCTGCTCATTTAACCAACGGCCTTTTATTAACCCGGCTAGCTTTTCCTCAAAAGTTTAATGAGAGCAACGATCTCATCTGCTATCCCTCCCTCCTCTATCCCCTACGTCCTTCTTTCTGTTTGTCCTCTCAGCAGGATGCCGAAGACAAATAGCCACTTTGTTATACAAGCTTTTCCACAAACCCTCACTCCAGAATGAGCAAAAAGAGGGGAGTAAAAGAGATGGAGAGGAAGAGTGTAAAAAGTACAGAGAGAGGGAAAAGGGGCAATTAATCCTGCGTCCAAAGAGAAGAGAAACCATCTGGGTTAGTGCTCCACCTTAGGGCAGTGGGCTTTCACATTAACCCCTCTTGTTAAGATCATAAAGGCAGACCCTAACAAGCCCCAGTGAGCACTTTGAGCAAGTGCAAAGACACACACACATATAACCATAAGATCTCCGCCAGATGTGTACAGTCAAGATGGCGGTGAAGATAACAAAAACAGGGATTTATTTATCAGGTATGGAATTAATCTGCAGATGCTCTGGTTCAAGATGAGACCAAACTTTCAGTTTTTTAGCCATGACAAAGGCTAAAATGCGGCCTGCAACAGACTAGGAAAGCCTTGTTTTAAGCCTAGCCGATTGACAGAAATGCCTTTTGCTATGTCGCAATGCACATCGTAAAACGGCGAGGACTGCTGCAAAAACGAAAGTCTAAGTTTTATGATGGGCTCATAAGGAATCATCAATATTTATTTGAATTCACAATACAATCTGCTCTCAAGGTACCGAAATTTGGCACCAATTGATCAGACATGGCAACAAGGCATGGTTGTCCCTTGCAGAAACAAGATTCCTAACTGAAGCAGTTGTTGATCACCCCCTACCGGCTAGTTAAGAGGAGTGAGGAGTCAGCAGTCAATGGCGGTATAAAACAGCGCAGTCGATGGCGTTATAAAATAAAATTTTTCAAAAATTGTGAATCACCACAATCACGAGAGGTCCTTGAGCACGCAGTCATAAATGTGCACAAAAGATATTAGGCTGATGGGGCCAGTAGTATGTGAGATTAGCTGCGGACAGATACACACACGGACACACGCATGATCTCCTCCAGGCTTATGCCTGGCAGAGATAAATATATATACATATGCGACCATATACTCTCTTTCTCTGTCTCTGACTTTCTCTCTTTCTCTCTCTCTGTCTTCCTCACACACACACACACACACACACACACAAAAGTAAATATGAAATAGCGAAGAAAGTCTTCCCCTGGGAACTGAGAACCTTTTAAGTCCATTAAAAGCTGCTGGCGGGAGCAAGACAGGCTGTAACCTAACCGCATCAGACTGGAACCAGAATCCATGGTGTGGCCCAGACACACAACTCAGGAGTTAAGAAACACATTAAGAAAAACCTTTGTCTTTTCCTGCTGTTCCTGATCCCACACTACTAGACCTAATTTTTAACAAGTGCTAGGAGTCTTCAACAAAGTAATACCTGTCAATCAACCACAGATTGTATTATTTTCGATTCCATGGTCCTGGGTCGTACATTTGTTTTAACTGCTAAAGAATATACAGCGCATTCACACCTGGAAAGCTTCAAGGTCCATTACGGTTCTCTTTTATCCAGCCAAGGATAAAGAACTAATGAGTGTATACACAGACACATAGCAAATCGATCAAGCAATGTTAAACAAAGTCTCTTTATCCAGAATGTGGCTGAAAATCCACCGCTAGGTTTAGAATAATGAGCGTGAAGTTAGACTGGATGAAACAGGGGAGCTGTGTTAGCACAATCCTCTGGCTGTTGGCAGAGCCTGTTGCTCCAGATGGACTAATCACGCTTGTTCAAGGCCATCCGCTGGTCTGGAAGGCCTTGGTCTGCTCTGTGTCTTTTCCAGCTAGACAGACAACTCAGAGCTGCTCAGTGTTAGCGACCCACAAGCAGGCCAGCCTTGCCCCAAAGGATGACGCTTTGCCCTAAAACCCTACAGGATGACTTTGGCATAATGATAGGTGATGTGGGGAGATAGTTGCGAGGAAGTGACAGATAGATTCAAGATGGTGTTAAACATCAAACGCAAGATAAACAGATGGGGGGCTGAGGCCAGGATCATTGGTTAGTAGTACCACTATGCGGATAGAAGGGAGGGAAATGATTTTTCCATGTCCCACTGTTTCATTATTCCCAGATGCTCCAGGTAATCTGAACTGGAATAATGAGAGCTGGAATGATCAGCTAGCAACAGCGACACTGATTATCCCAAAGATTAAAAAAAACACTAAGCCTTTATGCAGATGGGAATAAAGTTTAGTATTACTGTGGGATTGCCTCACTGTATGGGGCACATAAGTGTAAGAATGTGTGGGTGTGTGACATTATTGGATTGGCCTTAAGTGGAAACCAAATCAAGACAATAGCCGTGTTTCCATCTAATGTCAAGTGAAATTTAAGTGAACTTTTGAAATGTCATAAAAAGAAAAAAAAAGTGAATAGGTGTGATTCCATCAACTGGTTTGAAGCGAATAAACCAGGCTACGCAAAGCGTACTTTCATCAGAAGTTGGCAGTATAGGGTACATTAAGCATGGCTGTAATCAACAGAGTAGAAGAAGTAGATGTTGCGAACGGAAACAAAACCATCTACGAGAGAAAAATGGAGAGAGGTCTTCAGGAATTTGTTTCAACTGGGCAAGTTGTAATTTTTCTTTCATGTCAGCTAGTGTTGGCCATGTTTTTGTGTGAAAATGGGAATGGGAATATCTGGGAAGACGCTTTTTTGCAAAATTGAGGAAGTTTTTTCAATTTTGCCTTTTCCATCAACCTTTTCTAATGCAATACTTCAAAATGCACATAAAAATACACTGATGCAAACAAGGCTTGTGATGACACATTTCATTCATTGGATGGAGACATACGAGTCCACTGACAAAACGATCTCATTAAGACACGCAGACATCCTTTAACCTGGAACAATGTTCAAAACCTAATGTGTCCCTTAGCTCAAGCCCCAGTGTCACACCAACTCCCTGTCACCAGTGGATTCTCTCACAGACAGAGTAGCACAGAGAAATTGCAAATGACTTAGCATGAAGGCCCAACAATATGGAACAAACTCAGATGTTCTACTCATGCAGTCCACTTTGTCTCGCCGACAATAAGAATAGTGGGGATCACAGGGAAGACGCACACATCTTAATTATTGGGGATAAAGTCAAGACCTGCTGACATTCCAGCAAGTGAAACTGAAGCTTAATCGTTGTTTAATTGTGTTTAAACCACACTAAACCAAAGCCAACATTCATCAAACCTGCTGAAACCATGCTGTGCAGTGTTATAGAACATAATATCTTTGAGCGACATTGGTGTTGAGAGAGATAGCATGTGTACTGACAGAGAAGGAAAAGTGAGTGTACTCAATTGAAATAAAAAACTGAGTGTACTTACAGTCGAGACAGGGCAGGGTTCTTCTGAAACAGCAACTCAGGAAGCTGCTGCAGTTGATTACGGTTCAGCCGCCTGCGGCAGGGAAAACATATGATCAACCAGTGAGTTTGTATGTGTGTGTCTATGCATGCGTGCCCTTGAGTGTGTAGGCTGTGAATAATTTCTGCAAGCTGCCGTAGAATCGGCTTAGCCACAGGCTATTGTGTTTCAGTGTGCTCTGAATGTCACATAAATATCCAACTGAAAGTTCAGGGAATTAAACTGCTAGTCAGAGACAGCGTCGTAAATTATCTCTGCACAGTTAAATTACAATGCTGCACCGGGTAGAATTCAGTCCTCTGCTGACTTTCCCAGAGTAACAGAATAGCAACATTTCCATTTAAACAAGTGAATTACATCCACCAGTTATCTGAACATGAGCAGATTTAATCTGGGGTAAACTATCAAAACAAGATGTTTCTAAATAAAATTAAGAGAAATGGATGAGCCTATTCAAGCCCAAGGAAGCAGTGACAGGAATGGTGGTTGGCAACAGACTCCATGTCAAACAACTAACGTCCAAGACTGGCAGGCTTTATGCAAATACAACAATTAAGTCAATGAGGAACAGACTGTTGCTAATCTGTTGGAAACCACAACTCTCTTCCCCCTGAATGGCCCATTGGAGGCACATGGGAGCGAATACAGCGGCTGTGGCACAGAGAGGCTGCAAATCTGAAAGGCAGGCTGCTGCCATGCCTTCAGACACTTTCAGACAGATGTTGGGACCAGTGCCACTCTCTGTATACACTGAGAAGAGTGCTTGGCCAGCTGAGGTGGAGATTTAGTGCGTAATGGGCATTAATGGTCTGCTGCTGCTGCTGCGTTCACACTGAACTGTACCTGCTGGTGGGTTAGTGGCTTTTAAACATTAGAGAAACGAGCCGCTTAATTTCCACATTGGTCTGGCACATGGATATGTCTACCCAAAGTTTGGGATCAGTTGAATATGGAGAGGGAGGGAAGGCGAGTGGTACATGGCCTCTAGTTTAGTGATGTAAATTGTTAATGTGGGTTTCAGATCAGGGGAAAGTCTTTTATAAGTTAACCACTATGTGTGCATGACGGCATGTGTCCATAAAGTCATCTGCTGTGCAGGTTTCCATGTGGGTAGCACTATTGATTTGCTAATAGGCTGGTTGAGGTGTGGTTGACTGTGTTTGTGTGTTTTCTCAGCCGGTTTACAAGCTGTCGAGGAGTCCTGGTGCTGTTCAGATGAGCCAGGGTCTGCGGTGGGGGAGGCCTCTTAAGCCCACATATCCCACTGAGGGCATTCCTGTCAGGCAAAGCTAATAAAAAATACCCCCAGCCCACGCTGTACCCTCTCAGCACCATCCGACCACAATGGAATGACAGGGAAGTGCCTCATACTTGATCCGCCATTTATGGTTGGTTCCTCCTGTTAGTCCCATTACACACAACTAATACAAGGACTCAACAGAGATCAGTAGAAGGGTGGGATTTTCATTTGAAGTTCAAGTTTAGAAAAGAAATAAAAATGTGTTATTTCTTGTAAGTCTATCTGTAGACGACCCTGGGTGGTACTCACAGTCTCTCCAGCTCCTTCATGTCATCAAAAGCCCCACGCTCAATCACAGTAATCTGATTCTCCATCAGCTGCCTGCAGAGAGAAGACAAGAAAGACAGAGAGTTTTAGAAATTACGTGACACAGTGCGGCTTTGATTTTTTTTGTGTGTAGATGGTCACTCCAGCTTTAACAAAGTATAGGGGGATTTTGGGGTTTGGGTGGCAAGATTCTTGCAGTATGTATATTCAAGCTGGGTGCAGTATATTCAACACCTCACACACAAACACACACACACACACACACACACAGAGGGCAGTGGTGTGGACTGAGGGCACTGTGTGGAATCTTGGCAAAAGAAGCAGGGATAGCAGCCAGGAAAGTTTTCCAAGGTGGCTTAGAAAGTGTGGGTCTGGGCTCTGGTGTGGTCCACTGGGTGTAGCAGCTGGGTGGAGACGGGACGAAAGGTAGGCAGGGGGTCAGAGAGTGTGAGAGGGGAAACTGAGTTGAGCTCCAAGGTTTTCATAATTGGCACTATCAAGGGAAAGTAGTTTGTGTGTTTATGTGTGTCTGTTGGATGGCATAATTGGACAGTATCAGAGCTGCGGGCACTACATCAAGGCTATTAATGATACACAAACAAGGATGCACATACACATACAGTACAAGCACACAATCATGCACGCAAGCAGGAACACAGCCTTTCCTCACCTACACTGCCAAAGCTAACGCACAAAAAAGAGGCGTGGATGGTTTTGGAAGTGTTACAATAACACAAGGTCGGGAAGGAGAGAAAAGCGTCCAGCAGCTTTAGAAGCAACAAGAGCGTTCCTTCATTACGTATACAACTGTTCTGTGTTGAAGGCAACCTCTCATGTCTCCTGTGAGGCTGCGCCGAGCTGCAACTCAGCAGTCTGGGCTTCCTCCCCATCGAATATAAATGCTAATCACTGTTCGCACTCCATAAACATAGAGAGAAAAGTGCAATTCACCTCCGATCTCTTTCTCATGAATTTAGATGGAAGTGAAAAAAAAATCGTGATGAGTACTTCTGAATTGAGTGAACTTTTTTATAGATAGTCTGAGTGCATATAGCTCTCAATTTCTCTGATCTCTTTCTACCCACCTTTTCCCGATTGTTCCTCTATTGTGTCTGAGTTTCCTCACACACACACACGCATACACAAATTGCTGATTTAGACCAACCAAGCACCCAGTGCCATACGAATGGAGGTAAATCAGCTGTGTTGGTTTTGGACTGACAGGATAGATGGCAGCTGACTGTAAAGATAAACCTCCTGTTTATCTTTTCCTGTTTGGCTCCTTCTGGGGGTTGCTCAGGGGTCAGCAGGATCAGAGGTCACCCTTTAACACCTCCAGACAAACTTTTTTTCTGTCTGCACATACAGACATGCATGCACCTAGACCATGTTAACCATGTATCATGTATATGTTTGGCTGCCATTTAAGAAAGCGAGCAGAGCCGGTATGTGTTTGTGCATGTGTTTATTACGTGTAGCGCAGCGGTGGCTGTGAGGGAAACAGAGACTTTATAGCAAGGGAAGTTGTGTCTTTAGTACCCCTGCAAGGAGTTGTTTCCTTCTTACCTTCTAGTGACAACCTGGCGACATGAAGGCATTTAACCTCCACGTGGAGGTAGAGGGTGGTGCAAAGGCAGACGTGAGGGGACAAGGAGCTTTGGGAACTAGCTGAAGCTCAGAAAAGAAGCGTAGGACAGGGGGATGGGCAAGTAACGATGAGGCTCGAAAATAGTCGGGCTTTGCTGGGCAGTAGGAATTATGTGCAGCTCGTGTTACATTTAAAACATGTTCAGGTCTACACAGCTTCCCCTTCGGCAGTGTTTTTATCACCTATGGCACTACTCGCAAGTGTGTGTGCACACATGCACTCATATAGACACTTTTACAACTACTTTATTACCTGAAGTCACAAGTGCTGTTTAATTTCAACACAGATGGAGTCAATGACTTCACCTGAATGTGTTAACTGTGTGGAGAGCCTATTTAGGACCAGCGCTTGTGTACACATAACTTGTTGATGTGTGGGAACAGAGGGCAAGTGAGCATGTATGTGTCTAAGGGACAATGAGTGCTACTACAACAGACAGAATCCAGTGAGAGAGAGGTCCATTACACTGCTAGCTGCAGTCACTCAGTAGCTTAATGTACTCTGGAGTAGGACTCTTGACAGAAGCATCTCCACTTCACTGGGTTTATGCAAATTCGAGCATTTCCAGCAAGTCTGTACAACTTGTAAGCTGCGAGGTTAGATACAGCACATGTATGCATGAATAGATAAATTCAGACACTGACATGCACCACACATACAAACATCATCACACATGAACATGAAGGGAAGTACTTACAGAACTCGGAGGTACTTGAGTCCAGCAAAGTCACTCTTGGTGATGCGTGTGAGATTATTCCCATTCAGCTCCCTGCAAAGACAGACACGCAAACATATATGAATAATTTATCTTTATTCTCCCTCCGGACCTGTTCAGCCTGATGACTAAAAGCAAACAGTGGCATGGAGGCATTTTTGTCTGATACCTGACTCAAAATCCTATCAGGAGGTTTGCAATACATACACACAACACACATTTAGGCACACGTGACACACTCACACACAGTGCCCCAAGCTGTGTGCTAAAGCATATTCCTGGTGTAATATGTGCTAAGAATGTATTTAATTGCTGGTGCTTTTATGAAATGCAAATTGTTTTGGATGTGATGTTACATGTATATTGGAAGGATTACAAAGGTTGTGTTAAAGGGAAGTTCACATTCCTCTCTAATTCCTCTGGGACATATTAGAAGTTCTATTAAAATGTAAGACACATTTGAGTTGCCTGTTTGTCTTTCTATTCCAGCCCTCACCCACCAACACCCACAACCCCCCTGCCTCTGTCTGTCTGCCATGTCCTTCTACTACTGGTGGGGATTAGCAGGAGCCAGCAGAGGGGATTTGGGTAGGGCCACAAGGCCAGAAAGCTAAGTGCTGTGGATATAATGGGAGCAGCCTCCCTGCTGAGAGCTGGCCATTGCTGCAAAAGAAAGGAGAGACTATATAGTTGATAAAGAGACATTTTGAATTTGCTCTTGGGCTCTTAGGTAACCACTGTCTACCTGCTGGCAATAACTCTTTCCAAAGAGTTACTTAATTAAGTCTAATGGTAGCATGCTGAACTTGCCTATGGCATCCTCAGATTATTTGGTGTATTCATAGCTTACTTGAGCTGATGTAAGAAAGGTTTATACTGTCCTGTGTTACTGCACAAGATTCATATTTAACCTCAGTAGCAGATTGTATTCTCATGACAGACGAGAAAGAAAGCAAGCAAAGCACGCAAACCATACAAGCCACCCAGGCGTTGAGAGTAATCAAAATATGCAGAGTTTCTCTGTGCTACTGCTATTTCTAAGCATTATGGGTCCACCCTACCCTTTCCCCCTCAACCCCTCGCTCCAAAGTACAACCAAAAAACTGGTTCCAAATCTACGCCGAAAGCACTGGTCTCTCTTTCTCTCAGTCACTCTCTCCCTCTCTCGTCTAATGACCACTCCAGGGACTGTAGCGCTATGCAGTACTAAAGAGAACGGTCATTAGACAGATGGTGTGTGTGTGCGTGCATGCGTGAATGCGTGTGAGTGTGTACACAGGTGCATCGACAGGCCAAGCGACAGAGCCACGGGAAATAAATAATGGACTGGGCTTCATTAGCCTGGGCTCCGATACACACATGTGGTGCTCATTACAGGTGCTTACGCAGATAGGCACACACATACGCTCACACATAATTCTGGATTCCCAATGTCTTATCTTCAGGGTGGTCATTGCTGATGACACCCGGAGAACATTAGAAAGGAGAAAGATAGAAGAGGGGAAAGGGAAGAAAGATGGTTAAAGTGAGGGGTAGCAGTGAAGAAATCTGTGGAAAAATGACTCACACATAAACAAGTAAAACCACACTCTTCTTCTCCAGCAATAAGGTCTTGCTTTATCCTGTAATAAGAGACATGCCATAGTTTCTGCATGTACTCTGGAGTTGACTAATCAAAGCAGTTATGCAAAACATCTCAAAGTGTTTTTTTCAGTTGAGATCTGGCGACTGAACTAAATTTAATCGTTCTGGAAATGTCTTCAGAATTTATTGCATTATCCTACTGAAAGTGTCCATTTAAAAAACAATATACTGGCCATGCACCTGTTCAGCAATACTGTGCCATTTAGGCAATGCTCAAATGCCACCAGCAGCCTATGAAGTTTTAAACTTGTCGAGATGGATCCATGGATCCACTCTGTTTATGAAATATTCTGACCTTTCCTTTGGCATTTTGCAACAGCAACGATGCAATATTTTCAACTCCTTGAAAATTGCCCAGGTGATAATCGGGTCCTTAAAAATTGCCAAGGTAATAATGTGCTCAATGTAGCTCATCCACTTCAAGGATTGATGACTCGTACTTATTCACATGACCTTCTGCAGTTAACTTACACTGAGCTATAAATTGCACATTTATGAGATTCACTGTCCCATGCAAGCCGTTTTGCATAAACAGAAATGAAAGTGGACATTGGCTTTATGATAAGAGCACATGGCCCATTTATAGTGCTAAAGCTCCTGATGTTTGACCCCAGCTGATGATGTTTGCTGACCCACAGGAGGATTCTGCCTCTGGGATAACTTGGCAAGTTACTCCCTTGTCTGCGAGGATGCTCCACTGCTCTGGTTGACTGAAAGTAGCTGGGATTCACATCAGCTTTAGACAGGGAAGAATGTGCGCACACACATACACACACATGCAGTGGTAGATATAAAAAAGGTCAATGTAGTTCTGCATGGATAAGCAAATCTAGGTGAACCCATAACTTAACTACAGAGAGGTAAGAGAATATGAACTCTGCAGTGTTCCTTACAGTCTCCATGTCTAAATAAAGGCGCTGCATGCCAATGTAATACACAGTGTCAATGTCTCAAAGAAAATCTGCTGTTTATTAGCTAAAATATCAGTCGCTGCTATTTTCTTTGTTTTACAATCAAAGAAAGCTAAGCAATAGCTTTTGGCACAGCAGCAAAGGCACGTTCACTCCTTTCACAGACAGATGTTTTGTAGTACTGACTTTGTGCGGGTTTTCACATTACAGCACTGCGGTATTACTTTGGAGGCTGAAAATTATTAGGTATCATTCCCAGTTCCTGCAGCGAAAGATTTCCACCTCCAACTGCTTCAGTCAAATCCATTCCATCCTCTGGAAACTCTGTAAGGATTCCCAGTGCTGACACACTTCCTGAAGAGCCAATGGATTTATGACATCACTATCTAATCCTTCTTCATCTTCCGTGCCCAGTTGATTGATGCCTGGGAGTACTTCCTGGTGCACCTTCCCATGGGTGGACACGCGGCAGCTATGCTCCACCGCTCCACATCTCTATAATTCAAAGGGGCTCAGAGCACTGCTACATCGCTGAAAAACTCATTATGTTTATTTCTGCCAGCTGCTGGGGTCCCCAGGTCTGAAGGGGACCTGGTTTGAATTGAGCAACATTACATGAAATGGAACCCCAAGACTAGAGGGAGAATAAGCAAACACACTGGCTCGCTAACGCCTGCACACAGATACACTCCCAGAGAGATACAAATATCCACATGTGCTCTGTTTCTTACACACATACACGAAGACCATACAAATATACCGTATCAAGGAATGCACACAAGCACATCTACTGGCATATACTTAATGCCCGTGGGAAAGGCAATTGTGTTCCGTTGGGAGCTGGCCAGAGCAAGCGAACATAATGATCACAGGAGAAACTACTGTTGGCTGCACAGCTTTTCACCGACATTATCGATTTATGCAGAAATGCTGCAGAACTGAAATAAATCAAGACGCAGTGGGACAGTGCGGGCTAGCAAACAAGGCAAAATGATGAGTCAGTATCTTAAAAGGAGGCACAATAAAGCAGACCACTCTATTGAAAGTTTTTTTTTTTTTTATATCAGATGCACTAAAGCTGACACATCATAACGGTTTCACGAAGCTGTTTTTCATTGATCAGCTAAAATGCCACAGTTTGGACTTCTATAACTCTCTTCATCTGCAACACACTGTGTCCCAATTCTGGAGTTGGCGGTGGTTCATAAAGGTGGCTCATGATTGGAACCAAGCTTTAGCTCAATAGTCTCTTGCCTGCAGTCACAGCACAATTGTCAATTCAAAAATTACTCACAGGATATGGCAAAAATTAGGCAGAATAAGAATTGTGGTCAAGATTGCAAGCTTTAGTTACTGGGGACAGCATTTCAAAAGTTGAAAAAGTGTGCCTTTTATCATAAACTTAACTTCTCCCTCTATCCCTGTCTAAACATCCATGCAGCATCACTCTTTTTTTGCTGCGTGTCTTTTTTTTTCTGCATGTACTTAACTTATATAAGCGGACATTGACCAAAACAGCAATATGACAATACCTCATCTAGAGGTCCATCATATCCTCTTTTTCAAAATTGGATTAACATTTAGGATTCTTTTGCAGGTCAAAGTTCAGTCAGACTGAACTGTGAAGGAAATGCATCTTGCCTCCTTCTTCCTTTCAAATTAATGAGATGCAAATTTTGCTGAGACCATGGCACTAGCTTTTCAATATCACATTTTTAGGAGGTAACAATGTGCTCTGCTCTGTATCAATCTTTTCATGATCAGTGTTTCAATGCAATGAATTACCTCCTCGTGGCTATCACTGCTCATGCTAACTACTTCTAAGTTCTTCTGCTGCTCTTGCTCCTGCCATACACGGAAAATAAAATAACCTAATGTGCACAAAAGGTGTCTTTTGTAAAGACCCACTAGACAAGTGTTAAACTGGCAACTTTTTGTGTTAAATAAATAAGAAATAGAGAGTAGTGCAGACATTTATCACCTCAATTGTTGACACTAGATTTAAACGACTTGTTAAGGTGTGTATTTTTTGCTGTGCAGCCATTCTGTATTGGTGCTGTGAGCACAACAGGACCATTTGTCCTGAACAGCTTTAGCCTGGCAGGGGAGGCAGAAGCCAGCTGATTGAGGATCGGTGGCAATATGCTGTCCAAACTCCTCACTGTGGAAACAAGCTGATGACCAAAAGCCTAAAGGTCCTGTATGGTCTAAGCATGGATGCTCATTAACCACAATCACACACCGATAATGCTATTTGACCAGACCAGCAAGCAGTCTCCCTAATGAATGAACTGAACAGGTTGAGAAGCTGCGGAAGTAATATTCCTCCTCCTCCAGACTCTACAACATATGGACATGACAGCCGTGAAACACGCAGGAAGAGAGAGAGCCGGAGAGAAGATAGAGTCACTGAGAGACAGAAAGAAGAGAGAGCTTCTCTGACAGTGTTGTTAGCTGCCTGAAAGCGACGGTGTGGAGCAGTGTGGTGGAGTGTTGCAAGTAGCTGGGGAGCTGTGAAGAGCTGACGGGCTGTCTGGGAAACGTCAGCGGAGAGATGAGGCCTCTGCGGCTCGTAGACTATGAGGAGAAAGTGACCTACATACTAGTTTGTCCAACAGTATACGGAACCAGGCAGTACCATGCAGGCTCACAACAACCTCCTACTTGACGATAGACGCACTGAGAAAGAAAAGGAGAAAGTCTAAGCAAGAGAGAGAGCGAGAAAGCAGACCACCATAACCAAAATAACACACTCTTCAACCTAACTGGAACACTTCTATCCACACTAAGAGGTCAGATTTCTGCTCAGCTTGAACAAAACATTCCCTCTCTATTGAATTGTGGCTTTCAGACGAGCAGTTACGGCCCTCAACTGTACATTTTTAGTGTGTTTGTGCACCAGTGAGCGTCTTAAGTGTGTTGTTGCGTGTGTGTGCTGTATGTAAAGACTATGTCTGAGAGTGTTTTCCCGGCTCCTGGGCTCCTCAAGGGCTTTTTACAGTTTTCATTCTGCTCAGTCAGGCCTCAGGAGCAAGATTTCTGATAGGAAAGGTAAACATCAAGCAGATCCCACACATGCATTGCACACATAGTCAAACACGAACACACACACCCACACACAGACACATAGACAACCCTTTCTCAGAGCCTTGACCTGTGCATGGTATCCTGTTTCATGCTGAGCCTCTAATTTTATAAACTGCAATAGATAAAAGTAAGGCGCCCTAATCCAAGCATCTGTCTTCAGCTGCTTTACCTGGCCTTCACACTACAACTACAACCTTGACCAAAAGACAGATAGTTTTTTTTTTTTTTTAAGTAACAGATGCTGATGTAAGCAAAAACTACAGAGATAGCAAGAGAGACTGGAGGATGGGAAAAGCAGCAAGGGAAAAAGACCAGAGAGGAAAAGTAGCACACAGACACTTTCTGATCAAACATAGATAACTTATGACACTCTCTCAGGCCAAAGTGAATCAATTAAACATCTGTTCTGATGTGTTTTACTGCCACAGGCTGGGAAAAGAACACACAGAGAGCTGTAGTAGAAGCAGAGACTGAGGGGTCTTTCATGGTTTATACTGTATCTGTAGTTTGTTCAGTGACAGACGCTGAGGTTCTGTTGTGGCTTCGAGTCCCGCATGAAGGCATTTAGGCTGTATGAGTGTGTACTTTGACTGTATCATCTGTATCATGTGGACACAACATCTGCTCAGCCACAATCTATTATGTTTCGGTTACTCTACGCAGAAGATGGAGAAGGCTTTTGCCTGACAGATGTGCACTGACGACTGGTAATTTGATGGATGCTCCATGTGTGCGGAATCTGTCTGTTGATCCCCAAGAATAAAGCGTTGCTTTCTCCCCCACTGAGGACACCCTATAAAGATTAGATAAGCTCACTACATAAAAAAGTAAAGCTGGAACAATAAGTCAATTATGTGATGAGTTAATCAACAGAAAATGTATCTGCAACTATTCTGATAATTGATTGTTTCAGTCATTTTTTCAAGCAAAAATGCCAAAAAGTGTGAGAATTAGCTGCTGTCTTTGTCAAACCAAGACAAAAACCAAAACCAAGACAAAGACTTTCTCTGGGCATGCTTCACTATTTTCTAACATTTTATAGACAAAACAGTAATACAATTAATTGAGAAAATAATATGCGAATTAACCAATAATGAAAAATGAGAATCATCAGTTGCAGCTGTAAGTCTCACAGTGAATTTTCAAACATAATTTTTATTCAAATGTGTGGGAAAATTTCGCTATCGGGTGGCATAGTTTTGACTTGTGTCTGGTGAACTTTATTTGTTTCACTATATTTTGAGAATTAACATGCTATAACTGTTGCACTGAGAGCAGCACGGGTACAATAAGTGTGCAGTCAAGTGCAGATCTCAAGCGCTCCTTGCATCTGGAATGCTGCCCATAATTTCCTTTCAGACTTGTATCACATCAAAAGCATCTGACTAGCGTGAAATGTGGATTATGAAGGCATATCTACAATGTCAGGAGAGTGTTCACTGGTGTGCACATTTAAACACACACACACACACACACACACATCACCCACCCCCATCTCTCCCCATTGCCAGTTTCTTACTGGCTAGCCAGGAGGTTAAAAGGAAAGATGGACTTCTGAAAGATGAAAGGCGATCTAGGTGGATTCTCCAAATTCAATTTTCATGGTCTACTAAGATTCAGCTACTCTTAGATAGGCGTGCAAAGCAATCATGCATGTACACTACATATGCACGTGCACACGCCATATATCAGCAATCACATGCAAAAGCTGCATGTATTGGTTGTAGAAGCAGTTATTTGACACACACACACACACACACACACATAGATCACATTGATAGGCTCATTTCCAAGCTCTCATTTGTGCCATCAAATACATAAAGTAGCTGTGCTCATCAGGAGAGCAAGCCAGTGGGTCTGGGGGGAGTTTAGACACACAGCAGCAGGCTTTGATGCTCAGCAGTCTGTCATCACTCTGCTTCGACAAGCAACATGCTTATTATACATGTAAGTAAAATGTAAAAAGCTGGCTAATTGCATAGACCAGTTGAAAATTGAAAACATCTCAGTGCCACAGGAGGAATTACTTTACAATACCTTTAGTACCATCTGTATTACGGCATACTTTTTTCAGTAGAAGACTCTCAAGACAGCTCTCAAAATGCTAAACTCAATAGAAAGCTGGAGAGAGGGATGGCGTCCACCTCAGTATTCAGAACAAGAGAAGAGACCACAGCTGTGTTGTGCAGGCAGTAAATTGAACTGACTGAGTCCCAGGCCTGTAATTTCACAATCCTCTACTGAGCATAAACATTCTCTGAATGATCTTCATTCCAGGCATCATCACTCCTCACGGGATTACCAGCTATGAGGATGGATATATTAGGGTGAAAAAACTGTAAAAGAACTTGAATGAAATTCAGTCTGCCTTGGGGCTAGACCTTATTTTGCCCTTTATAATAAATAACATAATCTCGTTAATTCATTCATTAGCTTTGTGGTTGAGTTACACGACTGTTCACTCCTCTGTGCAGTAATCCCTTCATTAGTGATTACCACCTCAGTTACTGTGCCAATCTCCCCTTCAAGGATCCTCTCATCCTGCTCTTGACCCCCCCGAGCTCCACGCCTCACCCCGCTTCTTTGTCTTTTCACATCTCGCTCGTTCCACTTTAGTCACATCGCCAGAGTTGGCAGGTAGTGGGTAGGCTGTGTTCAGTCTTGTCAGGGTAAATTATGGATCAGGTGGCCAGTGAGCTGTCAGTTGTACCAGCTATGTGCCAGTGCCAAAAACACCACAGGCATTCCCTGGCACATGCACACATAACTCCCACCTCAAACCGCCAAATACATAAATATGGTTATCGAAGCGAGGGAGCTCCTCATCTACAACCAGAACCAAACCTCATGTGTTTTCATCTAACATTACTTATTCACCACACACATGCACACACACATGTGGATGCGCATGTTTGAGTTTATGAACAAACACCAGTGAGCATCAGATTTATACAGGCATGCACGAAAAGAGACACACAAACACACACATATGGTGTGCAGCCTCCACCTCCCATATTTTGGAGGAGCTCCAACATGCCCCTGAATCTCAGTACAGGGAACGTTCTGGCACAGAAACACTCATCAATACACTTGGCTTTTTGCAATTAGATGAAGGCACACACAGCTCCTCCCCTTCTGCAAATCAACTCATTCACAGATGAGGCACACACTTAGGCTAATCTAAGCAGCAGGGCTGCTGGGAGATGCCGGATTGGTCAATACCTGTCCACCTTAAAAATCTTAACCAACAGCCTTTACTGCCTGTGTAAAGTCACTTAAATCAGCCTTAGAGATGCTGGTTTTCTCTCGGCGCAGCCTGATGTCATGTGATTACCATGTTAATGTGATATTTTGCCATAACAGATGCATGGAGATGAGGTCAGGAGACAAGGAAAGAGATGAGATGAAGTGACAGAGAGGATGCAGAGAGGGAGCAGAGGGGGAGGGAGTGGCCGGTGGCCCGTACGAGGCAGGGTGTGATGTGTGATTTTAACACGTGGAGCTCACAGTCTCATTACAGGCTTCGGTCTGAGGAGCGCAGGGGTCAGACCTGATCCAAACCCACACTGACAAGTGCAAATGGGATTCTGCTGTCTGTCTCAACACCCTCCATACACACATCCCACCCCATAAACACACACACTTTCTTCCAAAACCAACCCCCCTCTTTCTCTAACACACATACTCTATTTCCCTTAAGCATCACCTTGTATACAAACACACACACACACACACACACACACATCCAAACAGATACCTAAAACATGGAGAGAAACCAGACTTGCAAAGTGAAGTGAAACCTGCGTACATCGTTAATTTAAACAAAGTTTCAAAGAGGAAAAGCTCTTGTTAACATTTTATCCTAAAGACAAGGACCACCAACCTCTGGAACAATTCTATAAAAACTTGACTAACTCATTACTCATCTTTGACCCCGGTAGCGGTCGCACAATTTTATTCACATAAATGCACATTTTCACATACATACACATAAATCTAGCCATGCACATGGGACCATCATGTGGGGCAGGGTGGGCTGCGTTGACTTGCACAATCACCTTGATGAATCACCCTATATAACAGCCTGCAGAACAGGATAGTCTCTATTGTTAAGTGGTACCTCTCTGTGGAGACTAGCTATCTTTTACATGAGCTACACACACACACACACACACACACACGGCTAATTCATGTGCTACCCCACACACTCACACACAAAAAAGCCAACGACCCAGGAATAAATTACACATGACCTTTATACACATCATGTTTAAAACACTGCGTCCTGAGTCCGATGGATGCTCTTGAAAACATCTAGAGATGCTTCAACGATAAAATCCCCTGCTGTACATGACCTATGAATGCACAAACAACTTTTAACACAAAAATGCTCTTGAGTGGAGGGGCAGGGTATGTTTCCAGCGTGAATGGCCATTCATGTAAAAGGAAACCACAAAATGACCATGTTTCCTTTCTGCTTCAGTGTTGAACCAGCATGTGCACATAAGCAACCCGGAAACATGCAGACCGCCAGGCAAAAAAAAAGGTGTTCTTAGAAATTAAATATGAAAAGCATAAAATATGCAACCAGCTCCCACTATGCCAGTACTGCCTCTGACACAGGCTTTCTCTCCGTTCCCACTGCATGTTTTATTCAGGACTGATATTCTAAAAGCTGAAATAGAACAATCTATTTCCCCTTGCACTCCTCACTTTTGATTTACTGATGAATATTTCAAAGGAATGTCAGAAAAGACAGAGAAACTCCACTCTGCGAGCCGGCGTCTGCTTCACCTCTCCCATCCTCCCTCCGTTTTACAAGACAGCTACGTGATCCTCGTGCAAGACTCACTTAAGTAGCACATTTGCTTAATTTTCTACATGATTTAACAATTTGTGGAGTGAGTATTCAGGGGCATGAGAGGGTGGGAGTGGGGGATCTTTGGCCGAGAGTGGAAGAAAGTAAAAAGGGGCAGAGGGGGAAAAAAGAGATAAAGAGATGCACAGTGCTGCACAGACAGGATTCATTGATATAAGTGGGGGAAACATAACCCCAAACATAACAGAAAATAAGAGAACCACAGGCAAGGCAGCAAATCTGGTTCTATTTCACAAGATTTAAACTTTAAGTCAAACTTAACTTTTTAAACTCTAAATTTATATCACGTTAAAAAGTGAAGCATAAATTAGACATCTATTTGCTCTCAGGATTTAATACATGCATCAAGCATTATGGACACATGTGAAAGACACATCTGCTCTTGCTCTTTTCAGTCCCTCATGCCTATTTATACCTGACTGGAATGCCGGTGACTGACTGACTGACACACACACACACACACACACACACACACACACACACACAAACACACATACAGCTTTACAGGCAGGGCTATTGTTCTCGCTCAGTATAGGCAAAGTCATGTGCACCACTACAATATAGAAAGGAAACAGAGAGGAAAGAGAAAAGAAGACAGAGGGACACAGTCAGGGAGTTTCTCTGTGTCACACACACACACACGCACGCACACACACACACACACACACACACACACACACACACAAGGAGGTAGTGTGCAGATGGTACTCACAGTCTTTCAGTGTTGCGGGGTATATTCCTTGGCATGGTTTTGAGACCCAGTCCATGGCAGTCTACTGTGGTGCCGCTGCAGGTACACAGGGCTGGGCAGGCACTGGCATTGCCCACGAGCAGGGCAGAGAGCATCACCACCCACATCCAGAGTGGCTGCCCGGCCAGCCTGCCCATGCCTGCCCCAAAACAATTTCCTCTAACTGGCATATTCACCACCACTGCAGCCTGCTCTTCAACAGCCCTGCTTCTCTCTGTCCACCTTTTTTCTCTCTGCAAAAACAAAGAGTCCTGCTACACCTCACAAGTCCTCTAGAATAATTTTAGATTTGTGGTGAATATAAATAGAAACAAAAAAAAAAAAAACTATAACAAATGCTAATATTTTCCTCTGAGCTGTGAAGCAAAGCAAATCCTTTTTGTTCTTCTAGATTTCTTTTGATATCCACCACAGTTTGCTGATGTAAAAAAAAAGAAGCTGTTTTCTTTCTCTTATTCTCCCCTTGCAAACTCTTCTCCTCTCTTGTCTTTGTGGAGTTGCTGCGCTCTGGTCTGCACACGTCTGCGTCTCTGTCCTCCTCTCACTCAGTCCCGCTCTGCTCTGCTCGCCTGAAGAGAGAGGGAATGGTGAAAGAGCAGAAAGAAAAAAAAGCTCTTTCTCTCTCTCTCTCTCTTACATACACACACACACACCAGTCATCCATCACAAGGATCTACAAATAGCAGAGCCCCCGACTCCACCCCTACCCCTCCTCTCCCACTCCTCTCCCTCCTCACACAACACCCCCCCAGAACCCTGCCTGAACTCACTCTCATTCTCAAGATCCCTCTTTCATTCCCTTGATCCTATTCACTATCCAAATCTACTCCAAATATCTTTCTTTTTCTTTTTTTTCCACACTCACTCTACTCCTTCTTTTCTCTCAGGTTTGCCTCCAGGCGAACCCCCAGAGAGAGACCTAACCTGCATGACACTGCATAACCCCTGCCTGAAGGGATAGGCTGTGGGGAGATTGGGCTGTGTGTGTGTGTGTGTGCCTGTAAATGTGTACATGTAACGAAGGAGAATCCACTGGGGAAGAGAGGAATCAACACCTCAGTCCTTGGAGGCAAAAAGCCGGAATAAGTAATCCATAAGTGTGGGTCTTAACATGTAGATCAAGTGTGGCCACACAGACACAAGCTGCAGCAGGGAACTGGGGTGAAAAAGCAGAGCACACACATACACGTAAATATTCATGAACTGCTGACCGCGGCCTATAAAAGTAAGTTAACACTATATATTAAGAACAGCATAGGCGGATATTATATCCTAATATATACAAATGAAAAGACAACCAGCTACACGCACAAGCATACCTGCTCTGTTATTTAGATTTATGAGAGTAACAGGCACCAAATCCCTTTTGTTATTACCAGCACCATGCATTCCCTAGAGTGGACTCAAAGAATAATGACATAAACTGGACTGCTTTGAGAAAGGAAAATTAAATGATAAGCAGCATCTGTGGGCTATTATTTATTTTAAAGGAATGCCTAATTTGAAAAGGTTGACATTTAGTTAAAACAGTGGACCTTTAGAGTCTAGTCGCTGTTGACAGTGTAATTGTAGCTTTCAGGAAACATTTACAAATGCATATTGATTTGCTGCTTATGGAATTGCAAAATGGTATTCTGGACTTGGGTAGGAAACGGACCTCTTATATTTATGGGCTCAGTCCAAAGTGCTTTGTTCACAGGTATCCACACAATTAAACAAACAGTGGCGCTACTGTGAGAAGTTACCTCGGAAAAAGTAGGAAGCAGCAGCTGTTCCAGTATAACAAAGAAATATGTTATTGATTATGTGTCATTTAGCACCTGATTCAGCATTTATCAAAAATGACTCATTAGCTCCTCATTGTAGAGATTCACACACACAGTTTAGGGACCAATTATACACTGGTTAATGGGTTAATTTGCATAGCATCAAGCGGCCTGTTTGTGTACAACTTGCTATATAATCCTTGATTCAGAGTAAGTCAGCAACTAATTGTTCACTGTTTATTAATCAGCAGTTTGCTCCTAATTTGTTCTCTTTTCTTGGTAACTAACTCACAGTTTTGTATTGTAAGGGGAATAAACACCTGAGCTTTCCTTGGCTATAGCTGCGCCAACATAAACATCAACACAGTCACATCAACTCCATTCACTTTAAGGCACTAACAGAAAAAAAAAAGGGATGAGCAGGGAAGATGCAAGCAGAAACTTTTGAATGTGTGCATCTGTCTGCTTTGTTACTGGACCGGCATTTACCAAACATGTGCATATGCATATACAGTATGTGTACAAACAGGTGTACACACACACCTCAGAAAAAAAGCTCCATTTGTCCCAGTCAAAAGTGTCAGTGCAGTGTAGATCTTCCCTCTATGAATGGCTAATTAAAGAGGAGACAGTGGTGTTTAGTGGTAATGGGGGGTGATGGTAACGTCTCTCCGCTCTCACAGAGCCGTGATAGGAATGCACACAAATACACAACAATTCTGCTGCTCTCAAAGCCGTGGGAGGACATGGCAGCAATTTACAATTAGTCTGAGAAAGGAGAATTTGCAAAACACAAGACCTCACAAACAATTGACTTAGAAGAGCAAATAACTTAAATGAATGGGGTATTGCACTGAATTTAATTCAAATTCAAAGTATCCCTGTACATCCTCTATCCTGTGGAGGTCTATTAATACTTTCCTTCAGCTCATACCCAAAGTTAGAAATCAAGGAACAAAACTTTCATTAAGATGAAGCTGGCAGCTGCTTAACTCTACACGCTTGACTTACAAAACTGAAATGTGCTTAATAGAGACAGAGAAAAAAATAGGAAGAAACCAAATTTAGCATCCAGAAAATTCCACTGCATGCTGCAAACCAAAGTTATTCGTATTTCACTTTCAGAAGAGCTGTGTGTATCAGAGAATAGGCAAGAACAAATTCCTCCACTGCCCATTAGGTGGTTGAAGAAAATACAAAACCGTGCCAGAGCCTACAAAAGTATTTTAACCTTGAACTGAATTGGTTTTCCCCTTCAACACAAATGGTCTGTTGCTGGCTTGGAATAAGAATTTCACTACATGTTGTTCTAGACAGAATTAGCTCCTTCTGAGAGACATTTTAGGGAATACATTTACAGAAAAATCACATCTACTCATCCTATATGCTTTAGGGTAAGTATGCACACCAGATGATGCATAGTTGATTACAGTTTTTCTGACTCATTTTACAGTCATCATGCTCTTTCTGGATAAGGAATGCTAAATAAAACCCCTCTGGAGTTCTGGCTGTAAAACAATACTATTCCTAACCTATATGGAAGCAGTCTGTTGTATATTTACAGAACATGAGGAAAAGCAGGCCCATTCTCACAAATGTTTACAACATATACTTACAATACCAAACATGCATTGACATGGACACCATAATGACACGCTAAGACATTCCTGCTATTGTGAGGAGTTGCCTTTACTCATACTATCCACCCTCTCTCCCTCCAACTCCATAAAATGTGTTCAAATTGGGCAAGATTATTTACTGCAAATGGCAACATTGGTAACATTTAGTATGTTTTAAGTTTTCTTTTTGTGGCTTTCTGAGTTTTTCCTTTTTATTATTGGTCTCATTTTGGTCATGAGCCTTAAATTGATTTAAATTTCATTAGAATTTCTTTTAGCATCTTTATAAATTTGTGTACACGTGTCACATTTGCTTCATTTTCTCCCTTATTCTTACTTGCTGCAATGGACACAGCTTACCAAAGCATGTTACCTGCATGTTTTCTGACTGTAGGAAATTAGGATGAGTACTTAAATTAGAGCTGGGTGGGCTCAAAGGAAGGGAGAAAAAGAGCATTTATTGCCTTTAAGGGAAATGTATAATTCTGTACTTTTTAAAAAATGTATTCTGTAAACATCGAGTGCTTGTGCTGTACACTTATTCAAGCAAATAATAAGCAGATTTCTTTCAGATAAACATATCTTAAAAAGTTGTCTCTATGTCGACTGTTTATATATAGGGATGCATTGTACTAAAGGTGCTCTAGCTGACTAATCATTTGCAACTAAACAGCATCACCTTGTGGCTGCAAGTTAAACTGCATGATACTGCTGCAGACAGCAACAGCACTCAAATTCAATGGAAGGCAAAGAAATGTAAGAAAAGTGAAGAATCCTACAGCACACATCATTTGATAATTAATATAAAAAGACGACCACAGAATGTAGCTTGAAGTCTTTTAATCACACTGAGTTGCATAGCTTCACAGTAGCATCAATATCATCAGTCTACACAGTCCATCTAGTTGACCATATGACATTTATCACATTATGGTTAAATTGTAACAGCTAAGCAGAATGGCCACTGAATTGGAAACTGCTACTGAAAGAGTAAGACAACAAGGAGGTTTAAAAAGTTTTAGTGGTTCAAAACCCTCCCAGAAAGCAACTGGGTTAACAACCACAATAAAAGGCAAACAATTTCATCTTCATTTGCATTCACCCAATAACAGAAAAATCAAAAAACATAAAATAGACCATAAAATTAAAACATAAAAAATCTTGCACTTAATAGCTGAATAACTGTAAAAATACAAATGCATATATAAAGCTATAAAACTGTATACTGAGTTGCATAAGAATCAGAACTTGTCTGTGAAAAACTAAAGATATACCATGTAAAAACAAGATGGCATCTGAAGTAGCAGTAGTTTAAAAGTATCACAGTATTGAAACACAAAGACATCTCTATAATCTACACGAGCTGATCCTTTGGCCTTTCACTCGATCTCCCATGTTCTATCTTCAGTCTCTTTAGCCTCTACTCCCGTACTGTACTGACACACAAGTGTATTCATTATAGAAATTTCAGCATATTCTGAAAGCTATGGGGAACTTAAAAGAAAAATCTTATATACTTAATGCTAGATAAAAATTGCAACATACAGTAACTTTAGATATATTCATTTTAAGGCACATCTTTGAATTTACCACTTTTCTAATAAAAGTCTTGAGCTTACTACAACTTACAAGCAAATCTAACATTTAAATAAAAAAATCTTCACACCATATTCTATCAATACACCTGATGCGCTGGATTCCAGGATTTGAAAAATTCACGTCCAATAAAGAATAAATACAAAGACGTTTGGGAATTAAATAAAAAGCTTTTAGTCAATGGTAAAGCTAAACACCTACAAATGTACACAAGTAAATGTAGATGTCACTTGCATCATTAAGTTTGGAGTGAACAAGATAAAATGAAATTAAATGTCAAGAAGAACTTGTAGACTGGGTAAGAAAACTGGTTTAAGTAAATTGCATTAAACCATGTAACTTCCTCACCTTTGTCTCTTGGCTTAAAACTTACAAGACCGCAAAGAAATTCTGGTGATTTCCTTTCTATATTATTTACCTCTCAGTCTCAAACCTCACTTTTTCAGAAATCTTAAAAAAAACAGCAGAGTACAGATCTAAAAGTGACGTAAAAAACAAAGCTGTATAGTACATTACACCGTTTGGTTTGTGTGGACGCCTTCAGAAAATCCTTTAATACCATCAACGGTTAAGATGGATGTTTCCTTAGTTGTGAAGAGGACACTCTTTTAAAGACTATTAATCCTGGAGCAGATGAGAAGAGAGGGGGAGAAAAGAGATTAGGTAATTTTTAATCCTTTCAGCCGAGTACATCAAGCATCATTAGCAATGAAAGCACTGAGTAAAAGTGAGGCCCGGCTTGCCTGCGGTGAACCACAAACAGATGGCTGGAGAGCCAGAGTACTCCTTCAGCAGAGTCATGGGGAAACTACTTGTCACTGGCCAATGACAGTTTTAGGAGTGAGTCGTGCTGATCCACCATTTAAAAGTGACATATTGATTGGTTCTGTTAAAGTAAAAGAGAATTACTACTTGAATATTTCTCCATATATGTCATCATCATAGGGGAATGTTATAGACAAATTTCACCGTTTCAAACATTTTAAGTTTATTTCGAGCTGTATCAGTTATACCTAAAGTAATGATAGTTGGTGTGGAGGATGCCTTCTAATGTTGAAGAATTGAGAGCAGGTTGTCACTAGGATACTTGTCTCATGAATTGTTGGCTTTGTGGTGTAATAATGCAATACTCACTCCTCCACAAGTGCTGTTTTCTCTTCCCTGTCGATCAACTGAACTGCTGGGTACAGGACTCTGCAGTCTGCTGTTTTCTTTCTCTGTTAATATTTGGCTGCCCAACACCTTCCTCTGTTTTATGAAGAAAATATCATTATTTAGAGATTGATACCATTTTAGACAGTGAAACTGCATTATAGATACCCTGTAGATTTTTTATTGTAAATAACCAAATGTTCATAAATGCACAACAAACATGTTGTTTGTACGAGCTTGCATATGCATCCTCGTGCCAGTAGAGCATAAGATATAAATAATTCGCAGAATACTCACCAAAACTTTGCTCAATAGCATCGCTAGTGCCTTCAGTTCACTGGTTGTATTAATGTGAGGTAGGCATATTGAACATTTTCTCTAAGATAATATGAAAAGTGAAGGCTATTTCTATACACACGTGTACTGTCAACAAACCTTGATAATTCCACCCAAAGAGCGTGAACGCCAATGTTTCCTGCTGAATGGTGTCCGAGACTCAGCCGAAGGTGTCAGCAAAGGCTGCTTCTCAAACTAAACACACAAAAATGATAAATTTAGTTGCCCAAGATGAGAGATGTTTGTTCTTTCTCCTCACAGAGTGCACTGACATAGTGACATACCTGTCTGATGAGTTTCTTCTTTTTGGCAGACTCAGGCATGTTGTTGACTTGCTGGTACAGCTCTTTGAGCGCTGATTCAGTATAACTCTGAGACTCAGATGACCCGATTGTGCAGGTGCTGCTGTCATCAACACTGATTGTTCTCATGGAGGGAGAAGGGGAGGCGGCTGCTACCACAGCCAAGGTGCCATCTTTAGTCCCAGAACAGAGTGTCAGGTCATCCTAGAAAAGTCGCACATACCATGTAACATATTTAAATTCTGGTTGTCTCACTGAAACCACAAACTCTTTTCAACAAAAGATGTACAGTTGAATCACACAATGCAAAAAATGTGAACTACAAACAAATATCTTTGAAATCTAAATACAGGACTTAAAGAAAATGATGCTTTAAAATCCCACAGAAGCAAAACGTTTTATTTCAAGATCCTCTGAAAATAAATTCTATTGGGTACCCAGTAGTAGCAGATACCAGCCTCTCAAGGTTCTGTATTTACACATGCAGTAGTTAATATTAACCAGTGCTGTGATGTGGCACTTAAAGTTACTGGATTCAAAAGTTAGCAAAGAAAAAGCAAGTTACTGTGGGTGCTTTGAAAATACAGTAGCTCTCCATACAAATGTAATGCAGTACTAACACTATCTCTTTTCAGAAGGATGAAGTTAGTAAAACATAGAAGAAAAGACAAAGGACAAAAACACTCACCTTTGATTGAAGAGTTTTTGATCCTGTGAAGTATAGGCGTGCATATTCTTTGATATATGCAGGTGCCTTCAATGAAAGTAAACATGTACATTAAATCCTCTGATGAAAGCTTATTGTGAAGAATTAGTCTAGTGTACCAGATTAATATGCTTGGCATTTATAAATTCATGACCTCACTCTCACCATAAAGCATGTGGTATTTACACAGCCAATGTTTGACATGGAAGGGTACGGTACATGTGTGCGCAATAAAGCAGGTTAAAAAAAAATCAATGTATATGGATGTTTATGAAGAAATATAAGCCAGTCGTCAGGATTTAAAAAGACTGCTGATTGTGGGACAATCTGAAAATCAAATAGCCTTTATTGATTTTTCTTTCACATGTAAATTCCGTATTACCTCTCTTTATTATGTTTGCATTTCTTGTAACCCTGACAACGACACCACTTCTCATGAAGAGTTAATTATAAGCGAAGAAACCACAGAGGAAAACATCATGACCACATGGTGATGATGTATTGTATTTTTATTAATAAAAATCATATCTGATTAGGAAGACCTGCCTCAGCCAAAGCAATATGATTAACATGTCACATTTAGTGTTTTGAATATATACAGTTTATTAGTAAGCCAAAATATTGTTATAGAATAAGAGATCAACTCCAGAGAAAGAGGCTGTTAAGCTGCTTACCTTAAATAGTTTTTGTGAGTGTCTGATGAGGAACGCTATGCCATTATTCAGTTTCTCAATGTTTCCCTGCAGATCACTTGCCATCACCTGCAATGTAAAAATATAGAAAAATAAATAACACCAAACAAATTCAAAGTAAAAGGTAGAACAAAATTACTAAGGTCCTTACATTTTTGGGCCAGATGATGTGTGGAGCAAACATTGTGGCTAGATTGATAGCAGACATCTTGTTAATGTGCTGATTGCGGGCGGTGTGATACAACAAGTCCAGAAGAAGCTTCAACAGGCTGCGGTTGGCTGGTGGGAGCAGCATGAAAAGCAGCTGAAATGCCTCAATCTGGCGTTCCTTGTCAGGTATGTTCGTCTTATCTCCCTTATCATCAAAGCGGGTCAGCTCTGGACACAGTAGATAAGAGAATCATTACAACAGAGCACAGGGGTCATTGTTATATTCAGATTAATGTGAAGCTAAGAAAAGAATAATAATTTTATCTTGAGCCATAATAAGAATCAGAGTATGAGACGACCAACACCTCCAATCTTCAGGTGAGCATGATAGTGTCTGTGCGTAAGCAGAGGCTCAGGCAGCTCTCCCAGGAAGGCTTTGAGCAACGTGGCAGCATCATTGGGGTGGAAGTCGCCTGTCTCTAGATCTATCTCTGCCCCAGCGTTCAGCATCTCCCTCAGGGCTGCCTGTCTAAGGCTGTGGCCTGGCACACGGAACAACCCCTCCACATGAAGGTCTGAGGGGTGGGAGAGAAAGATGGAGAGAGACAGCCAAAGAGGAGGGGGGGAAAAAAAAGGGATGTGGCGGGTAGACACAGAGAGACAAAGACACAGAAATGAGGAGAGAGACGAAGTGAATGAAATGGAAGGAGAGAGACAGCTGGAGCAAAGTGCTTTCAGATAAATTATTGACTCAAGCATTTGCTTCCAGTGTCCATTTTCAGCGAATGACATCATCGCTTTCTAGAAATAAACCATGACCTCATGCTAATTCAGTGCTCTCCAACTAAGTTAAAGAAGAGGTGATAAGAGTTAGCAACAGCATTGATGATAACCATATAACTTATAGGTGTTAGAGATACAGTCAGATTCAGCTATTTAACAATAGAAGTATATCAAAAAATCATTAAATCAAGTAAATTTTAATAGTGTTTGTGTAACACAAATACTGTCATGGTTAGAGATTTGTTTCCTTCTGAGGTCATGCATGCAAAATGTATGTAGTCATAATATCACAAACTGCTTTGGATGTAAGTGTCCTCCACATGTCATAGTTGATGTGTGTATATGAAATGATACTCACTTTTACTCAGGTATTCAATGAGCTGATAGATATGTGCTATTCCTTCTTCAGTTAAGGGTGCACCAAAAACCACTCCTTTGTCTGAAAGGCATCAAATGAGATAGTAAGACTGATCATTCTGATCAATCATTACATTAATTAGATCCATGTCATCATTTCCATCTATCACATGGACCTGCTCCTACTTCTCACAGAATATAACCGCTGACACCTATATTACCTAGAAACAAGGTGACTCTGGCAATAAAAATAAACAAAAACTGGCATTTCCTGCAGAGGGCTTATGTGGAGGTTAGCACTGCAACTAAACATTAATTTAATTATGGATTAATACGTTGATTAGAGCTGAGGCAATTAGTAAATAAACTGATTGGCAACTATTGTGATAATCATTTAATTGATAAAGTATTTTTTCATGCTAAAATACCAAACATTCCATTCTTCTTGGTTCTAAATGGTGAGGATCTGCTGCTTCTCTTTGTCTTATATGATAATGTACTGAATATCTTTAGGTTTTGGACTGTTGGTTCAAGCAGAGCAAGCAATTTGATGATGTGACATTCAGCTTCAGGAAATTGTCATTGGCACTTTTTGATATTTTTGTGTCATTTTACAGACCAAATAAACAACAATAATCTGCAGATTATGTCATGCTTTGCTCTCTGCTCAAAGAATGCAGGGCTCCTGTTTGAAGTCAGGAGGCCGCAGTGTGAACACTATAATATGATAATGTGAACGATGTCCTTGTCTCTCTCTGTCTCTTGTGTGTATGGTAACCTTCTCCTGTCTGTATGAGTAGTCTGTCCTCTTTCCAAGTCTCCAAGGTGATAGGAGATTGCTTGGCTCATGTCCTATCTGTTTGGCAGCACCTGGAAGTTGCATGACGTCCTCCTGAACATTTTCTTCATAAATGTTCACAGTCTATCTACAATTTTGTCATCCTGTTTTTCTATACTGTAATTTTGTTATTTTGATCTATTCTGTACACATGACATCTATTACATGTCTGTTTGTCCTGGAGGAAAGATGCCTCCTCTATTGGTCTTGCTGACATTTCTTCCATTAGTTAAAAGGGTTTTTAGGGAGTTTTTCCATACACACACACACACACACACACACACACATACATACATACATACATACACATATATATATATATATATATATATATACACACACACACACACACACACACACACACACACACACACACACACACACACACATATATGTATGTATGTATATATATATATATATACACATATATGTAAAATTGATGGCCTAAGGATAGAGGGTGTCTGCTGTACAGACTGTAAGGCCCCCTGGGGCAAATTTGTGATATTGGGTTACATAAATAAAATTACCTTGACATGACTTGATTAATCAATGATGACAATAATCCCTGCTATTAATTGATATGATTAATGAATTGGTCTACAAAATGCCACACAAAAGAATGAAAAATGCCTTTCATAGTTTGCCAACTAATGAACTATCAAAGGGATTACACTATTCTGAATGATTAGTTGATTAACTGAAAAGGCCATGTGGGAATAAATGCAATTCAAATCTTAACTAATGAGTTTAACAACTTACTGTCCTTTTCTAGTTTATTTACCCCTTCCTAAACAACACATAGGGACGCCCTTGAAAACGAGATGATACATCTCATGGGATTTATCCTGATATAACGTTAATAAATTTCTGACATATTTGTCTGAAGCACGTTAACAAATTCATGGCTCTGTTGGCCCAACCTTTTCGTTTCAGGAAGTTGAAGGAGCGCAGAAAGCCACTGGACGAGGGCACCTTGGCCTCACAGTCTCCAGTGAGCTGGGCAAACTCGTCCCCTGGAAGGTCTATGAGTCGAGTTATATTGCAAAGTACCAGATCCGTGAAGGCCTGTGGATGCTCATATCTCAGCCTCTCCACAAAGAAGTCTGGATTAAAGATCACCGGCTGGCTAATGTTTGTCTTTTCCTGGCTGATAAACACACTGCATTTCGTCCCCCTGTTTAAGGAGAAAGAAACACAACAGGTTGGGTTGGGGTTCATTTTAAGGCACAGCGGAAGAGTAAAGCTTCATGTTTGGCAGTTAAAACAAAACGGGTGTTGCTAGGTTTAACGTTAACGTTAGCTACGTTGGCTAACACTAACCTTCCTGATAATAAGTTACATACTGCGTACTTAAATATGAACATATCTTATCACCACTCATCATCCCCGAAACCTGCAATTCATATCATCGTTTTGTAACTTGTTCTTTGGCGAAATGATACATTTAAAGTTGGTACCTTCTGTCCAGTTTGTAATTGTTTTGGGTATCATCTTCAGCCGCCATCTTCGTTTTGAATCTTCCGCTGTTTCATCTTTAGTCCCGCCCCCAGCATTGTGATTGGCGGAAATGTACGCGCATCAAGCACAGATCCGTGACGTCAAGCCGTTGAGTTGTGGTTACGGTACGTGTATAAACAGAGGATTATTTTGACACTCAAACCAACCATTCATTTCAGCTGGAAGCCAAGGATGTAATACTATACTATGAAAACAAAATCCAGAAGGTTCAACTGATTTCAATTTATCAATTTTATTGGGAAAATTTCACATCCATAAATCCAAGCTCTTGAGGTCTCTCCCCCATCATTTTAACTTTTCATGTTTGAATTTAGAAAGTATTTGGAATCCAATATATGAACAATAAGAAATGTGTACATATAGTTAGTATGCACCAACAATTTTTTTTAAAGAAATCTGATTTTATTGCATATCTTTTCTGTTATTTTTACTTTTATTCTTTGTCCTGTTACCATGTTGAATGTATCAACAAACTGAAAGTGAAGTCATGCCCTTTATAATATCTTTATTTCATTATGATGCCCAATTGTTTTCTGTTATTGTACTATTGTCACACATGTCATACGTGACACTTTCTATAAATAAAGTGATGGGGAAAAAAAAGTACTTTATATATTTGATGAATATTTTATTTATTTTGGAAACATATACTGTTTGGAATACTAGAAGATACATCTAAATTGAATTATCAGCCATATATTACAAATCTTTTAATTTTTACTGTACCTTTAGTCGGACTTTTTGGTATGACCTAATCTTTTTTTTTTTTTTTAGCAAAAAATTAGATACTCAACTTAAACTCAAAATTGAATGTATTTTATTTGTTTGTTTGTTTTTTGTTCGTTTGTTCTTTTGTTTTTTGTTTTTTTGTTTACTGATGGAATACCTTTCAAGAAAATGTATGTTATTAATCTTATTATTTTATTAGCAAAATTACATATATGCCAGCAAATTTGCAAAACAGAAAGCCAAACTTACTGTCTTCATGTCCTACATAAAATCCTACCTGCACACACTAAAATACTGCACAAACTCTAAAACTGTGAAAACTAGAGACTTATGTCGTGCTTTTAGTGTGTAATTAATTAAATTTAATTTTGTTTGTTTTCTTTTTATTTCTTTATAGATTTATTATGATCCGTGCACCACCTCTAGCATACATTTCCTTGTTACTGTCGTTGGAATGGTAAACCTGGAAAGGAAATGTACTGTATATATTTGATGAACATTTTATATTATTTTGGAAACATGCACTATTTGGAATACTAGAAGATAACTAAATTTAATTATCAGAAATATATTACAAATCTTTTCATTTTATTGCCCAAATTTCACATACATAAAAGCAAATTAACAGGTAAAAAGTTGAACTTCTTGGTTTTTACAGAGGAGGTCAAACAGTACATTGATTCAGTTTGATTTTCCTCTAATCCAAAGGCTATGAAAACTATGAATACCTGTTTTTTGTACTACCTCTAGCTCAGAGTTTGTTTTTTCACTTTTCTTCTGCAAACTGCAAGATTATTATTTTTACATTTTGTATATGATCATTTTGTGGAAGAGGAAAATTTTAATTGTTGTATATGTCAATAAAGAAAGACAAAAATGTACAGTATATACAAATATACTACATATATCTAAATAATTATCCTATATCTCTCTGGTTTAGCTGTAGGAAGGGATGATATCCTACTATCCAAATTCTGGAGGTACCAATACTTAAAAAAAACCCATTGTGGACTAAAAAAAAACACATTTAAAAGACTAGACCTCCTCTCACTTTTTTAACTGCTGGTAAAACACATATAACCAGTGGTGGAAGAAGTACTCAGGTTCTTTAATGAAATAAAAGTACCAATACAGCAATGTAAAAACACTCCATTACAATTAAAAGTCATGCATGAAAAATAACTATTATAGTGGAGTAGAAAGTACACTATTTCCCTCTGACATGTAGTGGAGTGGAAGTACTGGGGGGCTGAAAAGGGGTGGCATCTCCTTTAGCAATGACATGCTGCAGTGTGAATTATTGAACACAGTCATATTAAAAAGTTGGCATCGAGATGTGCTTCATAAATGGATAAATGACTGCCTCTACCTTACATCAGCAGGTTACCTGGAGTAGCAGTATGTATTCACAGTGGGCTAACAAGCATGGTCTCAGCTTGTCAGCCCACTGCCACCTGCTTTTGGTTGTCTTGACAACACAAGAATCTGCAGTCCCTGGGCAGTACACAGAATGATTACCAGATAATAAAAACATTCATTCACATGCGACACCATTACATAGTCTCTATCACACTAACGATTCTACAAACAAAACAATTAAAAGTGTTAGCTAAGCTGTCCTGCTGTAGGGTCCAATTTATCATGAGCTCTATATTTTCACTTTTAGAGTGTTCTTTTCCCATAAATTTTTCAATACTTTTCCATAGCTTTTGAAGATTCCCTTTTGCCTGTCGAATATTATCTAAAAAGAAATTTACTTTAGTCTTCCTTAATTGTGTTGTAACTTTATTTCTGAGTCTTATATAAATTAAACAATCTGTTTCCAAACCTGATTTTAAAGACTTTTTAAGGGCTGCATCCTGCTTTTTCATTAATTGCCATAGGGCATTATTGAACGATGGTAACAGTTGTCTACCTATCCACCCCAGAGGCGGATGGGTAGACAACATACATCCATGGGAGTCCACTCCCATGGATGTATTATAAGAGCTCTTATAATACATCCATATCCACTCCATGCCAAATTCATCTATTTGGGGAATTGTATATTTATATCACATGCAAAAGATTCCCAAAATTATAAAATATATTCCTGAAGCATAACAAATGGGTTATGTACAAAAATACAGTTTCAGCTATGTAAGCTTCAAACTGTTTTTTTAAACTTAGCATGTGATTGTGATTAACAATGACAGCAAGCAACAAGTCTGTGACTCATGTAGCGTGCTAACCCATCATTTGACAAACACTGTTACAGGCTGATGCAAGGATCAGAAATGCACAAACCCTTAGTCAATTATAATTACACTATTTTGTCCCTTTTTGTCTGTTCTCTGTGGTCTTCATAATAAATGTCACATGTACAGTAATGATATCTGCAAAACACCTGAATTATACTCTTGAACAACATCTATTTGAAACTCAACAGCATATTACCAATACATATGACCACATTTTGTCAAAATGTCTTGAGGAACCATGGTATGACCATTATCGCATTGAATGTCTTCACATCTGTCACAATACTTTGACCATTAAAGCACTAACCATATAATTCTAGTTATACAATAAAATCTCTGAAATAACATAAATGTTAAGTGATAGCACAATTCAGGAAAATTCAGCAAACTCTCTAGACACAGTAAACATTTTGAGAATATTTACAAAAAATAACTGAGAGCATACGGCACCAGCTAGATTCGATTTCACACCATGTTAACAGCAATAAATATTAAGAAAGAAATCAAAGAGTTTCAGGGGAAAACAATTATGTTTATACTTTTTTGTATTCCAAGATGATACATCTATTGCACAATCTTTAATAGTGTGAAATAGTAACTCACTCACAATTCAGAGTGATTGTTGTTGCAGCTCATGTTTAAGGGGGCTTTCTTGACTATCCCCATCCCTCTGATCTGACTTTTTAGAGACTGTATTTTCTCTTTTGTCCGCCTTCTCTCTGTAGCTTTTACCGTCAATCCTCTCTCTGGCTGTTGTGCTTGCTTCTTCACAGGAGCTCCTCTGCCACAGCCAAGATATGGTCCCATACTTCCAGTAGCAGTGAGGCCTAAGCCTACCTAGAGTTCTCCAGCACGCCCTGCGAAACGTGTGGGAGGAGATGCAGAACAGAAGCGGGTCCAGGGCGCCGTTGATATACCACAGTGGAAGCGACAAGTAGGATTTCAGGATTGTGTAGATAGAATGGATGGTGTCGGACCAGACAACCACATAGACCTGCATCAGTGATGAGGCAATGTCTGGAAAGTTGCAAACAAAAAAGGCCACCACGACTGCACCTGTAAGACAATACATGGAAGATGTTGATAGCTGAATTTTACAGCCTTAATGACCTCCTCTACATTTCAGTGCAATCCATTTGCATTTACTGTTATATTTTGTCTAAATGCAGGACAGATCCTGACAGTACAACATGAACATCTGACTGCTGTCAACATCTCATTGGAAGTCCAATTTGTCTCTGCTGAGAAATTAACTTAACTGATTGGCCAAGTAAAGTTGACCAGAGCTACATTTTTGTAGTCACAAAATGTAGTTCTGTATGCTTCTGTATATATTTCATTTCAGTATGCTCCTGGCATCTATTGAAGTCTTCTCACAAGTGGATGTGCGGAGCATATGTCCCAGCTGACTCAACGGATGTGCTCAGCAAAAATGCCTAGATGCTCTCTTCCCCTGCCTTGTCCTCCTGCTCTACTTAGGGGATCCCAAGGCATTTTGAGAACAGACTTTGCCATCTACTGAAGTCTCCTCCCAAGAGGATGTGCCCAGCATACCTCCCAACTGTCTCTTTCAACACATAAGTGCAGCAGTTCCACTCTCAAGTCCCTCTTAGGATGTTTTAGCTTCCCAAAGCCCCAAACTTGCAAAATTAGCCAGAAAACCCACAAGAAAGAGCCACATGGCTGCCCTCATCCAGGATTTGAACCCAGGACCTCTCACACCCAAATTGAGAATCATACCCCTAAACCAACAAGCCACAGAACACATGGGCCATGGGACTGCAGCTGGAGAATTTCGTTCAGTGTACCTTTTTTCCAGCAACCACTGTTGGATCCATCCATCCATTCAACCATTTGTCTTCAGTTTCCCGGTCAAGTCACAGCAGCATCTACTGAAGTCTCTTCCAGTGTTGATGTGCCTGGCATAACTCCCAAATGTTTCAACTGGGAACTTCAACATGTAGGTGCAACAGTTTGACTCGCCTCCTTTTTAGTATGTCGTAGCTTCCCAACTATTCCTAAAAGTTTAAAACTTGCAAAATTAAACAGACAACCCACAAGAGGCAATCAGATTCCTGAGGCTCATGGTTTGTCCAAGATTTGAACCCTAGACCTCTTGTACCCCAAGCAACAATCATACCTGTTATGGATATTTCTGAGCAATGGTCAACACTTCAGTGGAAAGAAGCACACACAAGCCTTTGATGTCTTATTGCTGAGAATGTTTATTGAAGTTACTTGATCAGTGTGACCTCAAGACGTCATCTTGACCCAATGTCACTCCAACCTGTAACCCCTAAAGATGGAAAATTCCTTAACAATGCCCGTGGACCAATGAGCCAAGGAAAGCACTTACCATGCGATTGCAGCTGGATGAAATTTATACAGTGTACCTTTTTCCCAGCAACCACTGTTGGATCCATCCATCTATCCATCCATTTGTCTTCACTTTTCCGGTCAAGTCACAGTGGCATCTACTCAAGTCTCCTTCAGAGTTGATGTGCCCCACATATCTCCCAAACATTTCAACTGGTAACTTAAATATGTAGGTACATCATTTGACTCTCAATTCTTTCTTAATATGCTGTAGCTTCCCAAATGTTCCTAAAACTTTCAAACTTACAAAATTAAACAGACAACCCACAAGAACCAGTCACATTCCTGAACCTCAGAGCTCATCCGGGATTTGAACACAGAACCTCTTGCACCCAAAGCAAAAATCATACTCCTAGACCAACAAACCATGAAAAGCATTAGCCATGTGATTGCAGCTGGGAGAATTTGGCTTAGTGTACCTTTTTCCCAGCAAACACTGTTGGATCCATGCATCCATTTGTCCATTTGTCCAGTTGTCCATTTATCTTCACTTTCCCAATCAAGTCGTGGTGGCATCTACTGAAGTCTCCTCCACTGTTGATGTGCCTGGCACACCTCCCAAATGTTTCAACTGGGAACTTTAACATTTAGGTGCAGCAGTTTGACTCTTGCCTCCTTCTTAGTGTATCATAGCTTCCCAACTGTTCCTAAAACTTTCAAAGTTAAGCAGACAACCCACAAGAAGCAACTTCCTGAACCTTAGGGCTCGTCCGGGATTTGAACCCGGGACCTCTCACACCCGAAGCGAGAATCATACCCCTAGACCAACGAGCCACTGTAAGCACTGATCATGCGATTGCAGGTGGGTGAAATTTACACAGTACACCTTTTTCCCAGCAACCACTGTTGGATCTATCCATCTACCCATCCATGTGTGTCCACTTTCCAGGTCAGGTTGCAGCGGTTTCATGCTCAGCAAAAATGCCTAGATGCTCTCTTCCCCTGTCTCCTCCTGCTCTTCTTAGGGGATGGTGAGGCATTTCAAGAACAAAGTGGATATGCAGTACTTTCAGTATGCTCCTGGCAACTACTGAAGTCTCCTCACAAGAGGACATGCCCAGCATATCTCCCAACTATCTCAACTGTTACCTTCAACATGAAGGTGAAGCAATTCCACTTTCAACTACTTCTTAGGATGTCTTTGCTTCCCAACGGTCACAAACATACAAAATTAGCCAGATAACACACAAGAAGCAGTCACAACCTGAAACCTCTCGCATCCAAAGTGAGAATCATACCCCTAGACCAGAGGTTACTAACTGGCGGACCACGGTCCGGGTCCGGACCCAGAAGCTGTCCCATACGGACCCGGACCTACAGCCAAGACAGAAGGTTATGATTTAAAACCTGACGGGGCGCTTCTATTTTAACTGGTGCAGCTTTTGAAGTCTTTACTGTAGATGGAGAAAGGGAGAGAAAAAGACTAGTGAGATGGAGAAAGGGAGAGTAAAGGACTAGTGAGACGGAGAAAGGATAAATACAGACGGGTGAGACTGAGAAAGGGAGAGTTAAGGACCAGTGAGACAGAGAAAAGGAGAGTAAAGGACCAGTGAGACAGAGAAAGGGAGAAATACAGACGGGTGAGACAGAGAAGGGGAGAGAAAGTCAAGATGTGAAACAGAAAAGGGGAAATTCAAGCTTTTCCTCCCTTTATTTTATTTTTCTGAAGTTAAGCACTTTGTATGAACATTTTATTTATTTTTTCTTATTTTCAAATGCAGCCCTATTTTATTTAGCAGATGACATTATTATTATTACATTAAACATATCAGCAGTTCTATGTTACGTGATAATAAATATTGTCAAAAAGTTTTTGAATTGTACTGAATTCATTTGATTTGACAGTTAGGTATTGATAAAACTGCTAGGCTACTTAAATATATATCACACTGAATAGTTAGACATAATGATCTTCCGGACCTTTGCTTCAAGAAGTTTTCTCTAACTGGATCTCTTTAAATTTTAGTTGAATACCCCTACCCTAGACCAACGAGCCACAGACAGCATGAGCCATGGGACTGCGGCTTGGAGGATTTGTTTCAGTGTACCTTTTTCCTAGTAACCACTGTTGGATTCATCCATTCATTCATCCGTCCATTTGTCTTCCCTTTCCTGGTCAAGTCACAGCGGCATCTACTGAAGTCTCTTCCAGCGTTTGATGTGCCTGGCATAACTCCCAAATGTTTCAACTGGGAACTTCAACACATCAGTGCAGCAATTTGACTCTTACCTCCTTCTTAGTATGTCGTAACTTCCCAACTGTTCCTAAAACTTTCAAAATTTAACAGACAACCAACAAGAAGTAGTCCAACTCCTGAACCTCAGGGCTCATCTGGGATTTGAACCCGGGACCTCTCGCACCCAAAGTGAGAATCATACCCTTGACCAACGAGCCATAGAAAGTGCTAACCATGCAAATACAGCTGGGTGAAAAGTACACAGTGTACCTTTTTCCCAGTAATCTCTTTTGGATCCATCCATCTATGCATCCATGTGTCTTCACTTTCACTGTCTTCTGGTGACTACTGAAGTCTCCTCCCAAGAGGACATGCCTAACATCCCAACTGTTACCTTCAACATGAAGGTAACAGCAATTCCACCCTCAACTCCTTCTTAGGATCTCTTAGCTTCCCAATGGTCACAAACATACAAAATTAGCCAGATATTCCACATTCAACAACCACAAGCAACTACATTCTTGCTCTCTGGGCTTGTCCGGGATTTGAACCCGGGACCTCTCGCACCCAAAGCGAGAATCATACCCCTAGACCAACAAGCCACAGAAAGCTTGAGCCATGGGACTGCAGCTCAGAGAATTTGGTTCAGTGTACCTTTTTACCAGCAACCACTGTTGGATCAATCCATTCATTTGTCCATCCATTTGTCCTCCCTTTCCCGGTCAAGTCACAGCAGCATATACTGAAGTCTCTTCCAGCGTTGATGTGCCTGGCATAACTCCCAAATGTTTCAACTGGGAACTTCAACATGTAGGTGCAGCGGTTTGACTCTTACCTCCTTCTTAGTAAGTAGTAGCTTCCCAACTGTTTTATTAAAACTTTCAAACAGACAACCCATAAGAAGCAGTCATACTCCTGAAACTCAGGGCTCGTCCGGGATTTGAACCCGGGACCTCTCACACCCAAAGCAAGAATCATACTCCTAGACCAACGAGCCACAGAACACCTTAAACATGCGATTGCAGCTGTGTGAAATGTACACAGTGTACCTTTTTCTCAGCAACCACTTTTGAATCCATCCATCTACGCATCCATGTGTCTTCACTTTCCAGGTCAGGTGGCAGTGATTGCATGCTCAGCAAAAATGCCTAGATGCTCTCATCCCCTGCTCTTCTTAGGGGATGTTGAGGTATTTCAAGAACGCAGTGGATATGCAGCACTTTCACTATACTCCTGGTGACTACTGAAGTCTCCTCCCCGTGCCCAGCATACCTCCCAAATGTCTCCTTCAACATGAACGTGAAGCAATTCCACTCTTAACTCCTTCTTAGGATGCCTTAGCTTCCCAATGGTCACAACCATACAAAATTAGCCCGATAGTCCACAAGAAGCAATCACATTCTTACTCTTTGGGCTCATCCGGGATTTGAACATAGGACCTCTTGCACCCAAAGCGAGAACCTTACCCCTAGACCAACGAACCACAGAAAGCATGAGCCATGGGACTGCAGCTCGGAGAATTTGGTTCAGTGTACCTTTTTCCCAGCAACCACTGTTGGATCCATCCATTCATTTATGCAACCATTTGTCTTCCCTTTCCCAGTCAAGTCACAGCATCACAGTGTAACTTTTTCCCAGCAACCACTTTTGAATCCATCCATCTATGCATCCATGTGTTTTCACTTTCCAGGTCAGGTGGCAGTGATTGTATGCTCAGGAAAAATGCCTAGATGCTCTCTTCTTAGGGAATGGTGAGGTTATTCAAGATCAGAGTGGATATGCAGCATTTTCACTATACTCCTGGAGACTGCTGAAGTCTCCTCCCCGTGCCCAGCGTACGTCCTTCAACATGAAGGTGCAGAAATTCCACCCTTAGGATGCCTTAGCTTCCCAATGTCACAAATGTACGAAATCAGCCAGATAATCCACAAGAAGCAGGCACATTCTTGCTCTCTGGGCTCATCCAGCTGCAATTGCACTCTTAAGTCCTTCCCAACAGTCACAAATGTATGAAATTAGCCAGATAGCAGTCACATTCTTGCTCTCTGGGCTCGTCCGGGATTTGAACCCGGGACCTCTTGCACCCGAAGCGAGAATCATACCCCTAGACCAACGAGCCACAGAAACCTTCAACCATGCGATTGCAGCTGGGTGAAATGTATACAGTGTACCTTTTTCCCAGCAACCTCTTTTGGATCTATCCATCTATGCATCCATGTGTCTTCACTTTCCAGGTCAGGTGGCAGTGATTGCATGCTCAGCAAAAATGCCTAGATGCTTTCTTCCCCGCCTCATTCTCCTGCTGTACTTAGGGGGATCCTGAGAACAGAGTGGATATGCAGCGCTTTCAGTATGCTCCTGGTGAATACTTAAGTCCTCCCAAGATGATGTGCCCAACATACCTCCGAAGTGTTACGTTCATCATGAAAGTGCAGCAATTCCACTCTCAACTCCTTCTTAAGATGTCTTAGCTTCCCAATGGTCACAAACGTACAAAATTAGCCAGATGATCCACAAGAAGTAATCACATTCCTGCTGTCTGGGTTCAGCCGGGATTTGAACCTGGGAACTCTTGCACCCAAAGTGAGAATCATACTCCTAGACCAACGATGTGATAATTTTCTGGAAATCAGAAAAAATGTGGCAGCCTTTATATAGGCTTCATTCAGCCCCTTGTTCTTTCTTTGTCCATGTGCAGTGATTGATCTTTGTTAGTCAATATCACATACTGCACAAAAGGTTCCACCAAGACTCGAACTTGGATCACAGGATTCAGAGTAGAGAATGCTGACCTTTACACCATAGAAACCTGTTCACACACTGACAGTGTTCACATCCCTTTGACAATGCATGACCAGTATTAAAATGGCTTAAATAGTGAGTGTCCCATCCTACAGAGGTTGCCAAGTGTGTAAACCTAAATTTGGGTGAGTTTGAATGCATCAAATCTCATCAGCATAGCAGTTAAATCACTGGTTTTACAGAACAAGATGCTGGACCCATGACACTGTGCAGATATTTGTCAGCGCACACACAACAAATGCACCGAATGATTCAAACAATACAGTGCCTCTCATGCGACGTGGGCTCATCTGGGATTTGAACCTGGGATCTCTTGCACCTGAAGCAAGAATCATACCACCAGACCAATGAGCCACAGAAAGCATGAGCCATGCAATTGCAGCTTGGAGAATTTGGTTCAGTGTACCTTTTTCCCAGCAACCACTGTTGAATCCATCCATCAATTTGTTCATTCAACTTCACTTTCCCATTCAAGTTGCAGCAGCATCTACTGAAGGCTCCTCTAGCGTTGACATAAACATCCATTCCTTTTTATATGCCTATTTTACTCTTTTACCAGTAATGTGTTGACAGTTCTTAATGAGACATCTTGAAGATGCTCACACAAAGTAGGGTCACACTAGTAATTGAAATTTCAGACCATCACTGACACATGCACAAAGGGGATATGACGCGATTGACAAGGAACCAAATGAAACGGACCGTTACCTTGATTAAATTTATGGAACATTGTTGGAAACATTTAGGATAATATAAGAATCTCAACAAAATATATAACATAGGTCTTGTGATTTTTGGATGTTTTAATGCAGGAGAGTTACATATTATACCTTTAAGCAGTGACAATATCACCAAGGATTCAGCATTACCTACTTTGCAAGGATGTGTAAATGAATTTCCGAGTACCACTTTTTGGTGTGACTGGGCACTTAGTCCATGAAAAAGTCTTAATCAGACTGAGATAAATCAGGGTACTCAAGAGATTTACATGCCAAAACGTCAAGACATGATTTCATAACGTCTTCCAAATTACCTGTCAAAATATGTAATTGGTCTGAAATGGATAACAAATGTCTTTGTGGGGCAGTTGCTGAAATGACAGTCTCTTTTATAATTATCCATGTCTCACCCATGAGTTTTAGCGCTCTCTTTTCATTTAAAAGTAGCTTTCCATTTTGATGGCACTGGACATCTCGTCTTCCTTCTGGATATGGTCGTGTGAGACCCATGTTTTGCCTTTGACGCCCGTTCCTCCTCAGGTACAGCAAGATGAGCAGGTAGAGAGTAAAGATGGAGACCAGTGGCACCTGTTGATGGAGAGGTTTGTTGAGCGCTTGTGTTTGATGCAGATATACAGATACAATCTGTTGAAATGCTCCTATCTCACCAGAAAGAAGATTCCTGCTCTCAGGAGTAAAGCTCCTTTGTAGATGTGTGCAGGATCAGGCTCTGTCATCTCACACATGGTGGAGACATGGAAGGCATCCTCTCGTGTGGGAGCTGTGTAGTCCAGTATGCAGGCATGGGCCTGGTCATAGACCAGAGCAAAGGGCACCGCTGAGACCAGAGAAATTATCCATACTAAAAGGAGGCATGGCAGCCGAGACCTCTGTTGGAAAGGAAGGGTAAGAGAACACATTTGTTAGGCCCTGTTCACGGAGTCTTATAAAATGCTGAATATGGATCACATTTTTTGTATTTTCTTCATATTCTTCAATACCATTTGTTTGTCTGTTGCAATTTGCAAAGATTACAGCTTATGTGGCCATTTTCTATCCCTCTTTCCTTTTACATTTCATTGTGGGATACAGATACAGTTCATTTCAGTTTTTGTTAAACTAGATGTTCACTGTTTTGTGGTATATACAAGATAGTGCTAATTCATTATGAGAGTAGAACACCTTGGAAACAATATATTTTTGTTGTACAATCACTCAACCTTCAGGCTGGAGACAGACCACATGGTGTGGCAAATGGCTGCATAGCGCTCAGTGGTGAAAGTCATGATCACCCAGCTTGTGGTGGCACAGTACACTTGGCGGACCATGAAATAGATCTTGCATACTGCTTGGCCCAGACGCCATGGGTAGCTCTCCCAGTAGTACCGATATAAAGTTACTGGGATGGTCAACAGCTGCAGAATGTCTAGAATTTTAAAGAGAGAAGAAGATGACCGTCGTTAGGCAAATTTGAACTGAGGATGGTGCCTTGAAGTCGGTAAAACATTGCAGCTGTGGCAGAACTGACAATATTTAATTGAAATTATACAATTTCATTTGGCATGTGCATAATGTATGACTAATTTTTTAAATGCATATTTACTGTATGCTTAAATTAAAATGAAATGAAAACTCCATTTACATGTGATTTTCAGTGTACTCTAAAGCATACACCATGTCATTTTTACAATGAAATTGAATGTAAAAAATCAGATGTTATATCCTGCCCACTGTTTCTCATGCATGACTTCAATAGATTTCAGAAAACAAGCCTGCAAACCATTTTCATAATAGTTAAAATGGAAATGGAAAAAGGCATTTCAATTTTATTTTTATGTGACATCCATGTAATTTCAAATGCTAATTGCCACTTTAAAAATGTTAAAAGAAAGGTTCACAATTTTTCAAGTCTGACTTGACAACAGTCAGGTGGCCATATGAACACTGAAAGAGGTTTTCCTCACTGCAATCATTCTTCCTGTTCATAATGGCCATTAAAAAAATCCCCTTCAAATGTGCTTTCAATGTAAGTGATGGGGGCCAAAATCCACACAGTTATTTTGTGCAAAATGCATTTAAAAGCTTATCTGAAGCTTATATGGGGCTTCAGCAGTCTGAGTTAGTCATATCAAGTGGATATCCTTTTAACATCAAATTCCTTTGCTTTTCCTCAGATAGTGTTTCCCTATTGAGCTGCAGTGGAAGTATAGTAACAAAGAGGGACTTTGACACTAAAAAGACTGTGACGTTGAAAGATATCTACTTGATTTGACTCATTTGGATGGCTGAAGCTTCATATTACCTTCAGATAAACTTTAAAATACACTTTTGCACAGAAGGAGGCTTATAGATTTTGCCCCCCCTCATGTAAATTGTAGGTGCATTATGAAGAGATCTTCCAATGGCCAATATGAACAGGAGGAATGATTATGGCAAGAAAATCCTATTTCAATGTTCGTTTGGGCACCTTACTATTGTTTTAAGACAGACTTAAAAAATTGTTAACAGGTCTTTTAATAATAATGAAATATCCAATTTGCATTTAATTATATTATGACTATAGAAATGTTAGCAAGTCTTATGTACACGCATATTGCTTATCAGTACTGGTCTTTCACAAGGTGCATGGAGGGAGTATGTACCTGATATCACCAGGCTGAGAAGGTAGAAACGAATGGCGCTGACTCTCATATGAGCATCCATGAGAAGGGTCAGTATGCTAACACCATTGAATAAGACCTGTAGAGCATCAGGGTACAACAGTTAATGGTCTGCAGTGTAAAAACAACTGTATTGTTTGCTGTAAGTGTGTCATTAACAGTTTATGTTAGTAGTGGCTTACTACTGCTGCTTTACTTGTATTTTATCATCACATGTACCACATTGTGGTGTAATTCAGAAGATATGGTGTATCAAGTGTGTCTTGTAAACTGGCCGTTCATACTCCAAACAAGAAGACGATGCTGTAGAAGATGGTCATAGGGACAGCGATGGTCAGTGGCTCACTTTTGGTGACACTAATGTCGAGTTTTGGCGTCTCACTTGGGCTGACATTACAGCTGAAGAGGAATGAAATCTGCTCGGACAGGTTCATGATGAGGCAGCTGTTTGAGAACTAGAGAGATGTGGTGTTTAGAAAGCAGTGTTGGTGTGAGACTGGTCATAGTGTGTCTGAGAGGGGGCAGTTTGTCTCAAACTGCCTCACAAACTGACATATGGGACTCTTTTCTGGGCTCAGCTCTTTGGTTTGGAGGGCTTTGGATTGGAGGGTGTCTAGGGGGCTGGATTTAAGGTGATTAAAAAACTCTCTTTTGAATGTTAATTACCACTGGGTATCTGCCTAATTCTGCTCCAAGTGCATTTTATTGTGTTTTTCTCTGTATGTGTAAAATGTATCTGCAGAATTCTGCATGTAAAAATTCTGTTGGATGTTTGTCCCAATGGGTATAGCTATGATGACTGAGTGGACCCCAGACTTCACTACCATACAGCACAATGGGCAGGATGACACTATCAAATATTTTAAGCCAGATTTAATTGGAATTTGGAAATCATGAAATTTTCTCTTAATTGCATTTAGAGCTCTTCAAACTTTTTAATTTGATGCATTCACTGCCATGTTTAAACTCCCTGATGCGGTTATGGTTATATCAAGGTAGGTACAACTCATACTATATTCAATGATAGGATTATTAATGGTAAACTGGTATTTGTTCTCCTGACATTTGGGGCGTTTTTGAAAAATCATTTACTGCCAGGGCCCAGTTTTGACAGTATTTTTCTATTATGTCCAGCTGTTGCTGTAATCCTTGTTCATTAAGAGACAGAACAAGGTCATCAGCATAAAACAGAACCTTCACCTCTGTATCTAGGAGGGAGAGGCTAACACCTCTTCTCTGGGTGAAGGTTAACTAGATCATACATTTTGCCCCCTATACCACAATGCAGAAGTCTGTAATAGAACCCTTCATACCAAATAGAGCCAAAAGCTCTCTTGAAATCAATAAAAAAGTAATTACCACTAAACATAGACGTTTATAAAAGACTGACCTCTCAATGATTATCTCTGAGAAGACAAAAGGAGTCTCAGAGAGAGACAAATCTGATACTGTTTACTATTCCATGTTCATACCTTATTGGTGTATTTTTAAAATGTATTTTCTTTGTTGTCAATTTAATGTCTTGCAATGTATTAAACATAAGGTTAATATTGTAGATATAATGCTATACAATACAATACTTCTGCTTGAGTTGTAAAAAAATAGTGTTGATTCACCTTCAACTTACAATAAGCATTATAATCCATAGAGACCTATTTAAGATGAGATCATTGATACAAACTAAATCCTTCAGTGAATGACAGACATGGTTATATTTGGAGAAAAACAGAAGCTTAAAATTATAGCTCACTGGTCTGGCTTCTGGCCGCGTGAGAGATGGCGGCTGATTAAGAAAACAGCATCTCCTTTATCCCCAACTTTGATAATCAGAAATGTAATTAGGTCTGAAGATTTAGATGAACATTAGCAGGGAATGAATCTCTGATCAGGTGCGGCAACAAAAGAGTTTATTATGGCAGAGTGTAAGAAATGTAGAAAGACTACCAAACAATTGACCCCCATGGCATCTGAAATGGCAAAGGGAATAGAAACTGAGTGAACTGAAAGACACTATTAAGACAGAAATCCAAGACTTTAGATTGGTGTTTCAAGCCTACCGTACAGAGACAATAAGTATTTGATGATCAGGATGAAAGAAATGGAGACACAGATGGACCCAGATGAATGAAAGTAAGTCCAGACAAAATAAAAAGTCTACTAAGGCTACTAAGCTTTAAATGTGATTACACACACACACACATACACACACACACACACACATATATATATGTATATATATATATATATATATATACATACATATACATTTTGCTTACACTTTTTTTTGTTTTAAAGACCAGGTCTTCATAAATAGAGCACAGACTAACCATGCAATGAGACGTGACTTTATATTTATGATTATATTGCACGTTTGTCTATTGTTTCCTCAGGACTGAATAACTGCACAGACAATTTGCAATCCTACCTAAACTTTAGTAAAACTGAATATTTAGCTTTTGTTTATGTACACAGTTTTTGAAGGTTATGGATGATCTGAATATTATTTCTCAAAATGTAAATGGCCTTAGTGATTGTATCAAGAGAAAGAAGACTTTACGACAATTGAAAAAAGAAAATGGAGATATATTGTTTCTCCAAGAAACGCGTTTGACACAATAAGATAGTTGGGCAGAACTGCAAGTGCTCAAGTTTTTTCCTTCTCATTAGATCATCAAGGAGAGGAGTAGCTACTATTATAAAAACTCACACACCATTTCAGAAGAAACATAGTATAGTGGACAAGGAAAGAAGGTTTGTTTTGGTGATGGGCAGAACAGAAAACAAATATTTATTACTTGCCAGATGAGGGCACTGAATTTATTAACCAAATTATAGATTTATTAGTAACTCAAGGAAAAGGAACAATTATTATTGGATGTGATCTGAATCTTGCCTTAAATCCTAACTTAGATTTAACAGCAGGACTTAAACATAAGTCTGAGAAAAATTCAGATATCTTAAGGAAAGCATGAAGAGAGCTGGGAATGATAGATATATGGAGAACACTTCATCCAAGAACAAATGATTATAGACACTAATAGATTGGACTACTTATTCATGTTTAATAAGATATAACAACTATTAAAAAATGCACTATTGGAACAATGACACTATCAGATCACGCCATGGTCATTCTAATAGTGAGGTTAAACTCAAAGAAACGGAAATACTTGTGGAGGATGAATAATTCCCCCTTACAAGATGGAGGCTTGAAAGAGACAGAAAGAAAGAAAGAACAAATATAATAAATCTTCATACATGTCAGTCAATGTCAAACCAAATATGAATCCTGCTCCTTAGACATTACAGCTATAAAACATAACTTTGGCATATTTAAGGCACAATCTGTGCCTTTAACACAGCAAATATAAAGTGCACTCATATGCTGTTGGTAAACATTTAATACAAATTGAGCTAGGTGAAACACTTTGCCTGTAAACAGGTACTGAGGTCTAGATTCATCACCCAGAAAACAAATCAGGACATTCTGCAGACATTTTATGGAAAAGCCTTCATCTAAGATTGTGATATAATGGATTATAGAACAAAAAGTGCATTTCATTTTCAACCTCTCCCAGATCACTCAGGTGACAGCGTTCGGTTTCCACTTCCTCTATATATACAGACAGGTGACAAATTAAAGAAAAACCGGTACAAATTTGAATGTTTGACCCCTACAGTGAGGGGATCTGGTGGCTCTGTTATGCTTTGGGGGGCATTTTGCTGGCATGGTTTAGGTCCATTGTCCCCTTAGAGGGAAGGGTCACTGCAAATTAATACAAAGTTGTTCTGAGTGATCACCTTTATCCTATAATGAAACATTTCTATCCTGATGGGAGTGGTCTCTTCCAGGATGACAATGCCCCAATTCACAAGGCACGAGGGGTCACTGAATGGTTTGATGAGTATGAAAATGATGTGAATCATATGCTATGGCCTTTGCAGTCATCAGATCTCAACCCAGTTGAACTATGGGAGATTTTGGATCAATGTGTTAGACAGTGCTCTCCACCACCATCATCAAAACACCAAATGAGGGAATATCTTTTGGAAGAATGGTGTTCATCCCTTCTGTAGAGTTCAGATACTTCTAGAGTCAATGCCAAGGCATATTGAAGCTGTTCTGGTGGCACATGGTGGCCCAACACCATATATATATATAGTATATTATACTGTATGTGTGTATGTATGTGCACCATCATACTAGCCTACTTTCTTTTTTATCATTCTTTTTATTTTGCTTTATTTGTTTTTATTATTATTATCATAATTACTAGTAGTAGTATTAGTAGTATTTGTATTAGCAGTAGTGGCAGGAGTAGTATTATTAATATTTTTTCAGTATAAAATATAGAAATATTGTAAGAATGCTATACGTAGGAACAACATCATATGTAAGCAAATGTAAATCCACATAAACTCTTGCACTCTTGCAATAAAGCTAAAAAAAAACCTTGATGAAAGTCATTCCTCCTGAACATGTTTGCTTAGAAACCTGTTGCATTTTCAGACCTTGCATGTCGAAATCATCCAAACAATTGTGGTTAAATCTAGAGCTAAAGTAACCATCAGGAAAAATGACTAATCAGAGGGAATAACATTCATATTACACTGTAATTATATGAATTTATCAAACATTTCAGAATGTCTAATTAAAATCTGATATCCACACACTGTACAACTTGTTACACTGCCAGTATAACTAGAACATTGCAAAATCAAGATGATTCTTATCATTATTGTGTAAGTAAAAAAAAGATCATTTGACAATGTATTTGCATCAGTAATGTATAGACTCACCTTCCTTGCAGAGGAAAGAATGCAGGATGAAGCCCAGCAGCAGCTCGCTTCACAAGCAAGAACCATCTCTTTGGTTTTGCCACTCTGTCCCCCTCCTTCCCTCTCTTACTCTCAGTGTCTCTCTCACTGCCTCTCTGACTCTCACTCATTGTCTCTTCCTTGCTTCTATCAATTCAGTTCAATTCAATTAAATGGGGCTTTTCTGGCATGGGAAACCGACGTTTACATTGCCAAAGCAAATGTGAAATAAAAACGACAAAAAATGTATATAAACAGAAAAATTGTGATTTTGCTGTTAGAAATAGATATATATACTATATATACAGATAAGTAGAAAATAGAGTAAATAAAATATAAATACAAATGAGTGAGAACTATATAAACTGCAACATTTTTTAATGAATGTCCGATATGTATGTACAGTAAGTATGTTTATGTACAGAGATCAGCACAGTGCAAATGGTCAGTGCAGGAATACACAAGTGATTGACAGTCTCAATGGTGGTTGTATTCCATTGGACGCCCACTGCAGAGTCTTTCTTACAATTCCAGTCTGCTGTGGTTTTTAGTTGATCCTTTCCAATGTGTCAAATAGTTTTTTTTTGGTTTTCTTATAATTTGGTTTAGTCTAATGGGGTTTCTGTCTGGCGGCTCTGCTTGTGTTTGTGAACAGAGTCCCAGAACCAGCTGGCTGAGTGGACTTCTCTCTAGGGTCTCTCTGTAGGTGAGGGCTTTGTTATGGAGCGTGTCAGGGTCACTTTCTTTTAGGTAATTATAAAATTTAAATGCTGTCTTCGGAATTTTTATTATTAGTGGGTATCCTTTGCGGGCATGCATTATTTGGAGTTTTCCGTTGGACACGGAGAATCTATCTCACACTCACATACAAATGGTCACAACAGTGGCTGATAGATAATCCTACACGTCATTGCAGCTACTTTAACATGCAATTTCGCCTATTCAGAAAATGTAAATGAGCAATGAAGGTGCTCGAGGAAACACAGTGAACTGTTCCACCATCAGCATTGTTTCTGGAAAGACAATGGAGACAACATCTTTGGATATTTCATGCAGATGTCACAATTCTACTCATGTGTATCTTTCACATAAAAGGCCCTAAGGACAAAACACAAACAAAAGCAAAATCACCAACATTAAGCAAAAATGCTACAAATACTAAAACATGTACAAAAGTGAAAATATAAATTTAAGGAAAACGCAAACATATAAAAGAAGAAATGCTACAAAAGACTTGACAGACCAGATATGGTCCTGGCCTCTAGGGGGAGTGATTATGTTACATTGGCAAAGACACAGTGGGCTTGTATTCATTTCGCCTCCCTGGAAAGTGGGCAAAAGTAGGCAGCTGCAGCAGGGGGAGGTGACAAAAAGCTGCAGTCAAGATGGACACTTCCCAGCAGCCCTCCCATTCAACACAGGGAAATTAACATCCTGTCAGATCTGATCCTAATTTAATGAACTGTTATCAGACCAAACTATTTGTTCTCAAACTCCAATAACTGTTGTTTAAATGATTTTCTTCTGTATAATCGAGAAGAATATTAAACCAAAATGGAAGTTATATGTAATAATCATGACAGCTTTTATTGTATTCTTTAACTTCCATATTACTAAATTATTTTAAATAAAAAATATAGATATAGTAGAATTTTCAATATAAGTGTCAATATGACACACTGGTCTAACATTTAAACAGGTTTATACCATGGTCTGGGTGAATACTCTTTTCTGATTGGTCGGCAGGTGTGTGTTAAAACTGTGTATGGCGCACGTAGTTCGGTTCAAGTTTAATCACCGTTCTAAATTCATCCCCTACCCAACCTGTAACCATAGCAAAATTAAAGAGCACAGCTGTCAAAGGTTATCTGTTAAGAAGTTGTGAAGTATGGGACGCAGCAAAGGAAAAAGAAATGGAGAAGAAAAGAAAGAAACCAAGTGAAAAATGACACAAGGAACTGACACCTGAAGAGCTTAAATTGATAGAGGAAGAAAAGGATGAGAGTAATACAAAAAAGGAATCAAAATGGGCAGTTAATATACTGAGAGACTTTCTCTACCAACACTGATTTGGAGGCATATGCTTAATGACACCTTACATGAATTTTATGCCAGGGTTCAGGCTGGCGGCAAGGACTGTGTGGCAAGTTGTCATGACAACGGTAAGATCTTGTTTCATCTTTGAGTTTTGAGTGCAAAACTTTCACCAAAAAAAGACCCTACACGTTGATTATCCCTTACTTTAACAACTCTTCATTAAAAACCACTGAGCATTATTTGAGAAAGCATATTTATTGTTCACATACAAACATTATTTACAGAATATGATTCTTTATATTGTTCCCTATAAATACAAATATTATTAATATAATATTATTTCCTTATATCAAAGCACAATCCAGTTTTAAAAATCAAACAACAAACGCAATTTACGAAATAGAAATCATCCTATAAAAACAAAAGTGCAAAATTAGAGAGCTGTGATTTCTGCTCGTGTTATCCCAGCATCCTTTGCCATGGCATAGAAATGGCCTTGTTTTTCAAGCAGGTTGCTCGGAGAATCAAATTCCACAATTTTACCAGCATCAAGCACCATTACCCTGCGGAGGAAGAACATAGACAAAACCTGCTGACTGAGGAGTGTACAGAAGGAGTGTGTCATTACTGCCTGGCAGAGGAGGATCTGGTGAAGATAAACTTCCTGCTCTAATGTGAAACGGATGGATGTGTACATATTTGTGCAGAACATTTGAAAACACAGTTGGTCCAGAAACAAGGACAGGAGGGTGGGGGAGAGTGGGCATTTTGTTTTAGGTGAGGAGTTTATGTTTTTACATGTGTGTCAGCCTTGCAACAAAAAGACAAACTGCCCAGGATGTTTCTCGCCTTTTTCTAAATGGATGCTGAGATGAGATCCAGTCTACCTGATGGATGGATATATTGATGGAAAAAGGATACATGGGCCAAATCAGAAGTTTTCAATCTTTTTTTTTTGTTTTTATATGGGTATTTTTTGGTAAATGCTCAACTCTGGTGACCTCCAGTGAAAATAAAGAGTTCATTCATTCATTCATTCATTCATTCATTTTCTATTGTCAAAAAAGTGCATTTACAAGGTAAACCTGTAGTCTACTTTCATAATATAAGTATAAACTATTGCCATTGCTTACTGCATTTCTTTCTCGATGTTGTGCTATGATGTTATTGTAATTCTCAACTATAACACAACATAAAGTTAACTGGGAGTTTCTTGCTTGCAAGAAGAAGGACAAGGAGCTCAAAACACACTGCCATCCTCTTTGCATGTATTACAGCCTGTTTGATACGGAAGCACCTTTTCATGTGGAAACCTAGCTCTTATATATGAAAGATTTGTTGAATACATTTATTGCACAGAGCCTACACCACCTTTCACCCCTATCTTTAGGCTATGGCACTGCACACACATCCAGAAGAAGCAAAAGATGACTTTGAAGTCAAAGAGATCTTTTCATGTCTGATTCTCTACAAAGATGCATGTAGGGGCTGAACTGCACCTCGCAGCTGTGACCATCTGACGTCTGTCACAAAACAGGAGGCACCCTAACTGCTGGAACACCTGCTCCATTAAAACTGATACTGAATCAGACCAGCCCATTGTTTGAGACTGAAACAGAAGACAAAGGTCTGAAAAAAAGAAACAAATACACAAATAATCTAATTCTATTCTAATTCTTACGCAGCAAACTCCATCTGATGATGAAGACTGTCAGGTATGATTAAAAGCTCCGGATCAAGCAAGTAAGTAGAGCTGAGATTGTTTTGTCAGTTGCTGTTTTCAAGATTAAGAATGAAAGCTATGAAAAACTGCGTATGCAGACCTTGTGTTTAGATGATTTTGTCAAGTAAATAACACTCTTCTATATGCTGAAAGTGTTGTTTAATCCAGTCAAACAGCAGTTTGTCATTTTGATACTTTCATAAGAAGTAAGGTGGTAGAACATGCCATTTTTGGTTTATTTGCTTTATATTATTTGTTTTATGTTTACTTTGACAACAAAGTAATTCACTTCTGGGAGGAATTACCTCATGTGAAAACATTGCATAAATAATATGTCATACTCAGTGGTGTGCAAAACAAAAGAAGAGTGAAGGAAGAAATAAATATTATGTCATGTTCACAGGAGAGGAAGGAGTGCCAAAACACTTCATCAAAACATTTTATGGAGCACTAACTCACCTGGAGCTATCCATGATGCTATGCAAGCGGTGGGCGATGGTGAGGACAGTGCAGTGTGAAAACTCTTTGCGGATGGTGTTCTGAATCAGGTTGTCTGTCTCCAGGTCAACAGCTGCTGTGGCTTCATCCAGGATTAAGATGCGGGATTTTCTCAGCAGCGCTCGGGCCAGACACAGTAGCTGCCTCTGCCCAATACTAAGAGGAGAGTGATATGTGTTGATATCTCAAAAGAGCATTTTTGGAGCACACATTAAATGGTTAAAATAAAGTACAATTGGACGATTATTAGCAATAGCTTCAAACATACTCCAGGTTTTTACCCTGACATATTATTGATATTTTAGGACCTTCTGGCACACTTGAGCTGAGCTTGAGCTGTGTTAGTGACATGTACTGACACCCAATTAGGCTTAGATTGTGTGCAGTGAACTGACAACACGTTCAATGACAAGGTAATTATCTGAAGATGCTGGAAATCACCACACTGGCAGGTGCTATATATGGTCTTGGTGTGCATGCTTAGAAAGGATTTGCACATGGCCAACATTTCATTTGATGGGAAAAACAACAGCAAATGGTTTTACCACAACTTTAACAGGGGATGGAACAACATTAAATATGTCTTAAACGAGACTGGAGGCTCAGTCCAACATCTCTACCTGATTACTAAACTGAGATATCAGATTGTATATGTTCTGTGCCATTTACATCAGTGGTGACTGAACTGTGCATTTAGGTATTTGTTGGACCTACCTGAGGTTCTCTCCTCCCTCTGCAACCTCATGTTGCAATCCTTCCTGCAGCCCTGCTACATAGTCCTTCAGATGGGAGAGCTCCAGCACTCTCCAGATCTCCTCATCACTGGCTCTGTCAAATGGATCCAGGTTCATTCTCAAGGTCCCGGAGAACAACACTGGATCCTATGCCCACAGGGTTAGGTCAGTGTACCATTTAGAACAGAATGCTGTGTGTGGGTTATAGTGTTTTTCTCATTTTGTGTGTATACCTGTGGTATGATGGTGAGACTGTTTCTGAGGTCATGCAGGCCGAGGGTGGAAATATCTATGTCGTCAATGAGGATACGACCTTCAGCAGCTTCAATGATTCTGAACAGGCAGTTGGTTAGGCTTGATTTGCCAGCTCCTGTACGGCCCACTATACCTATCTGGATACAATGAGACAACATGGCGAACAGGACAACATGTGAAACATATCTTTAAACACATCGTTTCATATGAGTTTTATAACCTACAGTCACTGTTTCTGAATGTTATGCACTGCATGTTACGTTGAATGCATGGCCCCCTTTCAGTGCACTGAACAGCTGTGGAACACCTGATCCAGGGACTTCTCTATTCAGCAGTCTAGATAAAGCCTACATACTGATTATATATACAGACACACATACAAACCTTCTCAGTGCTGTGAATGTCACATGAGATTCCATGCAGCACCAGGTCTAAACCAGGTCTGTAACGGACCTTGTAGTTTTCAAACTGCAGTCTGCCTGCCTCAGGCCACTCCTCTGTTGGACGAGTGTCAGTTACCCACTTGGCCTGTAGAAACACAGACACAGTGTTGTTTTTCATTTTGTGAGGTCATTGCTAAGATTGTGTGTTTTTGTTTTGTTTATGTTAGGTGTGTATGACGTGGGTCTATATATATTTGGAAAATTGAGTTTATTTGTGTTATGATGGAGAAGTTGTGACAAAGAAAGATGAAAGTCCCTACTGGTGGATGTCTCAATATCAATAAACTGCATCTAAGGGAGCTACAGTGTGCGGACCTTCGTGATTCTTTGTTACATTGTTTCATTGGTCCAGCACCTGTTTGAAGTTTATGGGATGTGCGCATCTACTACACTTCTGGATGTTGGAGAGGTTGCTATGGTGAGCTATGACACATCTGCCTATGTTTGTCTTCTATGACTGTGCTTACTTGTATGAGCAGATAGAGGAAAGAACGAAAACATAGGAATTAAACAACAAAATGATAATGACACCATCTAAAGACACTTTTATAAATTCTGTATCAAAAGTATAAAACTTAAAAGATCATCACATTCATTAAAAAATGAAAGGAATCAATGGAAAACAATGTGTTGTCAGCAACTAAAGCACAATTCAAGAGCTCATGTTTGCAGAGTGGTTTGTAAAAGTACAGAGAAGCTCTCTATTCAACATACCTCATTCTCAATCTCTGTGTATTCACTCACTCTCTCCACAGCTACAATATTGGTCTCCAGCTCTGAGGTCATCCTCACCAGCCAGTTGAGGGTCTGAGTTACCTACAAAACCCCAACAGGAAAGAGGAATATGTTCATATGTTTAGCATTATTACCACCTTATTATCACCGCCAGCATCATCATAATCACTGTAATTATTATTGCCATTGACATCAACATCATCATCTGCAGTGTGGTAATGAGAATGTGAGTGTATCAGCGACTGACATTAAGGGCGTAGGATATAGACAGGCCAACCAGGCCGCTATCCAGAGAATCTCTGGAAATGACGGCAAACAGAGCAGCGAAAAACACCACAAGGTTTCCCAGAAACTCCAGACGAATGGCCAGCCATCTGTAGAGTGAACAAACACGCATAGAAATCTACACAAGTGCAAACAAATTCAAAGATGTCATCATTTTACCAACACTCTGAAAATCCCACAAGGGTAATTATGTGCTTGGATTTTTTAATGATTTGTGTTTGAAGGTGCATTTGCTGTTCAATATCTGACCTGTTTGACACTATCCACGGGTAGACACACTTGAGGTTTTCATCAATAGTTATTTCGTTGTGTTTAAGAAATCTTTCTTGATGGCCATAGGCTCTTATCACCGACAAACCCGACACCGTCTCACCAAAGTGTGAGTATATGGGAGAGCGAGACACTGAGTCCAACCGACGCAGCTGCCTTGAAGTTGCTACATAGAAGCGCTAGTTAAAGAGAGAGGGCAAGAGAAATCAACAGAAACACTGGATGGTTTAATTGGATTCCCATAACAATAGGAACAAACCATTATCTTGTTTATATTCACTGTCTGATTTCCTTTTTGTTACTTTTCAGCAAATAAATCTCCTTTCTTCTTTATTGTCTTTTCCACCTGCTGTGTTTTTCTTCACATTTGCCTGTGCTATGTTGTTCTGCTTACCTGTACAAAGTAGTAGACCAGGGCCAGAGGAATGATGATAATGGTGAAGTAAGGGGTGGCCAGACAGATGACAAACAGTGTCCCCAGCACACCCAGCAGACACAGGAGCCAAGAGCGGAAAGATTGTGGGATGGCTTCGTCCACTGTGAAAATATCCTTTTGGACCAGTGTTGAGGAAGTTAGTGTTTATTTAAAAAAAAAAAAACATTACAGTGGTTTCAAGTGACCCAGAACAGAATAGAACAATCCAATTTAGATAGACACCTCCATTTTTTAACTCATTCCCATGGAAATACCAGACTTCCTGGCAGACAAGGACATATTTGAGTATATTTGAGTGTGTGGGTCATCACACAGAGAAGGAACATCAAGCTCAATTTTAGTCTAGTCTGCCTGACTCATTGATCCTTTATCTGACTGAGGTTTGAGCAAGTTAGAATCTACAGCCCCAACCATGGCTCTGAAATATCAGTAGCCTAACTGCGCTGTGTGTTGATAAATCCATGGCACTGTCAGTGGTGTTGAAGTAGCAGACAGATTTTTGTCCATTCTGTCAGTTTTGTCTTGGATCTATAATATTCTCTAAACTATATACTATAAACACTCTATTTCTCACTACTATATTGTAGCCTGTATACTCTATAGAGGAGTGTCACCTTCGTGATCAGACAAGTAGTAACATGTACTTGTGGAAGAGCAAAAGGATCATAGAAACACACCGCTGCCTGTGGTATTCCAATAATATTCCTAAAATATTTCTATGATCATTCAGTAGCATCTATGCTGTTGAAACTACACTCCTAGACCAAGCCATCTCTGTAACAAAATATTTTAGGGGATACATGACCACAGATATAGTTTTTACTATAGATGTTTGGTGCAACCTGGGAGTGAAGCAGGTAATGTGACTGAGGAAATTAACCTGCACTGACCACACTGTGCTCAGCTGGTACAGTTACATAATTTGAGGTAATGTTTATACCGTCACAACTACGGTGTGTTTTGAAAAATAAGCATAATTGAAATACTTAATGTCCACTTCCGGTCAAAGGATCGGCCTACAAACATATGTATTTAGCCTAATAGCAGTTTTATTAAATCAAAATTATAATCACAATTACAATATCAAGATATAGGCTAGGTCTATGTAATAGTCCTGCAGTCCTTGGTTTAGGGTTACAGTTAAGGGGCCATCCTGTTGGGCCATCCCCCCTGTTAAAAATTAAGAAATCAACTACTGCATAGACTTGTTCAAGTTACCCTCTTAAGACTACAATTATAAAGGTATCACAACCTCCGAAAGCAAGAACAAAAGAAAATGGGAAAAATTATGGAAAAACATGAAAAGGTAAATGATAAATCCTACCTTTGCAAAGCGGTTTACAACCCTTCCAATGGGTGTGGTATCAAAGAATACCATGGGAACTCGCAGTATGTTGTTGAGCAGCCTTGAGTGCAGGATGCGAGATGCAGAGACTGAAGCATTGGCTAGGAGCAGTGTACCAAGGAAAACAAAGAAGCCTGCAATAAAACGAGAGTTCATAAAACATGTGTCTGCACCTTCATATCATAAAATCCAGTCTTGCACAAAAACATGAATGAGGTTAGTGAAAAGAATATTGGACCCATGTGCACTTACTATAATGGTTGAAACCTTATCCTCAAGCTCTGAATGTTACCAAAAGGTAAATGGTCTGCATATATAGAGCGCCTTTCTAGTCTTCCAACCACTCAAAGTGCTCTGCACTACATGCCAACATTCACCCATTCACACACATATTCATACACTGATGACAGAGGCTGCCATGCAAGTTGCCAGCCTGTTCATCAGGAGGAGCAGGTTCTAATGCTTATTCACACACAGATGGCACAGCCTTCAGGAGCAATTTGGGGTTCAGTATCTTGCCCAAGGACACTTCAACATGCGGACTGGAGGAGCCAGGGATCAAACCACCGATCTTCTAATTAGTGGACGACCCACTCTACCTCCTGAGCCACAGCCTCCCCAAGAATGTGTGAGTTAAATAGAGGCAAGATTGAAGCACTGGAAGATCTGCTCATTGTAAAAGACACATTTTAACTTCTAAGAATGGGACAAATGTGAAGCATCATGGACCACTGAAGCGAAGAAAACTTCATAATGGTACATCCACTACTTCTGTTAGGAAAGTGCTAAAATGCAGTATATCCATTTATTGCTTTCAGGCCCGATTGTTGTAATAGTGTAGTTCTTCATCTTGCAGTACAATGAAAAAAACATACTGTATGAACCCACACTCAAGTGCACTTCACTCTACTTTTATCACCTGTTGCAAATCAGTTACAGTTAGTCCAAATCTTTGCTGCTTATCTGCTAAATGAAGCACCACATCAGTTTGGTTCATTAGATCATCTTATGAGGTGTTTCATTCAGGCTTCTGCACCTGATTTGCAATCCAGGAGAGGTACTTAACATTGAAGACAGACCAAATGGCTGAATAAGCCTGAGCAGCATGGGAGGGCTTCAGGAACTAAAGACAGTTCTCAGTGTGAGGAGACAGGATATATCATCAGACGTTTCCTGCCTCAGTAGAGGGTGATCAACTTTTATAAACAAAATCTTTATGACATGCTGACAAATACTTAAAGTACAGACTGCACCAATAACTCTCCAGCAGGAACCATCAGTAAAATGGAAATATAATACCCAACACATGGCTGATCTACTTCCATTCTGTAAAGGTCTGTTCTCATCATTGCAAGCAATCATAAGAAACCATCTTTCTGTCACTTGCAAATCATGATACGGGTGATGATTAATTTTTCTTTCTGTTTCCAGATAAAGCAAATTCATAGAGGGTCACAATATGCCAACAGCTGAGAAAGGATTGTGGGTTTGCCAGTTATCATTTTATGACTTTCATGTTTTTGTTTCCTCATCTGACAAGAGAATGGATCCTCCAAACCACTCAAACCACAAATGCTGTCCTATTTATGAACAAAATATGCTGGGCCCGCTGATTCTTTGTCCAGTCTTCTGTTATGTAATGTCCCCTATATTACACTGTCTTACAATATAGCCCTCCCCCACCCCTTCACCCCCATCCTTTTTTTAAAATAATTGTTATTATAACAGTATAGGTGGTATAATTGAAACAAATAACATCCCCACACTATAAAAAAGATCAGTTGATTAGAAACATCTACTGTACAGTGATATAAACTCTTGGCTCCAACATCAGCCAATCCTTGTATGACTCACTATGGTCTCACTAGTCAGCATGTTTATTTTTTCCATCGTCACACTTGACAATTTCAACATCAGCCTATCATTTACAAGCAACTGAACTCTGCACTTCAAGCTGTAACCTCACCTTGATCTGTTTACACCCTGTATCTGATTGGCTACAGGGAGAAATTAAAGAAACTGGGGGCTGCAGGCCCTATAAGTCAAATTAGAGAATTACAATAGAGGAAGATAATGAGGAAACAAAAAGAATAAGACTTTTTTTATATTTCAAGCAAAACGTGATGTGCTTTAGTGATTCCTTTGGCAGCGGTGCTTCTCTTTACTCTACAATGATCAACCTGGATACGTAGTAAACACACCCAGTAACACCAATCACTTCATGATCCAGTACAGTTTTCATTAAGTGCTAACACATGGCAGTTTAATGTAAATACAATGGAATAAAGTCACTGTACACTAAACTATTTGCCTCAATTCATGAAGATATGGCAGGAAAACTTGTTCTGACACCTTCCACCTTGAGCCGCCACAAGACAGAGTGAAGAGTTCAAATGAGAGAGTGTTAGGGTTTATTTTATTCCATATGTGGAGAATGATATAACCAAGGAATTATCTTTAACAGCCATATTAGCACTTGATGGTGTTTCAGAAGAGTATTGATGAGAAAGAGAGAGGAGAGATGGCTGACGTCTGAAAATAAATAATGGTGGTGAGTCAAACTAATATCTTTAAAGTTAAAATATAGGGTTGAATGTTGCTTTGACATTTGTTTCTGAAGAAAGAAGAAAACTTAAATTTTGTGCTCTCTGGATGTCCACACATTCCCACATAAAGCTGCTGGCAGCAGCTTTCAGTCTGTATGATTCACTATGTACAGTACTGTCTTTTGGGATGTACTTGTACAATAAAGAGTGCATAATATTTAAAAAGAAATCAACCTCCTGCAAAAATGCTCCTCACAGAGAACAACAATGGATTTAGTCTGTTGTAAGTCTGCAAGAGAAAAAATGTATTTGCACAAATTTAAAATATAAAGCAGTTGGAATGAATAAAAACCGACCACAATGAAACAGAGGAAATGGCAGTATTTCATTATAATGCCTGTCAGCATAGATGATTCAATCATGACTTCAACATATACCTATAATCTTTTGGAAAATCAGCATAAGTAAAAAAGCTCGCCACATGTGACAAGACTCAAAAATGTTAAAACAGCTGTCAACTGTTTGACAAATTTCCGCTAACATGACGGTTGCGCTTCCTCAGTTCAAGCTTTTCTATTCTGACATTTCCTGAGGTCTAGTTAGATGAGACGATCAATACCACTCTCATGTCTGTGTATTAACTATGGAGCTGGAGGCTGACTTACTCTCTCCAAAACTGAAATATATGTCTACCACCACCTTTAAAGCTCACTAATTAACACATTGCATCTCATTTGTATAACCAGGAGACAAGTAAAAATGTAATAACTTTAACACTCACAATAAGGTACTAAAAAATCCTGATCAGTTAGGGGAACAAGGAATGAATGAGGAACAAATCAGTAATGACCTGATAAGAGCCGAAGACATGTAATAGATGCTTTGGTCATAGGACATTCCTGAATAACTCTAAATAAAGGACTATATAATAGATAATGATGAGTTTAGAGGGAACAGACTTGGAGACACTTTATCATTGAATCATTCTGTAATGATTACCTCAAGTCTGTGTATTATTTTTCTAGACATTGAAAACAAATCAATACTCTTGGTGAAGGCACATTGCGTTTAGTGTTACTGCCTTTCCATAAAGCTCCATAGTCAAAATTACTCTATACGAATTTCGTTTATTAAATTTCCTTTAAGTATCAGCATCACTAATGCTGCAGGATATGTCACCAGGATATTAATGTATATATGCCCTGAATATAATGATCAAAAGATTTATTTTAAGAATCCTGCTGTCTCTGGTTTGTTATTAAAGAACTAAATGTGAAATCACCAGTAAAAACTCAGGAGCTGCTTGTCAGTTTTGTAGGAAGATGCTATACTTTACTTGAGGGGGCATAAAAAGAGAAACTAATGTTTAAGTAATTAGCTGGTTCAGAGCTCATCTCTGCTTGAGGCTCGAAGCTACATTACCCACTACTATATGATAATAATAATAATAATGATGATGATGATGATGATGATGATTATTATTATTATATGGAAGTGCCTTAAAACCACACAAACAAAAAGACGCCTTCCATCAGCCAAAGTACATTAAGTAAGTTAATTAAACACAAATTAAACTGACCTAAATGCGCAGTATTTTTAACCTTCACATGACCAACTCTGCAATCATACAACTGTCTTGAGTTGTCAGGTGACAAGTCATAAACATGGGAATCTGTCCCATCTATCCCACATGACTTGAACGTGGCATAAGCTTCGTTAATCATCCCCCGGCTGTACCTCCATATGTTGGCACAACCATGAGAGTGGTATTGACCCACTCGTATAACTGTCAGCAAAAAGTAAATAAGTGTGTCTTCCAAAATGTAAAACTGTTAAATAAAAAGTAAACTAAACAGTTACCTTGAGCCACTCCCAGGGCTCCGAACACTCCCACCCTGGTGTCCCTCTTCCAGGCAGGGTATGTCATGTTGTAGTACTCCACTGCATCATTGGTCCAGTCACTGAGCCACAGGTTCTGACCGATGAAAGCTAAGTTCTGGATGAAGTAAACCAGGAAGACCATGACAGCATATCCCCAACCCATAGCACGCAGGTACTGGAGATACACTGAGAACTTCACCTGGATGTCAAAGAGAGAAGAAGAAAATCATAAAACAGCTCTAATTTTGTGTCTGGTATGTGTCATTGAGAGTATTTAGCAAATGAAGAACTCAGTTTACTTGTCCTGTTTCCATAGTTTCCTTATCTATTAGCCTCTGGCCTTTCTTAGATTCATCAACATCTTCTGATTTTCTTATTGAACTATTTTTTCTTAATCTGACTCTGGAAAAAAACAGACCACATGAAGTAAGAAAGCATGCAAAGATAAAGATAGTGAGAGGCTAAAATGTGGCTCTTGTATGCTGTGCATGAAAACAAGAAAAACTGTGTGAGACAATGTTTTAAACAAGCATTTAAGATCTTATCATGGTGGTGACTTGCTTGTGTGCCTTAGAAGAAGCTCATTATCCCACACAAACACACACACACACACACACACACACACACACACACACATACACACACAAGCTGTTTTTGTCTATTTTGTCACCCACCACTTTAACGGTACTCTAACCTGGTGTTGCGCTGGCTGCGGCGGACACTGTTTTCTCTTTTCAGTGTAACAGATACTGTGTCCTCCAAAGGAGAGTCGTGTTGAGTGTCTTCTGTTTCAGGGATGAGCTCCACGTCTGCAGTATCCTGGCAACTATCTGAATAAATATAGCCACATATTATACATGTTGTCTTATTAAGCTAATAATACACTTCATTACATTATGTGCTTGAGGAAATTAAGTTAATATATAGTCAATCTAAAGTATTGATATAAATATAAAGAAGCCAGTGTTATTGCAGCATATACAGTGATGGAGCCCTATTTTACAATATACTGTGTATATATATATATAACTTATATTCAAATAGTACCATGTACATAATGCTGCAAGACAAAGATGTAATTACCTGACTCAGAATGGGTTTGATTGGTTTGCTCATTGGCATATGTGTCTAGAAACTCAGAAAAAGCTCCTCTGCTGGCACGAAGGCTGTTGTAGGATCCAATCTCAGAAACCATTCCATTCGCCAAGACCACAATTTCATCTACATGAGGCAGGAAGCTCACTCCATGAGTCACCAGGATGCGAGTCTGTACAAACAAAGACACATGGGGCTTCAGCTGTGACAATGATTCTGCTCTGATGACAAAAAGAGAGAAGATATGCTGTACTGTATGTATATCAGCAGGCCATGCAGGATGACTGTAAATCCACAATTTTAGTAGTTTACATAATTTATTTTTCATATGAGGTGTTCACTATCAAAATGCATTTGACATATTCTAATTTAGGAGAAAAAAAGTTAAGAACTAAATCTGTAAAATGCTACCAATATTATGCCATATTAGAGCTGCAACGATTAGGCAATTAATTGATTAGTCAATGGACAGAAAACTTTTTTGATAACCGAATAATTGTTTTAGTCATTTTTTGAGGAAAAAATGCCTAAATTTTGTTGTTTTCAACTTCTAAAATATGCTGATTTAATGCTTTTCTTCATCATACATTATAATAAACAGATTGTCTTTGGGTTTTGAACTGTTGGTTAGCCAAAACCAGAAATCTGAAGACATCACCTGTAACTTTGGTAAATTATAACTTTTCAGTATAAACATTTTATAGACCAACTGATTAATCAAGAAACTAATCGGCAGATTATTTGATAAGCAAGTTTAGTTGCAATATCATTTTCAAATGATAGATCTTTTGAGGTGAAACATTAATACTGATCAACACTTCAAGGTTGGCTCAGCACAAACCTTGTGTTTGAGTATTCCGTTGGGTCCGATCACTTTATCAAAAAGATGCTTTCCAACATGTGAGTCAACAGCAGACAAGGGGTCATCTAGCAGATAAATATCAGCCTGACTGTAAGCTGCCCTGGCCAAGCTCACACGTTGCTTCTGACCCCCTGAGAGGTTGATGCCCTGAGGAGAGTAGAGGAGATGAGAGGAGAGGAGAGGAGAGGAGAGGAGAGGAGAGGAGAGGAGAGGAGGGGAGAGGAGAAGAGAAGAGAGGAGAGGAGAGGAGAGGAGAGGAGAGGAGAGGAGAGGAGAGGAGAGGAGAGAAACAGCACAAGACAATATTAAGTTTAAAGAGCTTCTCTTAAAAATGCAAGGAGCTACAGTATGTTATCCATGATTTCAAATTATTTGTCTCTGGGATTTCATTTTGGGACAATACGTCTCTTCTAATGCTGCCTGACAGCTGATAAGCCTCAGTTGGTGAAGCTTCCTACCAGCACAAGAACCTTGACAAATCAAAACCAGACATGTTGTGAGCAAGTTTTAAGTGTCAGCATACTTAGAAAAAAGTAAGCCAATGTCTGCTATGACAGTAGGAAAAATATTGTGATGTGTAGTATGTTTATATATTTGGAGTGAATTGGCTAAAAGATGCAAGAACGGTGGTGAGGAAGGGCGATCTGACCAACAACTAATATCACACAACACTAGTATCATGTTTAAAATGAGGGGCATTATCGGACCCTGGTTTTCTGTGCTTTGATAATTGAACAACAGAGACAATTGTTCAGTTAGGGTTAATCATTGTGTTTGTGTTCTCACTGAACATCCAGAATGTGTTTACAAAGAATTACACAGAATATGCCACACACAGCAACAACTCCCATGACTAATCCTTGAATTCTTGAACCTTTACACCCACATATCCTTGACCGCTGGTCTTACTTTCTCTCCAATCTCCGTGAGGTCACCCCCAGGCAGCAGCTCCAGGTCAGGGACCAGTGCGCAGGACTGTATCACCTCCTGAAACCTCTTTTCCTCATGAGGAGAGCCAAACAAGATATTATCCCTCAGAGTGGCATTTTGGATCCAGGCTTGCTGTGGTACAATTGCAATAGAACCCTGAAAATATAGATATTAAGAGTCAGACACTCCTTCGAGCAACAAAAGGCTGTATTCATACAGGTTTTCATTTATACTAAACACTACACTGTTTTAAAGAGGAAAAAAAATCTCTCTCCATAGAAAAAGGTTCTAAAGCCTTATTCAACTGCATTGTTCACAGTTTGAAGAACTCACAATGCTCCAGTAGCCTTCAGTTTTGGCTTTTATTGGGAAGCAAAAAAGGTTCAAGCAATTCTCTGTTCAAAATGCAACAACCTGCTCTTTGAGTAAGTGAGTGGAATAAAGGCTTTGTACTGTGCTTCTGTGAAGAACAGGTACATTTAGATTTAACTGTCTCTTGTGGCCCTATTCACACCTGGCATTAAAATACGTCTTGGGTGATTTGATCACAAGTGGACAGCTCTAAGTACAGGTGTGAATGCATCCAAGATGCATTGAGGATGCATTGAGGATGCATTGAGATCCAGTCACTCAGACCACATTTGGAAGTGGTCTGGGCCGCATATGGCCACATTCTTTTAGCTGTGTATATGCAAATGTGTCCTGGGCCACACTGAAAGACTGCCTACTCAACTGATGGGCTGCATCATATTGAAGTGCAAAACAACAAGAAGAAGCCACAACAAAATGGATTCTCATGGATGGAGTACACGTGAAACACGCTGTCTAATTTCCATTTGGGCCGAAGACTTTTGATTTTGCTCGCACACCAAGCTCTTTGCAAACTTCTTCTTCTTCTTTTAATGCCCAGCAGACTAGGCACGGGAAGTGCATTGCTGCTTTGCATGTAGAGCAAGGAAGTGAGATCCAATCACAAGTGGTCACTTTAGACACACGTGGAGACACATTCTAATGCCAGGTGACGTACTTAGAGCTGTCCACCTGTTATCATCAGTTATCCTCCATCCAAGAGTGCCTTGTATTTTGTGCAGTATATTTCCAGACTGTATCAGTCTCTATACTGAACTAAACTGCTTTATTTTGAATGAAACCTTTATAGTTCAGTAGTTAACACTGCTGAAGTAAAATGGACATAATTAGTCAAGTGGATAAAGAATTAAAGGGCTTGCAATTATAACAAAAGAAAGCCTTGCCTGGTTCTCTATGTATTTAAAAGCTTAACAGACAAACAGAACATATAACATATATTACACGATGAAAGACAGAGTACCCTCTCACCACTTTTTTGTGAGTGAAATATTCAATTTTTCCAGTGGAACAACCATCTTAATAAACTCCATTGTTTTGGGGTACTTTGTGTACTCAAAATGGTTAGAATTGAGTCATTTACACATAACAGAACTTGCACATTGTGCACATTACATGTCCTTGGCAACATTGGTATTATGAGACAGATATAAAGACAGATAAAGTATCACCTGGATGTTGATAAAGCCTTTAGTGCTGTGCATCTCTCCCAGGAGGGCTGACATCAGAGAGGACTTCCCTGAGCCTACAGCTCCCACTACTGCTATCAACCGACCTGGCTTAATGTCCAAAGACACACTGGAAAATACACACACAATAAATATGTTTGATATAGTGAAATAGAGCAGAGACAATTAGGATGTGTAATATTGTGTGTGACGCCAAAAACATACTTTTTAAGCAGAGGCTCTGCATCTCGTTCCCAAGCAAAGGAACCATCACATATGCTAACAGCAGAGTCTAACAGATGAAAACAGATGGATAGTACATGTAACAACGAACAAAAGATCCCGCTGGTAAATAAGCTTCATTGCTCAGCAGAGGAACAGGTGTGAATAATGATAGTGAACCTACTGAAACTGGGGTCATGGCGCACAGTGCCACTTTCAAGATCTTCACCTCCCAGAAACTTCTCTAGGCGCTTCCTAGACACTGTTGTCTAAAGTGTAATAGAACATGGTCATTGGGCTAATTTCATGGCTCAGTATGTCTGCATGTACAATGTTTTGTTGTGTCCTTACTTGCACCATAGCAGCAATAAGCATGGGCAGCATGGCCAGGGGAAATCGGAGGATGTTGAAGAGTGAGATGGAAGTGAAAGCTTTCTCAGCAGTCAACACATTGTCTGAGCTCACCCCTACAAACACAGCAAATGTGGCCAGAGACACCTGGGAAAAGGACAATGTTAGAAAAGGACTTTTACAAAGGGCATCCATGACCTGCTGCTTGTCGTCTTTTTGTGAGGCTCACTGACAGGACTCACCAGAGCGGGGGCACAACTGAAAATGAAGGTGGAGACGGACGTTAGGTAGGCAAACTTCCTCATGACCTTCAGTTCTTGCCCCCTAATGCCTTCCACCTGCGCCTGGAAAGATGGCTCCCATGCATACAGCTTCAGAATCTGGTGGGAGGTGAAGGAGGAAGAGGGAGCAGTGCGGAGGACACGGGGAAAGGGTGGGAGAACAGAGGATAGCATTCATACCCTTATGATGCCAGTAAACCACAGGTGGTGCTTGTAGTACAATAGAAGGACATTTCAGCTTTTTCCTGAGGCACAAAAGTCTTTCATCTGAGGAAGGCCTCACTTAGAGTCCCCAACCTCCACCAATCTGGCTGAACTAGTTTTTAGGCAGAGGTGGTCAGCCTATACCCATTACCACTGATGGTGGGCTATTAACTCTGTATTTTTTGAATAAAGGTACTTACCTTGATCCCATTGAGTATTTCATTCATGATTTTCAATCTCTTGTCTTTGAACTTCATATTCTCGATCTGGAAGGAGATAATGTAAATCAGCATGAATTGGATCCATGAATCCAAAAAAACTGGGAGTACAGAACTAAACAGTTATCTTGCATAATGTTGCATCATTCCCAAATGATGAATGTTTTATTATTTATTTATCTGTTGCTTATTCTTAGACAAAAAGCTCTTGTCTGTATGTTCCTGTTTGTGTTTTACACCTCCATGTGTGAGTGTGGTTTAATCATTGGAAATTGGTTGTTTTATTTATTTTTTTATTTTTTTGAGCTTTCAAAATGTCCAATCAATTTTGATCTCACTGAGAAATTTTGTTTTTGTTTCTATGGCAACAATTTTCTGTCTTTAAATAGTCAGCATCAGTCCGATAGAATCACAGAAACTGTTTGGGCTCATAACTCATAGGATCAATTAAAAGTTTCTACCAGTGATGATTATAAACAAAGACTGGAAACATGTTATAAAGCACAGTCATGTGGAGTTGTTGTAACTGGTAATTGTATGTGTCCTGGTGTATTGTGTTACTTTTCACACCATATTCATAGTGACCGAAAATGAATTAATATAAATGAATATATACAATACACTAACCTATAAAGATAAGATGTTAAAACTATCCTGTATGTGTGTGTATTTCTGCTGACCTGGATTTTTCTGGCCTTGGTGGCTAGCAGTCCATTGATTGGCACCATTAGCACCATGACCGCCAGTCCTGCCAACACAGAGGGTCCTAACTCCAGCCACAGGAAAACAATGGACAGGCCGATCTGAAGAGGGCAGGACCACAGCAGGTGGATGAAGTTTGTCACATCGTTGAAACGCTGGGCGTCTGCTGACATCAGATTCACTGTTTCCCCAACTGTTGACTCTTTACGAGTGTCATTAGACACCACCAGTGCCTTGAGAAATGTAATAAAGAAGGGGCAGGGGTTAAAGAGGGAGAAGGAAAGTTTTGGGGAGTTGCAATTATTTTAAATGATAAAAGGTACACAGCCAACAAAACACAAATTATTTTTCTTAAAATTCATGTTCTTTATAAGAAAAGAGCAGCAGGGGGTTCTTAGATGCATGGCTATTGATCAGGTCCCTTTTGGAAAAAGTGATTCTGACTCTGATGCAATCTGTAAAACATTTTGAAAACATCAAAGGTGCAGTTATTATTGTATCCACACCCATACGAGATATTGAATAGCTCAGGAAATTGCACTTGGATGCAAGCCAGGAAATATCCCTTTATTCAGTGACAATCGTGTGATCATCTCATGTGCAGATGAAAGTGTTTTTTTTTCACTCATGTGTAAAGGGTTAAAAATGTTGTGTATACCAGACATAAATATGCAGTGTAAAGGGTTAAAAATGTATGTACAGGAATATTAAAATGGCATAAAAAGATGTTAAAAAAGTCATTGGAACTATGGTACAGTTCATTGCAAAGATAAGTTAAATGTGTTAAAAATGAACACCCCTATATTTTATTTTATTTTATTGTATCAAATAGTGATTAAATATCAAATTTCATTGTACTTTACTTTGTTTTTACATAACATGGGTTAAAATTCCTCAAAATCACATGCATGTACCCCAATATAAGGGATAAGAGTGTTGTGAATCATTTGTGATGACGTGCAACGTTAGAGTTGAGTGGTTTTGCAGTAATGTGTCGAAATAGAGATGTTTAGCTATACACTGTGATGCTAGGTTAGCGGACCTGTTGCTAATGAGTAAGGTAGAATACACAGTACAATAGAAATGCTAATGAGACACGTAAAAGGGGTTTGTTTTGGCTTGTTAATCGATCTTAAGATACATAAAGTGCTAGTGTTTTTACATAAAGCTGCAGGGTGCATGTACACACCCCTCCTGACACCCACCAGGCCAGGGGGACAACACATGCAGCTGACAAGTCTCTGAGGAGGGTGTTGAAAACTGCAGGTGGTCATTTATTTCTCATGATGTGAAATGCCACGTTTTTTTACAACACTCTCTGAGGTAAAGTAAGATCATTTTGGTTTGGTGTCACTCCTGTCTTCACCTTTTTGTACACTGCAGCCATGATGGCAGTGCGAACTTTCATCCCCAGAACAAAGCAGCGCTGGAAGTACTGCTGCAGGAACAGTGACTGCAGAAGGGCCACCACTAACAGCAGCACTGCATACAGATAACCTTCCCAGGTATATCTGGATTTGTCCTGAGTGAAGGAGATCATCAATCTAGGGAAAGAAAAATGGTAGTTTATGTTGCAGCTCAAAAGTAATATTTAATAGTAAAAGATAAATAACAAAAAATAACATTTGATTTGACAATCATGTAATGTATTTATATCCTTTTTTCATCGCTTTTCTTCTTCCCAACCTATTTCCCCTCCCATGTCAGCCACTGTTGTTATCAACTGATGTTTCAGCTTATCAATGAGTAGTGCATATTCAAGCTAAAGGGCTGGAGCATTCACAAGGCCATGGCATGCATTTAAAGCTTTAAGATGACAATCAGATGTATCTTGTGCTTAATGGATGAGGTGAGAAATTATGCTCAATTGTAGGTTTCTGTGGCCTTTTCTGCTTTTGCCAACAGTTCACCATCCTATTGTATAAAGCTACGAATGTGTTGACCTTGAGTTAATGATCACAGAGAATGCTGACAGAGTGAAGCAGCAACCAGCAGTAAACAGTAAGCGTTATTTTGTTGACAGTGATGCAGAGTGAGTTGAAAAGTTCAGGGTTTGTGTTCTAAGTTTTTTATAAGGAACAATAAAATAATTTAAAACCACAATCAATAAAAAAAGATCTAAATGTATCTGCAAGGCAAATTAGTTCCTTACAAGACAACTACAGAAAATCAGTGAAAATATGCTGATGCCTTAAAGAGGATTTTATTCATAACTTGACTCACTTTAGGAGTTGAGGACTGACAAAAGCCAGCAGGTCCTGCAGAAGTTTGAAGAAGGCGGACTCAATCAGAATCCCTTTAAAAGTCTGGTAAATGGTGGATATCAGCCATGAATTGGGATAGTTCTCTTCCTCTTTCTTTTTGTTCCTTTTCTTCTCTTTTTTGTCTTCTTCCTTTCCCCTTTCCTCCTAAAGAAAAATATTGTTTGAGCATTAATCTTGAAGAACAATGAATCTTGGGCACCTGGCAGAGAATCAATAGTGCTACTAAAGAAAATCCATTTGGAGTACAGAACAATGTACTGTACTGTACTGTTTTTTTGTCTTCACACTCACCATCATCAGCACATCCTGACTGACGCCTTTCCTCAGACCGCTGGAGAAGCCATTTTGAAGGGCCTCCTCCTGGGCTTTCTCACAGTTTTTCTTGTTTTGGAACCGGGTACGAGCAGCACCCAAATTAGACTCCATGAAATACTGGAAGCGTTGGCTGATGTAACCAGTGCTGTCTGCCTCGTTCAGTTCCCACATGTCTTCCTGAACCAGGGGCCGCTTGTAGCCTTTCACCACCATACTAGCGAGAGTAGGAGTGGCATCAAGAAAAGTGACGTTAAGCACACCTTGGCAGTCTTGGTGTATATGTGTAAGTGTTTGCTAGGATTTTTTAACTATAATAACTTTTAATTTACCTGTTAAACCAGTTGAAAGTGATTCTACTCAAAAACGCTGCACCCATCTCAGGATTCTGTAGGAAAAACAATAAAAAACAAACAGTACACAGATGGATAACGTTCACAGCAGGCTGAGGTGATGAAGGTTCAGACTGAATAACTCAAGACACAGAATGTATCATATTTGTTGCATTATTATACTTCTTTTTCAAAACAAAGATAAAACAAAACAAAAATGCCTCCCTCTGGGTGCTTAGGTACCTTTTTTACAAGTTCTTCATCTTCTGGAGAGATATCAGCCAGAGCAGAGAGAATAAGTGCAATCAATTCCAGCCCAAAGGAAATGTAGAAAAGGCAGAATCGAGGGACATCATCGATCTCTCCCTAATGGTCAAAGATGAGTTTAAGAAGTGTTTAAGGGTGAGGGAGATGTAACAGTGAATGGTGCATTACTGATAAACATGGTGAGCTGAATCCATGCTGTCAGAATAATCGGTTTTCTCATAGTTAAAACTCCTCACTCATAATTTGATCTAATGCCTCTGCTCATACCAGCCTGAGTGCCTCTCGTAGCAGGGTCTGGAAAGGGAAAATGTCGCACAGGACCAGGAGAAGCCAGAAGAGGAAGAGAGTGGCAGAGTCTACTGCTCCTTCCCTCCGTCTCACTCCTTCCTGGCAAAGCAACAGCAAGATCTGACAAAGAAGAAATGTAAGAAGATAAAACAAATGAAATCCTTTCATGTTGAAGACCAGAGTAAATAGAACTATACAAAACCTTCGATATTTACCCACGACACAGCATACAGGACAGGGTTTGCGAAGTACACACTAGGATTTTTCACTGTTGAAGGTGGGTCTTTGCTCGGACCGTAATCCTCTCCTAATGTGAGTGCCAGGGCCGCTATGGCAGTCAGGAGCAATAAAGACACAACAAGCTGAGGAGAAGAAAGACAGACAAGACTGGTGAGTAAATCATACAAATTCAAATCAATCTTCTGAGACAGGAAATTAACTAATTATGGTGAATCAATAGTTAACAATGTTGTTTATAACATTTTCTTTGACACCTTTGATCAAGATTCTTAAATCATGAGTTATTTGTTGCTGGTGTAACTGCCATTAAAACCAGCCTCATATTCTTCTCCCTAAGCATCACATCTGGACTGAAACAGTGTGATTATTTATTTTTCTTGCTGAGTGTATCACCTGTTTGATGAAGTAGAGCTTGGACAGGTGTTTTGTGTTCATGTGTGTCCTCCAGCAGAGAGCCACCAGGTGCCACGGGGCACAGAGCCACAGGAACCCCAGAGGGATCCAGACCAGCACTGTCTGCTCCACACATAGTGGGAGGTCTGGGTCCTCTCTATTCAGATATGAAGCATTCTGAAGAAAAAAACATACATATAAGGATTTGATTCATTATAAGGTCCATGCTGCTCTCCTAATCTCAGGGAAAAGTGAACGCAAACACAATCCCATCCCTGTACCCCAGGAGCTCACACTATATTACACTACAGGGACAGCTTACTCCTCCCTGATTAGATATTTAATCAACAGTGACTCACATGTGATTAAATCCTAAATCCCTGCTCACCGCTGTACGCACAGCAGCATGTGTCATGTGCACTTCCGGAGAAGAGAGTGATGGAGAGTTGGCTGTTAATGGAGTGACATGAATTTGGAGTGAAAGGAGCAGAACACTGAGGGTTTTCATGTGTTATATGAACAAAAGACCCTGACACAGTGCAGAAATTGTGGTGTTTCAAAGTTTTTGAGGGGCTGTAAAAGCATTTCTTAGTGTTTCAAGCACTTGAAGTTATTTGTATCTGCTGTGTGAGCAACGTGTTATTAGGAGAAGCCTAGATCAAGTCACAGTCTTCACTCTTAAGCTCAGGAGAAAATATAGGGTCTAACAGTACAGTCTGGAGAGATGTGTGCATGTGCTTCTGTTTTCTGGACTGCATGTGCAGGTGTTTATTTAAATCAAGGTATTTCACTTTTATCAGCTAAATGGATTCTTTGATAAATTTCCCCATGAGGAAAATAAAATCTGTTTTACCTACAAACTAAAGTCTATAGACTAAAGTTTACATTTCTTTCAACTGAAAATGAATTTCATCCAAAACTTTTCATCTGTTTCAATTGTTTCTTATAATCATAATAATGTAAGATATTACATGCGCTGCAGTTGTCAGACTTGCTGAGTCATGTCTTACCTAAGAGTCATTATTGCCCAGTCACGTGTTCACTGTGTACAGGGGTGAAAAAAACTATGTAATGCTTTCAGATGAAAGTATAATCAAACAACCTATTACAAGATTTTTCTTAACTGTCTTAGTTGTATTTTTTTGTTTTTTAATTACTTAAAGAGCTAAAATAGGTCCTTCATATTCATCTATCACATACTGTGGGGGTGACTGACACAGTAACATGACCATGTGTGCAAAACAACACAATCCAATATAGAAGCCCCGCAATACAAAAACTTTTGTGAAGAAGCTTCTAATTTGTATATATATAATTTTAATATTTGTATCAGAGGTTGTAATATAATTACTATATTGCAATAACATAATACAAAATAACAGAAAAAGTTATAATATAAAGCAATCTAGAAAATAATACCACAAACTTTAACCTAAAAAATTACAACAAATTTTAATCAACATGTGACAAAAGATACTCCATGTGATTGCATGGTATAATACAGTTGTTACTATTATTGTGTCCACCATCTGGAGTTCTCCATTTGCATTTAAGTATTTAAGTATAATTTACTGTATGGTTTAGCTATTGAACATATATGTGCATCAGAAGCTTTTCAGTGTTTGAGACTATAAAGTGTCAACTGATCCACTGCAGGGCCAACAGGCTATTTTCCTCAACCCCACTGTGGCCTCTTTCAGCGACATTAAGCCTGGCTGTTCAACTCACCCAGAAGATGGACCCACAGTACTCCTCCAGAGCTGCGGCACACATGGTCCACACTGAAGGCTTCAGTTGCCCTTAGACGACAAGACAACCAGACAAGTCTCACCCTCAGCTCTGCTGCCGTCCAGGTCGACTCAAACAATTCTACTCTCACCCCCGGTCTACCCACACTCCGGAGACAATTGCAGGATGTGACTCTGAGGGACTTTGAGCCATGAGGGTTTTAAGCAGAAAGCAAGATTTGCGACCTCCCTAAGCAGACAAAAAACATTGGTTGCCAGAGACGTACTGAATTACTGTGAAGAGCAGACAGGTTAATGGCTAACTTGAGTCTTGATCGCTTTCTTTTTTTAAAAAATCTTCAGGGTTACAATAGTCCTCAGTGACTTGTTTGATGTTTACAAGCACACATGAAGTCCTGCTGTTGGGTAAATGAGAAAACTCCTCTGCTGTAGTGAGAGTCATTGAGAGGATTCAGGTTACATCAGTGCACAGACACAGCGCTCACATGTCTAAAGTTCAACATTTCAGGCAGATGATTGCAGGAAAGAGAAAAAGATTGAGAGAGACAGGAGTTGCATAAGTATTCCTTTGCTCCTTTCTTCTTCTCAAGGGGAGGGAGTGGGCAAATTAGACCCCTTTTCCTGTTGTGTTTCCACTTCTCTTTTGCTGCATGCCTTCACTCTCGCTGACCTACACAGACCCATTTTCGGAACTCAAGTCACATCATATTAATTTTAGGCAGCCATGCATTCAAATGAGGCTGGTGGGCTGAAGCCAGCGAAGTGCTGAAAAAGGTGCAGAATGTTTGTCTAAAATAACTGTTAACTGGTGGGAATTTGGGGAAGGAGGGAGGGTGTTGACTGTTTGGCTGTTTCCCTCTTTTCTGTTTATCTCCTCTTCCTATTCTGATCAGGAGGACTGGACTCCACAACCAAAATATACACTGTACACAAGAGATTCAAGTCATAGTGGTATTTAATACAGAATAACTTCTGTCTTCTGTGCTTTCTAGAAAGTCAGACAAAGAGGAAGTTCAGCAGCCAGAGGGAACGTGCCCAAAAACAAAACCCTTTTGCTACTGTGCAAAAGCTCTGTTTTGTGTGCCCATATTCAACATGTGCCATGTTCAACATGTGCCATGTTGAATATGGGCTATTTTTTGGAAAAAATACAACTAAATTGCTATAAATTGCTACCAGATACCGGTTCAACACAAATCACAGAAAAAAAGAGAACTACCCCTTGTGCATCTAAGAGTCTTTCTGTGTTGAACGGGGGAGAGGAACACTCATAAATGAGTCATCATTGTTGTTTATGTTTCGATTCACATGTGTGTCATCCAGCAGCATATTTTCAGCTTTGTGCTTTGCCTCAGTGTAGCAGTTTATAAAAAAAAACACACATACAAAACTCAGTAAACATGTTTTATTTGGTCGTGTCAATGAGCAAAAAAAACCTTTTTTATATAGTAAAGTAAAATTAATATATAATCATATGATATATAATCAATAATCATTACCTCAGTGGCAGACTTGCTGTGTAGTGAAGTCATTCATTTACTGTACGAGCAGCAAAACAAACCCTTTATTAGCATTAAAGTGTGTGAAAAGTCTTTCACTGACTGTGATGGTCCTGAGAGATAACATTCTGACTGTGTGATGGTTAATCATTACATATTTGATAACATCACATGGGCCTGTAAACTGACTCACTCACTGTGTGTGTGTGTAGCCTCAAGGACAGCCATGTGACACGTGAGGGCAACCCATATGTAATTAAAGAGCACTGTAACTAAACATAGTACAAAAGTAAGGAAATTTGTGTTTGGTAGATTATTTCTTTGTTGTAACAATGCTTCTTGGCAATAAATCTTATACTGTTGGAAAGCCTGTTTATTTCTCTTTTAAATAGTTGCTGATCCCAAAAGTGTTCAATGGGGTTGAGGTCAGGACTGCTGGCAGGTCATTCCATCCTCTCCACTCCCAAATTCTGGAGGTAGTCTCTGATAAACCCCACAAAGCAACAAATGCTGGTTAAAAAATGGGATGCCATCCCACAGCAGCGTGTGACCAGGCTGGTGACCAGCATGAGGAGGAGGTGCCAGGCTGTTGTGGCTGTGTATGGTTCTTCCACACGCTATGGAGGCTCCTGTTTGTTAAATGACTAAATTGTTAAATTGCCAATATGTCTTGTTTCTTCAAACTTCAATCATCCAATCGACCAAACACCAAACAAGAGTCAATGGCAGAACAAGCTGTTTGGCATTGGCAGAGAAGACTTGGCATATTTTTCATGGGCGCAACCCACATACTCAGCTCTACTGCTCATCCCACAAATGTATGTTCCTTACAAATGTGGCACCATTTAAAAGGGAAATAAACAGGCTTTCCAATGGTATAAGATTTATTGCCAAGACATTGTTACAACAAAGAAATAATCTACCAAACACAAATGTCCTTACTTTTTGTGCTATGTTTACTAAGTTGAGCATGTTTTAGTCTTAATGTGTTGCGCTTATCAGCTCCAACTGACTATTATCACGAAATAGTGAAGGCAGTTACTTTGAGAACCTATGACGGAGGGGTGGGGGAGAATATTTTGTATTCTACAAAATGGTAGATTTAACTTCAACTAAGAGCAATTTGAAAATAGATATGCACATACAGTAAATATTTGACTGTTTCTTACAAGCTACAGTAGAGACAAAAGTAACCTTAAAGAAATAAACCACAAAAAAGGACATAGAGAATAGGCAGTGCACAGAGACAATTTAAGAACTAGGTGATAAAATACATTGTACAGTATGTGAGCACATACTGTAGAACTGGTACATTCAGTCAGTTTGCTGTACTATACAGTTACTGCTATAACAAATGAAACTGTAAATGTCGGTGAATTAGATACATTCATAAACTTCAGCTCAAGTATTAAACATTCAACTCAACCGACCAGACACTTTATAACTTAAAGACGCAACATGTTTTAAGTTAAGTCACTAAAGTCTGTTGAGTACTTTCAATGAAACTGTTTTGCACATAATCTGACCAAATGTGACCAATCCCATCAAAGACTGTTCATCATTGATATTTAACTGCAATGCTCACATGCATACACAGTTAAAACTTGATAGATGAATGACATCATACAGCTGTATGCCATTATAGCTGATGAGGGAGTTTTCTTAGACATACAGTAGGTTTTTTGATGACACTGGATAACTTTGGTCTGTAAAACCCTTAATAGGTGTTTTACAACAGTCCAAGTTATGGTTCTTGGTTTTTTTTTACACATTTAGATGAATCAGTAAACCTCCTCCTTTAAACAACTCCAGGATGCTGTTGATGTGCTTATATGGGGTAACAGGCTCTTCAGAGTGTGTCTTATGTTACACTGCTGACATGTCACTGGCCTACAAATCTATACTGTTTTTATGACCCATGATGATTAAGGCAAAAAAGTTGAAAATGAACTGCTAGACAACAGAATTGAGAATTGAACTTTGAGATGTAAATTACTATAATTAGTCACCATGTCAGTTGCCCATTAACTGTCCATGAATCTTCACATTTTTTATTTCATTTTTAACTTAATTTATTGTGAACTTGTTTATTTTTTAAAATCTGACTGAGAGAACAGACGTCCAGTGTACATGTACCTTGTGCCTGTGCAAATGGCAATAAAGTCTCTTGACTCTTGAATGTTAAAAATAAAACAGTGCAACAAAGTGTTGAGATGTTTTGATTTTAATTAAAATCTGAATCAGGTCACATTGTTTCACATTGTCATAAAAAATAAAGTACAGGAGGTCACAGCTTTGCCTTATCTTCAAATGTATATGGGGAGTGCTGTAAATAAATATAGTTCAACTATATGGCAACTCGAAAACATACTGTGTTGAAAACAAAAGCAGCACTGATCACTTCTTTTCTTTCATTTTAGGAACGCAATGATAATAATCTACTGTGTATTTTATTACACTATATCTAAGGCCACATAAAAGTTACAAAGTAAACACGACAATTATTAATCACTCTCTGCGCTGTGAGACATTTGGATAGACTGCATTACCCAGAAGGTTGCAGCACTGTCCCTGAGCTCTAACTTCACAAGTACTGTTTGATCGGTGATTAAAAAAACAGCTCTCTATGGCAATTCTGAAATCATCTACTGATTTTGGGCTTTGATGAAAATAAATGATGACACACCAGTATAACCACCTGTGATCACTTTTGAGGTATCTGTTTTGTCATCTGTCGTGATTGTCCAACATCCATTCACAAGGTATTTCTGGCTATTGCATTGAGAGCGCGGACTTTGCTCACATCTGCCACCTTCAGGCCGTACTCGGGTGCTGAGAAAACAGCTCCCATCGTCACACAGGTGTTCCTGCACATGAAAACAATATTGGAGAGAAAGGAACAAAATAAATAAAGAAGTTTTGATGTTTTATAGAGTAGTTGCAAAAATCTTTTGATATATGTGCACATGGTTGAACTCCCACCTCCTGTGCTAAATTAACTGAGGCTGAATCTGAACGAACAAACCTGAACTTCATGGCAGAATCCCTACTGGAGCGGGCAGAGCAGTGGAACTCTTGAGCCCCTGATCCCTCTAAAATTCTCTGCAGATTTCTCTCTGTGATCCCACCTCCTGTATTAAAAAATGATATATCAACAAATTATTATACAAAAACACATATAAACTACACACAAGGGAGAAAGTAAAAGTACTAACCTGGCATGATGGTAATTCTGCCTTTAGCCTGGAGCGGCAGAAAAGGTGGAAATTAGGATGTATGAATGATAGAAAGCTGCTCACCTACAACAACTAAGCAGCATAGATAAAAAGCAATGCCATGTGTTGGCAACTTGTTTGCATTCATATAGTTTATACATACTTGATCAATGAGCCGTTTAATGAGAGGGAGTCCCTCCAGAGCAGAGCTGTCGCAGCCACTTGTCAACACACGCTGGAACCCTAATGATACCAGAGTCTCCAGAGCAACCGTTGGGTCATGAACCATGTCAAAAGCTGAAACGGGATCGATATTAGTTTAATGAACATAAGCTCAGGCTCATACTTCAAAACACTGATGAAGGCACTCTAACAGATTTCAAAAGTTGTGATATTTTTTATATATATATCAGTAAATATATTATTACTGGCAGCTGTAAAGAATTTTAAAAGCTTAAAGTTTAGATGTGATACACAAGCACTTTGAGGTGCATTTTTTTGTATGAAAGATGCTATACAAATAAATAAATAAAGTTATTATTATTAAAAAGAGAAAATGTTACCTCGGTGGAAGGTGACTGGCAAAGGACGAGCAGCAGCTAGCAAACAAAAGGTGACAATCAGAAAAATAAACTTACAAACAATACAAAACTGAACCAAGGTTGCAAAATAAAAAAAATAGTTGCACATTCTCAACAAAATGACTGAAGATTTCACTGTTTCTAAACTATGTATTGTGTGGAGCTGCCAACACAAACACTACAGTGTCTGCAGAACCCTAAGGACCTTTTATAATTTTCAGTTATAAGAAAAAGTAAGTCTGTTTGTGTGACTGACTTTTTGTGATTTTGAACTTTTAGATTTCCACAGTATATGACTACTGATTTCTCATTACAAACACTGTGCAGCAACACTCCTCAAACAGACTTTAAGATACTGACTGCTACATATTATTTAGCTGTATTAACAGCATTTACTTCCTTCAATTATGTATGTAATGAGAGATATTTCAAACTCTTATGACCAAACAAAAAACTTAAAACAGTATACGGTTATTTTAAAAACATAGATGTGAACCACAGGGCAAACATCATTCAGTTTGACAGCTTATGCATACATTTACAGCTAAGCATGCTATTGAGGGCGATATGATGTAGAAGTCATGTCTAGTTGAGCAGAAATGTAAAATAGCGAGGTTGTGTAACAGTCTTATTCAACTGCCAGAGGAAAGGCTAATCAAAAAGATCTTTGATTAACAATAGAGCATACAATTATCTCTGTTTAAGGATTGTTGCTCTAATACTTTGTCTTTCTGACTTGCATTTTACTTTCAGGGACAATCTGAAATGTAATATATATACAGTCAAGCAAAGATTATTAATGAATTATAAAGATCAACAGGAGTGGTTGATATCTGGGATAAAGCAAAGCTTAAAAATTAAATTTAAATTCAAGACTACTGCACAGAACTATACATTATAATGTATATGATTTAGAGAGAAGAAGGCACTTGTGTGCTTTATTAAGAAATTATACCTCATCCTTGGCAAATATGTATATAGACCTTTTTTACTGCAGAGATTCTGACTTGTCATAGCACAGGTGTAACTAACAGCATTAATTAACACCCTAATTGAACAGAACATTGTTGATGTTATTAATTACATCTGTGACTTTCCTGAAATGTCAAAAATGCTTATACAGCTAAATATTTCTTTTGGTTGTCAGTAGGTAATATATCAAAATGGCTTTTTAATGAGATGTTTGTGGTGCTAAGGCAGAGTGCCTAGTATAATTGATTACAGAACATTTCTGTTATGCTAATGAGATCTTTTGATGTGTTTTCTTTTTTAATTTGTGGAACTGTGCATCGTGAGCTTTTACATGAGCACCTTGGTTGCTTTTGTTTAGTGTCTTGTAAGCCCATATAGACTGGAAACCACTTAGTCCGGGACACTTAGATAAATCAGATCAAATACACATGTGCACACACTACCCAGTAACTCCATGCAGAGCTCTGCATCCACCCGTCCATCCTCTGTCAGGGCTCCCAGAACCAGTCCGTCAGCCCCATGGCTTTTCATCAGCTCTATGTCTTTCCTCATCACCTCCACCTCCAGGTCTGAGTACAGAAAGTCCCCACCACGAGGCCGTATCATCGCGTAGATTGGAATTTTGACATACTGTTTCACTACCTGCAGCAGACCTGTAGCAGAGAAAATAATGGTGGCATGTGTGTGAGATTGTGTGGTTTCAGCAAATCCGCGAGAGCTGTGTATGGAGCTGATCTTTGCTCACCTACACTGGGAGTGAGCCCTCCCTCCAGAAGACTTGAACACAGCTCAAGCCGACCTGCACCTGTCAGAAGACAAGACAAGGTGAAAGCTCAGATTATACTTAAAGGTATCATTAATGGCCTGTGACCTTTGAGAAATGAAATAACACTGCATGTCCATTTAACACTCAGTATAGACAGGTACTTGAGCATAATCACTGTAAGGCAGGTTGAAGATGTGTCTGATAACTGCAACTTTCCCCTCTTAATTTTAAGTACAAGTGCCAATTTCACCTCTTCAGTAAGTAACAGCAATAAGTTTAATGTAGGTGAGTTGAAAAGAAGAAGCACCGTTTTCTACACACTAACGTTACCAACCTCCTCGCTCAGCATTGACAGCAGACTCCACGGAGTCCACACACACCTCCATTAAAAAGCCGTCTGCCATACTGACAGTCTGGACAGGGACACACACACAGACACAGACAGACAGACAGAGAGAGAGACATGGACAGAAAGAAGAGATTCATTGTGAATTTGTTAGCAAACACGGTCACAATTATTTAGTTAACTTACCAGTGTTAATTTTTACAACTACCTGTCAAATCCACTTCCTATCGATTCATGGGACCTTATTAGTCGACTGGAGCCGACATGAAGTTTGTACTTTGTTATTATGGGTGACTCACTACCGTGGATAACTGTCTTTCCGGATCGTTGAATTTTAAACACCGGGTTTGGCGGGTGGACGGCGCTACAGTGGGTAAAAGCAGGGTAAACGCTGGGTTGGATCCATAGAATGTAGGTTGGATCAGACGGATGGACAAACTCTCGCGAGTGCGCTTATTGTTAGGTTAAGCTTAGGTCTCGCGAGAATTCCGCGAATCGTAACCACGGCACCGAACGGCAGCAGTTTGGAATCACCACCCATGCGGGATACGCTGTGATACAAAACATGCACCAAATACACGGACGATCCGTCTATACAATAAAAATGATATATTACTAACTGTATTATTCAATTACGAGTATATTTTTGTTATTTATGTGTAGTATCGTGAAATTAAATTAAATTAAAATTAATTTAACATTTAATTTTAAAAAGCTTGGTCAATTTATTGTGACGTCAGGAGGTCAGAGTTGAACTGTGCATGGCAGCCGTAGGAAACATGGTTTTGTAACAACCGGTAACAGCGTTTACCTAAGCTTCATCCTTTACATCAGCACTGCAGGACAAGCTCTCAACATACACTAGAACACGAAGATGTTACTCTCTTCATTACGGACGACGTTTTTTTGCGGTTGCCGAAGTGCTGGAAAAGGATTTCAACACAGCAGTGTGAGTAATTTAGCAAGCTGCTATTATTAGCTAGCCAGGAAACATGAAAAAGGTCAAACTCGGTTAGCGATCATTCGCTATATTTATAACATGATATGTCATGTGTTGTTTTGTAGAAGACGACTCTGTTTGTTTCACTGCCTGTGAAAGGTTTATTTGACGTAACTATCTTCAGAGGGCGGTTAACGTTACCTTGTAGGTTGTAACGTTACTCACCGACCTCCCATTATATCAGCACCTCAGTGAGCAAAGTTCTTGATCAAGCAAAGACATCAAATTTTAACCAGCATTAATTCTTAAACTGTAATCAAGAGAAGATCGGGAACTTCTGTATCATGTGCTCATATAATGTATTAATCACACTACATGGCCAAAAGAATGTGGACACCCGAGCATTACAAACATATGTAATTATTCAATCTATCATCAATCCAACTTTATTTATATAGAACCTTTCAAACAAATCAAACGCAATTCAACGTGCTTCACAAGCGCTTGATAAAACGTAGGATGTAAAAAATGGATTGAGGGACTATTCATGTTAATAACAAATAAGCAACCTGAGGAGGCAATATTATTCAAAATTCATTTGATACTCTGAAAAGTTTACATATATATAAAATCAATTGATCAGAATGAGGTTAGGACACCTAATAGGTCTTTAGGTCATGATTTGTTTCGTGGTTTAATAAAATGATTAGAGGGGTGTGATACAGTTGTAACCAACTATTAAAAAGTGCTTAATAGTTGGAGCATAATGGTTCAAAGTAGCACCAAACTGGGAAAACCATCACTGTACATCATCTGTGTGCATGGGAGCATTGTCATGTTGAAATAGGAAAGGACCTCCATCAAACTACTCTCTAAAATAGATTATTATCTTAAATATAATATAATAATATATTATTATCTTAAATGTAATTGCGTGCGGAAGCATTAAGACATCCCTTTATTGGAACTAAGGGGGCCTAGCCTAAAAGTACGTGAGGTGTGTTCACATACTGTTGGCCACAAAGTGTACTTCTAGCAATAATCGATTTTAAGTTGTATCTTCAAGTCTTATATAAAATCTTTTCTCTCCTTTTTCTACAACATCAGCGGAGTCCACAGCTACGACAATGGGTTGTGAAGAGAGGGCAGAGCACCATCACAGCTGAGGCAGGAGCCTCCGCCGCCCCGGCAGCAGCTACTGTCCCCAGTGCAGCCACAAATCGCATAGTAGGTCGCTGGTTGCTCGGCTGCAGTGGGCTTGTTGTGGGGGCTGTTGTCTTGGGTGGTGTCACAAGGTAAAGTACTTCAAAAGGCGAAATTTCTGTGCATGCAGTCGTCTTTGTATTTAATGTGGATATTGAAAGATAATAATATGTGCTTTTTTTTCAATCCAGGCTAACAGAATCTGGTCTTTCTATGGTTGACTGGCATCTGGTGAGAGAGATGAAACCCCCTCAGTCAGAGGCAGAGTGGGAGGCTGAGTTTTCCAAATACAAACAGTTCCCTGAATTCAAAATGTAAGATGCCTTTTTTTCTGTTGTGTGTTCATTTTCAAAGTGATTGATGTGTCTAATTCACAGACTAAACAATACACAACAACTAAATTTAAGTCTGTAATGTTTTCTAATGCTTCCAAAGGTTTGTTCACATCAGCAGTGACTCTACACATTGGATACAAACAATCTATATTTTCAGTTATAAGAAACACAGCATCCACAGTTAATGTATACACCTCAACGTTGTAGTAAACAAAAATATGGGTTTGGCCTTAAAATCAAGAGATTCATTTTTTGGTGTCATTTTGTTCTCTCAGAATGAACCATGACATGACCCTGCCAGAGTTTAAGTTTATCTTCTACATGGAATGGGGTCATCGTATGTGGGGCCGGCTCGTTGGACTGGCGTACATCCTCCCTACCATGTACTTCTGGAAGAAAGGGTACTTCACTCGCTCCATGAAGGGAAAAGTGCTGGGGCTTTGTGGATTCGTTTTCTTCCAGGTGAGATATTATACAGTTTAAGTGATTCAATAGGATCACAGGAGGAGCACAGGAAGTGAATCATTTCTTCACTGTTCATGCTGTTTTTTTTGAGGCAAGAGGTTGTAGACATCTACACCGTTTGTCTAACAAGTTTAGCATTATGAAAGTTGTTTATACGGCATCATTCTGTGTATCCTCTCAGGGCCTTCTGGGTTGGTACATGGTAAAAAGTGGTCTGGAGGAGAAGCCTGAGTCCTATGACATCCCACGGGTCAGCCAGTATCGCCTGAGTGCTCACCTTGGTTCTGCCTTGCTACTGTACTGCGCCAGTCTCTGGACCGGGCTTACTCTGATGCTGCCTGTCAGCAAGGTACTGCCTACAGGCAAAACACCCATTTTAATTTCTGTCTCCATTTGAAGAATGGAGTCCTAACCTTGGTCTGTGTCACACAAGCTTTTGTTTATTTATTCATGACTTTTCCTGGCACCTCTTTTTTCCAGATGGCAGAGACCAAACGTCTAATGCAGCTCAGGAGGTTTGCCAAGGGTACTGGTGGACTCGTCTTCCTCACTGCTCTTTCCGGTACTGCTTGTTGTTGTGCCTAAATGTGAAATAAATGTGTAAATACCCTTCTTTAAGTCAGCTAAGGATAGGAGTGGTTTTAGTTTCACAGCAAGTCTCAGTTACAGGAAGCAGAACTTGACCAATCCTTGTAAGTTCTTCATCAAAAATTGAAATTGGACAACTTACAGTTTTCATATTCAAAGCTAAGATACAACACTGCACTGCACTGCAAAGCATAGTCAGAAGAGGGGGATATAAAGAAACAAAAGCATTTCTGTGAATGTAATGAATACACATGCAGATAAATATGTAACATTGTTTAAAATGCTTTGTTGCAGGTGCTTTTGTTGCTGGTTTGGATGCTGGGCTGGTGTATAACTCCTTCCCTAAGATGGGAGATCGATGGATCCCTGATGATCTGCTGGCCTTTTCCCCTGCCCTCAAGAACTTCTTTGAAAACCCCACAACAGTGCAGTTCGACCACAGAGTTTTGGTATGTCATATTTTCTACAAAGAAATAACCTTCTGGGCAACAAGTCAGTATTTTAATCTAAAGAAAACATTATTTATCTCCACCTCCTATCCCACACAGTGAATTAGGAGGCCACAGAAGGTTGTTGATGTTCCTCTGTCTTTTTTTTCCCCACAGGCGATCTCCTCTTTGACAGCAATTACAGGCCTGTATCTCTTCTCAAGGAGGATGGTGCTGCCCAGGAGGGCTAAAATCGCCATCAGCCTCCTTGCAGCAATGGCCTATGGACAGGTAGGCATGTATTTCAGAGTCCAGGCACAAATAACTCAACACAAGTCTGCTACTCTTCATTGTAAGTAAACTCTGCATGTTTGTGCTCTTTAGGTCGCCCTTGGCATCAGCACCCTGTTACTGTATGTGCCCACTCCACTGGCAGCCACTCACCAGTCTGGCTCTGTGGCACTTCTCTCACTGGCCATTTGGGTCCTGGCAGAGCTCCGAAAGATGCCCAAGTAAATGCCTGCTCTTTTATGGAAAAATTGAATCCCTACTAGCCACACCTCAAGCCTCCTAAGAGTCAGCAGTGTTCGTTTTAAATAAGGCATTCAGAGAAAAAAAACAAGAGGTGTGTTTCAATGTAGACTTGGCTTTTATGCATATGGTGAAGCATCTGTCCTGTGGTTCTGCAGTGGAATCACATGCGGTGACATTGAAACATTTCACCATGCAATTATTACAGCAGGGGTGTTATTTGAGAGCCGTGGATAAGAATTACAAAACATAAAGGCTGACAATGAGGAATTGACGGAGCCATTTGTGGCGTCACTGGCGTGCTGCCATCAAAGGATGTTTTGTAAGGAATTAAACTAAGCCATGCAAAAACAAAAAAAGCAAATTTTCGGCTTCTATCCAGCTTAAATGGTACAGCAGATGTTTTGAATTAAAGTCTGGCTACGAAGTGGTTACTCACTTGTTGCCTTTTGTCTATCACGCACTGCCTGTTAGTTGAATCAGATGTGGCTGTTTGGAACGTGTAATTATGTATATTTAAGTTATGAACCATTGCTTGCTGACATAGTGATGATAAATTATAATGTCAAAAAATGTAGAATCTTGATTGTTGCTTTGTACTGCATCTTCAGAAATGTAAAACTGAAAGTGGTGTATTTTAATAAAGAAAATTGTGTACAGTCCTCAAAGTTCAAACTCGGGTTAATTTTGTATAGTAACTGTGATTTTTATTGTCCCTGTACAAAATATACACATTTTGAATATGTAATGCAGAAAAAAATTCAGAACAGAGAAAAAAAAGAAACTACAGGTTTGGAAGTGCATATTTTCATTAGGGCCTTATTCCAACCTGTTACTGTGCTCTCAGAGGAATCAGAGGTGGGATGAGTGGAAAAGTGCTGATACATGATAGAGGACATTATTGCTATTGGTAAAAAAGAAAACTGTCATTAAACCATGTCTCTCTCATTAACAGTACACACACACATATTATGCCTCTTTGAATTACTGAAGTTGAATGAGCCTAATTTAATGCAACAAGGGTTTTGAATTTTTTTTTTAAATAAGTGGTTGAACCTGCTACGACCACGTGACATATCCGATTACAAGAAGTTCACAAATACAATCTGCAGTCTAATAAATTCCCCTTGAATGTGTATTGATAGACTAGTACATCTGTAGTGTGTCAGCCCCATATTGAGGAGTGCTGGGATGGTCAAAACAGCTCATCAACAAGAGGGCAATCGCCACGTTGTACTGCCTCATATCACATCACTGGGAACGCTAGAAAATGTACAACAGTCAATAGACACCTACAGCTAGGACTGTAATAGTTTGGAAGGCTAGGAATTATTCTACCAGAATCCCATGAATGGAGGTGGGTGTATTCCCCTTTAGAGTCTTACATAGGTAAGATGGATGACATCTCTTTCTGTTACACATGCACACACACATACACAAAGGGTGAGGCACCTGTGAATGACTGGGAACAGCAGACAGACAAGCAGACTTTGGAGTATCTCTGTAAATACATAATTGGATATTAGTGACATCATCATGCGATATTGAAATCAGTTCCTCATTGAAAACAACACCTCCATCTGTAAAACAGGACTGCTTGGATCTCCTGTCCGTTGAGTCTTCACCTCAGGAATGTCTTTCTCTCTCGTGTCCCCTAGATGGCGGAAGATTCATATCAACTTTATGGGCAGGGCATGAGCATTGAGAAACAAAGTTTTCTGACACAGTGAATCATATAAAGCAATTGTGTTGAAAATGGTTCACTGTTTCGAAGCATTTGATACAGTAAAATGGCGACATCTGCTGGGCAACTTTGACATTGCTTTTACATGTAAGGATTCAGGACAAGACGTCATGAATCAGGCAAAATATAAGTAAACTCACCGCTGTCGTATTTTATTCAATGAAGGTTATTTACCAAGAACTGTCTCAGTGTGTGGATGTACAAACATATATGGAGATAATTAGTCATTTTTGATAAGGTTTATAGTAACCCCTTACCAGTGGTGGGAAAAGTACTCAGATCCTTAACTCGAGTAAAAGTACCAATACAGCAATGTAAAAATACTCAATTACAAGTAAAAGTCCTGTATGAAAAATCCTACTTAAGTAAAAGTAAGTAATAGCAGCAAAATATACTTTTAAAATAAAAGTACTTGTCCCCCTTCTGGCTTATATATATGACAATGATTGGATCATTTGAACATTTATTGACATGAAACCATGTGAAAGTTTTGAAGGAAAAATCACTATTTGGTGGAGCTGTTAACAACTCATAGACATCTGAAATGTGACCCCGACTACACACTGCTTTATGTAAGACGTCAAAAGCCAAAAAGGTTGTAAACCACTAGTTTAATCTTTAACAGTGTGTTGTATTTTAAAAAGCTTGTTATATTATTAATTGTGTCAAATCTTCATCTGAAAGTAAATGTAGCGGAGTAGAAAGTACAACATTTCCCTCTGAAATGTAGTGGAGTCGAAGTATAAAGTAGCATCAAATGGAAATACTCAAATAAAGTACAAGTACCTCAAAATTGTACTCAAGTACAGTACTTGAGTAAATGTACTTAGTTACTTTCCACCACTGCCCCTCACTACTTTTATAAACTCTGATGAATTAGGGACAGTAAGCTCTGTGACATATTTATATTATAACTGGCTTTAAGCAGTGACACGAAATAAAGGAATAAAAGTGAGTGTGCTACAATGATAATGTAGCACACTTGTGCAAGGAGAGTGATTGTGCTAATGAAAAAAGAAAATAAAAAAACGTGATGTGTGGCAATGTGTAGGGGACTTTGATGTGTATGTGCAGAATCATTTCCACAGACTGCCTGCTCCTCTTCTTGCTCATTACCTCTACAGCTTTGGAGAAGACCTTTTCGCATGACACTGATGTTGGTGGCATGTAAAGGTACCTTTTAGCCTGTTTAAAATGGTTTGGGTACACTGCCAGCTCTTCGGCACAGATCAAACACTTGACCTCTTTAGGACTAATCAAGTCAAAGTGGCCTCACACATATGATCTGGCCCTTTTTGCTGGTGCTATTTCCATTCTCCCTTTTTCTCCCTCCCTCACACTGTCAAACACTTGCACACACACAGCCTTTCAGTCACAACACTTTCTAGTTCTCTCTCCTTTATCAGTCAATTAAATCCATTGCTGATCTGAGTATGCTTGTGTGTGTGTGTGCGTGTGCGTTGGTTGGTGTGTCTATCCACAGTACAGGTATGTGTGTGTATGTAGCCTATGTCTGTCTATTCTATACTATGTATCTAATCTAATAATACTCTTACTTTAATTGGCTGTCTCTCGATGAAAATTTGGCCCATGCAAAAATCTCCTCCACTCAAAAAACCCACACATTTTGGAAGGATTCTGCCCACTTTTAAACATAATGGGAGAATGACAAGCACCCACTCTGTATTTTAACTCATATGATTCAGTAACCAACACACTCGCAGTCTCGCTCATGATCACAACACGCGCCCGATACGTGTGTGACGTAAAGAAGCTTAGTTTGGGATGGTAACGTGACTTTTGCCGTGGTGAAGCGAGGAGTCGATACATCGATACAGTAGTCGGCTTCGAGTGTGACATCACTTGTTAAAGTTTAAGTCAAAGTAACTGCCTTCACTATTGCATGACAATAGTCAGTTGGAGCTGATATATAAGACTAAAACACATTCAACTTTGTGCACAGCACGTAATTATAAGAAAGATAGTTACAGTGCTCTTTGATTACGTATGGGTTGCCTTCACGTGTCACATGTTTGTACTTGAGGCTACACACACACACATAGTGAGAGAGCCGGTTTAAAGGCCCATGTGGTGTTGTCAAATATATAATGATTAACCATCACACAGTCACAGTAATATCTTTCAAGACCATCACAGTCAGTGAAAGACTTTTAACACACATACTTTAATGCTAATAAAGGGGTTGTTTTATTGCTTGTACACTAAATTAATGACTTCACTACACAGCAAGTCTGCCACTGAGGTAATGACTATTAATTTTACTGTATTCTATAAAAAAAGTTTTTTTTTCACAGTTTTTACTCATAGACATGACCAAAGAAAACGTGTTTACAGAGTTATGTATCAGCTGTTGTAAAAGCTGTTTTTTTTTTTTTTAGGAACCGCTATACTGAGGCATACTACAAAGCTGAAAAGATGCTGTTGAATGACACACACATGTGGATCATGACATAAACAATGATGATTCATTTTGAATGTTCCACACGTGTGTGCCTGTAAACATCAAACAAGTCACTGAGGACTGCTAGAAGATAACCCTTAAGATTTACCTAAAAAGAAAGCAATCAAGACCCAAGTTAGCCATTAACCCGTCTGCTCTTCACTGTAATTCAATACGTCTCTGGCAACCAATGTTTTTTGTCTGCTTAGGGAGGTCGCAAATCTTGCTTTCTGCTTAAAACCCTCATGACTCAAAGTCCCTCAGAGTCACATCCTGCAATTGTCTCCGGAGTGTGGGTGGACCGGGGGTGAGAGTAGAACTGTTTGAGTCGACCTGGACGGCAGCAGAGCTGAGGGTGAGACTTGTCTGGTTGTCTTGTCATCTAAGGGCAACTGAAGCCTTCAGTGTGGACCATGTGTGCTGCAGCTCTGGAGGAGTACTGTGGGTCCATCTTCTGGGTGAGTTGATCAGCCAGGCTTAATGTCGCTGAGAGAGGCCACAGTGGGGTTGAGGAAAATAGCCTGTTGGCCCTGCAGTGGATCAGTTGACACTTTATAGTCTCAAAGCTTCTGATGCACATATATGTTCAATAGCTAAACCATACAGTAAATTCACTTAAATGCAAATGGAGAACTCCAGATGGTGGACACAATCATAGTAACAACTGTATTATATCATGCAATCACATGCAGTATCTATTGTCACATGTTGATTAAAATTTGTTGTAATTTTATAGGTTAAAGTTTGTGGTATTATTTTCTAGATTGCTTTATATTATAACTTTTTCTGTTTTTTTGTATTATGTTATTGCAATATAGTAATTATATTACAACCTCTGACACAAATATTAAAATTATATATATACAAATTAGAAGCTTCTTCACAAAAGTTTTTGTATTGCGGGGCTTCTATATTGGATTGTGTTGTTTTGCACACATGGTCATGTTACTGTGTCAGTCACCCCCACAGTATGTGATAGATGAATATGAAGGACCTATTTTAGCTCTTTAAGTAATTAAAAAACAAAAAAATACAACTAAGACAGTTAAGAAAAAGGCTCATCTTGTAATAAGTTGTTTGATTATACTTTGATCTGAAAGCATTACATAGTTTTTTTCACCCCTGTACACAGTGAACATGTGACTGGGCAATAATGACTCTTAGGTAAGATATGACTCGGCAGGTCTGACAACTGCAGCGCATGTAATATCTTACATTATTATGATGATAAGAAACAATTGAAACGGATGAAAAGCTTTGGATGAAATTCATTTTCAGTTGAAAGAAATGTAAACTTTAGTCTATAGACTTTAGTTTGTAGGTAAAACAGATTTTATTTTCCTCATGGGGAAATTTATCAAAGAATCCATTTAGCTGATAAGAGTGAAATACCTTGATTTAAATAAACACCTGCACATGCAGTCCAGAAAACAGAAGCACATGCACACATCTCTCCAGACTGTACTGTTAGACCCTATATTTTCTCCTGAGCTTAAGAGTGAAGACTGTGAACTTGATCTAGGCTTCTCCTAATAACACGTTGCTCACACAGCAGATACAAATAACTTCAAGTGCTTGAAACACTAAGAAATGCTTTTACAGCCCCTCAAAAACTTTGAAACACCACAATTTCTGCACTGTGTCAGGGTCTTTTGTTCATATAACACATGAAAACCCTCAGTGTTCTGCTCCTTTCACTCCAAATTCATGTCACTCCATTAACAGCCAACTCTCCATCACTCTCTTCTGCGGAAGTGCACATGACACATGCTGCTGTGCGTACAGTGGTGAGCAGGGATTTAGGATTTAATCACATGTGAGTCACTGTTGATTAAATATCTAATCAGGGAGGAGTAAGCTGTCCCTGTAGTGTAATATAGTGTGAGCTCCTGGGGTACAGGGATGGGAGTGTGTTTGCGTTCACTTTTCCCTGAGATTAGGAGAGCAGCATGGACCTTATAATGAATCAAATCCTTATATGTGTGTTTTTTTCTTCAGAATGCTTCATATCTGGATAGAGAGGACCCAGACCTCCCACTATGTGTGGAGCAGACAGTGCTGGTCTGGATCCCTCTGGGGTTCTTGTGGCTCTGTGCCCCGTGGCACCTGGTGGCTCTCTGCCGGAGGACACACATGAACACAAAACACCTGTCCAAGCTCTACTTCATCAAACAGGTGATACACTCAGCAAGAAAAATAAATAATCACACTGACAGGAGTGACACAGACAAGAGCTTTTTTTTCCAAGAATAAGCAACAGATAAATAAATAATAAAACATTCATCATTTGGGAATGATGCAACATTATGCAAGATAACTGTTTAGTTCTGTACTCCCAGTTTTTTTGGATTCATGGATCCAATTCATGCTGATTTACATTATCTCCTTCCAGACCGAGAATATGAAGTCCAAAGACAAGAGATTGAAAATCATGAATGAAATACTCAACAGGATCAAGGTAAGTACCTTTATTCAAAAAATACAGAGTTAATAGCCCACCATCAGTGGTAATGGGTATAGGTTGACCATCCATCATTGGTGGAGGTTGGGGACTCTAAGGGTATGAATGCTATCCTCTGTTCTCCCACCCTTTCCCTGTGTCCTCCGCACTGCTCCCTCTTCCTCCTTTGCCTCCCACCAGATTCTGAAGCTGTATGCATGGGAGCCATCTTTCCAGGCGCAAGTGGAAGGTATTAGGGGGCAAGAACTGAAGGTCATGAGGAAGTTTGCCTACCTAACGTCCGTCTCCACCTTCATTTTAAAGTGTGCCACGGCTCTGGTGAGTCCTGTCAGTGAGCCTCACAAAAAGACCACAAGCAGCAGGTCATGGATGCTCTTTGTAAAGGTTCTTTTCTAACACTGTCCTTTTCCCAGGTGTCTCTGGCCACATTTGCTGTGTTTTTTTTTTAATGGGGCTGGCCCAATAGGAGGGCTAGGATTAACCCTAACCCTGGGACTGCAGGATTATCATATAGGCCTAGCCCAATACATTGATATTATAATTGTGATTATAATTTGAATTTAATAGAACTGCTATTAGGCTAAATACATATTTTGTGTAGGCCTATTTTTTACTGGAAGTGAACATTAAGTATTTTAATGATGCTTATTTTTCAAAACACACCATAGTTTTGATGGTAAATGATCCTCTTGCTCTTCCACAAGCACATGTTGTTACTTGTCACTTTGATCATGAAGATGACACTAGTATATAGACTACAATATAGTATAGACAAGAGTATTTGTAGTATACAGTTTAGAGAATATTATAAATCTAAGACGAAACTGACAGAACAGACAAAAATCTGTCTGCTACTTCAGCACCATGGACAGCGCCATGGATTTATCAACACACAGCGCAGTTGGGCTAATGATATTTCAGAGCCATGGTTGGGGCTATTGATTCTAAATTGCACAAACCTCAGTCAGATAAAGGATCAATGAGTCAGGCAGACTAGACTTACATATTCAATTAAACAACCCCTCTGCCTGTGCACTCTCTCCTTGTCTGCCAGGAAATGTGGTATTTCCCATTGAATGAATAAAAAAATGGAGGAATCTATCTAGATGGGATTGTTCTATGCTGTTCTGGGTCACTTGAAATCACTGTAATTTTTTTTTTTTTTTAAATAAAACACTAACTTCCTCAATACTGGTCCAAAAGGATATTTTCACAGTGGACGAAGCCATCCCACAATCCTTCCACTCTTGGCTCTGTGTCTGCTGGGTGTGCAGGGGACACTGTTTGTCATCTGTCTGGCCACCCCTTACTTCACCATTATCATCATTCCTCTGGCCCTGGTCTACTACTTTGTACAGATAAGCAGAACAACATAGCACAGGCAAATGTGAAGAAAAAACACAGCAGAGGGAAAAGAGAATAAAGAAGAAAGGAGATTTATTTCTTGAAAAGTAACAAAAAGGAAAGCAGACAGTGAATATAAACAAGATAATGGCTTGTTCCTATTCTTATGGGAATCCAGTTAAACCATCCAGTGTTTCTGTTGATTTCTCTTGCCCTCTCTCTTTAACTAGCGCTTCTATGTAGCAACTTCAAGGCAGCTGCGTCGGTTGGACTCAGTGTCTCACTCTCCTATATACTCACACTTTGGTGAGACGGTGTCGGGTTTGTCGGTGATAAGAGCCTATGACCATCAAGAAAGATTTCACACAATGAAATTGTCATGAATCATCCTGCCTTTAGGTTTTGTTTTTTCTCTCATTTAGTCCTGCATTTCCTGTTTTATTTTGGTTTCTAACTCTCCTCTCGTTTCAGATCCACTTCCTGCCCTTGTGTGTTTCCCACTCCTGTCCCCGTCATCATCCCCTAATGTCCTCCACCTGTGTGTCATGACCCTCACTCCCCTTGTGTATTTAGTCTGTGTGACCCCTGCTTCCTGTGCCAGTTCGTCTTAGCCCTTAGTCGCAAGCGTTCCAGCATTATCCTCCTTGTTATAGTCTCTAGTGTTTTTGACCCTGGATCTGCCTTTTTTTGACTCTGCCTCTGCCTAGCCCTTTTTGGTCCTGTTGCCTTCTCTGACTGCCTGCCCGTGTACCAAACCTGCTACTAAAGACTTGTTTTTTGGAACTACTGTTTGAGTCGTGCGTTTGGGTCTAGCCCTGGTGTACCTGACAACCTTGTCAGAAATAACTATTGATGAAAACCTCAAGTGTGTCTACCCGTGGATAGTGTCAAACAGGTCAGATATTGAACAGCAAATGCACCTTGAAACACAAATCATTAAAAAATCCAGGCACATCATATTGGAGTCCAATATTGTAGCTGTGGAGAGAGTGAGTGAATACACAGAGATTGAGAATGAGGTATGTTGAATAGAGAGCTTCTCTGTTCTTTACAAGCCACTCTGCGAACATGAGCTAATTTTCACCCATTAAAAAAGACCAGACCACGGTATCAAATTACCATCATTTTCTTGAATTGCGCTTTAGTTGCTGACAACTAGTAAGCACAATCATAGAAGACAAACATAGACAGATGTGTCATAGGTCACCATAGCAACTTTTCCAACATCCAGAAGTGTAGTAGACACACACATCCCATAAATTTCAAACAGGTGCTGGACCAATGAAACAATGTAACAAAGAAACACAGAGGTCCACACACTGTAGCTCCCTTAGGTGCAGTTTATTGATATTTAGACATCCACCAGTAGGGACTTTCATCTTTCTTTGTCACAACTTCATCATCATAACACAAATAAACTTAATTTTCCAAATATATATAGACCCACGTCATACACACCTAACGTAAACAAAACAAAAACACACAATCTTAGCAATGACCTCACAAAGTAAAAACAACACTGTGTCTGTGTTTCTACAGGCCAAGTGGGTAACTGACACTCGTCCAACAGAGCAGTGGCCTGAGGCAGGAAGACTACAGTTTGAAAACTACAAGGTCCGTTACAGACCTGGTTTAGACCTGGTGCTGCATGGAATCTCATGTGACATTCACAGCACTGAGAAGGTTTGTATGTGTGTCTGTATATATAATCAGTATGTAGGCTTTATCTAGACTGCTGAATAGAGGAATCTCTGGATCAATAGTGTTGTGTGAGTGTATATATGTGTACATTATTCACTTGTCACATGCAAATACATAAATATTAGATGATCTAAATCTGCATCTGCAGAATAAGGGTGTTCCACAGCTGGCACTCACACCGCCCTTTTCAGAAGTCCGGAGTCACTCCTGCAAGCACAGATCTTGAAAAGGAGCCCATCATGTCCAAGTGGTAGAACATTATGAACAAACAAGGCGTAGACCAAGGCATAGCTTGGGAGATGCACTCACAAAGCCAAACAGCTAGGCTAGGCTAGGCTTTACCAGCCACTCTCGCTCCATAGGAGTTGAACAGCTGTTCAGTGCGCCGAAAGGGGGCCATGCGTTCAACATAACATGCAGTGCATAAAGATGTGTTTAAAAATATGTTTCACCTGATATGTTGTCTGTATATGTTGGTATAGTGGGCCGTACAGGAGCTGGCAAATCAAGCCTAACGAACTGCCTGTTCAGAATCATTGAAGCTGCTGAAGGTCGTATCCTCATTGACGACATAGATATTTCCACCCTCGGCCTGCATGACCTCAGAAACAGTCTCACCATCATACCACAGGTATATACACAAAATGAGAAAAACACTATAACCCACACACAGCATTCTGTTCTAAATGGTACACTGACCTAGCCCTGTGGGCATAGGATCCGGTGTTGTTCTCCGGGACCTTGAGAATGAACCTGGATCCATTTGACAGAGCCAGTGATGAGGAGATCTGGAGAGTGCTGGAGCTCTTCCATCTGAAGGACTATGTAGCAGGGCTGCAGGAAGGTTTACAACATGAGGTGGCAGAGGGGGGAGAGAACCTCAGGTAAATGTTGAATTGTAACCTACAAACTTCTGATGATGTGTATGTGTGATCTAACAGACATTAATCATTCAATTGTTTTCTAGTGTATTAAGTATTCATTGCCTCAGTAATTGTCCTGTGTCCCCTACATATATTTAAATCAACTCAAATCTAATCTGATATCTGATATCTGAGTTTAGTAATCAAGTAGAGATGTTGGACTGAGCTTCCAGTCTCGTTAAAGACATATTTAATGTTGTTCCATCCCCTGTTAAAGTTGTGGTAAAACCATTTGCTTTTGTTTTTTTTCGCATCAAATGAAATGTTGGCCATGTGCAAATCCTACCTAAGCATACACACCAAGACCATATATAGCACCTGCCAGTGTGGTGATTTCCAGCATCTTCAGATAATTACCTTGTCATTGAACGTGTTGTAAGTTCACTGCACACAATCTAAGCCTAATTGGGTGTCAGTACATGTCACTAACACAGCTCAAGCTCAGCTCAAGTGTGCCAGAAGGTCCTAAAATATCAATAATATGTCAGGGTAAAAACCTGGAGTATGTTTGAAGCTATTGCTAATAATCGTCCAATTGTACTTTATTTTAACCATTTAATGTGTGCTCCAAAAATGCTCTTTTGAGATATCAACACATATCACTCTCCTCTTAGTATTGGGCAGAGGCAGCTGCTCTGTCTGGTCTGGTCCTGGATGAAGCCACAGCAGCTGTTGACCTGGAGACAGACAACCTGATTCAGAACACCATCCGCAAAGAGTTTCACACTGCACTGTCCTCACCATCGCCCACCGCTTGCATAGCATCATGGATAGCTCCAGGTGAGTTAGTGCTCCATAAAATGTTTTGACGAAGTGTTTTGGCACTCCTTCCTCTCCTGTGAACATGACATAATATTTATTTCTTCCTTCACTCTTCTTTTGTTTTGCACACCACTGAGTATGACACATTATTTATGCAATGTTTTCACATGAGGTAATTCCTCTCGGAAGTAAATTAATTTGTTGTCAAAGAAGACAATAAAACAAATAATATAAAGCAAATAAACCAAAAATGGCATGTTCTACCACCTTACTTATTATGACAGTATCAAAATGATAAACTGCTGTTTGACAAAAACTGGTATTAAACAACACTTTCAGCATATAGAAGAGTTTTATTTACTTGACAAAATCATCTAAACTCAAGGTCTGCATACTCAGTTTTTCAGAGCTTTCAACCATCACAACAATCCATGTCAGCAGAATTTGCTCAGTTGTCATGAGCTGTAGATGTTAAATCTTTGTGTTTTTTCTGGCTTGTAGGTTGAGTTTGGTATTTCATTCTTAATCTTGAAAACAACTGACAAAACAATCTCAGCTCTACTTACTTGCTTGTTCCAGAGCTTTAATTCATACCTGACGGTCTTCATCATCAGATGGAGTTTGCTGCGTAAGAATTAGAATAGAATTAGATTATTTGGTTATTTAGTATGTTTGTTTCCTCTTGTTTTCAGACCTTTGTCTTCTGTTTCAGCCCAAACAGTGGGCTAGTCTGATTCTGTATCAGTTTTAATGGAGCAGGTGTTCCAGCAGTTAGGGTGCCTCCTGTTTTGTGACAGAAGTCAGATGGTCACAGCTGTGAGGTGCAGTTCAGCCCCTACGTGCATCTTTGTAGAGAATCAGACATGAAAAGATCTCTTTGACTTCAAAGTCACCTTTTGCTTCTTCTGGATGTGTGTGCAGTGCCATAGCCTAAAGATAGGGGTGAAAGGTGGTGTAGGCTATGTGCAATAAATGTATTCAACAAATCTTTCATATATAAGAGCCAGGTTTCCACATGAAAAGGCGCTTCCATATCAAACAGGCTGTAATACATGCAAAGAGGATGGCAGTGTGTTTTGAGCTCCGTGTCCTTCTTTTTGCAAGCAAGAAACTCCCAGTTAACTTTATGTTGTGTTATACTTGAGAATTACAATAACATCATAGCACAACATCGAGAAAGAAATGCAGTAAGCAATGGCGATAGTTTATACTTATATTATGAAAGTAGACTACAGGTTTTTAACTACGTTTTTTTTGGTACTGACCTTAAAGTGAAGGGAACCTTGTAAATGCGCTTTTTTTGACAATAGAAAATGAATGAATGAATGAATGAATGAATGAATGAATGAATGAACTCTTTATTTTCACTGGAGGTCACCAGAGTTGAGCATTTAGAGAAAAATACCCTCATAAAAATTGAAAACTGCTGATTTAGCCTATCCATCCTTTTTTTCAGCAATATATCCATCCATCTATCCGCATTATTCCTTTTTCAGGTAGACTGGATCCTCTTGGACCCTCTTGTCCTTGTTTCTGGACCAACTGTATTTTCAGATGTACTGCACAAATACATACACATCCATCTGTTTCACATTAGAGCAGGAAGTTTATCTTCACCAGATCCTCCTCTGCCAGGCAGTAATGACACACTCCTTCTGTACACAACTCAGTCAGCGGGTTTTGTCTATGTTCTTCCTCCGCAGGGTAATGGTGCTTGATGCTGGTAAATTGTGGAATTTGATTCTCCGAGCAACCTGCTTGAAAAACAAGGCCATTGCTATGCCATGGCAAAGGATGCTGGGATAACACGAGCAGAAATCACAGCTCTCTAATTCTGGACTTTTGTTTTTTTGTTTTTATAGGATAATTTCTATTTCATGAATTGCTTTTGTTGTTTGATTTTGAAAACTGGATTGTGCTTTGATATAAGGAAATAATGTAACATCTGTATTTATTGGAAACAATATGAAGAATCATACTCTGTAAATAATGTTAGTATGTGAACAATAAATATGCTTTTTCAAATAATGCTCAGTTGTTTTTAATAAAGGGTTGTTAAAGTAAGGGATAATCAACGAGTAGGTGTGTGTTAAATGGTTTTAAGGCATGACATGGAGGCGAGCAACCACCTGACATATGCGTATCATATTGACCCTTATATTGAAAATTCTAGTATATCTATTATTTTTTATGTAGAATAATTTAGTAATATGGAAGTTAAAGAATACCATAAAAGCTGTCATGATTATTACATATAACTTCCATTTTGGTTTAATATTCTTCTCGATTATACAAAAGAAAATCATTAAAACAGTTATTGGAGTTTGAGAACAAATAGTTTGGTCTGATAACATATTATTCAGTTAGGATCAGATCTGACAGGATGTTAATTTCCCTGTGTTGATTGGGAGGGCTGCTGGAAAACGTCCATCTTGACTGTAGCTTTTTGTCACCTCCCCCTGCTGCAGCTGCCTACTTTTGCCCACTTTCCAGGGAGGCGAAATGAATCTTGAACAAGCCCACTGTGTCTTTGCCAGTGTGACATAATCACTTCCCGTAGAGGCCAGGACCATATCTGGTCTGTCAAGTCTTTTTGTAGCATATCTCCTTTTATGTGTTTGCGTTTCCCTTAATGTTTATATTTTCACGTTTGTACATGTTTTAGTATTTGTAGCATTTTTGTATTTGAAGCACATTTTACTTAATGTTGGTGATTTTGCTTTTGTTTGTGTTTTGTCCTTAGGGCCCTATCTGTGTAAGATACACATGAGTAGAATTGCAACATCTGCATGAAATATCCAAAGATGTTGTCTCCATTGTCTTTCCAGAAACAATGCTGATGGTGGAACAGTTCACTATGTTTCTGCGAGTGGTTTCATCGCTCATTTACATTTTCTGAATAGGCGATCTTGCATGTTAAAGTAGCTGCAATGACAATATGTAGGATTACCTATCAGCCACTGTTGTGACCATTTGTATGTGAGTGTGAGATAGATTCTCCGTGTCCAACGGAAAACTCCACATAATGCATGCAGAGCAGATTTAGGAGGATACCCATTGATAATAAAAAATCCAAAGACAGCATTTAAATTTTATAATCATTTAAAAGAAAGTCACCGTGACACGCTCCATAACTAAGCCCTCACCTACAGAGAGACCCTAGAGAGAAGCCCGCTCAGCCAGCTGGTTCTGGGGCACAGATAGAAACTCCATTAGACTAAACTAAATTATAAGAAAATTAAGTGAAAACTATTTGATATATTGGAAAGATTCAACTAAAAGCCAGAGGAGACTGGAATGCTAAGAAAGACTGTGCACCCACTGCACACAGCAGGAGGTGTAAAATGAGCTAACCGCCTGCCAACTATACCAAGACATCAGAGACATATACTAACCACAGATTAAAACCACCCAGGACTTTGAAAACATGGTTTATAACAAAAAACTTCTATATCTGCTGCATGAAATACAGCAATGTACAAACACAGCTGCAAGATTTGTGAGCTGCTGTAACTGGAAAAGGGAGTCCAGTGGAATACAAACACCATTAAGACTGTCAGTCACCTGTGTATTCCTGCACTGACCATTTGTAGTGTGCTGATCTCTGTACATAAACATATTTACTGTACATACATACAGAACATTAATTAAAAAATGTTGCAGTGTTTATACAGTTCTCACTCATTTGTATTTATTTATTTTTTAATTGCAAGTCTTCTTTTTTATAATTTTAAGTTATTTTCTACTTATCTGTATATATAAATATAGAATAGAATTGAATTGAATTGAATTGAATTGAATTGAATTGAATTGAATTGAATTGAATTGATAGAAGAAGCAAGGAAGAGACAATGAGTGAGAGTCAGAGAGGCAGTGAGAGAGACACCGAGAGTAAGAGAGGGAAGGAGGGGGACAGAGTGGCAAAACCAAAGAGATGGTTCTTGCTTGTGAAGCGAGCTGCTGCTGGGCTTCATCCTGCATTGTTTCCTCTGCAAGGAAGGTGAGTCTATACATTATTGATCAAAATACAATGTCAAATTGATCTTTTTTTTACTTACACAATAATGATAAGAATCATCTTGATTTTGCAATGTTCTAGTTATACTGGCAGTGTAACAAGTTGTACAGTGTGTGGATGTCAGATTTTAATTAGACATTCTGAAATGTTTGATAAATTCATATATATAATATATATAATTACAGTGTAATATGAATGTTATTCCCTCTAATTCGTCATTTTTCCTGATGGTTACTTTAGCTCTAGATTTAACTGCAATTGTCTGCACAATTTCAACATGCAAGGTGGCATCATTTGGTCTGAAAAGGTTTTTAAGCAAACATGTTCAGGAGGCATGACTTTCATTATGATCATTTGTGTGCTCAGTGAGCTCTAATTTTTTTTAATACTTTATTGCTTATACACCTTATTTAAGAGTATAAGAGTTTATGTAGATTTACATTTACTTACATATGATGTTGTTCATACTTATAGCATTCTTACAATACTTATATATTTTATGGTAAAAAAATAGAATCATTAGAATAAATTTTGTGTAAACCAAAACTGAGAACATACAGTCTGATTAAGTGTATTTACCATCCTGAGCACTTCATCACCCATAACCTGACCAGAGCACAGAGGTCTGTCTGTGCCCCGTTGAAATGTGGTATCTTGCCTCTGGAGGTGGAAACCGATCACTTCTATTCAATTCCAGAATAGAGAATAGAAAGTGTCACCTGTTTGATCTGGGAGGAGTTGAAAAAGAAATGCACTTTCTGTTCTGTTCCATTCTATGACAATCTTGAATATAACCTTTTCCTTAAAATGTCTGCAGAATGTCCTGATTTCTTTCCCATGTCTGATGAATGTAGACTTCAGTACCTGTTTACAGGCAAAGTGTTTCACCTAGCTCAATTTGTATTAAATGTTTACCAACAGCGTATGAGGGCACTTTATGTTTGATGTGTTAAAGGCACAATCTGTGCCTCAGATATGCCAAAGTTATGCTTTATGGCTGTAATGTCTAAGGAGCAGGATTGTATTCATATTTGGTTTGACATTGACTGACATGTATGAAGATGTATTATATTTGTTCTTTCACGCTCGTTATGTTATTGCTCTTGTTTGTTGTTTCTAGTGTCATGTAAGCTCATGCGGGCTGGGCACCTTTTGGTGCATGACATTTTTAGATAAATTACCATAACATACCATACAATATCTTATCTGGCAAGACGTTTTTAAGCCTATTTGTTATAATAGATGTTCATCTATTTTTATTGGTATTCAGTAATAATATTGGTCTATAAGAGGTTCTATCTGTTGTATCCTTTCCATCTTTATGAACAACTGTAATTACAGATGAGTTGCATGTTAACGCCCAAGTACCTGATTCTGGGGCAAAGTTAGAGGCTTTTTGTAATAGAGGTGTCAGTAGTTCCCTGAAGTCCTTATAAAATTCATTAGTGTACCCATCATCTCCTGGGGCCTTCTCTCTTTTTAATTTCCTCATTTGTTGTAATAATTCATCTGCTGTTACTGTTTTAATAAGATTAACATTTTGTGATAATGAGACTTGTTTTAACTTACGTTTCTCAGGGTATATATCCATTCTTCTCATATCTGTGTTGTCAGCATCATCCCTATATATGTATAATTCCTCATAGTATTTTGCAAACACTGTGTTTTGCAAACACTATTTCTTAAGCATGTAGGTTAAAACTTTCATTGATTTTGGTCCCTTATCATAATATTTTTGTTTTGTAAGTATTAATGATTTCTCCAATTCTTCTGTCAACATTCGGTCTAATTCAGCGTGTTTCTTCATCAGCTGTTTGTTTAATTTCGAATCATGTGATTTTTTTATGTTTGTCTTCCAATACTTTTATTTGTAGTTCAAGTTCTATCTCACACAGTCTCCGCCCTCCACTGGACTCTATGGGTAATACTCCCATCCTTGGAGAAGAGTGAACATCCCCCCATCAGTGCAGGAGGACCTGCACTACTGGGGGTCCCCACAGAATCTGTTGGTAGGGATACTGGTAGGCTGAGTGACCTCCTACATAGCGGTGTTCACAGATGCATCCCTGATGGGGTGGGGGGCCATATGTCTGGAGAGACCTCCTCAAACTTCAGGCGGTGCTCCTGGTTCTCCAATACTTCCTGTCTCTGGTTCAGGGGAGACACGTGTTGGTGAGAACAGACAATCGCACCACAGCCGCCTACATCAACAGGCAGGGTGGAGTCTAGTCCGCAGTCCTGTTGAAGATAACGGAGAACCCATTGGTGTGGGCCTCAGAACACCTTCTGTCTCTGAGAGCCCTCCACATTACTGGTCTGGTGAACACGGGCGCCTCATGTCGAGGGGCAGCCCTCTGCTGGAGGGGGGGGGTGCTGCGGTGAAGCAGATTTGAAACCAGTTCGGGAGAGCGGACGTGGACCTATTTGCCAGTTGAAACAACACCCACTGCCTGTTCTGGTTGTCCCTGATGCTGCACGACAATCCACCCTTGGAGGTGGACGCGTTTGCACATGCGCCATGGCCAAGAAGGCTGCTTTACGCCTTTCCCCCTCTTTGTCTCATTCCCATGCTTCTGGAGCGAGTGTGACAAGAGTGGTTGCCAGTCATCCTGATAGCCCTGGACAGCCTTTCATCGCTGTGGTATGCAGAGATGACTCAGATGTTGGCGCCCCAGCCCTGGTACATTCTCCAGGTCTGGGAAGCTTTGTCCCAGGAGGCGGGCTCAATAGGTGCGCTGCCCCCATTAGGCCAACTTCTCCAGGCTTGGCTCCTGAGAGGGATAGGCTGAAGAGGGCTGGACTGTCTGCACAGGTTGTGCAGACTATCCAGGCGGCAACCAGGCCACCATTGCTTGCTACAAGGCAAAATGGTTGGGATTCCAACACTGGTGCGAGGAGAAGAAGTTAGACCCCCTGATATGTGCAGTGGGAGAGGTCCGCTCCTTTCTACAATATCTGGTGGATAAGAGGCTGTCTCATGCCACTGTTGAAGTGTATATAGCAGCCATCTCCTCCTGCCATGAGGGGTTTGGTGACAGACCTGTCTTCGTCCACCTCCTCGTGAAGCATTTCCTGCAAGAGGTCAGGAGACAACGGCCGGTGAGGTGTGTCTCCACTCCCCAGTGGGAACTGCCTGTGGTGCTCAAGGCTCTAGTGAGTGATCCCTATGAGCCTCTGGAGTGCTCCTCTTTAAAGGCGTTGTCACTCAAGACACCTTGCTGCTTGTGCTGACTTCAGCTAAGAGACTGGACTGTCTTGCGCCCCCTACTGCTCTGCTAAGCGGGTGGGGTTATAAAGTAGTGGGTGGGCCGCGGCGACTAACCTGTGGCTGGCCAGGCTCAGTGAGGCAGTCTGAGATTATTGCGCGGCAGGGTGTACATTTATCGGGCTCCACCTACTGTACCCATAAAGTCTAGTAGAGGGTGGAGCCTGTGAGAGAGAGAATGAAGGGTATGATATTATAAGCCTTGTTCTATAAGCATGGGTGGAGCCCTGTACCAATGGACCCTGCCTCTCCAACGCCGTCCACTGAAGTGGTTTTGGATGGTGAGCGACAGTGAGATGCTGCTTATATAGGGTGCGGGATGCACGTAATTGGTAGGCGCATATGGATTGGCCGGCTATGTACATGCAAATTTCAGTGAGTGATTGCATGTGTGTCATTGGAGAGGAGTATTATTGATAGAGTCAAGTAAATGGCTCTGCCTGTGGTTATAGAACTAGGGTTACAATATTGTAACTTTCTCATATAAGAAACACAGCATGTGATGTATATACCTCAGTGTTATGTAGTAAACAAAAATATGGGTTGGGCCCTAAAATCAGAGATTCATTTTTTGGTGTCATTTTGTTTTCTCAGAATGAACCATGACATGACCAGAGTTTATCTTCTACATGGAGTGGGGTCATCGTATGTGGGGCCAGCTGGTTGGACTGACGTACATCCTCCCTACCATGTACTTCTGGAAGAAAGGGTACTTCACTCGCTCCATGAAGGGAAAAGTGTGAGGGCTTTGTGGATTCTGTAGCAAACCTGGCTCAAGGCTTGCAACAAATGAGAGCCCACACATTAATGAAAGGTGCAAAAGATTTATTTAACTAAACATAACAACTCATAATAAAATATGGGAATGTTAGGCATCAGTGATGTGAAGTGTGTGTGGATGTGTGGAATGTTGGCTGTAAAAGTAAAGGAACATAACTCCAAAGCAAACTAAACTAAAGTGAAGCCATGAGGATGGTGTGCTGGCTCTTCAGCAGGGCAAACTCCTGGAACAGTAGCCCTTTTATATCTTTAGGCCACTCCCTCCTCAGGTGCAGTCAATCAACTCTGACGGACCTTTTAACACTAGCACTCCTGGAAGAAAGACAACAGGATTGTAATTGCAGAGAACTAGAGAAAGGTAAACAGTAGAGAGAAAGAGAGAGAGCCGTCACATTTCGTTTTCTTCCAGGTGAGATATTATACAGTTTAAGTGATTCAATAGGATCATAGGAGGAGCACAGGAAGTGAATCATTGCCTCACTGTTTGTGCTGTTTTTTTGGAGGCAAGAGGTTGTATTTATTATGAAAGTTGTTTATATAGAATCATTCTGTGTATCCTCTCAGGGCCTTCTGGGTTGGTACATAGTAAAAAGCAGTTTGGAGGAGAAGCCTGAGTCCTATGACATCCGGCGGGTCAGCCAGTATTGACTGAGTGCTCACCTCGGTTCTGCGTTGCTACTCTACTGCGCCAGTCTCTGGACCGGGCTTACTCTGATGCTGCCTGTCAGCAAGGTACTGCCTACAGGCAAAACACCCATTTTAATTTCTGTCTCCATTTGAAGAATGGAGTCCTAACCTTGGTCTGTGTCACACAAGCTTTTGTTTATTTATTCATGACTTTTCCTGGCACCTCTTTTTTTTCAGATGGCAGAGACCAAACGTCTAATGCAGCTCAGGAGGTTTGCCAAGGGTACTGGTGGACTCGTCTTCCTCACTGCTCTTTCCAGTACTGCTTGTTGTTGTGCCAGCACAATGTCAAAAATATAAATGTGTAAATACCCTTTTTTAAATCAGCTAAGGATAGGAGTGGTTTTAGTTTCACAGCAAGTCTCAGTTACAGGAAGCAGGACTTGACCAATCCTTGTAAGTTGTTCATCAAAAATTGAAATTGGACAACTTACAGTTTTCATATTCAAAGCTAAGATACAACACTGCACTGCACTGCAAAGCATAGTCAGAAGAGGGGAATATAAAGAAACAAAATCATTTCTGTGACTGTAATGAATACACATGCAGATAAATATATAACATTGTTTAAAATGCTTTGTTACAGGTGCTTTTGTTGCTGGTTTGGATGCTGGGCTGGTGTATAACTCCTTCCCTAAGATGGGAGATCGATGGATCCCTGATGATCTGCTGGCCTTTTCCCCTGCCCTCAAGAACTTCTTTGAAAACCCCACGACAATGCAGTTCGACCACAGAGTTTTGGTATGTCATATTTTCTACAAAGAAATAACCTTCTGGGCAACATTTCAGTGTCTTAATTTAAAAAAAACAATTATTTATCTCCACTTCCTATCCCACACTGTATTATGTGAATTAGGAGGACACAGTAGGTAGTTGATGTTCTTCTGAATCCCTACGAGCCACACCTAAGAGTAAGCAGTGTTCGTTTGAAATAAGGCATTCAGGGGAAAAAAAAAACAAGAGATGGGTTTCAATGTAGACTGGGCTTTTGTGCATATGCTGAGGCATCCTGTGGTTCTGCAATGGAATCCACATGCGGTGACACTGAACCATGTCACCGTACAATTATTACAGCAGGGATGTAATTTGAGTGCCTTGGATAAGAATTATAATACATCAAGGCTGCCAATGCGGAATTGACTGAGCCATTTGTGGATGCGTGTTGCCATCAGAGGATGACCACTTAATGTTAAGTGTTTGTTTTGTAAGGAAATAAACTAAGACATGCAAAAACAAAAATAAGCACATTTTCAGCTTTGTCCAGCTTTAATGGTACAGCAGATGTTTTGAATGAAAGTTTGGCTATGAAGTGGTTACTCACTTGCTGCCTTTTGTCTATCACGCACTGCCTGTTAGTTGAATCAGATGTGGCTGTTTGGAACGTGTAATTATGTATATTTAAGTTATGAACCATTGCTTGCTGACATAGTGATGATAAATTATAATGTTAAAAATGTGGAAACCTAATTGTTGCTTTGTACTGTATCTTTAGAAATGTAAAACTGAAAGCGGTGTATTTTAATAAAGAAAATTGTGTACAGTCCTCAAAATTCAAACTCAAGTCAATTTTGCATAGTAACTGTGATTTTTATTGTCTCTGTACAAAATATACACATTTTGAATACGTAATGCAACCAGTTGAGGCTAGCTAACTAGACAGTCAGTACAACGGGTTAGTAGGTTTTCATTGTTCTAGACACAGTACATGCGGGTATAGACAGGTTTTACTTGTGGTCAGGAATGGAAGTTAAAAACTGTTGGCAAGGGACAATCAGAGCCAAACCACTTTTTACTTTTTTTCTTTTTTCGTTAAAAAATTCAGAACAGAGAAAAAAAAGAAACTACAGGTTTGGAAGTGCATATTTTCATTAGGGCCTTATTCCAACCTGTTACTGTGCTCTCAGAGGAATCAGAGGTGAGATGAGTGGAAAAGTGCTGATACATGATAGAGGACATTATTGCTATTCCATGTTAGTGTCTGTATTTAAAAGACATTAAAGCCTGTTTAATAACATCTGGAGTGCCTCTGGTACTTATGCCGTCTTCATCAAGAATAGTTCTTGTGTGAAAAGGAGCAAATTAATACCTAACGATGGGGTTTAAAACCCAAAATTGCACTCCAATTTGGACAGTGTGCAGGTAAACCACACAGCCAGTTTACCAGATTACATCCTGGTTTTATCTCTGATTGGCCCTTGCCCAACCAACTACACAGTATCTCCCTCTCTCTTCACCCACAGGTGGGCTGTATGTCTTAACTTAGAGTGGCTTCATATACATCTTTAATGTATGTCTTCTCTTTGGTGTTACAGAGAGAGGGGGAATAAGCAGGGGTAAAAAAAGAAAACTGTCATTAAACCATGTCTCTCTCACTAACAGTACACACACACATATTATGCCTCTTTGAATTACTGAAGTTGAATGAGCCTAATTTAATGCAACAAGGGTTTTGAATTTTTTTTTTAAATAAGTGGTTGAACCTGCTACGACCACGTGACATATCCGATTACAAGAAGTTCACAAATACAATCTGCAGTCTAATAAATTCCCCTTGAATGTGTTTTGATAGACTAGTACATCTGTAGTGTGTCAGCCCCATATTGAGGAGTGCTGGGATGGTCAAAACAGCTCATCAACAAGAGGGCAATCGCCACGTTGTACTGCCTCATATCACATCACTGGGAACACTAGAAAATGTACAACAGTCAATAGACACCTACAGCTAGGACTGTAATAGTTTGGAAGGCCAGGAATTATTCTACCAGAATCCCATGAATGGAGGTGGGTGTATTCCCCTTTAGAGTCTTACATAGGTAAGATGGATGACATCTCTTTCTGTTACACATGCACACACACATACACAAAGGGTGAGGCACCTGTGAATGACTGGGAACAGCAGACAGACAAGCAGACTTTGGAGTATCTCTGTAAATACATAATTGGATATTAGTGACATCATCATGCGATACTGAAATCAGTTCCTCATTGAAAACAACACCTCCATCTGCAAAACAGGACTGCTTGAATCTCCTGTCCGTTGAGTCTTCACCTCAGGAATGTCTTTCTCTCTTGTGTCCCCTAGATGGCGGTAGATTCATTTCAACTGGGCAGGGCATGAGCAGTCAAGCGGCTCCAGGGAGGTGTTACCCACATGCACAGAGGCAGGATCAGATTCACAAATCCAAATCTCAGCCATCATGGGGGAAAAGGGAAAAAGTGGTCAAGGTCTGGGGGCAACTTCCTCCCTCTGAGTTCAGCCATTACAGGCTGCAGTAGTTCTTCCATCAGCAATAGTAATAAATTAAAGTTCAAATAAAACAGGTGAGAGGACTTGGGTGTGCCAGTGTCTGTGAGCCCACTGCTTGCCTTTGCTCTCTGTGTCTCTGGGGTAAACTAAGATTCTGCATGATGAGGGAGGGAGTTGGGGAAACTCCATTGTTGCTTGGAGAATGGCCACTGGGCGTCCAGGAAGAGGGAGAGGGCTTCTCAGTGCCCTCTGGACTCACAGCTCTCAACAGAAACACCAACAATCTTGCAAGTCAGAAGATATCCACACACACACACACGCATTCACAAACTCTTGCTCTCTTTCAACCCTGATTCCTCTTACACACACACCCCTCCCTGGTGCCAGTGTACTCCCTGGTCCAGATTCTTAGATGACGTTGTCAAACAGCTGCATGGACTGCATGATGTTCTCATCCTAGAGGAAGATGAGATATTTGGATAAGGAAGCAGTCTCATTTCTCACTTCTTGGAAGAAGGGTTTTTTTTTAGACTTTTGGACAGAAGCAGGCTAGCTGTTCCCTCCTTTCTTCCGGTCTGTATGCTAAGCTAAGCTAATTGCCTCCTGCCTCTAGTTTCATTGAAGGACCAGTGTGTAAGATTTAGTGGCATCTAGCGGAACAGATTTGGCAGAAGTGTAATATAATATTCATAAGTATGTTTTAATTAGTGTATAATCACCTGAAAGTAAGAATTGTTGTGTTTTTGTTACCCTAGAATGAGCCCTTCATATCTACATAGGGTTCTCTTCCACAGAGCCCGCCATGTTGCACCACCATGTTTCTATAGTAGCCCAGAACGGACAAACCAAACATGGGCTCTGAAGAAGGCCTTTTGTATTTTTCACAAGTTTCATGGCCACCGTAGGTTGTCCTACATACTAGGAAGGGGAGGGTGAGGGGAGGTGTATTCATTTGGTTGCAATCTGCAATCTCATGGCTAGATGACACTAAATCCTACGCACTGGTCCTTTAATGCACACTTGAGAGTGTTATCAATCTTCTCATCTAACTTTGGCAAGAAAGCAAACAAGCATATTTTCCAAAATATCAGACTATTCTTTCAAGGCTTAAAAATCCCATTGTCTGCCGTACCTTTTTGCATGACTCAATAAACTCGTCTACGGTGACTACCCCATCTTTATTTCGGTCCATTTTCTGAAAGGAAAACACAGCAGTCAGAGATTAACTTACTGAAAACTACCATACGTTCAACAACTTTGTATGTTATCTTATTTTTAGAACCTGTCAGTATGTCTATCAATCCTTTTTTTCTGTGGCTTTAAACAATCATAAAATGAGGACTTAATAGAAAGTCAAGTCTGTGGACTTTGACCTGGAAGAAGCTCTCCACATGATCTCTTGGGGCATCGTCCTGCATAGTGGGGTATGTGTACTTCCCCATCATGTCATAGATGGACGTCATGATGTCCAACATCTCCTGCAAAGTGAAGGACAAAAGGGAGAAAACATTACTGAAGATGCAGAAATTGTTGGAAGGAAAAGAACATTTTAAAAACTTAGCCTATAACATGAGTTTTTTTTGGATAAGAAGTGGGGGTTTTGCTTTGTTTAATTAAATAAAAATTACAAACCAGTGGACCCATGTAACACATTTCTTAAAAATGACAAAAGGTCTTATTTTAGTAATTGTTATAGGGCTGTAACTAACAATGTTTTGTTTCATTTCTAAAATGTAACTAAAAATGTGTGCATAGAAATGTTACTTCCCCTTTAAAGTGAATGGTGTAGTACATTATACACTGTTAATTTAGTCTAATTTAATTCAATCAATTATTAATCGAATATGGAATCTGCAACCGTTTTTCTTTCAGTCCACCCCAAGAGAAGGGTTATATTATAGATATATGCAGAGTTGTTGTGCTCCTTTAAATATTTGATATTGGGTGGCTTTAGAAATGGTTACATTTAATTTTCACACTGTTTTTAATTAGCCTTCAAAGTCACTTTTCTGTATGTTTTCATTCATATTAACCCCCACAAGTAATTAACCCATAAAATTACCATCAGTGTTAGCATTAGATTGTTGTTCTTTGTTATTGGTAGCTAAATTATTATTTGTGTCAAAACAAATTTGCAGCACTGAAATGCGTCCTACAAAACAGGGGATGGACATAAGGACTTTTTTTAAGAGTCAAGAGGTAAATAGTGTAAGTAAAAACAGTATGTTTTTGAGCTTTCTTGACATAAATAATCAACGGTGCTGACTAGCTAACCAGCTAATGTTACCCCTGAGTTTAAAGCCTTTTCGCTAACATTTTCTTGTTCAATATTGGTATGAAATGCAATATAGAATTAATAAGTGTCATTCAAATAATTTTAGATAGTAACTAATGGTGGGTTTGGTCATAAACATAGAAGCCGAGGCAGATACTGATAACAACTTGGTTTGGTTTGAACATTAACCTTAATCCTACCGACTGGGGTACCCGCAGACTCCGGAGGTAGGCTATTCTTTTTGTCATATCTCACAGGTGCTTTATTCTATCATTCCAATTTTTCATGACTTTGTCAATCAATTTGTTCCTAATGACTTCATATCATTGTTTTCTGTTTAAATTGGTGCTTTTTAAAAAAAACAATGTATTGGGGCGACCCCAGTCAAAAACACCCAGTTCAACCTTTGCAGTTTTAATAGATTGAACTATTTATTGTGTTCATATTTGCCATCGGTCCTAATTTAAAGTATCACACACTATCGGGGGGGGGGGGGGGGGGGTCAGTCACTCTAGGGGCACTCTGTCAGTCACTTTGAAGGTTTTGTGGAAAGATTCTACTTAATAAAATCTGCAATCAGTATTAAAGGAAAGTATATATTTTTATTTTACATAATATGCAAATTAAATGTAACTTTCCTAAAATAATAATAATCTGTTTTTTTCCAGATGACATCAGTTACATGACTAATAATGTTTTGAGAAGAAACAAGTTAACATTTTGTTATAATGATTGTTTCTTACAGTCGTTTAGTCTTGGGGTCCCCAGTCGGTAGTCCTTATATGTTAAATATGTTGGTAGAATAAGGGTTAACATATGCATCGTGAAACTGTGCCCCCTCTTTATGTTTGTTTGACATAGTGGAACCAATAATATAATAACAGGTTGCCAAAACCTCCACATCCTCCAAAACACTGAGGACATGACCTCATCCTCCTCGCTAGTAGCTATAGTAACTTTGGGCCTCTTTAAAAACCAGTGACAGTTAGATTTTACAGTAAGAATTCAGAGCGAGCTAAGCTGACTTTTGTGTGTGTGTGTTTGTGTGTGTTACCTCTTTGGTGATGCAGCCATCCTTGTTCAGGTCATAGAGGTTGAACGCCCAGTTTAACCGATCATTAATGGTCCCTCTCAGAATGATAGACAGGCCAAATACAAAGTCCTGAGACAGAAGAGGAACAATTTACCAGGTTGTTTGGGAATTGCCCAAATCTTGACACAGTAAATGAAGTCAAATTTTCATCACAGCCCTAATCTCTGTGGGCAGGTATTTAGAGGGAATACATATTTTGTGGATAAAGCTCATGGTCACAAATTTCACTGGAACACAGATTTGCTTTTATCTCTCAAAGGAAGCCAACGTATGAAGAAAACTCACCTCAAAACTAACCGAGCCGTTCTTGTTAGTGTCGAAGGCTTCAAACAGGAAATGTGCATACATACTTGAATCTACAAAGGTAGAGAACTTAAAGTAACCCGCATGCCCTCAACACATGAAGCACAGTCTTTGAACAGCTACGATTAGCAGCAAGCTAAATATAGCCCAGATATAAAAATAATTTCAAATACAACTGGAGGCGAGTGGTTAACATTTTATCAACCTAAATATCATGAGATGAAAAATTGCTTCTTTGCAGAGCACGTACTATAGTTCAGCAGAGCAGATTTATAATGAGTTAATTATCTTCATTTCATTATGATGATTAAAATCTACATGTGTACCTTTACAGAATCAAATAAATGATGTTATTTACTTTTCTATTTGAACTTTTTAAGATGAATGAAGACAGAAAGGAGGGCACAAATGAAAGTATTGTGGAGCCCTTCAGGTTTAGTGGTCGGAGCTGACAACTCACCTCCCTGAGGGAAGAACTGGGAGTAAATGTTCTTAAAGTTCTCCTCATTCACCACACCACTCGGACACTCCTAGGATACGAATGTGCATGCAGAAAACACATTAGTTCCCATATCATACAGAATATAAAGGACAAAATGGAAACTTCAGCCCCAGCCAGACTGCTCTAAACTCTCCTGATGATGTAATTAGAACAGATTTTTTAGGGTTGTTTTTTTGATTTGCAGTCTGTCTCATCCTGTCTCATCACTCTCTTCTTCAGCCAGACCTACATTTTTGAAACCTCTGTAGAGGACTTGCAGCTCCTTCTTGGTGAACTTAGTCTGCTCCTGCAGCTTGTCCATGCTTTCAGGGCGATGACACACTGTGGATAGCTCAAAGTCATCTTCCTCGCTGTCTGTGTGAGGGAGAGATGAGTGTTGGTTAGCATTTATCACCACTATACTCCTCCTAATCTCCAAGGCTGCCATGAGCTGGCCAACATATTTTAATGAAGACATTACACTCATATTGAGCTCATGATACACTATTAAGTCTTATGAGTAAATTGAAAAATATTCTATATGCACAAAACAACGTTAATCCATATTCTACTATTTCACTGATTCAAAACATGAAGTAATGCACATTTCTTTAGATGATTGTGAGGTTTCTAAGTTGAGTAATTTGCACACATCTGATGTACTCCATATCACAAAGCAGAACATTGTCAGTAAAGCATCTTTAAAATGTCTATTTGTCTTAACACTCAAGCTCAAGCAAAGCTCAAAAAACTGGAGAGAGCCCTACTGAGGAACTGAGAGAGTAGGTTTAATGAAAGTGGTCAAGAAGATACATTGAAAAGAGACACAATCACTAAAACACACCCCATTCTCATTCCAACTGTTTCTCCAGCCATAGATAGTGCTTTGACCTCTACAAACTACTACTTTGACCTCACTTTAATCTCTATCAGCCTGGTACCTCTGTCAGACACGCATACACACACACACACACACACGTTCCAGTACCCAAGGGAACAACACGCTCTTCAAATCACAACATAGGAAAACAGATCTGACCCATTAGCTTCAATAACACCAGAGTGTGTTCGGTTTGTTGGGGTTGAGTGTGTTCCTGTGTGATTATGTAGGTTTATGTGTTCACTGAATGTTTCAGTGTCTGTCTGAATCTTCTTAATTCACTAAATAGGCTGGACACATGGGAGAATGTAGAGAAGAGAGTGAAGGAGCACTTGCTTTGACTGATTGAGGGGGCAGCCGAGGGCTTGCAGCACGGCAGCAGCTTGAGGAATCGCTGCTTTATGGTTTTTTTGCTTTGGCTGGTGGAAGGATTACCTGCAATCGCCAACCATAGCACAAAGGTTAGACACGCACACATACGCAAAACTGTGATTTAATTCTGTTTCACACACTCACACACATACATACATGCCTGCAAAAAAGAAAAAAACACATTCCATGCAACAGACAGGTGAAACAGACTGATTCATGCCATTTAGTCAAATTGGTAATTGCCTGCTGACCTGGCTTAGCAATGGGAGACCACGAGAACCACTTCAAAAAGTAGTTATTACAGCGCAACAGCAGCACAGCGTGACCCCTAGAAACACACATTTTCCCTAATCAGACTCGCTCTCATATCACAATGTTACATTCAACATACTGGATGAAATATTAGAAAAGCCGGCAGAGAGTATCCATTCAAAAAACGAGTCCTACATCAATTTTTATTCACAATCGACTCAAACAAAGGCTCTGTTTCACTTCAGAGTAGAGTCAGACAAATTATTAGTCAGACAAAAACTCCAAGTCCACTTCAAATTGAACCCAACACATCATCAGTTCATCTCCAAGCAGCAAAGCCAACAAATTTCTTGATCCTTAATTTGGCATGTTGCAAAGATTGGAAATCTCTCAATATGAAAGGCAGATAGAGGAAGTAAAACACATACGCACACATGAACCCGCATACTTACTCGTGCCTCTTAGTTTCCATAGTAACAGGCCTCTCACCCCTTTCAGCAAGACCCCAGCAGTCTGAGGGATGAAAGCCATGATGGGGTGGAAACCAATACAACCACAGAACCTTCACTGACAATCTAGTCTCTGTGATGTGTCACCCTGTTGTCCCTCTATCCCATGGAGCCTCTGAGACTCTGGCCGGGGCTCTGGCGTCATTTGAAGCCAGAAGAGGGGGAGCACATCGGCCAATGGAAACAAGATTAATATGTCCAGCCGCCTAGCACAGGCCTAGCCCTCTGCCCCAGGGTCTGTGTAAGTACATTATCTTTTCCATGGACCCAACCTGACCATGATACAGGGATGAACATTAAATACTTTGACCAACAGCCAAAGGTACAAAAAATGTCTATATTTATTATCGGGTCTCAGATACTTGAGAGTCAGAGGACAAATTATGTAGTGACAGGCAATCCACATGACAAGTAACGTTTGTATGACCCTGATCCTTGTCATCGTTCACCTTTTCTTATCAAAGCCTTTACATCATAAATACGTCAAAGTAAATCTAAAAATATGTCTGATGGCAAAGTAATCTGAAAGTAATAATGCATTTTTGAGCAGTGGTGCAAAAAGTACTGAGATCATTTATATAAAGGCCTTGAAAATATATATTGTCGATCAGGTGACCAATGGGGTCCTTATGTACATGCTTAAGTTTTTCTGCTTAAGTTTTTGTAATTTCACATGACAGATTTCTGCATTTGTGTTTTAGTCCTTGCTTCTCTCATGGGTTTGAAGAGGGCAGGGCTCAGTTAGAAATGGTGATGTCATGTATTTCTGTGCACCAATTAGGATTAAGCAACATTAAATCAAAATGTGATTACAGTGGTGATGTTGCTAATCATTGTACATGTACTGTATGCTGCCAGTCAATCAAATCTTATCAAACCTAGCTGAATTTTTGAAACTATTAAAATATTACCTAACAAGCATGTGCAGAGAGGGCAGGGGGCTGAGGGTGCCCGAGCACCTGCCCTTTTGCCCCTTGATGTCCAAAGTTCCCTTTTGTCAAGGCATATTTTATGTTTAGCTAGTCCATCACTTTATAGCCATTAGTTCAGACTGGTTTTCTACCGTTTCTGTCCCTACAGTTTCTGTTGTAGCTTCTAGGAGCGCTCGTTTTGTTTTCCGTTTGAACACTGTATCCCCGTATGAGACACAGAGACAGCTGTTCCTGGTAACAACCAGTGACCAACAAACCACCACCCACTCCTGCTATGCTGTTTTTAAAACAAACAAACCATCTGTGTTGAAGCTAGCAGGTAGACTGGACCTGCTTTCATGAGACAGACGAATTAAGACGAGTTCAGAGGATCATATAACACTAACTGACATGTGCGGCATCAAATAATAATCTGATTGACAAAAGTCAACAAAGTAAGTAGCTAGCAAAACAGTGAAACTTAAGTTTTTTAAATTGGCATTAGTGTAGTTTAACCGTCCAGTTAATCCTGTGTTGATGCTTTACATTGCAGTAATGTTAATGTAGCTCGATAGTTTGGATAGCTTGACCGCTGATGCATTTCCACTGTGTGTTGTTTGTCCACAGTTACTATAATTAACACCATAAAAGTTAAAGTTCTGCTTCATGCTCACTCAGACTTTAAAAAGTACATCTCATTACATTTTTAGAGACTGAGTCAAGGAATTAGGAGAGAGGAGACAGAAATGAGGAAGAATTGCAGAATGTAATGGTGTTGAAAGAAAAACAAGGAGAAAGTAAAGAAGGCACAGCCGATATTCAATTCAATTCAATATTCAAAGAAAAAGTTTAAGGAGGAAAGAGAAACACAGAAGCAGCCCAGTTGTCAGGTGATGGAGAGACATGAACAAATTCAAAGCAGGGAAACTGGTAAGAAACTTACACCTGTACCTAGATGAATTACTGTTCTGGTAAATATTTTTAAAGGCACAATCTGTTATCCACATGTAAACAAAAGGGCATCCCCACGAACAAAAGTCAAAGCACAAGATTGAAAACACCTAGAAAAAAGGACTTACAGATCGTTTAATACAGGTATTAACACAACACAACTCTACTAACATGATGTTTTCTTAAGCTGTTAAAAGGTTGTTGACCTCAGTAACTGTACGAAATGGGTGAGATGCCAGCAAAAAAAAAAGCATGTTAGGAAACAACTGAAAATGACACATCCCAACTCAGTGGATGTTTCTTATTGTTTTAAACATTGAAGATGTGCTGACGAGAAGTAGCAGGAAAGTACTGAAAAGTATCGGAAAAAAATCCAGTGGCAAATACTCACAATTCATTTTATTCTCATTTTTGTTTGGAGAAATGTATATTAAAGAAACCTCCAAAGCTGAATCTTTATTCAGTGACATCTCCATTTTAGAACCATTAAAAATCCAACATCCAATAAGGTGTTTCAGCCAAAACATGTTCTGAAATACAGCAAATGGTGTCTAAGGATTTATAAATATTTTTCTACTGTGTTGCTTGGAGCCGTTAAATATAGATCTCAGAATGTTTTCTTACTTTTGCAGAAACAAAGATCTAAATTAAAATAAATTATGAAATGGCAGCCATGTGCTGCTTGCACCTAACTTGTGCTTTTTTTAAAGATAAGATTTTATAGCTGTGTGGTTTTGTCTAACTGTCTCTTGCACTACTTTTGAACTCTGCCTCTCCACTATTTTTAGCCCTATTTTATAGTCTTTAAAGATTCTCCCCTTTCAATCCCAGTTGTTGTACGTCTTGTAGTTTTTTAAAATGTCTTTGTAATCATGGGATTTGAAGAGCTACATGTTTGTCACAATATCAAAAGCATATTCTTTGTTTAGAAACAATATGTGTATGATGAATGTCTTTAAAGGAGCAGCCTTTTCACCGCTCAGGGGTTTTTGTTTTTGAAAGCAAACTGTTTTATATGCCATTCAGTCAAACACATAAAGTGAGTCCTTCAGATAAAAATACATGAAGCCTTGGGCCTTTCATTTACCCTTACAATAAAAAAACCTCTGTCCTCACAGTTCCTGATCTATACTGTGGCAATTATGGTTCTCAACTCTCAGTGTACCTCGTCCAGCCTGCAGAGAATGTTGCCTTTGGCTGTGTGATGTTTGATAGGTGCCAACAGGACACACACACACACACACACACACACACACACACACACACACACACAAACACACAAAAGAGAGAGAATCATAGTCCCCCTCTGATTTCATCAGGTGGGGGACAATGACATAGTACGATGTGGTTTGTTGTAAGATTCAATGTTACATTTTGTTTGAATATGGGTCGCTATAATTCAACAGGCTATGCTGTAAATTATGTTGGTGTATGGTCTTTTAAAATCTTGTTCCATGAGCCCCTTTTTAACTCAGAGCACCTGTCCATAAAGGTTTTAAATATTTGTAACTAAAAAGCAACAATTAAATTTATATTACAAAAAAAACTGAAGTTTGACTCAGATTTTTGGGGGCTTTAAGTAAAAGTAGCAGCACCAAAATATAAAAACACTCCCTTACATTTGTAATTCTTCCAAAGTTGAAGTCCTTAAGTATTAGGAACACAATACAACTAATGTATGAAAAGCAAAAGCAAAAGTAAACATGAAGCAGCACAACATTATATTCATATTATTAGATTACTATTACTGATGCCTAACTGTGAATGTAACATTTTGATGTTGTCCCTGACAGAGACATCGGTGAAGTGTTCATAAAATTTGATGATCTACAATTCTTTGACATCTGGGCTGCTCCATCTGCTGAGGAAGATCATGTGATACATTCAAAAGCTCCAGAACAGCTACTAAATTAAACTTGAGGAGAGACCGTTTTGCCAACTAATCCTAACTACTTTTTATACTGTTGTAAGTTTAATTTACTGTACACTGTATATTAATTGGTTGTACGTATAACTACAGCTGTCAAGTCAAATTTACACTACATACCTCTGAGATACGATGAGAAGTGTAAAGTAGCAAACAAAAGTGTAAACACTACAGTCAAATTATTTACAGTACATGAATAAATCTACCTAATTATATGCCACCAGCACTTAAAATGCATCTATTGGCAAGTAATCATAGTGCATTTCTAAGTTTGTACAGTTTCTTCCCAACTCTGTTTGTTGTTGTGTTAGAGATATGTCTTGTCTCTGGGTGCAAACAGACTAAACTGAATTCCCACTGATCGTTCTGAAAGCCTGGACAGAAATAAGTAAAACAAAACAAACAAACCTTCATGATTTGGGACACTGAGCTTGAAATACTTGTAAAGACAACAAAAGCAGAATCTACTGGAAACTGTCAGTGCTTAGATAGGCTTGTTTTAGGACTGAGACACCTTTTTCCATCTCCCTGTCTCACTGCGCTCTCTCCATCTCCTCTTTTTGTCTCCTCTGATTCTTTCTCTGTAATTTTTTCCTCTGCCAGTGATGAAATATATTGCTTGTTGTGCCCAGGCTGTCTTGGCCAAGTCTCTCTTGGAATAGAGATATTTGATCTCAGAGGGATTAACCTCATTTTAATACACACATGCACACAAGCACGTCTCTTTAAGGGCCCCTAGATTTGATAAAACATGCCCCAAATGTGAGGATCTATGCATCTATTTTTCTTTCCAGCTATCTAAGCACAGAAACCAGGCTGTGTTTGTCTTTTATCAACTAAAATACCTACTACGGAAGTTGTATCTAATATTAACAGAATGCTGTGGTCCTTTGTTCAAAACAAGTAGGTTACTGCGCTCCTTGCGCTATTGAAGTAACATGCAATACATTTGTTCTCCAGCCTTTGAAGTTCAAATTGTTTTTTTTTAGTGGCAATGACAATGAAAGCAGTAATTCTTTCATTTTGGCCAGAGTAGGCAGAAAACTGTCTATTCCTCATCAGACCGAAAAAAAAGCAGCTGTCTGTTCTTACTGTTGTGCAGCATTATGACACTCGTACCCATTGCGCCCTGTAGTGATTGTGCAATTAGTTCAATAGTTTCCCCCAGAGTACACTGACAGATCATCACAACTCCTCAGGAAATAAGAAAAACAGCTCTATTTTTAGCTTGGCAACACATTTTTTTTGGCAATATCCAATAACTTTTGAAGGAGCTTCATGATTCATAAACCCAAGAGATCTGTGGATTTTCTCAAGGAAAAGAGAAACCATGTAATCCCTCAACTAGAGTGAAGGCAGCAAACCTATTATAGAGCCACAATGATACACTGTTAATAGAGATATAGGTCAGTTGTGCAGATCCAACATTGGACCTTTCAGCTACTGTATCTGTAGTCCCTCCTGACACCTAGTGATGAGACAAGTAATACTGTAGTTTTAAAAAAGGCGTCGTTTTCTCAAATACAATACACACTTTCTCATTCAAGTGAATGGGAAGGTGTGTTCAAACTTCTGACTGGTACTGTACGTATATGAGCCCAGAATTAGTATTTATAGATGTCCTGATGGTTCAGTTGGTTCTTCATGTGGCTGCCTGGGACATTTACCTCATGTAATTCATCTCTTCCCATTTAACTCTTAACTGCACTCCAGTTATTCAGTATTGCACTTTCATGAAGTTGGAGGACTTACGAGAGGCAGATTAAGAAAAGACTGCTCAAACATCATCCTAGACCAGTAATAAAGGCTTTCTGCTAGAACTTTATAGCCTTGGTGTGTCCTGGTGGCCAAGTGGTTGAGATGCATAACACATAACTGCAATGTCACTGGTTTGATTCCAGTTGGGTACCTTTGTTGCATGTTTTCCTCCCCCTTCATTTCCTGTGTTCATCTTCACTGTATATCACCTCAAGCCCAAGCTGAGCTAACCCTGATGACATCACTAGGGTTATCTTTGAAAAGCTCCTCCAGAGACACACACAGAAGATATTATACAAAAGTTTTCACAAGTTGAGCAGTACTCTACATGCCAAGTAAACTGTTTTACTATATATGTTTTAACATACAGCACTAATATGTGAGTTAGAAAGAGGTATGGACTCACTGTTTTTACTTTAGTATTTCAGTCCCTGACTCTCTCAGACACTACTGCACACACACATACACACACACACACACACACACACACACACACAGAGGACCATAAATACTTATGACAAAGCTGTGACAGCTACTTTGTTACATTTAACCTTAATAAACTCTGCAGAAAAGCACAAAAACATATGTAGACATCCATTTTCCAGCTGAGTCTTTTCCTCCTAACGTCCCCTCACCATATTCATCATTTTGACTTCTTACTCTGCGCCTCTCTCTCTCTTGCTCTCTTACCGTTTCTCTTACCTGCCACTGAAAGGTCGATAAGCCCCAGAAAGTGCATCAGTTTGAGGGAGCTGCAGACCACCAGGAGGATGCCCACCGTCTGCAGCCCCTCCACCTCCCACTTGTCTTGAAAGAACAGATGCATCCTTTCCAAATTCCTCTCTCTGCTTCTGTCAACAAAAATCTATCTCTTGCCCCAGGGCAAGCACGTCCAACCCCCCTCAGCTCCAACCAGAAATACACCGTCTTCGTCTCTTTAGTCTTTCCTCTCAGTCTCCCTCTATATGCCGATATTCGGCCATCCTAACTCCGCACGGCACCCCGCCCAGTTTCTTCACCGAAGGTAGATTGTTATTCTCCTCGTTTCCTCATTGGGAATGGTAGGTGCGTGGGAGCAGGACTGTTTACTTGCTGCTCCACCCCCGCCACCTCCAAGGCTGTCAAAGGTTGTTTAAGTTCCAGGTGAAGTTCGGACAATTCACAGTGTGTGTCCTGGCAGGTTGTTTTCTGACTGATATTCCAGCTGCTTCCAGACGCTCAAACTCTCTCTATTCTCTGTCTGTCCTCCCTCTCCTCCTCTCTCTTTGCCTTACCTTCGTCACTCTCCTCCCGCTGTGTCCCTCCCCATGTTTAATTGGGTCAGTGATGGAGTGATGGGAATGAGTGAAGGGATGAAAGAGGAGAAATGGAAGGAGAGAAAAGGATAGAGGAGTACTACTTGTAGGCATAGCCGCGGGAATATGATTTCTGTTGGGGGTGTGGGGTGCTGACTATTAACCCCGCCCCCCAACATTTTTTTTTTTTTTTTTTTTTTTGGAGTTTATTAAATATCTCCAGTGATCCCCTCACAGAGAGACGCTGGGCACATTTACGCACAGCACCGTAACTTCATTGATTATTTAAATCTTCAGACACGCTGACAGGCTCGGTCAGGATGTAATGGTAATTAATGTTCTGTGTTCTTCTACACATCCAAAAGGTGACACATACAGTCCAGGTTCATACAGTGAAATTATTTGGAGTAAAGCAGCCGTCCTCCTGATAAATCCTGAGCTCCATCAGAGCTGTCTAAAACGATTTATTTCAGAAGCTAAAAGTTTAATTCTGTTTCCCCTGGAGAGTTTGCTCTGTCCTGTCAAGTTTATAACTACAGTTTTTAGTTTTGCTGTGACATTACTGTTCGCATGGTAATGTTTACAATTACTGAAAGCAGCCTCTGTAATCTGTTAAGTAAACTGTTAAAGAAAACACTCATACATCAGTACAATACACAATAAAGAAATCACCTGGAAAGCCTGCACTTCTCAATATAATTTAAAAAGCAATATAGCCTACAGGGACTGGTAGAGTGGAGTGTAATGTCCACAATAAGCAGCTGCATCGCGTTCCAGCTCTGTCGGGCACGCCTGGTTCTTTTCCCCACTCCACTGTCTTTACGCCAGGGTCTATTTTTGCTGGACCGGCTTGCACATGACAGAAAAAAATAAATTATTACAACAACACAAATGGGCCTATAGGTTGCCAGCCACCTGGTGGCGGGGGTGCTGCACCCCCAGTTCCCATAGCTACCGTAAAGAGGGGAAACAGAGAAGGGGGAAATACGAAAGATAGATGAGAGGAATGAATTGGGAGATGAGATAGTACAAGAAACGGGGAAAGGAGGGGCAAAATGGAATGGTTAAAGGAGGATCTAACAGTGACAAGGAGACAGCAAGAGTCGTATCCAAAAACAAATGATCGAAAAGAAGTAGCAAGGCAGAAAATGAAGGACAAAATTAGGAGAGAGGAGAAGGGAGGGAAGAACAGAGAGGCAAGGCATCTGACCCAGCGGCTACTGTGGACAAACTCACAGATGTGGCATTCTCCCCTGAGTGTAAAGTCAACACACATGCACACACGAACACACAGCCTGGAGGTGAAATCTGGCTATAACATGTATTGCATATGTAATCCAGTGCAGCAGGGAGTATTTCAGTTGGGATGGGATAGATTGATGTCACATCTGTCACACTGACATTCTACCACAGACAGACAGACAGATTCTCTAAAGAGTTTCAGCTGAAAAACTAAAAATTACTACATTGACTAGATGATGATGCATTTTGGTTGACATGTAAGGTTGTTTTTTTGTTAAAAGGCCTTTAACCTTTTAACAAAGTGTAGCAGGAAACAAAGATGACCTTTTGAGCCCTTTTGGGATTTGATGATGGAAATAACCATTCTAAATAGGAGTAGCGATGCACCAATCTGATACACCAGATCCGTATCACACCTGATCCTGACCTTATTAAGGTATCGACCAGATGTGACCAGTTCATATTAAATACAGTTTATTTGCCAACGCTATTATATAACAGTGTTTCTGCTGTCAGTTAGTCAGTGGCAGTGGGTGACTAACTCACTTCTAAGTGCCTCATCATCCTTGGCTTCATGTTACCTTACATACAGTAAAGTACATCCGGTGAGGTATACACACAGAAAATTTAGAAAAACAGGACCCTGGTAACAGATCAGTACTTGATATGAGCAGATACACACTGAGTTGAGGTATCAGAATCAGTGTTGAGAGAGAAAAAGTTGGATTAGTGCATCCCTAAACAGGAGATGGACTTCAATAAACATGGAAAGTGACCCCGCTTAGCTTCATTGTCCACTCCATGTTCAATTGCGCTCCCTGTTTTTAAAGCAGAAAGAGGATGGAACATGAAGAGGGGAGAGACAATGTTTAGTCCGCGGCTAAATTCACTTTAAAAGCTTCATTTTGTAAAGATTGTATACTGTTTTGTTTCTGATTCTTCATGCCTGTGAGCAGGTTGGCTCCACGCCATGCAGAAAGAAACCAGGAGATGGAGAGGAGGGTAAAAGGGAAGTTGGGGGAGACAAAGAGGTCTGCGGAGGACTTGATCTGTCTACAGAAAGAAACCAGGAGATGGAGGGGAGAGTAAACGGTAAACTGGGGGAGACAGAGAGGTCTGTGGAGGGCTTGATCTGTCCGTCGTGTGATTAATGATTCTTTGAGTCAAAATAAGACCTGCAGCTATACTGTAGCTGCTGTGCCTTGGAGAGCATAAGTCTTCAAGCAGCCTTGTGAGACTAAACAACCTACACTTACTCTGAGGCAGACTTATGCTCTGTGGCAAACAAAATGGCAACAAGAAATAATTTTGTGGTCACAGACAGAAACTGCTTCCAACACAGTAAAAGAGACCTTTTAGGGAATGGCACTAATGGCACCTAAGAATCAGACATTAATACAGTAAAGAGAGAGTAAAAGAGAACACATTTAATAAAAATGGGCATTAAATGTAAAATACTTCACAGCTGGCCACTTATAGAGATTTCTAATCTACATAAAGCATTAAATTACCCTATACTCTGCATACATTTATGGGTATGATTAATTAATCGGGCTGCATACATTCCCAAATAAAGTGACATATTCAGGCCAGTAAATTCTCAAACACAGTCTGCAGTCGGAGAGTCAAATCAAGGATGAAAGTGTGAGAGATTAAGGCTGGTCGCACCTAACCGTCATTATCTCTTACGTAAAGCTGGAGGATATCTGTCATATACTGAGACAGAAATGTAAGATCAATATATTGCAAATAAACAAAAGACTCTCCTCTTTAACTTTGTTTCTTTCCTAAAACTTTGCTCAGACATGACGTGTCTGTCAAGAATATTGTAAGGCACTGACCTTTGAACTTCCTACTGTTGTTGTGGTTGCTTTCTATTAATGGTATCATAAATTTCAGCTTGATTCATTGATGCACTGATTGTAATCATGTGTACATTTGACGTTGAGGTAACAACTGCATTAAATTTGGTTGAAAAGTTTAAGTTTTGCCTTCTAGTAAATATATTTCGACATGTATTAAGGAGCTGCTTCACATTTAACTATGGTCATGCCATTGAAAAAAAATTACGTAATCTAGTTGTCGGAAAGATATTCACTTTTAAAGCAGATTAAAGGAATAGTTTAACATTTTTTTCAGTTATTTTTTTCAAGGGAGTTTTGGTGAGAGCCAAGCTCTCACTTTCATTCTGGGAATTGCACTTTTTTGCTTTCTGACTGAGCACCTGGTTAGCTTAGCTTAGCATAAAGACTAGAAACAGGGGGAAACAGCTAGCCTGTCTCTGTATGAAGGTAACAGACAAACAACAACTCTAAAAGGTCACATGTTAAACTAAACACATTATATCTTGTTTGTTTAATCCCCACAAAGTATAAAAATGACAAGTTATGGTTTTATGGTGGGTTATTGTACCAGATTTTTTGGCCTGGCTTGGTGACTTCCCTGGAGCTCTATGCAAAAAGACTCAGGGTATGGTCTATTTTACTCTTTATGCTAAGCTAAACTAGCCAGTTGCTGGCTCCAGCTTCATATTGAATGGACGAAAATAAATGTGGTAATAGCAGTAGTGGATCTCATCTAACTCTCAGCAGCAGAAAAAGCAAATAAACGTATTTCCCAAAATGTCTAACTATTCCTTCAAGTGTCTACACATCTTTTGACCTGCAAATCACAAGATCAATGCCACCGGAAGCTTCTCTTAATCTGGCAAATAATGAAAAAACATCCCTAACTGCAAACATGCACACATAGCACCCCTTTACTGTTCACCTCAGTGTTACTCAGAAATGCAATTTGTGCAGTCCATTTCTAGCAGCTTGGAATTTGTGAGAGTGTGTGATATAATTAGCAGACCAGTGATGAGTGTACAAAACATCTTCCATTCCAAGTTCCTTAGATAGGCTTCCTCTTTCCCACTGACCTCAACTCATGACTTCAAAAGCTCCTGTAAGAGCAGTGAGATTCCTTCAGGGGGGGAAAAAATTACAGATGAACTGCAAGAGTTTATTTTAGCCTAACCAGTTTACTAACAGTATACAAGACATCTGTGATCTAATGATGGACATTCACCTGCCTCAGTGATAATCTACAGTAGATGTTGACCCCCTAACACACACCCTCACACACACACCCACACACTCAGATTGTAATAAAATGTTAGGTTAATCAGTCTTAGTTGATTAGTCTCTGTGAGGCATATTTTGCCTGAAGCCAGACACGGCGAGTAATTGAAATACCTCCATATTTAGACGTCTACCTGGGCAATTATTCCTCTCAAAACTGATTAAAATGTCTAAGAGAGAGAGAGAAGGGGGAAAGTGTGTGTCTGTGTGTGTTATTATCTGCATGTGTGTGTGAATGCGTGCGGTGAAGGAGACACAGAGGAGGTCATTGACAAATGGTGCTCAAAATTGGCTAGTGTGTTTCCAATTAGATAAGCGAAAGAAGAGATCCATTTGCATAGATCATTAGCTTTTGAGGATATTTTTAATACCACAATGTGGTACAAAAACAGATTCATTCTACTGAGTCCTTTGAGCATAAACTACAGAGAGCGGCTAATGAACAGTTTTCTTTAGAAAGCGCACACAGGTCAGTCAATCCGATGAGACAGAAGACAGAGGGTTTTCTCTTTAGAGGAAACAAGAAGTAATGGATTATTTCTGTGTGTGTGTTTACTGCATCTATACTGAAATGACAGTAAAGAGATATATTTATTCATAGTTTTTCTGGAACATGATTGGTATATATGGCCATGTCTCTAATTTAAATAACTGTTTATGTTACAGTTGATAGAGAAGAACTTAATATATAAGAGGTTTGTAATGCATTAAAAGAACAATAACAACAAACAAAAAAAATCATGCAGTTGCAGCCCTAAAACAAACTAAATAGCACTGTTATATTTTTTGAGTCCTGAAGGCACATGTTCGGAAACCTCTGACCTTTCCAACTGCATATTGCAGCAATTAGCTTTTACACCTGAAGAGGGCAGTGCGAGGTAAGACATTTGATTAGCTGTAACACTGTATTCATAGTCCTGCTCACCTCTAGCTATTCTCTGTTTCTCTTTGTTATTGTCCTTCATTTAAATTCCGCACCAGAGACCAGACTAACAGTGGGAGGGTAATGAAAGATCACAAGCCATTAGCAATTACCAAATGCATCACGCACACATTCACACAACGCTGCAAGGAACAGAAACACTAACGTTTGCTATGTGATTGCTATATGTTTCACATCAAAACTACAGAAGACAAAACTGCTTTAAAAGCTGTTATACTTTGAACTTTCCTGTCTGGCCATCAGCTGCATTTATGCTTTTTAAAATGCATCCTGTGTTTTTGAGTGGTGTAAAGCAGTCAATGTAAATTGGGTTTGCATCACTCACAACAATCTTCTAAACTTATTTGCTATCAAATCATAAACACTCTGCTCTGCTGTCTCCTGCCTGGAGCTAAATCAGGTAAACATCCTGAATAGGTCGATACTACAGAAAAAGAAAAAAACAAAAAAAAACTTTCTAGTACCTAATACAGGGTTCAAATCTCAGCTCCCTAAAGGTTCAGTTCCAGTTGCTGAAAGATTTGCTTCTAAAAAGACCATTGCAACAAATCTTAAGGGAAAATTACTGTCACAGCAACTCTATTACAGAGCAAAGTAACAATTTTCAGCCACACAACACATTACTATGTTGGGGCAAAAGACAGTGAAACATTGAACTAAACTCAGTTTGAACCAAAACTCAACCAGCAGGCAGTAGTCTACAGAAGAGTTCCCAGTAGTCTCCCAAACATTTATTGGAATCCAGCCATGAATGAAGATTAAATTGGCAGTTAAATCAATGGCACAATGACAGCAGCCTATAGCCTCCCTTTGTTATTGTAAAACGTGGTGATAATAGCTACTCTGTCTCTATGTCTGCCCAACATAAATGTTTTATCCTGGTGAATCCCGCTACAAGGCTTGTGTGCCCTTGTTAAATGGTTAGTTCAGATTTTTTTAAGCGGGTTTATATGACGTACTTATCCATAGTCAGTGTATTATCCACAGTAGATTTGGGCCGGCATGCTCCCAGTTTGGAGAAGCAGGCCAGAGTACTGGCACGGAAGCTACAGTACGCAACTGTAGGCAGCAGCACAATGTATTTTAGACATCTAAAAAAGGCACACTTAAAAAAATCAGTTTAAATGTACGCTATATTTAGAATATTATCACCTCTTTACCTTGCCATCAGACAGCCCTTTCCTTTGGCACTACATTTTCTCACTTCCGTATTCCTACGCATGCTGTGCACTGTATTACGCTGCAGGTCAGCTCCTCGACCCAAACAGCTGATCTAAAAAATATGAAAACTTAATAAAATAACATATTAACAGTCCTGCAGCTTTTGCCCTGGCTAAAAATCTCTGCCATCCATTGGTACGAAATGCATTCTGGGATACTTGGCTGTCCCAAGCTTCTGCTGACTTCAGCTGACCAATGGTGTAACTTCATCAGTCGGTGAGTGACTCAGTGACGGACAGACATTTGAGTATATCGGGCTGGCCCCACTGTTGTGGTCCAGCCAAAAATCCGAACTAACCCCGTACGTGTGCAAGAGAGATTGTAAAGAATAAGAGAAAAAGATGTGAGAACAGATAGAGTAATTGGGTTAATAAGCAGCAGAAAGCCAGAAATCAAACTGTACTTTTCTCATGTTTTCATTCAGCATTTTGAGTGGGTGACTGGGGACCTTTTTGGGAAAGAAAACTGGGAGAAGTTTACTTATTAGTCAATTAATTTCAGGATGAATTTAGAAAGCTTCCTCAACCCACTAGGTCCACAAAGTGTGCACATATGTTACATTTTGACCACTGATGCTTAAAAAACTTTAGACCATCCTTATTTTAAAACATAAAAATGACAGTTGTGTGAACAGCAGAGCTATCTAATTAGCTACAGTAAATCAACATTACCTAGCAACCATGACCAATGAGGACAGTGAACCAGCAAATTCTCCCATAAGCGGCACAGCAATGAACAAACAAGGATAAACTGCTACCTCAAAACTGAGAAAAAAGTAAGGGTACCATTAAAGGATGGGTTCACAATTTTTCAAGTCTGTCCTAAAACAATAGTCAGGTGCCCAAAACGAATATTGAAGCATGTTTTTTTCTTGCTGTGATCATTCCTCCTGTTCATACTGGTCATTAAGAGATCCCTTCATAATGCACTTTCAATATAAGCGATGAGGGACGCAATCCACAAGCCTCCTCCTGTGCAAAAATGTATTTCAAAGTTTACTTGAAGCTAATATGAAGATTCAGTCGTCCAATTTAGTCAAATCAACGCAATATCTTTCAAAGTTAGTCTTTTTAGTGCCGAATTCCCTCTTTTCATCACTATCCTTCCACCCCAGCTGTAAAACACTGTCTGGGGAAACACAAAGACGAACAGATCTACTAAAAGACTATATGTGGAGGATATTCACTTTATTTGAATAACTCACAGAATGCTGAGGCCTGATATTATCTTCAGATGAACTTTTGAATATATTTTTGCTCAAAACGAGGACTGTGGATTTTGCAGAATAGTTTAGGAAATATCATAATGCCTGCAAATTCCTGAAGCAACTTACTGCAACATGTAAAGTTTCCAGAACATTTACAGATTGAGCTGCGTATCGGAAAAGGTCTTCAGACACGAGGCTAAGCTGTGTTAATGCAAATCTCCCAAACGCAAATGTTAGTGAGGGATATTTTCAAGGACAGGTCTGCATTTGTGTGTGTGTGTGTGTGTGTGTGTGTATGTGTGTGTGTGAATTTGTTAGTTTATTCTCAATGTTATCATCTTTCTGCAGACGCGTGTCAGAAGAAGAGGAGCGGAACGTCAACAACTTCTGTTCTTTTATCCACAGAGCACCTGCCGTACAATACAGTCTCTCATCCACATAACAAACCCACACACACACATACACACACGACTACCATTATCCAATAGAGGTAACGAGAGCTGAAGGAAAGAAAAAAAAAGACAGACAGCGACAAAGGAGGGAGAGAGACAAATAGCGAAAGAGAGAGAAGCATGGAGAGGATAGAGAGGAGTTGTGTATTAAATATCCCCTGTCTGATCCTCCTGTGTCCCAGGCTCTCATCTTCTAGCTGGCTCGCCATCAGAGGGGCAAACAGAGAAAGAGCCTCAGACAAGGACAACCAGGACAGTCTCCTCCACGCGCACTGCGGTTTTATTACCGTTTATAAAGCTTGCCACAACCAGGATACTTGTTCAAATCACTGATAGAAGCTACAGCATCTGTATACCTGCCCTTGTTTCAACTTTCCCCAACAGAGTACAATTATGATCACTCTTTTCAAAAAATCAGACGGCACAGATGACATTTTTAATCTGTTTTCAGGTCGCAGCTCCACTACAGGTGACACATACACACACACATTCGCTGCATTTTCCATTAGCTTGCTTATCCATTCAAGGGCAATTACAATGAGGACAGATGGACGTGGCTCTATGAGAGTGTGTGTGTGTGTGTGTGTGCTTGGACACAAATGGATCCTCTGCTGACCGCTAAGCAATTTACCTGCACTTATCCCTCTGCCTCATACCATCTCATTCCCTCACACACACACACACACACACATACACTTCTCAGTGCTGATCATAGCCAAATACCCTCTTAAGCAGAAAAAAATGATTTGCTGAGCCTGATTGTATACAGTAAAGAGATATTTTTCCATGATGGAGCTAAAAGTTATAGCTATAATGTCCACCAAAGACACTTCCATTACTTCCACACTGTTATCAACATGACAGCCAATGTTGTCACACACACACACACACACACACACACACATCTCATCATTCGCTTATGATACAGGCATCACAGAACTAAGTACACTGCATATTTTGTCCTCAAGATACTTTGAGCCCTTATCAATGACAATCCATTATTATATTATGCTGAAATATACTTGTATACTATACTGTACTGATAGTTTTACCCCACACATTATTATGGTGCAATGAAAAACAGCATTGCATTCACAAACTGATTTCTGATTATATTTCTCATGACTGCATGATTCCAGCCGATTTGACTGTATTAATCAACACTTTCAACAACGTTTACAAGCAGACTGAAAAGAAGAAATACTAATACAGAGGGATAAAAACTCTTTAGCAAATCTATTTTGGTTCCCCACAATTTATTTCTCTTTAAAACATTGGATTTAGCATGAGAGTCCTGCAAAGACCATGTATCTCCAAAATGTCATGAGCTAAGAAAAACAATCCTGTTTTCAACTTTCTGACATGTATTTTTCAGATCATCCAGTGGGTTTATTTAACATAAAAAGGAGAATTTTATCAAAGAAAAGCAATACTTAATTCTTCAGTTTGCCTAAAAAATCTAAAATCTAACTCATCATAAATGTAATTATAACTTTTAAAAGTTCAAATCTGTCCTAAAGTGAAACTGCAGGCAGACAAGTTGAAGAATGATTTTTAAACTTTGAGGCAAGCGAAACAGAATATTTACAGAATATGTGTGAAGCAAGTTACCACAGCTCATCAGCCATTTCATTCATGCTTTACATTCATTGGCTCATTTTCCTGCTTTTTTACTACCGGATGACTAGTGATGTTGAGTCCCATTCATGCAGAGGTACATCAAGGCCATTAGAACCTGATGAGGGTGGCTGTGGCTCAGGAGGTAGAGTGGGTCGTCCATTAATAATAAAGCTGGTTGTTCATATGTGCTGTATTTTTCAGACTGTTGATGAACGAAGATCTAATGATCATGAATGAGTTATTATGAGGGATTTGTTCTCCTAGCAGAGTTCTCATTGGCTCCCTCAAAGAGCAGTGTGACCATTTGCTATTAAAGGTTCATTTCTTGACTTAAGTGTCTCTGACTGAAATCTCAAATAGTTGTACAAATCAGTCCTGGCTTGCAAAATCCTGGAACCCCCTCCACTGAATCCAGGTCCTTGGACTCCTTCTTGGATCCTTCAAAGCACCTTGAACAAAATGAGTTTGACCTTGTTTCTTAACTGTGTGCCACCATCAAACAGAGGGAGCAAAGTAAAGCATCACTTTGGAAAATAAAGGATTAGATCCTGGAGACTGGTATGACCTCATCACACTGTTAAATCAGGTATGAGTTGATATGAGGACAAGAAGAGACATTATGATATCAGAAGGTCTTTCAGAAGTGATGAAGCAGCACTGGAACATGTCCCTGACATCCAAGACTAGTGCCAACTCAATTTATTCCAAAATCAAAGGCTAAGAGAGACCACAGTGGATGTGGCAAGATGCCACAACTTTCATGCTGGAAGTGAGTAACCAGGAATGCCACGCCACACTGCAGCACAGAGTACAGTAGATAAGAAAGATATAGACACTGACAGACAGAATGAAAATAAAAATCAGTGGCATGAACAGGTGGGAGTGTTAACATTTCAGTAGCTGAGATTTATTTGTCTAAAGTCTGAAATTTTATCCAGAGAATTCAAGCTGAAGGTGACCTTGGAAATGGTAATTTGAAAAAAACTGACTTTTTTAGAACATCTCTGGCCACAAGATGCAACTGAAAGCTCTGAAAAATGTCTAGTATGTGGACCTTGTGCTATTTTTGTTTTTTGTTAATCTGTGCAGGGAATATTTTAAGAACAAGAGTGAGGTAGAAGAAATCGCTGTGTTGTTAGAAACTCTCTTTCTTCAGGCACAACGCCATCCAGCTCAAGCCAGAATATCCCATCGTACAACTCTTCAATTTCCACCTCATAAACTTTCAAAGAACACACTCCAGCCATTAGCCATGAGCTTTAAATCTATCAGCGCCTTATAAACTTCCAGACCAGAGTGAGCCTCACACACACTGGATGCATCCTCCTCACACACATCCTGTTTGCTTTTTTTCTACCTTCTTTAACTTTCTCTTGAGAGCACAAAATATGTGCATGCAGTGTGTGTGTGTGTGTGTTTAATCAGCGCAGGGTCAGCAACACTGCTCATTAAAGTAATGGGAGTCTCACAGTCTCTTTATTTTACTTGTCTCGCTCTGTCTCACCAGAAAATGACTTAGTATAAGTCTGGCAAGATGAGTCTGGCAACGAGGGAGGACCGGGGGACATTTTAACCACGATTAATTTTTTATCTGTTTTTTTCCTTTTCCTAAACTGACCTTCAATTGGTGGAAAGTCATCTTTGTGGACACATAGAAACATATCTCAAGACTGTTCCTGCAGCTTTTCTCTTTTTTGCCAAAGTGAAGTGAAACAGTTCTGTAAAAGCACATGTAACCAGTGACTATACTAACTGCAGTCAAGTCAACTCACGTCAGCAGATCAATATCCTGAAGACAGAAGTAAATGAAAGACACATGGCCACGCAAGGAGCCGACACAAGCCTCCACTATTATAGTGGAAAGGTCAAGCAGAATGAAAGAATCTATTTCTAATAGAGGAGTGATGCTGATTTTGCAAGGGAAGGAGTATGGAGGGAGACAGATTACTAATGAGTATGAATGAGGGAGTGTCAGCTGTACGGGGGAACACATGGCTGAAATTAATAAACAGATCAATTGACTAATCACATTATGGTCTCAGCAGTACATTGTAAATATTTTTCATATGAGCATAGCAGACATACTCATGGAGTCATGTGGGCACCAAGTGTATATCACATGCCCATATATGGAGTATGCATTGGTTCAAGCCTTCCAGTGAGCACTCTTTATGATTCTGCAGATAGAGTAATACAGTCCTTCTGCCATCTGGACTCGGTTCGTCCATTAAAGAGAAAATTCATTAGCTTAAGTACTAACATGGGAGTTGGCACACACACAAAGCTGCCATTTTCCATAAAGAATGGTCAAAAAATGCCGAAGACTGATGCTCAGAGTGTAATGGGAGAATAAATGGAGACTCCGGTGTGTGTGTTTGTTTGTTTGTGTGCATGCATGTGTATGCAGAACTCTGTAGCAAGTTAAGACAATAAAGTTACCAAGGGGAACTTTTTTTTTTTTGAGATGACAGAGCTGTTGGCACACCTTGACGACTGGGTGCAGTCCAACAGGTAAATAAGGGATGGAAAGTGGGGAGGAGGGAGGCATCGAGATATGACAGGCCAAACAAGGCATCGGTGCACATTGACAACTCCTGGGAGTGAGCCAGAACAGGACAAGGACCTTCTCAATCAACCCGTCATTTACAGGCATTGTTTGAAATGTTGTAAATGTAAATCTGAAATATGTTTCCCTTTATAAACTATGACATCTGTGAATCGACAATCTGAGTATATGGTCGACCAATTTACCATAAATCAATGAGGGCTTCTATCAAGTTCTGTCTCTTTTACATAAAGTACGATCATTTAGTGAAAGACTTTTGAACTGAAGTTGTTGTCTAATCACATCAGGCCAACCCAACCACAATACATCTTGACCTATGATGTGCAGAGAAGAAAATGAGCCATATTTTCTCTCTTGATATAATGCCATACTAAGGCTATAGGTTAATGAGAGTATTGAGAGTAAGGCTGACATTCCCTCAGTGAGTGAGTGCCTCTATACAGCACTCAGACCCACTCTGTCCATAGTGTTATCGATTAAAGGGTAAAAGCACACACCCCAGAGGCAGGGGGAGGCCTCACAAACAGCTAAAGTTACTCAGAGAGAGAGAGAGGGAGAGGGAGTGTGTGTGTGTGTGTGTGTGTGTGTGTGTGTGTGTGTGTGTGTGTGTGTGTGTGTGTGTGTGTGTGACAGAGAGAGAGAGAGAGAGAGAGAGAGAGAGAGAGAGAGAGTGTTGCATGGCCAAGAGTTGTACTGGTAACCCAAACCCTCAGACAGGACTGCAGCCCACTCAGGACCAGAGGGAAGGGGCACTGCAGATGAAAATATCAGCTCATGCGCACTCTCACACAGTCACAGCAACTATAAAATCTCTTAACTAATTTTTTTTTTACTGTAGGTTAATTGTCCTGTTATTAAGCCAACAAATCAACTTAGAAAATCCATTACCTTCCCCGCCGACGGGCTCAAACAACCCAAACTGCTCCAGGACTTTGATGAAAAGACCCATGACCACCAGTACAGCAATCATCTCCAAGCCATCCAGACTCAACATCTTGGGAGACCACTGTCGGTCATCGCCCAACACTGTGCTGCCGAGCCAGGTCAGGCCGGGCCAGGCTGAGTCTGGCCAGCAACTCAAGATTCGTCCAAACTGCACACAACCTGAGCAGTTTTTCCAACTTTAGCCCAGCGTAGCCCAGTCGTCTTCAACCTACTACCTCACTTTTACCCACTTTGATCCAATTTAGAACTTGTCAACTATGATGGAAAGAAAAAACGTGGCCGATAGCTTGGCTTGATTGGTGTTTCTCCTCTGTCACCCAAAATCTGGCCTCCGTCAACCCCTCCTATCTCCTGGAGGAGGCCATACTGCTGAAGCTACAGGCTGCAACGCAGACCTCCAGACTGCCACCTGGTTAAAGTGCTTTGCTAAAGTTTAAGGTTTTTTTTCTTCCCCTCTCCTCTCTCTCTTCTTTCACTCCCCGTCGAGTGATGGAATCTGGGGATGTGCTGCGCCTGCTAGTCCTTTGGCAGTGGTTGTCAGGAAGCGAGTGTTGTGAGGGGGGAAAGAGGGAGTGAGTGAGTGAGGGAGAGGCGGTAGATAAAGAGGGGGGGGAGAGGATGAGTGGGAGATGGCATAGAAAATGAGAGAGAGGGAGAAAGACTAATCAAGAGAGAGAGAGAGAGAGAGAGTGCGGGCCAGACACAAACACAATGAGAAAGAAATAGTTTGGGGGGGGAGGTTTGGAGAGTTAAGCTATGCCCTCCCTCTCCGGTGACATTACCTTCATTGATTTTCCTAATGCGGTTTCCTTGGTAACTGGGAGAGAGTGTTAAAAGCCAGATTTAACTAATAGATAAAGAAATATATATATGTTCAGATGTGTATTTTCACTGTACGGAGATCGCTGCATCTGTTCTGCAGCCTGTATGCCTGCCAGTCGATGCAATGTCTCATTAACTTTTTAGATGTGTTGCTATCGGAGCTCAACTGGAAAAAGAGCTCTGGCTTCAGTACAGAAATTTGGGAAACAAACAGGGATTTGAAAAGATAGAAGCAATAGTTTTTTTTACATAATTGTTAATGTTGATGAAGCAAGTGCAGGAAGAATAGTAGTTGACAAATATTATATAAAAGGAGCAAATTATGTTTAAAGCCATGCAAGCAAAAATACAAAAGTAGCTCAACTGAAAACTATTCTGAGTAGCAGTTAGTTGCATTTGGTCACAATCACAACATCCTACTGTTACTAATTCAATATGAATATATTCTTCTTGCCTTCAGTGGAAAGTGGTCGTCATCTTTTTCTCTCAGCAAAATTTTTTAGGCTGTGTCTGAGATAAAAATCCTTCCATTTTATAGGATTGTCTGAGTATAGTAAACTCATTGTGAGATCATTTGAACACTGCATGATTGATGGTCATGATCCAAGAGCTAACTACCATCAGCCATTGCAAAGACAGAAAAAAAAAGGATGTAAATTTGTCCTTTATTGTTCTTTTTGTTTTGACACATAATAAATCCCTATACAGTATAGTGAGTAATGCATAAGTTAATACAAGACCTTAAGATGGAAAACAGCTAAAACCAAACCTAAACAGAATGCATCGACTGTATGGTAATAGCATAACTGAAGATTACTTCATCATTCTTGCTTTCTCAAGTAGTTGAGAACTTTTTTAAATTTAAAATCTGCTTAAATAAGAGACTGTATGAAAATTATTGGGGAGGGAAGAGGAACTGAACCATACCTTTCACTTTTTAAAAAAGCCCCCAGCTTTATCAATATTTTCTTTGGACCTTCACCTTGACTTAAGGCCCAAATGCATTGAAAGCGCCTGACGCACATTATGAAGTACATCTATTATTTTAAATGGCTGAATGCGCACTAAAAGCATTATGAGCTGCTTCAAACTGCCTTGACACCCATACTCCAACCTTGCCTCGATTTTGGATTCTGCAGCCGAAAAAGAGAGAGATAGCACGAGTGAACTGAGCGCGCGAGTGAGCGAGCGTGCGCGAGGGTTAGGGGTTGAGCAAGGAGAGGGAGCGGCGGTAGAGCGAATGAGAGAAATAAAACGTTATTTTCTGATTGTTTCATGGCGGTATGTTCTAGTACAAATAAATAACCATCAAACACTCAACATGTTATGGCAGTCTGCCACCTGTCCTCCAGACTTTTCTCCCTTTTTGTTTAGACTGGACTGAGTGGAAGAAAGTTGATTTGAGTTGTGTCTTTAAAAGACTATCTTGCATGATGATTATTTGGGTTGCTGATATTAGTTTGTCAGTCTTTGTTTTCACTCTGGTCTGAACTCACACAGCACTCAGTCTCAGTGATAAAGAGGATTGTGTGCGTTCTGGGCTATAAATTGTTTGCGATAACTGCATTTGCCATTTGTGTTTCTTTGTGTAGTACTTGGGCTTGGTATTGTTTTTTCCTCTGAGTCCAGGGTTTTCTTTAGTTTCATCTCTGCCTGGCTTTGGTTTTATTCTTGACAGTTTGTAACCTTGTGTTTCTCACGTGTTGCTCTAGTCCTGCTCAGGCTGTTTTCCCCTGCACACCTGTTCAGTGTTTAGTCTTGTTAGCCTTGCCCTGTTTGTTGCCTGCCACACCCTCATTGTCTTCATTGTTAACCAGTCCTTGTGTTCCCCTCCTTTTCCAATTGCCTGCCCCTTGTGTATTTATCTGTCTGTCTGTTCTTTGTCAGTTAGAGGTCAATGTATCCTGCTGTTTGCAGCTGTTATTTTTTGCTCCTCGTGTTTCAAGTCAGCCAGTTCTGTTTTTGTCTTCGTCTGCTAGTAACCAGTCTGGTAAATAAACAATTATTTTCTTCAGTTCCTGTCACCTGCCTGTTGTTCCTACATTTGAGTTCACTTGCCTGCATAATTGTGACACAACAGATGATTTACAGTGGAAACAGACGCTTAGTTTAATTTTCCTCCTCTGCATTTCTCCTTTTCATTCATTCATTATATCCAACTAATGCAGCAGTAAATACAAAGAACGACAGGACAATTCTGTATTGGTTCTCTGGCGTTGGTATTTCAAATCGGATGCCTGCAGTGTGTGCCATAACAGCATCAAATGACGCGTCAAATGAGGTGCGTCAAATATCGCCTTTAAAAAAAAGCTGCAACACTCTCTCCCATAACACATAAATATATCTTAATTTAACGAGATGTTTATGTTTTCTGTTATGACGCAGAAGAAGGTGAATCTTTAAGCTCCTGTTGGCTAGTTTTTTGCTCGAGATGACTTTCACTGACAAACCACTAATGTGGGAAAAGCTAAGATGTGCATGTATTGTGTCTCAAACGGTTACATTGTTCCTATTAATAACAACAAGTTTCATTTCGATGAGGAGCCTGATACAGAGACAGTATTGTTGTCATTTACATATGGCTACATGAAAATTAATCTCATTTTATATCATAAATCTCACAAGAGAAGGTTGAAATAAAACAGAAATCTTAAAAACAAAATTAAAAGACCCTCCCCTGCTCTCCCCAAAAAGTAATTTTAACTATTAATTTTCATACAGTCCCTAACTAAAAGTAGAATTGCTGGTTGTTAACATATACTAAGTACAAGTATATATAAAAGCGAAACCCAACCTTAACAAAACATTTCACTCCCAAACAATTAACACACTGCAGTCAGGAGAAGAACCACACTGCTGTTATTAATCAGTTAACTTGTGGATTTCTGCAAACACTCTTACAAAAGGTTTATGTGTTATGTGCTCCACAGATTCTTATACAAAAAATAGGACTGCTAATATGATCAAAGCCACATCAAAATAGGTAACACTGAGTTATTTGGTAATTTTCTGCGTCAGTCATCTGGTGATGCTGGGATACTTGAGGCATCAACAGGAGCCAGTGCAAGCTAGCCATGTTCTGATGTCCTGCCCCTCCCAGCATGGCTCCCAGCGAGGGTATCACTTCACCTCATGCTACAAAAATAACTAAATTGGAAAAAGGTATGTTCCCTCTTTCTCTTATTCTCCCACTATGTATCCCTCTCTGCCTCTTTCTTCAGAGAGAGGAAAGGTTGAGAGAGGCAAGGCAGCAGGGGTTTGACAAATGTGCTGTGTCTGCATCCACTTCTGCTGCTGGTTCTCTTTGTTGCCATTCCTCTTCCTACATTTTCAACCGGGCTATATGGCAGCATGCCTCATTACGGAGAAGTCTGTCACAAAAACAGCTGCACTGAGGACCATGTGGGTCACCCTAATGTCTACTCCCACACATACACACAATCACACGAGTACACAGAAACACACACGAGTCAGACAAGGTGACGGGAAACCTAATCTTAAAGTGACATCACTCTTCTCATTCATGGTGTGAAAGCAACAAACACTATGCCACAGCAGACCTATTTCTCTTCACTCTTCTGGCAGAAATGTATACTTTGCTGTATTGAGGCTGAGCTCCAATTGCAGACATGGTAAATGTAAACAGAGAAGTATTGAACCACACACTGACAAGAGAGAGAGAGAGAGAGAGAGAGAGAGAGAGAGAGAGAGAGAGAGAGAGAAAGTGAAATCTGCGCCTGACCTGTTGGTTAGGAATGATTTCTCTGCACGTCTGTTTATTGAATTTATTCATTCTGGGGGAGAAACCGAGAGGGGGAAGGAAAGGAGAAGCCAGGCAGGTTTTTGTATGAGACATAGTGGCAGGAGAGAGTAATGAGAAGCAAGAGAAGACAGACAGAAACAGACCATGTAGGAACAAAGGAAGGACAAACTGAAGAGCCGAGCCACTAAGGTCAGATCCCACTGTGTGGCGATCTGCAAAGTACAGAGAGAAGACACATCTATTCTTTATTACCCTCCAGCATCTCTCCCCTCCTGGAGGATTTTTCACCTCATTCTGGCTGTCACGATAGAAAATTGGACCTGCAGATGTGTCCTCAACTCCTTAACAATTCTTCTCCACTACTTTCTCCTCTATTTTTCATCAAATTTACACAAACAAGGAGCAGATATTTACACTTTCAGGGTCAAGGTTGACAAGATTAACTCTATATAATTTGAAATCCAGAAGGATCCTTCCTTCAATTGAATCTGAAACTTCAATTGCTTTAAAAAACACACAAGGCAACAGGTCTGTTTACTATTTGAAGATTCAAAGATATTCACCTGAGAGCAAATAGTTTTCTGAACAATTCTCAACTATTGAGCAAACACAGTTATCACCTCAACCCTTCACTTTACAGTGTCACATAACATAGTTGTCTGAAAATGCCTTCCAGACAATAATGCATTTCAGTCTTCAAACAGTGTGTGGCAAGATGTGTCTCTGACATAAACAAATAGCACTTTTGGTCTTTCTTTTTTGCTTCTGAATTATCTGCATGGTCTTTAAAAAATACCTTTATATTATCTTAACATTTGTTAGCCTGTTTGTGTTATTTGTATTGTTTTTATTGCCATAGCAATATTATGCTGCCTTAATGGCCACAATTCTCTTGGAAACAAGATTTTAATCTCAATAAGACATTTACCATGTAAGAGAAAAGACAAATAAAGAAAAGACACAACAGTTAATCAACAAGTTTTGATTTTATAGGTTTCTGAAGATACTATTGCAGTATATGCTGTAATTCTAATGGACTGTATGAAAATGATTGCAGTTGGAGTTTCTGAAAAAGGGACGAATATTGTAATTGTTCTTTTAACTGAAGGGAGGGTACTTTGATTTTTCTGAGAGAATAATGGTTTAGGTTTTGTTTTGTTTTTTACTTACATATGATTTATATTTTATCTTTTTCCTCCCACATGGCATAAAAAATGTCAGTGTCAACAAAATGACAATGTTGTTTGTGTAGCAGGGTTTTATTATGTGTCATCATAATCAAACTGGTAGCTAACAAGACTAATATAAACTAGAAACCAACGAATAGGAACTAATAGAAAAAATGTGTCAGTTTTTAGAAAGACAATGATTTTGTGTGATCAATGATGACAAAAAACACACAATTTTCTTTCACTAGCAAACAGTTGCTTAAAGATCTGTTTTCTTCTGCATCATAACAGAAAGCAGAGCTACAGTTTTGTAACTGTGTCATAGAAAGTTAACCTATGATAAGATGGAAGTTTAACATCATAAAACTATCAGAATGCAGTTATATTATTTTGGGAGGAGGATGTTGCAGTTTTTCTTTAAGTCGAGGGGAAGATGCTTGCTTTTTCTAAAAAGTGAGAGACAAGGTTCAGCACCTCTCCCTGCTCCAATAATTTTCATACAGTCCCTAAGATGTAGTGCCTGGGGTTGCTCTCATGGCTCTTGTGCCTGTGGAACTTGTTGAGGCATCTCAGACTAATGAAGTCCATCAAAAGCAAAAAAAATCTCTCTTGTCTCTTATATGACCTATCATATAGGACAATCATAGTCACTCAGCTCAAAAACTAAACAAACTATCTCATTTCCTCTGCCTCTCTCCTCGATTTTTTCCAATTGATTTTTCCAAATTTCTGCTCCTGCTAAATATACTGTAAGAGATGCTGAGGGGAAGTCAATTGATACGTGCTAAACTGGTGAGTGTGTTGTTCGCATTTGTGCTGATGGGTTTATGGGTTTTATAATAAACTGAAGTAGATGGCTTTATTGACTCGTATTTCAGTATTTATGTTCTGTTAGTTTATGTCAAACATTAGGCCTCAGGAGAATTTTATGAATCAGTGATCTGACATTTGAGCTCTATCAGATCATCATAGACAGATGGATTGTGACTTGAAGCAGCAGAGGAGGATTTATGACAGATTCTAGGCCTGCAGCATTCTTATCTTGTAGAACATACAAATACATTTTCCACAGTGCTGAAAGTCGAAACTACATGACAGTTAAGCTGGTATGACTGTGTCATGTTGTATTGACCCCTGCATGTTACATTCTCTAATCCACAGAATGTGCTAATTGGAGAACATGACTATTGATCTCTGTTTCAATAAGGCTTGACTGACCATGCTAAAGAAGGAAGACCTGAGCACACACACACACACACACACATACAAAGTCGCACACGTCAAATGCCTTCTGAGAAGAAAAAAGAGCTCAAGAAAATTGTTACGATTACTGAGATCCCGCTCAGTCTTCAGTCGTCACACATATAATTTCACCTGACACTATGCTTCACAGTAGAGCTCGAATGAACATACAGAATTCGTTTGAAATCGATAACAAGATAGATGTCTGGCCAAACAAGTCGTCTTTAGTTTCTATGTCACACTGTGAGCTGAACCACACAGAGGATCAATACAGATGTACAGTAATAGAACATGATAGAGTAGGAGGTTTGACTGGAAAACTAAATAAGGGGCCAGTTTTTAAATCCTGGGTCAGCAAGACTGGGACATCTAGTGGGCATAAAGGGTGAAGATCAGACGCTGTATCACAGAATAACAAATGTATAATGACTTACACTATTTAAATCAGGCTACAATAATTTTATATCCACATTGCTCAATTCCCCAATACATTCACATTGTCTTATTGATTTTCATGTACAGTATTTACTCTCTTTTAAACTCTTACAGACTCCTATATACAGAATAATGGAAACTTTCCTTAACACATATATCTGTAATATAAATAGAACATATAACTTTACCCCAAAAAACTGTTAATCCTGTTAATGCACTCAGTTTTTCTTTTTGCTCTGCCACCTTATATTATAACCTTGAACTAAAAATGCAGACAGAAGCAACAAATATGCTCACATTCAGCTTTGAGAAAGTGCTACTCACCTTTCCTCATAAACAGCCAGTAACACAATGGGAATACTGACATTAGGACAAGTGCATAAAAACCTCCAATGCCCTCCTCGGAGCTGCTCAGGATGGCCGACTCCAAATCCCTCATACCCAACACAGGTGAGTGATCCTGATCACAGAGGAACATGTCTGTGTGTTATGTGACAGCTATAATCAGAGATAATCAGTGGCACAGCCAGGTCCTCCTTTCCTTGTGTGGGCATAATCACACACATAATGGTTTGTGAGTGTATTTGCACTCATACACAAACACACGTTGTCATGCACCACCTGTGTTGATAAGGCATGTGCTGTTTTTCCCCCCATGATCTAGCTGCTATTGTTAAGGTTTACAAAAAGCTGCCTATCAATTATATTACTATTCAGAGTCTGAATGAGGCCTCTTATGTCATTCATTTATGTCTCGTATGTGCACTGACAGTGTGTCTTATAAACTAGTGTTGTTGTATTATTTGCTGTTATGCCACACGGTGAGACACAATACATGTGGAACAGCAACATGGGTGGACCGGGACAGCATGCAAACAAGGTGTGCAGCGACAGTAAATGGCAACACAGCTGTTAAGAGATACAAGGATAAGAATGTAGGAAATTTCCGATTTTCAACTTTGCAAGGAAACACAAAGGTACAATAGCAGTCTCGTATGCGGGGTTGGAAATAAACAATATATTATTTATAGCAGGAATCTAATGCAGAATGAGTGAACTTTGAATTTCACAGTGCCAGCGAGCAGGTGCTGGAAACCTATTGGGAGAGAAGAAAGAGAATGTGAAAGAAGGTTGTCAGGGAAGAAAGACAGACCAATAGACTGGAAAAAAGGAAAGAGAAATACATAATAATACGGGAGTGAGTTTGAGTTGCAGAATGGTGAGAGGAAGAAAAAATAAGGAGCAAGAATAGATGAATGCATAAATACATGAGGGCTGCAGAAAGAATTCACAAAATAGAAATGTGTTGAGAAAGTCACCTTTGTCATGTCCGCACACACACACACACACACACACACACACACACACACACACACACACACACACAGTCATGTTTCCATCACTTCAGAGGACATTACATTGACTTACATTCATTTTCTGGAGACTTATCCTAACCTTAACCATAACCACCAAATGCCTAACCCTAACACTGATGCTAACCTTAACAACCCTAAAGTTACCTTAACTTTAAACCAAGATTTATGTTAAGGGGACTTGCTTTTTGTCCCCATAAGGAAGGCGAGTCCCAACATCATGACTGCGTAAACAGATTTACGTCCCCACAACATGGGGAATACCTGGTCGACACACACACACACACACACTCCGACTCCCCTGGACATTCAATAAATGAAGTGCAACTTCAATCAACTTCCACTAGAGGTCAGTGTATATCAAAGTATATATACACACATCTTTCAAAGTATTTCAAACATGTCCTGTATAGACCATGTTCTCTCTCTCTTTCACACACCCCTACTGACACACAAACACACACACACACACTCAGACTTCAGATGGCCATACAAAGCTTTTTTTTTTTTAATGTGACTTTCAAATGTTCTTTATATATCCACTAAACTGATGAAGGCATGAAGCAGTTTTGAGTTGGTGCCAAGTCTGTAGCACAATCTCATCAGCGGTAAGTCTTTAGCTCAACCTTTAAGTGAGGGGCATAGATAGTCTGGCATACAGCCGGGTGCCCTGCTGGTTGGCCAGATGAGGTTTGAACTGAAGGGTCACAAGTTCAATTTAGAAGTGAATGTGTCCCAATGTGTAAAAAGAATGTGAGGAGTGCACTGGCTTGACATGGCTAACCTGTTCCTGCAGTGCAGAAAAATCTCTGACTTCACACTGATATGCATGCATGTAGAATACAAAACAAACTCCCAATTGCAAATTAAATGTGCAACATATTCTCTACTGTATGTGTCACCTTCTCTGTTGAAGAAACCAACCTGAAACCCAATTCATAATACATAATTTTTAATGACTCATTGCAGTCTAGTTAAGGACAAATACTGTTGCTAAGGTTGTACGGCATATGGTGATATATAAATGAGTGTCTCAATGGACAACAGGACAACAGGACAACAGGACAATGACAACAAGCACACGGAGCTGCCACATAAGCTGATTCAGCAGCTAAACAAAAGGCACACAACGATCCAACCTATACCAAAGGACGAATCTAGCTGTCCTGCACACACTTGCAGGCACACAAGTCCGAATGTCACAAAGGGTGGAATGGCACACTATTGATGAACAAGCATAAAAACACATTCATTTCAGCACACGGTCACACAAGAAACAAGATAAATATCAGGAATCTATACATTAGGGACAGTTTGTTTATAAGTCAACATCTATAACCAATGCTCTTCATCAGGGAATGAGATATGAGGGTACAGAAAGACTGGAGATGCTATCAAAAAGACTAATGAACATTTAATTGTAAGGTATCTCAATGAAAGAGGATAGGAAAGGATAGGATAAGAGAGGAGAGGAGAGGAGAGGAGAGGAGAGGAGAGAAAGCTGTGATTGTCTCTGACGGCCAGGCCCAGTCAAATGCTCTATTGTGTTAAACCTGTCAACTGTCACCAAAGAGAGCGAGCGAGAGAGAAATCGACTGACAGATAGAGAGAGAGAGAGAGAGAGAGAGAGAGAGAGCGTGAGGCTGTCGTCATGGACACGACACATAGCATCAATTCCCCGGGTTTGGTTGCACACGAAACCCCACACACCCCCTCATCTCCATGTATTGGTAAAAACGACACAGACAGGCTTTCCCATTTCATCTGTTATATTCTGCCGGTGAATGTATTGATCCAGGATACGTATAACACACAGTATAAGACACATTCGAACACACACACAGTGTGGTGTGTTCAGTTAAGTTCTTGCTCTGCTGTCTCTCTGATATTACCAGACCTTGTGGACATGACAAACCTCATTATCGTGGCTGTGCAGGCTATGGGATCCATTAGTATTCTGCAGATCAGGCACACAATCAAATACATGCACACATGCAGAGTGGGGTTATTTCATAGAAGAAAATTGTTTCTAATGCTTTTCCTGCTTCTCCCCATCTGTGAAGTAAATATTCTGTACTACATTTGTCTGAAGAGATTTCTATTTCTGGTCTGGATAAATCAATCCTGGCCCGCAGAAGTATGATCAGTCATAATCATGATCAGCCATTGTTTCCTGTGTTTTCTCAGTATGCCTACTGCTCACTATTGACTGCAATCATGGTCTGTCCACTGCTGTGACCCGTCGGTTGTCCTTTCTGTCCTTCATCTGTTCTTGTCTCTACAGTAGCTGACAAAAGCATAACAGTTTATGCTTGTGTCTCACGCTTAAAGGTCTGGTTCACACAAACATAATATATATAAAATTGATTAAATATATTTCCTCATTTCTACTTCTTCTCACTCCAGTGGCATCTGAAATGGGAGTGTGCCACGGCGTGACACTGTGTGTAGGAGACAAGTTACAAGATAAAAATTTTTTTTAGTATGTCAATGACAGATAGAGTCTAACAAGACTGTGATGACCAGTTCCACCTCTTAACAGATGTTTAGTGAACGAGGCTCCCAACTGTGCCACCATAGGTAACAGCTACATCTACTCTGCACAGTCAATATGGAGCATACGTTTGCAATTACGCCATCAGGACCATTTGACTTTGAACCAAGTTCATGGCCCACTTGGATCAGATGATTTGAATGCTTCAGGATAGCTTCAGATCTGAAAGAAAAATACCAGGTAAAGTCCCTTGTTTCAACTATGGGAGACAAGGCCTATGACATACTGAGTTCTCTGCCTCTGACAACACACACAGCTGAAGAACTATGAGGCCATTAAAAGGGCTTTTGAGGGATACTTTGCTGGAGTACATAATGTGATTCATGAGTGGGCAAAGTTGAACAAAAATGTCAGGAAGCCGTAGAGAGTGCAGAGCATTGAACATTTCAATTATGGGGAATTACGTGAGGAAATGACCCAAGATAGGATTGTAGTTGGAATACGTGATGCTACCTTGTCAGAGAGGCTTCAGTTACGCCCCATATTGGATCTATCCACAGCCATATTGTACAGGTGAGGCAACATGAGGAAGTGAAAAAACAGCAAGGTGTTTTATGCTCAGCCGATTCACCTTCCCACATGGATGTGGTGGCGTACCATAAATCCAAGAAAAATAGCTACAGGCAGAAAACAACTTGTTATGTTCAGGCTCTGCATCAGTCTTTCTCAACCAAAGTCAAGCCCTGTAGAAAGTGTGGCAAGACTTCAAAGCACCCATGGATTGAATGCCTGGCAAAGGATGTTGAATGCAGGAAATGCCACAAGAAGGGACATTTTGCTGTTGTATGCGGGTCAGCTCAAACCCTTAATTCTGTAGAGACAGAGTCAGCTGTAGCGTATTTGGGAACAGTGGCAGTGCAGAATCCCCAGGTAAGGTCCTCGTCCTCATGGAAAGAAACTGACTATAAATGGAATACATGAAGGACTGTTATTGTTGTTGTTTATTATTGAGGTTGTAGCAGGTGGTAGTGGTGGGTATACTGGACTGCATTATATTGAAAAGTGTACCTACTGTTTTGCCCATCCATTAACAAACATGAGGGGCCTTGCTGACAATGTCAACAAAAACTGAAAATGTATAAGCTTCGTAAAAGTAGAATCTATGGCAGAACTGTTGCATTGGATTGCATTAGATTGCACAGGTGTTCCTAATAAAGTGCTTGGTGAGTGTAGTTGTGCATCTAAACGCATCTACACGGCTAGATACCAGGTAAGTAATATGTTTATCAACATTTCACTGACCCTTTAAGCTCTGATTATGGACAGTCAACCATCTTTTTTTATCGTTTGAGCTTCTTCACCATGCAAACCTGGATGTAGTTGAATGTTTACTATGTGTGATTGTTCTCATGTAGTTATATGCTGCACATTCTCTTCAAGGAAACATGAATATGAAAAAACTGTTCACTGTATGTATTGTATTAACACAGAGCAAGCACAGAATGAGTGACCTTTAGCTAGAATCCTAGAAAAGTCCTAAGCAAGTCCTAACATTCCTAGAAATCTGCTGGGGCAGAGTACACAGAGAGAAACACACACACAAACACATGCCTGATAAAATCGCTTTAAAGTGTTGTGTGCTCCTTCCTCACAAAGGCAGGCAGGAACACAGGTCATGACGTGTAACTCAGTGTGGAGTGGGCCTCCACGGTTATAAATAGCCCTGAGAGGAATCAGATTTGGAGAACCGGAGGTGGGAACTGATGAGATCACACATATCCATATGTGTGTGCGCACAAGCGTACCTACACATGCTCACACACAAAGGACTTGGATCTGAGGAAACAGAGATGGAGTCAGGTTGACATCATGCAGACTTGCAGACAGACAAGCAGACAGAACAACAGGATGGCAGCAGAACAGAGCGGGAATAAGCTGAACACACATCCGGTACGACTGAGAGGATGGTGTGAAGTGACATCAAGACAACTACCTGGTGACAAAACTGGGGAGGAACTAACTGTGGCGATGATGAAGAGGATGACGACAAGATGGTGTAACTGGTGCAATTGCTAATTGGTGTGAATGATGACAATATACACTGTGGGCACGTGAAGTGTTTTTGAAGTGAATATATGTCTGATATTCGCATGTGCTCTGAACATGTGGCCTTTCAAGGACATCACAGTATTAATAACACATGAAACTGGAAGACTTGTGTATGATAGATCATTCATGTAGTCTACATTCAGTTTTCCATATGAATATGATTTGAATATGTTTGACTTTCACCAAGGACATGAAGACAGATGACAATGAAATAACTGGGCATGACTGCACAAGAACATGCACTGTATTTCTGTTTCATTACAAAATGAGACATCAATCATCTCACAAAAGTTATACAAAACCATACAAACTGATGAAATTAGGCTGTTTGATGATGAAGAGTGCTAAGATAAAAACATGTTTCATATCCTTCATGTAGGATAGAAGCCAATCACTGCATTTAACAGTCCTTTTGTTGTTTAACTGCTCTTTGTTACCTGCAAAGCAATAATTAACTTGCAGCCACTACAGATTTTTTAAACCTTTGTAGAAGTCTGCATAGGAATACAGAAATATTAGTGAGTTCAAATAATGATTAGAAATAAAGTCTCTTTTTTCCCTAAGGGTGAAATGTGCTTTACGTAATCTGCTTGGTGCTGGTTTACTGTGGATACAAAGGAACACATCAAATAATGTTGTTTTCTACAACAATCTTTAGAGTGTCTGTCAGTGTTTACTGTATGTAAGGACAGCTGATACAAAGTTGTCTTTTAATGTCCTCCCATATTTATGCTTCATGTTTTAAACTCTGCTCAGCACCCTCAAACTATAGCACATGCTGTATCAGTCACAAGTGTGACACAACAACAGCCACCCAGAGGCACGATAACACACACACACACACACACACACACACATACACCTCAACATGACTGACAGACATCAAATTGATGCAGAGCGTAAAGACGACAGACTTAGTACCACTTGAGAAAGTGACAAGCGAGTGACACATTAACAGTAATGGAGAGAAGAGAGACGCTGAGCGTTGTTGTCAATCAAGAACGGTGGTGATGAAATCTCTGAAGGCCAAGATATATTTATCCATGTATTTAGTTTGTTGTCTGTAGTTTTTTTTTTTTTAATTCTATTTTGTACCTTTATTTGTTTAAGAAAAATCAGGGGTACTTAGACCTGATTTAGTCATGATCTTCACTAAATCATTAAATGAATCGTCTCCTGGTTCTCAACGGCTCTCCATGACTTCTCTTTCTATCTGTGTTATGAGAATTTGTTAGTCTGTGAAACAATTTTACATTACATGTAAATGTGGAATTGATTACTACCCGCTGACATTGAAATAGATTAATGACTAAGCCTGAAGACAAAGACAGAATAAAGAAATTGTGAAGAGCAGCGGCGAGAAGGAAGAGGAAGAAAACAGATAAATATGCTGGTGTTTAAATTGGAAATATTTTTTATGGAGAAAACAGAAAACTAAATATTATTTAGAGATAATCTTGTCGACCCCATACTCCATCGTCCTCCTTTTCCTTGGTTTGGGTTTCCCTCCTATTGCTCCCTTTTTTCTCTTTATTTACAGCATCACTTCACAGGAACACACTCTTGCGCCACAACCCTTTTTCTTGCCCAACTTCCATCCAACCCCCAACTCTATCTCCCTACTTCCCCTTCATTTCCTTCCTCTCACCCTCTTCTCACCTCCTCTTGCTCTGTCTCTCTGTCATGCTGACTAGAGGTCAGCAGCACTGTCTTTCAAGGTCATCCCTGTCCGAGGTCTGGCCTCCTCATGCCTGGATTGCTGAGTGGAACAGACAGCTCCGTCCCAGTTGGGGACCGTCAGACTTTTAGTGCCTTTGACCACCAGCCTCCCTGGTGGATAGACTTGATGTGCATCCTTTCTTTGTTTCCATCCACTGCTGACCATTACAAAGAGTGTCACACGAAGAGAAAGGCAGAAAAGAAAAGGAGTGGCTGGCAAGAGAGAGGGAAATAAATTAAATGTTCCTTCAAATGAGTCAATAATGTTTTATAGGGTATTTTTTTTCCCAATAGTCTAATACACTGTATGTTTACACTAGCTTAAACATACTGTATGACATAAGCTTTGTAATGCAGGGTGCATTATCCAAACCCTTGAACCTTACTCCTTTATTTTGGTTTATTTGAGCAGATGTCATTCAAACTCTGCACACACCAAACAACACCTTTTTTGTGAGCTCAGACCCGTGTTAAAATATTGTGGTGTTGTCTAAAAACTTGGTTTCTGAGATAATATCTTCTTTTATGGGGAGCATTGTTTTACATTGTTTTTTATACAAACATCTACAGTGTTTTTTTTTCTTTTAGAACTGAAAGGTTTAGTTGATTAATTGATGATTGACAAGAAATTTCATAAGCGATTGATCATTTAAGTTGTTTTTTGAACAAAATTGCCAAAAAACCTTTGAAATGGCTGCTTCTATCCTCCAAAATGGGAAGATTTCTTGAACTAGTTTGTCTTCTATTAAGTAAATTGAATCTTTTATTGGTTTTTAAACTGTTGTTCAGACAAAAAAAACAGTATGAAGATGTCGTAATGAGCTCTGAGCTCTGGGAACTTCTACTTGATGGATATTTTTTGTCATTTGTGACTATTTTCTTACATTTTATATAGACCAAACACTTACTGGATGAATCAACACAGTATTCTGCAGACTAATCTATAATTAAAGTAACTCTTAGTTGCAGCTCTTGCATCTATAATGGGCTCTTTGCACGTAAGACCATGAGAGAACATAAATAAAACCCCTGCACTTAACAGATAAACCAACATTATTATCATCATACTTTTATTACATCACATTATGCTTGTTTATGTACTTAAAATAAAAAAATGAGACAGTTATTCAGCTACAAAATTTTATAATAATCTTTAAGCAACCTCAGTGTATCTTGTTTTAAGCTGCAAACCAATACTAAACTGTAATGAAAGTAAAGAGTCAGGTGTGCACACATCCATACAGCATGGAGGCAGTGTAACTGAGAGATCCCTGAGGCATTTAATAGCTATAGTTAGCTTAGATTTATTCACTGCTCTGATAGCTATAGTTAGCAGTAAATTTATCCGCCTGCCAAGGGAACTTGTCAACGAGGGATGGAAAATACACTTTCATTCAGTTAGTTAGCCTTTAATGACTGAGGGGCTGGCTGGAAAGAGCTGATTAGAAAATTAATTATTTATCAAAATACTACTAAAAATTTCCCCTGAAAACTGAAAAATTGAGAACAAGTCATTAAGGTGTAAATTGAATGTTCTGAATTTCAGATCAGGGCTATAAGTCTTTATGTATGAGAGCAAGTGTGCAGGGTGAGTCTTCTCACTACATACATGTACATATGGGTCTGACAGAGTTAACGTGTGTGTGTGTGTGTGTTGTGGGGGCTCAGGTGTATCTGTGTCTAATGATGTCTGAAGGAGTCTAATCAATCTCAAGGAAAGAAAGATCAATAACTTATCAAACAGTGTTCACCCTGTCAGTGCTTTAAGGCTGACTGACTGACTGACTGACGGACTGGCTGAGTGTGGTGAATACCCACAACACTGCTGTTATTCTCTTACTTTGCATATCTTACTCACACTGCATCCATGTTTTTCTCTCTATCCATTCTGTCACTCAGAATGATATCTATTCATTCACCTTACTTACATTGCTGAATAATGAAATATTCACTTGTCAATGCTCCTGTTATCAGGTTTTAAACAGCTTTTGAAGAAACCCTGTCTTGATCCACCAGTCTCTAAGAACTGCCCTCCTTGGTCACAGTGGTTCTTGAAAAAAAAGATCTCGCAGATTATGTCATCAGTTTTCATGAACAAAAAGCTGGCTGTTTTTTTTGGAAATGGCTTCTCTAGAAGTTCTGCATGATTTACTGCTGGCAACTGACACTAGTATTCTTGGGTTGTAGTTCTTCAAATCTCAGTTTGCATTAAATACTTGATGATTTGTTTTCATTGAATGTCTTAAACAAAAGGTGGGAATATCTGTCTTCAAGACAGGACTTTTTCTGTGGTTTTAGGGGATGTGGAGTTCCGCAGGGTTCTTTATGCAGGTTGCTATTCTCTATCTAGAGTACATGCTGTTGGTCAATTATAAGCCAGTTGTCATTTTTATGCCAATGAAACTCAGCAGTACAGCTCCATTGATTATCTTAATACCAAACAATCCTGTTTTTATTAATTATAAACATATGAAATATCAAAAGATCTGATCATATAACGACAAAAATATGTAGGTATAGAGAGATATAGAGAGTGTATATAGAGATAACTCCTTATAGACACAGATGTTGTGGTGAGCTGGATTGGTTCAGCAAGTGTAGGAAATGGGGAGGACATAGGAGGTAATAGATACATGCTATAAGTGTATTAAGATAAATGGTGCAAGTGGTAATCTTACTCTCTGAGTGCAGAGAAAGAGCTGGTGGTAAAGCTGAGGATGTGTTTTGCTTCTCTTGGCAAGTAAGAGGTCAAGGTTAAAGACCAGAACTAAGGGGAGAGGAAACGCCACATCTCCCCTCCTGGAGGTGGACGTGAGCAAAACATGTGCAATTTGAGCACAATAGTATTTTTACCTATACTGTATAGTGTACAATACATTAAGTTCTTAGATTTTACTTATATAGTGCATAGTTGGCTCATCCCATATGTCGATTCATTCTTGAGCATCCCTGTGAGCTTGATATATATTATAATGAATAATTTGATAAAGTAATGGATGTTTCAGCCTATTCACTACAAAAACAGTATACTCAGTGATAGAGAATCTGTACCTTGCATTGTGTACCATGTATGGTTATATGACGGCAGGGTCCTGCGGGTAATAGCAGGAGTCATATGGATATCATGTGGAAGGGAGAGCTCTGTAAAGCTTTGTCTAGGTCTGGTATGAATCTGTAAACAACTAAAGGTGCCTCCCAAGGCTATCAATATATACCAGTGAATTTCTTTCCTTCTTCAGAATTCTCCATGGAGACTCTGCAGACTCTCCATGTCTGTAACATTGGTACTGTTTGAATTAAAGAGATGCTTGACTTCAACCAACCTCAGTCTATTGATAATTTATCTATCACTCAGCAAGTTTTTAATATAGAGGGGAAAACATCTAATCACAGCAGCACATGTTGTTGGCTTTTTAATATGTGGAAACTTTCCTTGAAGAATTTATAAGTTGAAGGTCAAAGGAAACAGATGGAGGACAATGAATGCCTTGTGAGTTTAGTTGTATTTCAGCACCATGGACAGAGGACCAAATGATTTGGACCAAGTGAGGCAAATGTGTTTGTTAGTTTCTTTATATTCCTTTTACACATACACACATACAATAATTAAATGCAGCATCTCACCTTGAAATAAGCATAAACAAAAGGCAAAGTAACAACCTTTTCTAAGATGTCACAAAACCTCATGAAACACTCCTAATCTGTGGCCAGACGCTTTGTCTTCTGCTGTCCTCTTTCCAACACCTGATAGAAATTTAATCAAATATGACATCTTGCCCTTTTTCTTCTACAATCATGCCAGAAGTAAGAGAGAACATTCTGATATCCAAACAGTTAGAGGCCTTAACTTTATAAGTCAATGTCTCTGTGAGAACAAAAAGTACAGAGGTAAAACCTTCAAGGGCTACTAAACCATAAGAGATATTCTCCTACAAACACTAATACAGTGGTATGTTATCACTGATAGCTGCCACCAAGACCCATGATGAAGCTTTCAAGGTACACGGGGGGGAGGACTGTGATATTACAAATGTAACACTGGCTGAGCCAAAATTCCTGTAGTTGTAAACAAGCAGCACATAGTGGACAAGTGCTTGCTTGTTGTAAAAGTGTCAAAAGGAGGATTGCAAGCTTGATTTAAGAAAATTAGCCTATATTAAACTGATTCAAATCAGCCACATCCACTCTTGAAATATACAGTATATACCGTATATTTAGCTTTTTTTTTTTGCCACAATAGCTAATTTCTGCTAAAATCACAGTGTAATAATCTTTTAACACATTTGGAAACAAAATAATGGTGCAAGAGAAAAGTTTAATTTAATGGCCCGTTTGCTTGATAGACACAGTTGTCAATCTGTAACACTGAGACCATGGCAGATACCACTTCCTCACTCCTTATTACATTCAGAACCCCCGCCCACCCCAACGCCTAACCCCCCCCCCCCTTTTTTTTTTTGCTGAAATTAGATTTTTCTGACCCTGGTAACTAGCATGACGGCTGCTAACAATAAACCCAATATAAGGCTTTAAAATATCCTTCAGAAACTGATAGAAACCAGTGTGCACATACACACATTAGAAAGCATTTAGGTCTTATTCATTATTTTTTTCAATCCCTTCCTGTCATAAAAGAAAGTCCGGCGAGAGACGGTCGAGAATACAAACCCCTTTCCTTCACAGTTTCTCCTCTTCTCTTCACATCGCATTGAATTCCTCTTTTCTTCTCTCTCTACCAGTCACACCTATTCCCTCCCTCCACCCCACACACACTCAGACTTCTACTAATAGGGGTTTATTTTTAGCACATGTGCGATGTGTGTGTGTGTATACACATGATGGATGGAGGTGATGTTTCACACCTTTCTAGTAAGGTGGGAGGGGGCAATGAGGGAAGGCTGGATGGAGGTGAACAAGGAGGTGAAGGCAGGGAAGGTTGAAGGGAGGGCAAGAAATAGGCTCGAAAACAAGTGCACATGCTGGGAAAAGTGTTACTACACAGGAAATGTGAAGCAGAAGGGTGTTAGGCTGAATGGTTCCACCTGAAGTCCCCGCTGGCACTGCAAACTGACCTAAGAGCGGCTGAAGATCAACAGGCCGCTCTGCACCTGCTGATCGTGCTCTTCTTCAGAGGAATTAAGAATGACAAGAACAGCCTGATGTACAGCACTGTCCAATTAAAATAAAGATTACACTGTCCTTAGCTTAAGGCAAAAACTGAAATTTAATCACATCATTTCTAGCTTCTTGTTTTTCCCTCAGTATCCCTTGAGAGGAAGTCCAAGAACTGATCTGAGGTGGAAGTGGATATAATAAGTACAAACTGCAGACACCACAGTGATACACATAGTACTGTACCTGATAGGCAGAGCAAGCTAAAGAACTGACTCAAGCTTGGGACGAAGGGAAATGTGAACAGCATGGAGCAGATTAAGGCTAAAACATGGGTAGATGCCAGAGAAAACAAAGGATAAGAAAGCAAGCAACAGATACTCAGAGGGATTATTCAGCATACACGGAGTGCACAAATAACTACAAACCAACTGTCACTTTTCCTTTAATAACTTGATCTTGAATGCCACCACGTGTACATAACATTGGCAGCACCTACGAAACAGAAACGTAATTTTTAAATACACTGTAGATCCTCAAATAGGAACTTCTTTTTGCACAGGCTTTGACCTTGAACTTCCATGAGGAGCTTTATTTTTAGGCCACTTCTTTTTTTTTTATCTTGACTGTGAATGTTCGAGTCAGGAGGTGTCAACAGCAGACAGAAACAGAAGTGAATAATCAGTGCAAGCGAGATAATTTAAGTGCGAATCTTCACATGTCTAGCGACAAAACGAGTTTGTTCTTAAAATGGATGTGAGCGCTCAAACGTGATGTGATATGGCATTTTTCTTTCTCTATCCATCTCTTCCTGTCTTCTCACTTTCTTGCCTCACTTTTCCCTCACTTTAAAGTCTTTTTTCTATTATCAAATGACAAAACAATTGTCACAACTTGGCACTGCAGCCAGTAAAATAATAATCTCAAATGAACTGGAACGGAGTTTTGCAAATGAATCCAAATTTATCTCTCTGTTTCTGCCCTGGAAGTCATATCTATACAAACCAAGCTTCAGTGCTGCTTCCTGCTGTGTTTTCATAATGCCTATTATGCAGTGATAGGAGACAACATCCAGCTCAGCCTGGCAGAGGGTCTCCTCTTCACCCCATGGTAAAGCACACAGGCAGGGGGACTTTAGCTTGGAGTAAGTTATCCTCATGGTAATGAACAATTCCCTTCCCACCGCGAGTGCCATTACCACATACTGTGATATGGCTTGCTAGTCCCCATGTGCACAAATACACCGACACACATGCACACACACACTAACCCCTGCAAGCGTTCGTCAGAATTTGCCATCACAGGCAGTCCATGTTTTATTCATTAAGCCTAAAATTGACGTTTAATGCCAATTTTTGTCAACAGGAGAGGAAAGTGATGAACGAGTGTGTAATAACATCTGTCAGACACAAGAGGGAGATTACAAAGGTGACATTGTTAAACTTAATAAACTCTACAGGTGTTTGAAGGCAAAGAGCTCAGAGAAAGATACAAATACATCCTCCTCACCTCAAAAACATGACACGCAATGCAAATTTAATCAGAAGTGGACCAGCAGTGTAGCAGTTACAACTTTTGACCATCATCAAACCACAAAGTTTGACCATCAATTACATCAATAGCCCTATCGGTACAGTCAGTGTTACAGAAACACTGCTCGAGCAAACTCATGGTAAAATCCAAAATGTGAAAGCAGCACACAAATACACACAAAGCTCAGCATCTCCATGCTGGGGGCCAAGGCGCTGACCGAACATGTTTTATTCATGGCTGAAAGGTTGATAACAAAATCTCTTTGGTCAAAGCCACAAGTGAGCTGCAAAGAGAATTGGCTTCAAAGTGTTGGAGCTGAAAAACAGAGTGGAGATGTGTGTATCTTTCTGTGTATCTGAGCCTATGTGTGTTTTTCATGTGTATACCATCACTGGTGTGGAAGCGCCCATATGCCCATTCAACAGAAAGGTGAAGCAGTGTATGGGGGAGGTGATCAGAGATTATTAATTGGAAAGTACAAAGTTCTAATGGGCTCTGAAAGAAGATTAACACCCCATTTCATTTAGAAAAATGTCAAAGCCCCTAATAAATGACTCCTACTCTGAAGAAGGAAATGAATGTGACTATTTCTTGGTGCTCATACTGTATACTGTGAAGTGTGGGTGAAAATTTAAAGTTCATTTCATAAAATGCAGAAGTCACAGGAAGCTAGTCTCTGCCAGAATGAATCACATGCTCTTGATCACCTGAAAGGAATTATTTTGCAGTAATGACCAGCATTACATGCTGCTCATTACACAGCTACTTACCAAACACATTCATCATAAAACATGAAATATTCATCTAAAGCTGTTTGTTATGAGCTAAAGTCATTTATAAGCCAAAACAACGTGTCTGTGTCGGATACTAGGGAGTAAAGTTGTTAGGGCACAAGGTGTTGCTCGTTAATTTGATTTAACAAAATCAGCCACACTTTGTCACTGTGGAATTACTGTGAAACAGTCATCTGTTATTTACAGCAGAAACAGAAATCCATTGAGCAGTCAACACCATATATGTCTGCAAATTAGTGGGTTGTCTGATATTGTTATTATTGATCCATTGACATGGCAACAGAGAAGGTTTTTGACCTATTATTGACTTGTCAAACACAGGTGTAACTACTAATTGCTACATTCCAGCAGCAGCCATAGACCCAAAGGCCTTTTTCACAAAGACATTTTGACATATCAAAGTGGGAAAAGCACAGGCGTAAACAATAAAACTAATGATGACTGACTTCCATTTAGCTGCTTCAGTTTAAGAATCTTTTTCACAGAAGACATTTTGACTTGTCACAGCAGGAAAAGCACAGGTGGAACTGATAAGATTAAAAATGTCTCGGTTCCATTCAAGTTTTCAAGGAGGGCATACTGGTCAACCATCATGCACTGTACCAGGTCATGAATTTGGAATAACTAAATGGGTTTCAGTCATGATTAATGTTATTAATTGCACCTGTGCTTTTCCTGCTTGGACATGTCAAAATGTCTGCTGTGAAAAACTGGCTCTCTGTCACACTGTCACAACTTACTGGGAGAACTGAGCCATCGTTAATGTTATTAGTAACACCTGTGACTTACCCTGCCATGACAAGTCAATGTCTACTCTGAAAGAGGTGTAAATAACATACATGTACTGGCTCACTGGTATGGTCTGCAGGCATCATTAAATTGAAAAAAGTCATCATTAATGGTATTAGATACAGTTGTTTTTCCTGTAAGCACTAAAAGAAAAGGTCTTTAAATTTTATGAAAAGAGCAGGAACCAAACTATGTCGGACAAGAGCACAACTGGACATGTGACAATAAATAAACTGGAGAAAGACTCAACAATGGGAAAGTATCATAGAGTGGACATGCTATTTATTCATGGCATGTGATGTGAACAGGTTAGCTAACAGCTAGAGCCCTACACACCCTTGGTACACCCACACAGGTGTTTTCATTTTGCCTGACTAGTTGTTGAACTTGTTACAGTGTGACAACCTACATCTTTATCTATTCTATTCTTATTAAGACATATGCCCTGTAATTCCCAGCATAGCTCTACCCTACACACACATTATTACAGACATTATTATCATAAATAAAATCATAAATCAAACCTCTTTATTTGTTTTCCTTATCAAACTACAGCTGTTATCTGTTATTTCTTCACTTAAATAAACACATAATACAATGTATTTACATTTTATGGTCAATTCCCAATACTGTGGGACCAGGTTCCAATGACTGCTGCCTTCTAGTCCCCTTCACATATTGTATGAGACACTATAATGACACAAAGCAGAGGTATGTGACACTGTGATGGGGACAGGAGGTACTGCAGGAGGAGAGGGTCGGGGACAGACAGAGCTGTGCTGTCAGCTCAGACTGTTTATGTTAGATAAGAGCACGGCTAAAGGACAGATCAATAGGGCTCACAGAGTTCTATAAAAGCCAAAGACGCAGCTTCTACAGACTGAGATAGTGTCATGCAAGAGAGTGAAGTGGAAAAGAGAGACAGTGTGTGTGTGTGTGTATAGTATGTGAGCTGGTATACTCAATGCATGCGATTGCATGTGTGTGGGTGGACAAACAAGCTGAACAGTATATAATACATTTTAATTGCACTAAACAGAGCTAGTCCTACTATTAGGTAAATCGACAAACAAAGCTCTAGGGAAAAGAAGAGGAGAAGAAGAGACACAATGAGCCACACACACGCGCACACACACACACACACACACACACATCAGCATGGCCTTGTTTCCCCTACAGAGGCTAATTGATACAAACTAATTAGTGGGCAAAGAAGGGGCAAGAAGGAGGGTGACAACAAATGACTGTCATCAGTAATGTACACACACACACAAAAACAGCCACAACCCGTAACCAAGAGACAATTAGGCTTCTAACCATTGTGTTGGTGTATGGTGAGGTAGATGTAATTGACAGAACTAATTATAGACACAAAAGCCTATCCAGAAACACACTGTGTAGTATCAAGGCTCAGTAGGGGTATAAACGGAAGAACATTTTGGTTTAAATTACTTTATTTAGTCTGGTAGAATAAAACCATCAATTGATCTGGGGCTTTTTTTAATGTCATTTCTCTTTTTTTGCATAGCTTAAAACACTGTTAGGTTCATACACAGTTTGACGGCAGATCAAATTCTGTCTCTCCATGCCTGACTTAAATGGCAGGTCCCTCAGCACCTTGGCACAGCCAAAAATGCCACAAAACTCAAATACCAAACTCTGAATGGCCTTGATGAAATCCCTATGTAGCACACCCATTATACAGTTCAGCCCTCACTAGCTCCCATTGCACTGTGGCAGACTCTTTCTTTCTCTCTCCCATTGGAACAGACACGCAGGAGCCAGTAGTCATGGTAACCCCATTCTGGGTAAACTTAAGGATGTGTATGTGCATACACACACACACACACACACACAGACACACAGACACACACACACACATACACGGTGTTTTTAATAAATACTTCATGGATGGGAGCTAGTGAAGGGCTTTGAGACTGTGGTAGCTAGTTAGCTGTCTGAACAGTGAACAGTTTGCTTTGCAAGCCCGATGTCAAACTCCATGATTTGCCAGTGTATTTATTTCCTTATCAGACTTAATAGATGTGTGTGTGCTTGTTTGTGTGCACATGTGCATGAGGCACTAAACTACATAACTTATTAATTATTACATTTAGTTCATTCATCTTAATGCCACATTAGTAAATTAGCACACATGATTATTGATTAAATGGTTTTAAATAAATGTATTAATCATGCATTGTAATATTTTTGAAAAATGTATATCCATGTTTCACTATTGAATTAAACAGTACAATCCAAGGTTTAATTATGTGACTGCGTTTTATCTTCTAATTGCTTTAGTGTTAAAGTTTTTACTTTAAAGGATAAGAAAGTTGTTATTCTGTATTTTTCTTCTTGTGAAAAAAAAACATTGAAAAGACCAAAACCAAGAGTGTGATGGACTCTAAATGCTTTCCTACTTCTCAACCCTGTCTGTGGCACTCAGACCCAAGACCGCTGGTTCCTACTGAAGACATAAACCTTTGAAAACAGGACACAAACTTAGTTTCATTTTCAAAAAATGCTAAGTAATTTCCCAAAAACGGCTGGGCACTGCAGTTTTTACCACCAGTCACTCCAACACTGGAGTACATTGTGTATTTGTTGGGGACTATTTTCAGCAGTGCATAAATACACATTTGGTGCTCTAGTGAATATTTACTGCAGCTAGATGGTGTATGTAGAATGGACTCAAAACAACAACAGTGCTCATCTTCATCGTAATGAAGGAACCTGTCACTGGGTTGACAGGTTCCTTCATTACGATGAACAGTATGTCTCACTGATGTGTTTAAATAGGTTTTAAACAATGGATATCCATGGCACAGAGGATTCAGAGGTCATTCACCTGTTAGTAACGTTTTTCAATACTTTTTGAAAAAATATATATCAGTGTTTCACTTTTGAATGAAAAAATCAATCCAAAGTCTGATTGTTTGTTCTTAAATGCTTTAAAGCTGAAGGTTCAGTTTTAATCCACATTAACATAAAAAGGTTCTGACCAACAAAGAAAATCTTTATCTGCAGAAATTTTGATACTAACATAAGATTTTGTTATATGTGTGCATGCCTCTCCGCACATGTGCTCGTGGCCAATTGCTGCTTTCAGAGCACGAACACAAAGCTCTGCAGATGTCAAAGTCTGAAGAGATAACGAGGAGAAAAGCCGAGGTGGAGATGAGCGGCACGGATATAAAATTAGCATTCACACACCGCTCTATTGACAAGGTCAACTAAATACCGCTTTATCTCCACCTTCTAGGATCAACTGCTGGGATTCAATAGAACCACCCTTCTCTGCTGTGTCTTCCCCAAGGCAATCTGAGTTGCTGCTCAATATCACTCAAGAAAAAAGAGGGGAAGATGTGTGTAAAGCTTAGCAGCAGGCTGTCAATAGGTGACGTTAGTGAGGGTGTTTCTGGCAAAGGACATTTAACTCAGCCAACACTTAGTGGGACAGCATGTGGACATAAAAGGGATAAACCCTTCTAAGTATCATGAAAAGAATTTGACTGGGTTTATACAACTTCATTCTAATCCCAGTGCAGATTAGCATTATAAAGTTGTGTGTGACTGTACAAGCAGAGCTAGATAGGAGGATGGGGATGGGTGAGTTGATGACATACTGAGAGCTGGCTGAAGGGCTGGATTAAAGGCTGTGTGCCTTTCTCCCACTGAGAGTTTCTCAATGGAGGTGGAATGCCACATGCTTCCAGAGGGCAATCTGTTTGACTGCTAGAGAGGGAACAGGAGGAGAGAGAAGGACAGAGCTGTGAAGGGAGAAGGAGGGGGAGGAAAAAGTCAAAAGGTAGGTAGAAAGAGGGGAAGAGTGAATTCATTCAACCCCAACAGCTTTCTAATTCTCACTGTGCATACTGGTAATTTTTTTTATTATTATGCACAGGATTTGAGCAAAAAAGAAAAAAAAAACATGTGCCCACATACTTTTATCTACAGTACATATGAACATACATTATGCAGAGAATAATGACTAGAGTCTTTGGGCTGTTTGATGTCAAAGCTTTGTATGGTCTCTCTGTCTGGAGATGAAACAAAGCATTCAGACGTCTCGTATACACACACAGATGCACACCATGGACACACACGCAAACCCTACAAGTCAAACCCTAGCATGCTTGTTTTGAAATCTATGTAAATTAAGAGTCCATCTACTCCACCAACATTCAGGTAGAAAACTAACTGAGCCACAGACATATAAAATAATACAATCCTGAAACAGGAAACTGAACCATCAGCAAAGATCAGAAACAAGAAGAACCACCTCTGTTCTTGAGCAGAACACTTCTGCTAAAAACACAACAAACTCCAGTCAAGACCATCTCCAGTTGGCTACTTAACTTGCGAAAGAACCCCCAACAAACCTTTGGGTGTGGAAGTGGAAGTTTTGGGTGCCTACCTTGGGTGAGCGTTCCCATGAGGAAGCGATAGAAATAGCGAGCCACCTTGGTGAGCTGCCTCTTGCACCTTTTCCTGCACTGGCTCATCTTGGTGCAGCTGTGGTGGAGGTGGAGGTGATGGTGGTGTTAGTCGGCTAGACTGCCGGGGGAAAGCGAGCTCTCAAGGTAGGAGGGGAGGAACAGAGCACTGTGACTGTGTGTGTGTGTATGTGTACGTGTGTGTATGTGTGTGTGTATATATGGAAGTCTGATTGCCGCTGCCTCTCTCCTCCTCCTCACTCACTCCTTCTCTTTCCTCTCTCTGTCGTCCTCCCCCCCTCCCCCCCACTCTCTCTCTCTCTCTCTCTCTCTCTCTCTGTCTCTCTCTCTCTCTCTCTCTCTCTCTCTCCGTTCTTCTCTCCACCTGTAGGGCGCTGGCTGTCAATCAGCCCCCAGTGCTCTGTCTCCTCCCCCTCACGTTCTGAGAAGCCCTGTTCCAGCCTCTCATTCGCTGGGAGTGGAGCGTGGCGGAAAATTACGGACCAGCATACATGTGAGAGTGTGTGTGTGTGTGTGTCTGTGTGTATGTGTGAGCAGTATACTACGAGGAGCCTGGCTTGAGTGGCAGGTGGTGGTTTTTCTCCAGCTATACACTCCACACATCTTGTTGATGTTGTTTTTTCTATTTTTCCCCCACTCACAGCTCATAAAGAAGACAGCCTCTGAGAGTGTGTGTGTGTGTGTTTGAGCCAGCAGGAGGTTGAGTAAAGTGACAGAGGAAACAAAGCAAACCCATTCATTAGCATCACACACCGTCCTTCCCTGTCTGTCTGTCAGTCAGTTCATCTCTCCCTTGCACTGCTCAGACACTCATTTATAGTATTCAAAACAGAGAGAGGAAGAGGACAGAAAGGAGGTGGAGAGAGGGGACAAAAAGAAAAAGTGAAAGTACACAAAGAGACAGATAGGGAGGGGGAGATGGGGCAAAAGGGGGAATGCATAATTAATCTGTTTCCCATCTTTCACCGCTGAGGTAAAATTTAAAAAGAGAGGAAAAAGCTTGACAGGGGAAAGACGTTGTCGGAAAAAATACCACGCTTCACCAGCAGTCGATGAACGGATTATTATCTGTCAGCAAAGGAAGAGGAGAAGAGGGGAAGAGAGAGAGAGAGAGAGCAAGAGAGAGAGAGAGAGACAGAGAGAGAGAGAGAAAGAGAGAGAGAGGAGCATTTAAATCCTGTGGGATTAAGAAAGAAAGGTATTTATATAAAGCCTTTCTGTCTTCATCCTTATCATTCTGCCTCGCTTCGCACTCTCTCCATAAACACTTGCAGAGCCACTAAACAGGGACACACACGCTCACCTTGTTTTCCCTGTTGACACATTTTATTGTTTTTTCCCTCTACAACTCTCACATTACCCTAGTAAACTGCTGCCACTCCAACTTTATCCTCTCAGTTCAATTCAAGTGGCTTTATTGGCTTGACTGCATACAATACAGCTTTGCCAAAACATATTAACACAAACTATACAATCATAATAAACATAAATAAACAAAATAAACAACAAACAATAACTCTCTCTCTTTCTCCCTGTTGCTGAATTAAAAGTGATTACTGTTACCACAGCAACCACAGACTCCATGGATTTTTCTGGTAGCCTAAACAGCACACACACACATACACACCTGTCTCTTCGTTCGGGTCTGAGAGAAAATCAATCAAACGTCAGACAGATGCTTCCTCTAAATGATGTCTTTCACTTTCTGCAGTCTCTGTGTCCTCATTCTCATTTGGAAGTCACAGAGAGGTCAAAGTACAGTTGAGTGTTTGACAGTGAGCTGTTCAAAACTCTTAACAGTCAATGCATCACTGCCAGACAGAGTAAAGACCCCTGACATAATCAAGTAACATATAAGGACTAGATTCTGAGCAAAGGGGCTTAAGAACATGTGGGAAAGCAGATGGGAGAGACTGCTGGCTCAGTATTAAATATCATATAAGGATTACTCACTAACTAGAATATTTGCATTTTCTGAGGAAAACGAGTGTGAGAGCTGGAAGCTGTTAGCTGCTGCTGCTGCTGCTGCCAGCTGCTTCTGCTGCCGCTGCAAGCAGTAGTGCCCCCTGTGGGTAGAATTGTATCAAATGTTACACACTTGTGTAGTGTGGCTGTATGTACAACATTCCCAAATTTGGTTGCAATCCAATCTAGCATTGAAGATTTATGGCCTGTTAAGTGCATCAGGCAATGATTTGCCTTCAAAAGTTTGGTAACCAATTACAGACAAATTGTAACTGATACCTAAAAACAAACTCATAAGTTTTGTTTGGGGTCATCTAAAAATCTTATGTACCAAGTTTGGTGAAGATCAGGTGAAATGTGTGCCAAAAGAAGCAAAAAATGTGTTTACCTAAAAATCCAAAATGGTGGAATTTTTTTCCAGGCGCAAATGGGTGTGGCCTGTATCAGTCCAATCAGCTTCATCCAAGGAACGTACTGTGCAAATATTGTTTTGCCAGTTATTAGCCAAAACATAAAACATGTAATAACTGACTACATGGTGGTGCTATACTTACTATGTTTCCTATATGTTAAGCATTTTCACATGGGGCTACTGCCCATAAAGTATGAATACTTTAGCACTTTTAGTTTTTGAGATATCAACTTTAAAACATGCCTCCCATAGATTTTCCATTATAAATTTTAATACTTGAAAAAATATTTTTAAATACTTTTAAAAAATCACCGAAACAAGTAATAGCATATGTCTCCTTAAGAAGATGTACGCTTTGATGTTGAAACTAAGTTTGACAAACAAACAGTACAGAAGTAGATAGACGCCAAAAAATGGTGAAATAATAAAGATTTAAAGAAAAATAAAGGGCCAAGATAACATTTTATTAACTTTGATTCCTGGCTTCTTGGTTCAGGGATATTTCAGGTCAGGAATTTACGTATTTTTGTGAATGCAGGAAAGCTCATTTTTTTTATTTTCCAGTCCACAATTTTACAATTTTGGTTCATTCTCACCACTCTTGTCAGCAGGCAGATGTTTTTGAAGAAAAAGTACCCACAGTACTCTTAAAATCAGACAACGTTAGCGACTAGCTGGTGAACATAGTGGAGCATTTAGCTGCTTGAGTGCCAGATATTTCCCCCCAGGAGCTATGGAGACCAATAACAGAGATACAGTAAAAAGAGAGTGAATATTGAATTTAGATTCATCAGGTGAACACAAACACGACTCCAAATGAATGTTAATGTTGCTCCATATCTGCTGGATGTGTGAATTGGCAACTGTTTTCTAATATGATTGACAAATCATATTGTGTTTACAGCTTAGTTCCACTGACCCAGTTGGCCAATAAAAAATCTATTATTGCAGATTTAAGTTCTTATCACGTCCAGTGTCTCCGCTTGCCTGAAAATGCTCGCAAACACACTTAAAATACAGAAAAGAATTGTATAACACCATTGTTTCTGCTCTATCATGCTTAATAATAGATATAAAAATGAAAATCATATACTATCATATTACAGTGATAATAGACCATGGTTGTTTCTTTGAGGAAAGTTTGAGGAAAGCCCCCTGATGCCACACAGTGGTGAACCGAACAGCCTACAGTGAAACTCTGCAGCTCACTAACAACAGGTACATCTGTGTTGACACTGGTGAACAAGTGGAGCAGACCCCAGTCCTACAGCCCTGTCTTCATCATCCTGCCAGTAAGTTTACGGATGATTATCAGGCTTATAGATGATAAACAAATAATCATCATTCAATCATATTGTTTCAGCTTTTACATGGAAGAACAGTTTTTTAAAGAAGTGTCAGGGAAGCAAATAAACTTAAGATTGACAGTGTTTATTCCCTTTTCACACATAAAAAAACACACTGTTTTATACACAATATCCTTCTCTCTAAGCCTATGAATAATAGAGTCTGCTAGCAGTCTTATTGAAGCTTAGGAAAAAAGCACACACAGATACTAAGACACACACACATTCATGCATGTACTGAGGGGTAAAAGCTGAAGAAGAACTGAAGCGAGAGATTGAGTAATCAGTGTAGCATGAAGGATTACAGACTTGCAATCGTAAGTATTACAACACACCATCTCTTGCCACACACACACACACACACATGCACACACAAGAGATCAGGGTGTATGATCTGATGGTGAAAGGTTCAATTTTAATAGAGACAGAGGAAAAAAAGTGGAAGAAAGACATGTAAATGTCTGGAATTGCATACTCAATGCAGAGAGTGTTACATAATGCATAAAGACATTAAGTAAGAAAAACAGCATAAAACATTAAACACCAATTAAGATAGTAAAACTATTTAAAGGTCCAGTGTGTAGAATTTATGGGCATCTAGTGGAACGGACTTGGCACAAATGGAATATAATATAAATAAGTATGTTTTATTTTGTGTATAATCACCTGAAAAAAAGAACTGTTGTGTTTTTGTGAGCTTAGAATGAGTCCTTCATATCTACATAGAGAGCAGGTCCTCTTCCATGGAGCCTGCCATGTTGCACCGCCATGTTTCTACAGTAACCCAAAACGGACAAACCAAACACTAGCTGTAGTTCACATTTTTCACAATTTTGTGGCCACCGTAGGTTCTCCTACACGCTTGAAAGGGAGGGGTGAGGATGAGGTTGCAATCTACAACCTCACAGCTAGATGCCACACTGGTCCTTTAAAGGAAAATAAAAAAGGTAAAAATACATGAACAGAGGGGAGTTCAGGATCTAAGTGCAAGGCAGATAAAATGCTTATGATTCAGAAGGCAGGGGAGAATATAAATGTTTTTAACCTTAACCATTCGTACAATAATCAGCTAATCTTTGGTTGACTGTGAACCACAATGACAGTCAGTCAGTCATGATGATGCTAGGTCTTTGCCTGCCCTTTCAGCGCATTTTACATTAAGTCTGATATTTTTGAAAGAAGTCAATGCCTTTGTATTAAACAAACACATGCAAAACTTTGAGGTCCCACACAGACACTGTCATACTGTTATTCCAACCCAGTCTCACAGCAGTTTGTGAAAAAATTGAATCTATAGGTTTGTGTACATGGACACAATTTTTTTTTTCACGTTTCACAAATCAATTTTTTTCATGACACTCAGCATGACTTTCAAATTAATGTATTTCAATTGGAAGCATGTTTTGTGCCTGCACCATGCCACTTGGGAGCACAGTAGCTGTATTGTTTTTTTCTCATTTGTTATTCATTTTTTAACTATATAACAACAATATTGCTCAACATTTAATCATGAAATTTTATTCTTGTTTTTACTTAATACTTAATACTTAAGTAGCCTACGGTATTTTCCTCACCGTGTTAAGGTTTTCTTTAAATGATATCTTTAACATTTCTCAACACAAAAACATGAAAGTGTCCTTGATAACTCAACAAAAAGATATGTTAAAGCCATCCCTTTTAATTATTTCTCCTTCAATTCTGAGAAATAAAGGTTTTTTTGTCAGTTTTTGATAGCGGTAGGCTAAGGGAGAGCATTGTGTTTTGGGTTGTCTGCTGTTAATGGACTTCATTCCATTTCAATTTGCCACCCTCAGCCACAACCCAAATACAAATGCCACTATCTGTGTTAAGAAACAGTTTTGTACAGCCTGTGATTGTAAAATGGGAGGTTGCTCAATTAATTTTATATTTCCAAGAATATGTGGCTGAGGATATTTAATATGAAATTATATTTCTGAAAACATAGTCTTCCTCAATTAATATTGAACCACGTCATCCATATGCACTCCAATGTGTGTGTATGTGTTTGTGTGTGTGTGTGTGTGTGCTCATCAATGCCACATTGAAGACGGGGTTATCAAACTAGACTTTACATTTCGCATCCATCATTTAATCCCTGCTCTTGTCACCTTCATATATTTCATACACTTAATTTCTTTGTCCATAGCATAGTCTGTATTTCCTTTGTACAGTCAATATTTAATTTCAAGTTTTATATCCCATTTCAAAACTGTTACTATTCCATTCTGTATTCCAATTTAATTTTAATGTTACCTTGTTTATTTCATTATTATTATACTTTTGTCTGTTTTTATTCTTCTGTGTTGTGTTTTTTGGGAGGCAACACTAAGACACATTCTTTGTATGCTTGCATTGGCTAATAAAACAGATTCTGATTGAATGGGCTACTGTATGTCATGTTGACATAAAATCCCAAAACTAAGAATCATAAAGATAAAAAAAAAATTCCATGGTTGTGTAAATAGTAGTCTATGCATGCATCAGTATTTGACAACCTGGGAATGAGAATGGGTTGGTCTTTTCAGCCCTAACCCTAACCCAAGCATTTCAGGCCTTCCTCCAGGCCTATAGTGATGCCCTAGATTGTCAGTAGTATTGTAATCTCTGAAGGTGACTCATGAAACTCAAGAAAAAGTAAAGATGTTGGTGTATTTCAGATATTTTAGTCAAACAGGAGTCAAACATGCCAACCACCCACAATACAACAGAACCACACAGTGACCATTTTCCTCTGACGTCATGCTTAGGGTTGGAACCATACAGCTCCTCCGCTCTATCCAGACCATCCAGATTTATGCTAATGCAACGCTTCTAACAGGCTAAGCTAACACACTGTTAGCTTAGCCCGTTAGCACCTGCTACTGCAAATGTTATTGAGAAAAATACATAAAACAGCTCACAAGCTTATTAAATCTGTATTTACGGAGCTATATGAAAGTTAATCAGCTGCAATCAGAAGCCAAGTGATGCATTATGGCAGACTGGCTGGAAATAAAGTTTCTAACATTAGCTAGTCCAATTCAATCAACACTCAACAGTTCATAAAAACTTCACAAAAACTCTGATTGTAATCCTGCTGCTTTGGTTGTTAAACTGTCACATTCAGTTGGTCTGTCAGTGAAACTGTCAGGTTTTATCATGTTTTACGTGAGCAGTCCACTCACAGAAAAGGACAGCAATATTAAATCTCAACAAGTACTGCACACACCAAGTCAGCAGGACCTCTGATATTCCCGCCAGACTGATGCAGACCATTGACTGTACTGATAAAATTAAAATAAGGAAATAAGAACAAGGATAAAATCTTGTGATTAAATGTTGAGTAATGTAGCGGTTATAGTTTAAAAAGTGATTTGAAGATTGAGAAAAAACAATATAGCCTCTGTGCTCCCGAGTCCCAACTGACTGAAAAAAAAACAAAAAAAACAAAAACAAAACAAAAAAAACTTGGTGCAGGGATGAAAGATACTTCCAATTGAAATACATTAGTATGTATGCAGAATTATATGACAAAGCAGCTGATAATAGTGGCAACAAGCTCAATGTGGAAAAACTTTGTGGTATGTCATTGCCACTACTATACTGCCCATTCTATGGAGGTATATTTTTTTTCTGCCGCAAAAATTTCAATGTGCATGTATTTTTTCTTTTGGGTTTTGGACCATAAATCTGTCTCAGACCTGAAGTAATTACACATTTTGCTTTCTCTCAGAATGTTAGCTGTCACTCAGGGATCTGTCCTCCCCCCAGGAAAGCTTTACATAGTCGAACAACAAACTCTTTTAGCTCTAGAGCACTGACACTGTGGGTGAGGTAGAAGATGTGAGACTTTCTGCAGATATCTGACAGGTTTGCAGAGGATGTACAGAAGCTTGTCAGTTCAGCCAAGAAGCCAGACAAGACAAAAAAAGTAAGAGGCAGTAGTCAAATTGTAAAATGTCAGTTTTGGTTGACTGTTTTCCAGCAAAAAAAAAGATTTTCTATGGGGGTGGATATGAAGAAGGTGATTAGGAGCATGGAAGGAGTGGTTTGGCTGCTAGGTACAGAATGAGAGATCTGCATGTGTTGTTGTTGTTGTTTTAAACACTGTGACACATGTCCAGGATTTCTGCCAAGACTCAACTGCCTGCTCTCAGTCTATGTTCTATATGTGTGTGTTTGTGCATGCGCGTCTGTTTTTTTCCAAGTATTTCTGTGCAGGAGTCTGAGTCACCACCACCAAGATGTCCAGGGTGTGAACCTAGCAGAGCCAAATCCAGCCTGCAGTCCATTAGCGGTTATTACCAAGAAACACAGCACAAAACACAACGCCTCACATGTCAGGCCCTTTAGCACCAATTATCAGCAGACAATACCGTTTGTATTTAGTACTCATGTGTTAATTGAGACTTTAATCAAATGCCAGCAGCTCTCAATCATATTCATGCGGGGAGTAAAAATAAAGTCAGTGTTAAAATGTCAGTCTAAGGTTCAAAAGGCATAAAAATAGAAAAGGAGACAGACACACTGGTAGACAGACAGAGAGGTCAAACAGACAAGAAGAAAGATGAGCTAAGTAGCGGGCACACTTGCTGCATCGTTGACCTGCCGGTGAAGCTCCAGATCTGCAGGCTGTCTCTGTGATTGGATCCATCATTAGAACGGAGACCCTGGAGGCCTACGACCTGCCCTGACCGTCAAGTGATTTTCAGAAACATCATCACACAGTTTTTTCTTTGGCAGGTCAACAGGAAGATAAATCTGATTGACCTCACCTGCTCCCTGCTTACTCAGCCTGTCTTTAAGTTCCTACACACAGTGATTAGTTTATTAAGGTTTGTACTGAATGAGATTCAGCTGCTAAGAAAAAAACACATTGTGAAAAATGTGTGTGTGTCTGTGTGTGTTGCAAATGGACAACATAATGATTTTCAACAGATTTGGAATCGGTGCAGCAGTCTGTGTAGGCTGCCATACGTATGAGCACAAAGGCATACAGAAATGTTGGAGGGCAGACGTGACACTGACACTCCACTCAAGTATCTGGCAAAGACACACACATGCGCACGCACAGACACACATACATTTGTTTTTAACACTACGTGGCAGGCAAAGACACCAGCTGGTGGAACCCACTCAACACTCTATTCACCGAGAACATGTGACTGAGGAGAGAAGGAGAAGAGAAAAGGAAGAGAGAGAGAGAGAGTGAAAGGGAGGGAGGAGCGGGAAGGAGAGATGCAGGTGGAAACACTTGTCTTCAGGGATGTGCAGTGTAGCCTTTAATACAAACAAAATATGAACATACTATGAGAGGTTTTCACAATGCTGAGAGAGAGGTTCAGTCCTGTTCTGGACCCTACAGCCTATCCACTCCGCCTTTGTTTAATGTGTGGAGGGTTCATCATGTTATCATTAGGGCTACCCTAAATCAGCTTGGACTACTTAGACTACTGTATAAGACTCCATTTACCACATGTGACCTGCATCTGGATACATTATCTGGATAATAACATCAGCTTCATGGGTTTTTGCATTTACATTTTTTAACTGTTTATTTGCGTTAATAAAGTAAAGTAAATGCTCCTCAATGTCTTTTAACAAAGGAAGGGTTAGGCATTTATTTTTTAATTACTTTTTGTGAGGGAAGTCTCGCTAGTGGCTGTTACTACTTGAGCTAATAGGAAGAGTCAGAGTTGTTTCTCAAGAACGTGGTCACCTGTATGGATTGTGTTTACACCTGGCTGAAATACACTCACAATGCAACCTCTAGATGTGGTCTAGCCAATCCGATCACTTTCCAATCCCAGTGTGTTGTGTGTGTATTTACACATTGTATTAATGTTAATATCCAGATAGCACGGTAACGCCAAGTATACATGGGGTTGAACACCCTCAAACAGCAAGTATTCACCGGTGCTGAGTTATCATTCTCTTCTAAACCTAAGAGCTACAAGTTACAGAATATAAGGGCTAAGCTAGTGAAGTTCAAATCAATAGAATCATTACTCTTTCCCTAGCTAAATCTCATTTGTCTAATACCCTCCATGTTCATCAGTCAGTTTCAATGAGCATGATACACAGATTGTTGAAAAGTATATAGTTAACAGCTGAACGAGCAAGGTTATTATCTGTATCCACGGTGATGGATGTCTTCTACTTATAGCAGAGAGTGTCCCACAGTTTATCTGTTTATTTATATTTCCCCTTTGATGTAGAGTAATCTCCACAGATGCAAGTGTGACTTTATGCAGAGTGATACTTTACAGTGTATCTAGTATTTAAGGGCCACACACATACATACAAATGAACTGTTTGTTTTTGTTGTTGTTTTGTCACCATGGTTTCAATTTTCAAACCACAGAAAAAGGATTTCAGTGCAACACAATTTGACAACTCAGAAAAATCAGCTGGGTTTAGGCAACAAAAATTTAGTGAGCATGCAAGGATGTGTGTTGGAAACAAAAGGCTCTAGCAACAGATTGCTGCAGAGAAACTAATAAATCTTAGATAATAAATTAGGTGGTGAATATTCTTTATTAAACACTATAGCTAAAGGCTGTCAAGTGGTGCAGACACCAAACACCAGGAAAGAAGCTCCATGATGCTGCTGCCATCTGCGGGCAAAAACCTGCATAGCCAAACAACTCTGCGACTGCTCATCTGCCCTGAAGACAAACAGATGGACTGAGAAGAAGCACAGGGGAAAAGAAACTCCTAACTTCACAAACACACACACACACATATACACATCAACTTCAAACTGTAATGAAGGCCAGAGAGGAAGCAGGGGTATTAATGAAGTCGAAACATAACTAATGATGCATGGCTCTTCCAGCTGGGAGAGAAATATGACTATAGAGTGCTTCAATTTGAATACTAATGAATATTCATTAAAAGCTGGTCTAGATAAAAAAATATGGATCGCAAAATAATTATTTGTGTATGAATGTGTGCACTGACAAATATGTGCATGTGTGTATGTAAGCATCTAAGGCGCGAGTTGACACCAGGTATAGACTTCATACATCTCCAGTTTGAGCACTAACAGGCACACTGCATGCATATGAGATCAACTTCAGAGTTATAATAAACAACGGGCAATGTAAGGACAGGCTCTGCGTTTCCAAGACAGATGGTTAGATATAAATGTTAAAGTTCCTCCTGCAGACAAGTAATTTGTCTGTTTTTTGTTGGGGTTTTTTTGGTTTTTTTCAACAAAACACATTCAATAAACTACTTAAAAACACAATTTATTCTCCCTTAAAAAATGTTTAAGTGTTGGACACAAGATGACTTCTACTTCATGAAAAGTCCATTTCCATACCACACTTCTGTAAATTGCAGATTTCACCAAGATTGTCTTCCAAACTAGTTGTGATGTCCCTAATAATCACGTATCACGTATGTATGTGCATGTGTTAAACTCAGTTTTAAGGTGGGCACACAGAAACTTTCTCTCTTCAACAGATGAATGTGAAAACAGTCTTCTAGTGCCAAACTCTTCACATACTGTATATTATTCTGTGTGAATTGACGTAACAATAAGCAAAACACATTTTCGAGTGAAGGGGGACTTAAACATAAATAAAAGTATTGACATATATGTGTCAAGTGTAGAGTGTAATGACAATCAAGGCAGTAATATCTCCATCAAGCAAAACTATCAACCCTCTGACATACACCTGACCTAAAAGCTCATGGATAAACACATGACAAGGACAAATGTTCTGCATTTAACAGAGTGAAAGAGCTTTCCTCTGCAATATCTATATCAGTGGAGGCTGGTCCATAGAGGCAGATGAGGTTGATCCTCCTCTATTTTTTGATAGGCAAAAGGGAGATCAAAATATAAAAAAGAATATTTGATTAATATTGAATATTTTCAAATCTCAGTATTATTTATAAAGTATTTTTTCTCTCCTCTTTGGAAAAAATCCATTACTGTTTAAAATGCTTCAACAGCGACACCTGCAGGGCGGGAGGAGGAAGGGCAGTGTGTGAAGTGGTGGTGGGGGGGGGGGGGGGGGGGGGGGGGGGCGCAATTGGTGGAGGCGGAGTGGGGGACAGAGGAGGACGGGTGCCCGCTGTCCTCCGCAGGGCGGGATCTCTTACATTGGACTTAATGTATTTCATTTTTTTTCATGCTAATCTGTGATTGGCCATGACACGTAAAATGATGCTCCAAGGGTGGCTGTCCTCCCTTACCAATCAACAACCAGAATGCAATATTGACATTGGGTTGGTCCAATGATAGTTTCCAGATTTCATCTGCTATTCTCTCCACTGTAAGGCAGAGTAGCAGCAGTAGATAGCTCCTTGCGTTAGCCAATGCAACAGCTGGCTTGTTGTAGCAGCCTGAAGGACTCTTTATACATCCATGGAAGGACTATTAAGGACTGTTGTTCAGCTAATGGGAGAAATTATCTGGATTGTGCAGTGCAGCAGCAGCAGGACACTGCCAAGGAGGCTGGAGAGAGAAGCAACTAGAGAAACAACTAGGAGAGTTAGCTTGTTTGTCATTGTTGCTAATGATATCAGACTGGTTAACCAGCAGCCATAAAGTTCTGTAAACTAACAAACAAGATGACCAACAGCTACAAATGGATGTTATGACATGAATACTTCATCTCCTTGAAAGAAAGTAGAAAACGTTAGATTACGTGAGTCAGACACAGTTTCTCTCTCTCTGTCTCTTTGGTCACTAATATCTGATGGTTAAATGTCTCTGTGTGGCTTTTTTGTGTTTTTATCTCCTTAACATGAATGCAGCAGAGATCATATAATGTGTTGTGGGTAGTTTGCTTGTTGAAGTTACAGCGGGCTGTCTTTTTAATTGAGTGGTTGTTCAGTCACCTGTTGATGTTGTGTGGTTAGTGTGCAGGAGGTCTGGCTGCTTGCTTCTGACAGTTTCTTTAGTTCGTTTTTAAGCTGAGCCGTATATTGAGTAATAAGCTTGAAGTAACTAGAATAACAAGTGTTAACTAGTGGTATAACGGATTGTAGTTGATCCCCACGGTTTGGCAGGCATATGAACTGTAGATTAATTGCAAAATTTAATGTCTCAGTTAAGACAAAGTGAACAAAAAGCTGTAAGTTCAAGTCATGGGCTCAAATCCATGATACGATCCGAACCGTGAGTTTTGTGTTCATGTTAACACCCCTAGTGTTAACATGTCAGCTTTGTAAACTATATTTTGCATGTGGTGCATATAGATAAGAGTGTGTAAGTCATGTATTTCATACATGCATTAATACTTTCTGATGTGAACCTACATGTTTTTAGTGTTCAATCTTTCTTGTATTCAGCACTGATCTGAACCTGTATCACATTATAAGTTCTGTGCTACTTTATATATTTCTGTATACTAAGAAAATACATAGGAAACATGTGTAAAACATGTGATATGTTGTCTGTTTTTGATGAGAACATAAATTTGTTTTCACAAAAGAACAACACTATAAATTTGAATTTCACTTTGTTGGTAAAATGACACATTTGATCCACTCCATGGCTAAAATGAGCACTTCTTTGTTTAGAGACATTATGTAGCCTATATGCTAAATGTCTTTAAAGAAGCAGCCTTTTCACCGCTCAAGCAAATTGTTTTATTGGCATATAAAATTGCCCCCCACCCCTCAGATTTCATCAGGTGGGACAATGACGTAGTTTGATGCGGTTTGTTGTAAGATTCCATGTTGGTTTTCCTGTGGTCCTCCCCCATTTTTGAGTCACCAGCCACCACAGATTTATATACACACATTGGATGATATAGGGGAGAAAAAAAGGCCAGAGAATAACATGATGAGCTCCATACTAGAAACAGTGTATGGCTGTTCCCTGCTGTGTCCAGTGACTTTGAAATAGTTGCCTGCACCAAACAAAGAGGACCAGTAGAGGGCAGATGAACACCAGTAAAATCACAGCTACTGTAGGTCTAAAAAGTATATATTGAATCCAAACTCATAATTGTACCTCAGAGCAATCAATGAAAGGTATGAATTTTTTTCCTACATGTCATTTTTTGGTCTTAAAATGCACTGCAGACAGACTAGTTTCATAAGTAAGCAGCCAAAAACACATTAAATTATACAGTCTATTCTGGAGCTGTACGTTATGTATTTCTCCAATGCATTTATCTCAACCCTGAATAAGTTAGGTTGTGGAAAGGCTGGCATCCACACCAAATAAATATTTCAAACCATTATATATCTTGGTAATAACTTCAGACAAATCCTAGCAAAGCAATTATTTGTGCTGACTTTCCTTAGACTAATGGCTATCCTCAGTTTGCTGCTGTCTGCTTTTATATACAGTTAATTATCTGGCTTGCAGAAAATATAGCAACAGTGTGATAGTTCCATTAGACAACAGAGTAAATGCAGCTGAGATATTTACTGGTCCCTATCAGCCTGCAGCCCAGTTTCATCAGACTTAAGGGTCAGATTTCTGCTTTGTTCTTGGCATTGGACTCAATTTGCATCAGTTCAGTGTTGTGATGTGAGCAAAAACTGATCACGGGAGGACACGGGCACACACACTGTACCGATTAGCAATTCTTTTATGGAATAAGAAGATGAATCAATGGGGATAAAACACTTGTCACACTTGTTGAGATCTTCTTTGTGCTACAGTTAAAACAATGAAACAGTAAATATTAAACTCAAGTCGTGACTCTCTTCCACTGCTCATACTACTGCACAAACACACAATCTTCTGCTGTTCTCAGTTTTAACAACCGGTGGGACGGCCTTACGTATTCCTTTGGATAAAGCCAGGGATGAGGCTATGGATAGATGTAGATAGACAAGGAGACAGACCAAAGGGAGACGAGACTGACAAATACACAGTGAGAGATGAACAGAGGGATAGATCACTGGGCCATGAGGTCCAAAAATAATCCACAGGGGAGATTCTGTGGCTTTCATGTTGTTTTTATTGCTGGGCAGCAAAGTCAACCGAGCCTAACATTAGAAAAGAGGAGCACCAAAATCACACGCTGCTACCTGCACCTCCTCGAAGGCATCAAAAAGACGATCTCTGATATCCCTGTAGTGCTTGTGTCGAAGTGAAATCTCACTATTGACTCGTCTTTGCTGCATCTCGCTCCACTCTTACATGTTATCATCTAACACAGGCCCTCAGTACTTCCTCTGAAGCCTCTGTCTCTCCTCCTCTTGCTGTTACACCCAACCTCTTGGCTGCTTGACTGCTGTCCCCCCCACCCCTCCCTCCCTCTATCTGTCAGTCTGTCTGTCTGAAGGCAGGCAGCAGGTGTTTTGTGACTCGAAGATCAGAGAGCCTCAGAGAGACGGAGCCCCTCTGAGCCAGGCTGCCTGTGTAGGAGGAGGAGAGAAAATCTACGCTTCCATTTTCAGAGTATGTCTTCTCTGCAACTCTCCAGACCACAGTTCAATAACAGTGCGTGTGTCTTATCCATGTTATATGTTCATGTACGTGTCCTACAGGCTGAATGAAGAGAGTTTTTATGAAGAAGCTTGCTGCTGAGTCGAGGTGTCACTAGGGAGAAAGGCAGTGTGGGTGCACACACACATGAGTTAAAAGCAAGGTCCATTCTGTGCATGAAACGTGCTCCTGGAATATTATAATACAGTATGACTTTGCAGTGATTATTAAATCAAACCTTTTTGAGGTGACCCAATTTCACAGCACCCTTCTCTCTGACCTAAAACTAGTTTCAGTGATGCTGACTCAAATACATTACTGCTCTCCTCTCTCTCTCTCTTTCATTCGTAGAGTAGTTTTTCTAAATTATGCTTAATTAGTCTCAGTGTAGCCGCAGTAACAATTCCATTAATGATGGGAACATTCTGAACACCAAACTCATCTCTTTTCTTTCTCAAGTGATCACCTTTTTTTCAAGCTGCAAGAGTAAACGGCAGACCTGCCTTCATTATGCATTCTAAATTTAAAAACAGACACAGAAACAGCGTTGCTTCCAAGTTGTGGGTGGATGGCTGCGTGAAGTGCAACATTCATTTCTACAGTATATGACATAATTCTCCCTCTAAAAAACATATTGCCGGGTTTTTTCTGACTTGCTTCTATGGTTGCTGTTTGTTTGTTTTATTAGTAATTGATACAATTGAAAACTCCACATCTGCTGACGGAGCTTGTGAACATAGTGGAGCATTTAGCAGCCAGATATTTCCCCTAAGAGTTGGTGAAGACCAAAAATATAGCTAAACAGAGAGTGACAATTGGTCTTATTTCCCCCAGGGGGCCACAAACACAACTCCAAATGAATGCTAATGTTGCTCCATATCTGCTGGATGTGTAAACAGGCAACTGTATGCTTGTTGAAATGTCAGTTTGTGTCAATGAGATATTGCAGATTTAAGTTGACATAGACCACACATCAATGGTTTTGTCATTGAATAAGCCAGAGACCTTCCGATTTCAGGTTGGTTTCTCCATCCACTCCACCACCCTGTTGTACTTCATTTCTGTGTTTCCTCTTCATTGCCAGTTTCTGTTCCCCTCATGGCTTCTAGTGAGCCATTAACCAGAGGGCTCAGTCTGGTGTGTCTGATGAGGACAGCTGCTGGGTTAAATGACCCATCTGTATCTAAATGATATAATCAGTCCTAATAGAACAGGGAAAGATCAGTCCCATCGCTGTCAAACATCGGAAGACAAGAGGTCACCTTCACTGTGATTTAGGCACAGTCCACCTTATTGGGAATTCACAGAGAAACTTGCCTGAAGTTGTGCAACTCTCTATATTGGGTCCTGTCTATGTGTGTGTGTGTGTGTGTGGTTTAGCAATGCATTAGGTGTCAAGAGTGTCGTTTGTCTTTCAATAAGCACTTTTCGGTCATGTTCTGTGCCACAGTGATGAAATTTGGAGGCTGCCACAGACTCTGCTCAGAAAATGGAGTGGATGGGAATTATTGATGGGAAAGTGTTTGCGCCTTGCACCCTGAGGGGATAATTCATCAAAAAGTGTCACTGCAAAGGTTACACAGGCATAAGGGCATCCTGAACTGGAGTCTAACCAGGGTGGTTAGAGTGACTGCCCCGAGAGAGTCATATGTCCTGCCAGACTCCCCCTTGAGCAAAACCCATGCCAACACCTACCAACTCAGACAAAAAACATCGAACAACTAAAAAGTGAGCCAAAAAGTAAAATAAAATACCTTCTACGCTCTAAACTCTTTCCCCTCTTTTTCTCTCTCACTTGACAGGTTCTCTGTTTGCGCTCATGTTTCATGAGCTCGATTTGATCCTCACTAAGAGCACTAATAGCAGCTTTGATCATGACAAGTGCAGCACTTACACTACACTACTATAATCACTAACTCTTCTAATGTAATCCCTCACTTCTCTTGACACCATCTACAGCTTCCTTAAGGAGCTCTCTCCATCTGTCTATCCAGCAAGGCTGACGCTGAACTCTCCACCTCTCTCTCCACTCAATTTTCAGAGTTCCCTCTCACGCTCTCTTTGTGCTTCTTAAGTGCTTTCACTCTTGACTATTTCTGCTAAGTGGATGTCTGTAAATATGCGGGCATGTGTGTGTGTGTGTGTGCGTGCAGAAGGGTGCAGAAGACACCTTTGTCTAATGACATTGCTATGATGGCTGGAAGGGGGGGTCACAGGATCTAAAACAGATCCTGGACAATGAAGTAATGGAAAATAGTTTTTTCTCTGTTTCTCAGTAACTCTTTCTGTGTTTCTGCTCCTCTCACCATGTGGGCAGGGAGCCAGAGGTGAAGCGGGTTGAACTACATCGCACAATAACAACACAGTGATGAGAGACTAGACATTCAGCAGACTCCGCAGCAATTAAACAGACCTGACGATGTAAACAGAAACGCACAATACACAGACAAACATCTTTCAGAGCAAAAAAATTATGTTAAGCTGAGTTGTATTGATTCCTTGAGGACGCTAAACTCGTTGCCTGTGCGTTTTCTCCTAACAAGCAGCTCATCTATCCTCCTTCACTGTAAACACAACGGTAATGTAAGACACAGAGGACAGGGGATATGTGAAAGTGCGTGTGTGTGCACATGTGGAGGGTACATGCTAAGGTGAGCATTTGTTTACAATATATGTTCTCACACGAGTGTGTGCTTGCTTTGGTAATTGAACATAACTCTGCAGAAAGGAGCCCGACTTGGCTGAATTCACACAATCACCCAAAGGCTCATGGGAGATCAGTGGGCGGACAGGTATGGATCTGTGACGGGGGGGAGGAGGAGGAGGAGGAGGAGGGCGGGTGGGTTGGATTAGGTTCACTCTCTAACACACTTTAACGCTCTGGTTCTCTCAATCTCTCGTAGGGATTCTTTCTCTTCTCTTCTCTTCAAAATAACTGTACCTGTTCTGAGTGGTTGACTTTTTTTGAGAGGTTCATGTTCAACAGTTAAACACATCTCTAAACACTCTCATAGACATATCATTATCTGTATATACTGTGGGTGAAAAACCACTCCAGGTAGTGAACAACACTGTATTGGAATCACAGTGATTGCTAAGTTTCCACAAAGTGATCATTGAGGACTAATAAAGAATGCTTGTTTGAATTCTCAGTTTGTAAGAGGTTTGAAAAAAAATTACATGTTTTGCCTTTTGATGGCTTTTTTCTGTGTAGTATTGACTACATTAAATGCATGGAGCTAATTTCAATACCATGATGATGGTTATTGAGCAAGACTAAGAGTGTACCTGTGGGTAAGTAATGTTTAATCAGATAAGTGTTCGATTTTAATTAACCCATTTGATCCAAAACCTTTCCCTATATGTGAGAATATAAAATCTACTCCCTAGATCAACACAAATGGTAAGTGCTTTTTTAGTATTTTCAGAAACTCGTAAAAAACGTTAAAGGCTCTCTCTAGAGCCAGTGTTCGGTTTGTCCTTTCTGGGCTACTGTAGAAACATGACAGTGCAACATACCGGGCCCTGTGGAAGAGGACCCGCTTCCTTTGTAGATATAAAGGGCTCATTCTAAGGTAACAGAAACACAATTCTTATTTTCAGGTGATTATATACTAATTAAAACATACTTATGAATATTATATTCCATTTCTGCAAAGTCCATTCTACTAGATACCACTAAATTCTACGTACTGTGCCTTTAATTGTGGTAGTTCAATCCTTTTAATATGTAATTCATAGATCCTGAATTGCTACAGGTAAACTCACTCAGAGTTGAGCATTGATTTTATTGATGCAAACAGAGAAAGCATATTTGTTGGATTTATTTAATTCAATTCTCTTGGTGCTTTTGTGTTATCTACACCCCATTACTCAATGTCTAACAATAAACTTAACCAGAGTTTATTTTCTGACTGAAGTAAAGGACACAGTGCAAATGATCAGCAAGGATACCTGCCAAGCAACATTTAAACAATTCAAATGCATTATGTCACTCAGGGACATGGACAGACATTTTGAGAGGCTGTTTCTCTAACCTGAAAAAGCACCAAAATGTACCTGAATGGTGTAAATATGGTCATCTAACTAACCACAAATCAATTTTAAATTTGTAAATTGTTTTAAATTTTAAAGATTAATGATTTTTTTTTTTTTTAAACTGCACACTGTTGTTGTAAGTTAATACATTATTGCAGTTCTAGTTTGAGCAGCAATATGATTTTGCGTCTTGAGCTTAACACTGCCATCTATCAATTTGATTGTAAAAGATGTGTATTTCTGTAGGCGTTTTTGCCCTTATGGACTCTGATGTTGCTGCCTCCCTCTCCATCTCTTCCCTGTCAATCTCCATATCCTCACTTCCTGTCTAGATGTCCTCCCTTTCTGCTTCTGTCTGTATCTTTTATATTTTACTCTCCAAGTCCGCATGGCTCACCATCTATCAAATACAATTACAGAGGATGTTTTAGAGGTCTTTTTAAAGACATTCTTGTTGATAAGTGTTCAAATAATGTAAGTGTTCAAATAATGAAAGCATTATTATTGTTGTGCCGAAGGCTCCTTATCACACTATTAAGGTATGTGCACGCTCTGCGGGGAATTTGAATGATGGAGCTGTCTCTGAAAGAAACGATTTGGTATAATTCTGCATAAGTTCCATAAATTACCTTTTAAGAATAACGCTGTCCAAAGCATCTATCTTTCTCTTTATCTCACTCTTACTGGCATGGCCCTTTTATGCTAACTCTCTCACACTCGGCCATTACCACCCTCATATATACCTGTCTGATGTGTCTCCTGATGCTCAGCATGCTCTCCCTCACTCTCTGGTCTGGAGCCTTGTGTTTGCGCCTCATCTTAAACGGAATTAGAATCAGAATTAAGAATACCATTGTCTGCAGCATTCTCCATTCAAAATTGCTTGGGCGTGGTAGAACTACTGTTTAAAATAGCAAGTATCTTAAATATACTTTACTGGTTCAATAATTCTAATCATTTCAATTCTGAACATCAGACTGAATTGTCAACTTGCATCTCTCACTGCAAAAAATGCACTAAAACAAATGAACACTTTATGTAAAACTATGTACTACAATACAGAACAATTACAAAATGCCATATAGGATTTCATGAACATGTTTTCTGGCTTTACCATCCCATATTTTACTATAGCTATTAGAATTATTTTACTTTAACACCAGGGTTTTCAACACTCTCTGAAGTGGAGCTATTGGGGTTAGCCCCCTACAGAAAAGCACTCTCTTTAATATTATGTTAAAGATGAAACTCGGTCACAATATGCAGATATAATTTACTGTGTGTTTATTGATTTATTGGTTGAAATATTCATTTTTAGTTAGTTATTAGCCTACTTCCAACTTTTAAAAAAAGTTTCTGAGAAAATAGGCCTACTTCACATTAAATTATGTAGGAAATGGTTGCTTGACATATCTATCATTTCACCTGCTGACCTGCTGGTTGTCTGAATCCAGCTCTGCAAGGTTGCGCTCCCCTTAGCTGCCTCCCGCAGCTCTTTCTCTCTCTCTTGTAGTCTCCTCCTTTTGGAAGGCATTGTAGCCTTCTGTAAGCACCCAAAATTAACATGACATAGCCTAACTAAAAGAACATGCATTACATTTAAACCAATTTGAACATCACAAGTTATCATCTCATAATGGAAAATAAGGCAACTTCTCAGCTACATCTACTTGTTGGTTGAAAATCCATCACAACCTGAATGAAGCATGTTCGAGAACATAGCTAGCAGCTCATGTCACAGGCTAGAAAGAAGCTAACGTGGGCGTTTGGCCTAATGAGGCCAGCTAACGTGGCATTAGGTTGGCTGGTTCACACACGACACGTAGATTCATATTGACTGTAAACAATATCTAATCTAGCATGATTCAACAGTCAAAACCACCAGAGCCCCGTATTTCTACAGAACGCACACTTATTGTAATGGTCGGAACTGCAGAGTTATCTTGCATGTAGCCTGCTGTCTATATGTTAGCCAGCTAGCTAGCTAAGATTGGTTCATGTTATAGCATAATATAAGGCAATATTGCGTGACGAGATGCAAACATGACAAGCTGTGCATTGTTAGGAGGCATATATGGAGATTTTTATTCACAGGGCAACCCATTGGTTATGCCATTCGTTCTTAATCATTTCCACAACTCACACAACAGCAACAATACCAAGTGTGAATGGTACAGTGTCAAAAGACATGGGGCATAGGGCATCACTTTGCATCACATGCAGGCATTCCTATCAAAAAGTAATAAAAGTGTGGATGATATAGCAATTTAACTTAAGCAATCATGGGCTATACTCGTATTTATGCAGCGACAACAGCTCACCTAAAGAGGGCAAATGGGCTGTTGCTCAGGCAACTTTAGCCCAGTATTTTGCACGTCCTTGATCTCACTGGTGATTTCTTGAGCTGTATGAAAACACAAAAAGAACAGCTCAATTGCAAAAACACAAAGAGAAGGAGCACAGCTCTTTCTCTTTTCATCAGCCTCCGTGACAGGCCCATGTATTTGATGCTTCGCAGAGACGAAGAAACAAACAACTCTATAAAGGTCTCGTCAAACCGTGCAGGAGGTAATGAAAAAATGTGTGTTTGTGTGTGCATACATGTGTGTGCCTGTATGTTTTATTCAAACACCACAATGACTGTTATTGTTTCTCATCACTTCTCTTTTCCTTCTGTCCTCTCTGCTATACGGTGTGGACAAAATACTAAAAACACCTTAATGTACAATGCAACTCCTGCGTCTTCTTGTGACCACTGTTCCCTATTGTCTACACAGTATTCTAGTGAGTATTGTATGTCATTGATTTTACCATTTCAACTTTCCATATTCATAATTTGGATTGCCTGCAACTGATGCAACAGTTCAAGCAGCTGCCTCTTTGTACCTTCAAGTTTGCTTATGTTACCTTGGAAAGTTAATTAATTCAATGGTGATTGTCACACCTCTATTAATGCTGACGCATACATAAATTAATGACATCCTTGTGGCTAATTGTGATTTAAAGTCTCCATCACTGCAAAATAATGCAATGCGTCAATGGATAAGTTGACTAAATATTTGACTATCAATTTTTAAAAAAAATATTTAATATTTAGAGTTTTACAAACTGGTGATTAGTGCAGTTTTACCGTATTATGTGTTGTTTTTCTGTTTTTCTTTATCCATCTTCTTTATATTCTCCTTTCTGCATCACTCTGCTACTCCTGTCTTCTACAATATAAACCCTGTGCTCTTCTCTCCTGCTGCTCACCCTCCTCTTTTTTCTGCACGGGTGACAAAGAAGAAGCAGCAGCACGAGGTGAGGCATGCAGGGCAGCAGTGAGGAAAAAAAGAAACTCTCAAGGCTTCACAACTTTCCTTTATCTATAATATATTGTTTGGTTGATATTAAATGCAGCCGTGCTGCCCATTGTTCCCAATTCACTAAGTCTCCTGGCTTCATTGTGAAGCACTCCTCTGCAGAATCATTTCCATTCCAAAAGCCTCCAAAAAACTACTTTCCCCATGAAAAAGGCTGGACTCTACCCCTGCAGCGCTCAAAAGATGCTTTGGGTTTTTTACTCTCCTATGTTCATTTATCCATCTTCCTCTTATCGACCCATCTCTGCCAACCAATTTTGCCCTACACACCCACTATCTCTGACTCAATCTTCTCCCTCCTATCCTTTTTCTTTCTGCTTCTTAACTCTTGACACACAGTTTGGAGGGATGGCCAAGGACAAGGGAAGAGAATGATGGAAAAAAATGCAAAAGCAGTTGGAGAGAGTCATAAGACGGTTTAATTGAGAGGAGGCAGTGAATAAAACGACGCGCATTCACAAAGAGCTGCAAAGATAAATGATGCAGTGAATTAAATGCATGATTTGAGCAGTTTGTTGCTCTCCTGCTGCTTCTCCCCACTCACTATTCACTTCTTAAATTCTTCAACACTTACAAATGACCTCTGTCTGTTTCTCTCTGCAGAAAACCATAGTCTCAATGACACATTCTCATATTCTACCGGATAAGGAGAAATATTCATTCTGATTCATACAGAAAGAGTGAGGGGCAGGAGGTGGTGAGAAAAGGAGCTCACCCACTCATGAACACACACAGAAGCATCCTCAGTGGATGTCAGAGAGTTTTACATGGTTGATTTATCCAGCCTCTATATTAGCATAGATAGAGGACAGTTTCCTTGTCTGTTTATTGGCAGATTACCTCAGGGGAGAACCAAAATATTCTGACAGTCTCCAAACAAGGATGGATAAGGAGAGCTGTTGCTGCAGGAACAACTGCTATTTATATACTGCTGAGGTGACATGTTTACTGTAAGGGATGGCCAAGGACAGATGACCACAGCACAGGTCACTGCAGGATACCAGACATACATACTCAGAAGAATAAGAGGGATAGAAGGGATGGTGAAAGTGAGGCTTTGAACAATGATGGCGATCATCACATTTGATCGAGGTCCCGAAGACTTTTCTGGACAATGAGAATGAATACATTCAATTAGGGATGTAAATTATTAATCGATTATATAATTGCCATTAAATTTAATCTGTTAAAAATATATTAAGCAACAGGGGCGGATCTAGAGAAATATTCATGGGGTGGCAAGAGGGTGGCATGGAGACTGTTCATTAGTGGGTGTCGTCTTTGGTAGAAAAAAACCCCAAAACAACTGGTGATGTTTTTATAAGTGTCTCCTACAAGATTCAGAGTGATTTAACTACTGTTTTTTTTCCTTTTATCATCATAATGATTAATAATGATATACAACTGAACACTGAATGTTGTTGGAGGTTTGAGTGAATGTGTGTTGTTTTTCACTTGCTGTCTGTTTCAACCTCCCGCAGCCCCTCAATGTTTCCCAACAGATGTCATAAATGAGATCCAAAGCGATAAGTAATTATGTCAATCTAAGCTTTCTTTAATGGTTTAAATTGGCTCCTAGATAGACATATAAAGACGATATTCACCAATTGTGTTACTTAAACTCTGTGAAGCCATATGATGTTACTAACGATCCAAGATATCCAGTGTTTATCCAGTAGTGGATTAGGGTTTCTCTGAGCTTCAATCTGAAAATGTGGTGAAAGTACAAACTCTCAGGTAAGCTTTGAATGAACTGTCACTGCCTTGTTGACTAATGTGGCTTTTTGTTTGGGGCTTAGAGCGAGTGATTTTAGTGCTTTTAAAACTGGGTGCTTTCATTGCACTTACTATGATTGATCTGAAATTTGGACATGTTTGTCTGCAGAATGAGCAGTTTCAGAGATGTTCGTAGCTGCAGATAGTTGTAAGCACCGGTGAGTATTTGGGTTTAGACAGGTTTAATCCATCCCTCACACAATCAAACACGAGTTACTAAACAAAACATGTTTCAACAAAACAACCCCGCCACTATCCATCTGCGGCCGTTCTGTATTTCTGCTAGTGGAAGTTGGCAGCCCTACACACATTTAGCAGGGAAAAAAGCCATCAGCAGTTGTTGTGTGTGTCAGCTAGCAGCAGCATACACAGCTTTCATAGAACCTAAGAGTCTACAGGGAGCGTCATCTCTTGCTGCATTCATTTGCACATGGACATCGGAGTTTTTTTTTCTATATATATATATATATATATATATATATATATATATATATACCCCCCACCCCAGCTGTCACCCCGGTAGATCTGCCCCTGTTAACTGATAATGCAGAAGGTGAGGGATGTGCGGTCTAACTAACAGAAAATGTACCATAGATTTGCTGTAGTACCCTGTTGCACCACTAAATAGTGCCTCTTACTGTTTATTGAGATGGAGTTACCCAAAGGATACTAAAAGACAATACCCCAGCCACAGCCTGTTCACCCTGCTGCCATCTGGAAAGAGATACAGAAGTATCTGCTGTCATACCACCAGACTACAGAGCAGCTTCTTTCCTCAGTCTGTGAGACTCCTCACTTCATCCTCTGCACTACCACATAAAAAATAGTTTTGTTTTTGTGACTTGTTTGTTGGTGCAGTTGTGTGGTTTCGGTTTTTGTATGTGGCATTGGGAGGCTACAGTCTACATTTCGTTGTGCAACCTTGTATTGTAAAATGATAATAAAAAAGATCTTGAATCTTGAATCTTCAACAAACAATTATATTATTATTATTATTATTATTATTATTATTATTATTATATTATAATAATTTGTAATTCAAGTAACTTGGTGTTTACTTAATTTGTTCTTTAAATCCCTAATTTATGTCAGTGGTTAAAAAACATTTTTTATTACGGAAACTCAATCAATTAAGAGAACTGCTTAAGATTTTCATCCTTACATTCAGTTGAATGGTAACGGTAAATTGAATGATAGTTTTAGCTCTAAGGTCCAGGTATCATCAGATAATTCGTAATTCATTTGTAATTCAAAAACCAAAAAACGGTAAATCTGTTATTTGTTTCAAAACAAAAAATGGAAAGCCGTTTTTGGTGTCAGAATCAAATAACAAAAAACCAAACAAAACCCGGCCCGTTTTTGATTGATTTTGATTTGTTTGATTGATTTTCATTATTTGATTCTGACACCAAAAACATTTTTTAGTTTTTTGTTTTGAAACAAATAACAGATTTACCGTTTTTTTGGTTTTTAAATTACAAATGAATTACGAATTATCCAATGATACCTGGACCCTCTAAAATAGAATTTAATTTTATTATTATTTGAGATTTTTTAAATTGTAATTCATGCATTTTGTTAAAGATGTTGTCCCTGTATTATGTAATGGGTTGGAAATGCCACATGTTAAGTTTTGTATGTAAACAGACACCCCCTAATTTTTTGTTAATTATTTGAACTAATCTAACTCTGTTTATACAGTTTTGACATCAGGTCAATACTCAAAGATGTCAGTAGGCAGCGCTCTAGTGCCACTGTGGATACCTGAGGGAGATCACTCGTATCTGCTCTGCTCATGCGCAGCTCAATATTAAATGAGCATCGGCTAGAGCAAGACGCTAACTTTGGCTCTCTCCCTTATTAATCCACAGGTATGTTAAAACTTGCTTTTCTATGATTAGCTTTGTTTACTAGCTAATGTAAATGCATTGGAAATCGTTCTGTGAAGTTGTGACATGGTTTAGAGATGTATTTGAAACGTATTTTTGTTGCTGTATGTTTCGTGGGCGCCGACATTGATAATAGTTACCTCCGTGAATTCCGGTTTTCTACTATTTTGTCAGTGAAAGTTACAGACCTTTTCATGTGGTAACATTTGAAAATGTGTTTAAAAGATTGTTTTAGAGTATAAGCCAGTCAGTCGCGAGTTAATGGTAAATAGAGATGCTATATTCAAACCAGTTTCACTTCCGGTCGCTCGTTAACAAGGCAGAGTCGCGCCATTTTGTTAAGAGGTTAAGTGCAAGTGCAAAGGAGTGTTACGCTAATGTTGCAGAAAGGTTTTGTGTACGTCATATCAGTGTAGGATGAGTGTAACTGTGGTGTATGTGTTAAAATAGGAGTGATTGTAGTAATGTCAGTAAAGTAAATGTGTGTTTGGTAATATAATTTTTGTGCTGTATATTATATTTTATACATATATTACATTATATTGTAGTTAAGCCTATTCTTATTTATTTAGAAATGTAAGTCATATTTTGAATTTGTGTGAAGTTATTTTTCTTTGACAAAATGTTTTATATTGTGAATTTGGTTCCAACATTTATTTTATTTCTGTAACATGTTTTGGTGTGAATGTGAAATATGAACCTTGTAGCTGTAGATTTCAGGAAACTGACGTAACTGAGAAATATGTACAGTTTTATACTGTTGTGTCAATATTAAATGAGCATCGGCTAGAGCAAGACGCTAACTTTGGCTCTCTCCCTTATTAATCCACAGTCCACAGACCATGTTTTTATCGGCTACACAGTGCACCCTTGCCTGTGTAACCTTTGCTGCCGGTCCAGATTTCCCCTAGGTCTGGCGCCGGTAACAATTGGGGGCTCGTCCGGGATTGGTGCTGCCTGGTGAAGTGAGTGCTGTGACAACGTGAACCTGTGTCCCAAAGCTTCAGGGAAGGCTGCAATCCTGTGCGTCATCCAGAGAGTAGAGGTCACCTGTACAACGTCATCATGGCCACTGTCAACCCACGGCGGGCGCTAATCTACAAGATCCAGAAGAGACTTTGTGATTTGAGTGCGAGTCAGCTGCTGCAAGTTGCAGATTCGATTAATGATGGCAGCATGACTGATCGTGTTGATGAGCCGAGTGAACCAGAACTGTTTGATCTGATGGTTGACTACATCAAGAGTGAGAAGTTGGGAGCCCTGGAGGATGGAGGCATGGCCCAGCTCCTCCACCTTGACGATATGTTGAGTGACCTGGTGGCCATGCAAAGTGAAGCGGTTGGGGTTGCCCAGACGGCACCTCCTGAGAATGAAGGTTCAACAACCATTCAACAGGGGTGCTCCATTCCACCCCATCGTGAACCCAGCCAGCCAACCACATCTCCAGCTACCCCTACTACAGACATACCCAGACATTCATTGCACATGGACAGAGACATTCATTCACTGCCACCCTCACCACGGAACAGAGATGCACACACTAACCCCTCTACAGAGAACAGAGATCTCCACACATTTCCATCACCTGCCGGAAGAGGCAATGTTATGTTAGCAAGAGACCTTACCACTCCAGCATTAGCCAAGTCACCCACAACAGGTTTTGGTGGTGCTCCTCCTGGTAGGGTGAGTCTATCTTCCAGCATGGGAGATCAGGTACTGAGGTTTAATGATGTTGCAGCTCTGCTTCCGCGCAGAGAATTTAAGCTACATGGTGGCCAAATTTCTGATGTGGGTTCTGATATGTCATACAGTAGCCTTTGTAAACAAATTGATGAAGGTTTGCATGAAGGTTTTACTGAGTCAGAGATAATTCGTACAGTGATTAAGATAACAAAACCTGGTACATTTAGAGAAATGTTGGCTAATAAAGGTGATTTGACTGTTGATGAGCTAAAGCGGTTTCTCCGCGCACACATCAGGGACAAAAACAGTACTGAACTTTTCCAAGAGCTAAGTAATGCCAAGCAACAAGACAAAGAGAATCCACAGCAGTTTCTGTACAGGATAATGGGGTTAAAACAGCGTGTTCTGTTTGAGTCACAACAGCCTGGTGCTGAGTTTAGCTATGACAAAAGGCTCGTTCAGGGCACTTTTCTCCACACTCTTTACCAGGGCTTAAATGAAAAAAACAACCATGTCAGACATGACCTCAAGCCACTTCTCACCGACTTGCAGGTTAGTGATGACTTTCTGTTAGACCAGATCACTAAGTCTACGAGCGAGGAAGCTGAAAGACTTAAACGACTTGGCACAGTAAGCAAAACCCGACCAGTGACAGTGAGCACAGCTCAGCTTGACTGTAGTGACTCAGCTAAGCAAGATAAAGTTGACACTCAGCTACAGGCTAACCGTGCTGCTATTCAAGAACTGACTGCACAAGTGTCCTCACTGACCAAACATCTGGCACAGATGGTAAAGCCTGCTGACAGTGTCACACCTGGGGGTCCCTGCTCCACCACAGCTTGTCCTCAGGCGCCAACAACTGATAACAGGGGCAGATGCAATGACTGTGTACAGCAAAGCAAAGTGAGCTGCCCTCACTGCTTTGTTTGTGGCCAAGCTGGACACCGCGCCATTGGCTGTCTCCAAAGGAAACTATCGGGAAACGGAATGAGGTCACTGGTGAGGGGCAACCAGTGACCGTGACAGCTGAGGAGCCCCCAGCACAAGCCAGCCAACCTAAAGCATCCCATCAGTCTAAGGCAGCCAGCCCTGTAAAAGCAAACACACCATGTCAACCACCACCAAGAAAGCGAATAGCACAGCTCATAGGAAAGCGTTGTATGGTGTCCTGTGCTATCAACAAAGTTCCTCTTCAAATGTTGCTCGATTCAGGGGCTCAAGTGACTATGGTAGAGAGAGCGTGGATGGAAAAAGCACTCCCCAACATCCAGATCCAGCCACTCGAAACCCTCCTTCTTGACCAGCCTTTGGACATTGCTGCAGCTAATGGCACAGATGTTCCCTTCGACGGATGGGCAGATGTGGAACTCCAGGTCTGTAGTGAGAACCATGGATGTGTCACCATCCAAGTGCCACTATTAGTCAGCCAAGACAGTCTTAATTGTCCCCTTTTAGGCAGCAATGTTATAGGTGAGATCATTAAAGCAAACCAAGAACAGAGAGGTGAAGCTGATGTTTCTGCTTTATTAAAAGAGGCTTTAAGTATCAGTAACAGTGCAGTGGAAGCGCTAGTTTCTGCTCTCCAGATTTTGACCCCTGATGAAACCACCTTTGAGAGTAGTGTGAGAACAGGCAAGAGAGGTGTAACTATTCCTGCGGGGCAGATTTGTGAGGTTAAGTGCAGAGTCAGGGAATGGCCAAGGGGTGGGACAATGCTTTTTCAACCTGATCTAGCGAGTACCTGTCCTGAGGGATTAGAGCTGTTTCCAGCTTTAGTAGATGTTCCAAGTGGGTCTTCTAAAGTTGTTAAAATCCCCATTCAAAACCCAACAAAACATGATATCTATCTCACAAAGAGAACAGTGTTAGGCACATTGGAGGAAGTTACTGAGGTGCGACCAGTTAATTTGTCCCCAGGTCACTCTGAGCCAGTTTTCCCTCCCACTGTAAACACATGTTCAGTTCAGCCAGACACAGATAGGCAAAAACAGTCAAATGGTAGACACAAGACAGCAGACATGACAAAACAGAGATGGCACCCACCTGTTGATGTGTCCCACCTGGAAGAGAGTGAGCAAAAGATAGTCAGAGATATGTTGTACGCAGAGTCAGATGTTTTTGCCAAGGACGATTCTGACATTGGTTGCATCCCAAGCCTGAAACTGAAAATCCACCTAAAGGATGAAACACCAGTCCAGACATCATACAACTCAGTTCCCAAGCCCTTGTACAAAGAGGTTAAGGAATATGTCCAGAACCTGCTCGACCACGGCTGGATCAGGAAGTCTGCCTCTCCCTACTCGTCACCAGTGGTCTGCGTTAGAAAAAAGGACAAGAGCTTACGTTTGTGTGTTGACTTTCGGGGCTTGAACCTCAAAACCATCCCCGATCGCCACCCTCTTCCACGCATCCAAGATTTGCTGGACAACCTTGGGGGCTACTCGTGGTTCTCGATACTCGACCAGGGCAGTGCTTACCACCAGGGCTTCGTCGACGAGAGCTCTAGACACCTGACAGCCTTTAGTACGCCCTGGGGTCTGTACGAGTGGATCCGCCTCCCATTTGGCCTTACCAACGCCCCAGCCGCTTTTCAAAGGTGCATGGAGGGAGTCCTTGATGGTCTAAGGGACGAGTGCTGCTCTCCATACTTGGATGACGTGCTCTGCTTTTCCAAGACCTTTCATGACCACGTTGACGACCTGAGGAAGGTGCTCCACCGGCTGCGGGAGCATGGTGTTAAACTACGTCCAAAAAAGTGTGAGCTATTCAAAAGGCAGGTCAGATATGTAGGGCGTCTAGTGACCAGTGAAGGTGTCCAGATAGACCCTAAAGATCTTGAAGCAGTCTACCATCTGAAGGATAGGGAGCCAAAGACTGTTGGTGAGGTCAGAGCTCTCCTTGGGTTTTTAGGCTATTATAGAACCTTCATACAGGACTTTTCAAGGATAGCCAGGCCCCTGTTTAAGCTCATAGAAAGTCCAAGTGAGTTTAGGCAGGGAGTCACCTCAGCTAGAACAAGAAAGACTAAGCCCAGCAATGGCCAGCTCCCATCCAAGGCACCTGTCCAGTGGACACCAGAACACAGTGCAGTGGTGTCGCGCCTTGTTGACATGCTAACCAGTCCACCCATCTTGGCCTACCCAGATTTTGAGTCGCCCTTCGTCCTTCACACTGACGCATCAAATGAGGGTCTGGGTGCAGTGCTCTATCAGCAGCAGGGAAACAAACTCCGTGTCATTGCTTTTGGCTCCAGATCACTCACACCTGCCGAGAAGAATTATCATCTCCATTCTGGCAAGCTGGAGTTCCTTGCACTGAAGTGGGCGATCTGCGACAAATTTAGAGATTACCTCTATTATGCACCCACCTTCACTGTGTACACGGATAATAATCCCCTCACTTATGTTCTGAGCACAGCCAAGTTGAATGCAGTCGGGCATCGCTGGGTGGGCGAGCTAGCCGATTTCCATTTCACCATCAGATATCGGCCAGGAAAGTCAAACACAGACGCTGACACCCTCTCACGATATCCAGTCCAACTCCATGAACACCTGAAAGAGTACACTGAAATAATGCCCCCAGATGTTATTTCTGCCATCTGGCAGGGGGACAGAGCAATGAGAGACAGTGATGTGCCATGGGTGGCTGCGTTGCAGATGCGCCCTGGTGCCGATGAAACCCCTCATGAAGGCATTCCAGTTATCACCCCAGAAAGTGTAAGGGCAGCTCAAAGGGGAGATGTTCCTATCTGTGAGGTGATAAACCTAAAAAAAAGAGGGTGGAATCCTAATGACAAAGACAAGAGGCAAATGGGACGAGAGACACGCAGACTAATACACGAATGGAACAGACTCACGCTTGACAAGGGAATATTGTACAGGCAGGCAGGACAAAGGAAACAGTTGGTACTCCCCAGTAAGCTTAAGTCGACTGTGCTGAAACACCTGCATGATGATATGGGGCATGTCGGCGCAGACAAAGTCATTCATTTAGCGAGAGAAAGATTTTATTGGCCCTTCATGCAACGCGAAATTGAAGACTACGTCATTCGCCAGTGTCAGTGTCTTAAGCAGAAGCAGCCTTGTATCCCAGAGAGAGCACCAATGGGCTCAATAACAACAAGCGCCCCTTTCGAGCTCATCTCTGTTGACTACCTCCATCTTGAACCGAGTAAAGGTGGCTATGAGTACATTTTAGTCCTAGTAGACCACTTTACTCGTTTTGCACAAGCATACCCAACCAAAAACAAGTCAGGCAGAACAGCAGCTGAAAAGATCTTCTCAGACTTTATTCCACGCTTCGGGTACCCTGAAAAGCTACATCATGACCAGGGCCGTGAGTTTGAGAACAGCCTTTTCCAGAGACTCCAACAACTGTCCGGAATTGCCCACTCTCGAACCACCCCCTATCACCCCCAGGGGAATCCCGTCGAGCGTCTGAACAGAACCCTCCTACAGATGCTGCGTACTTTGCACGAGGAAAAGAAAACTGAGTGGAAGGACCATCTACCCCACATAGTCCATGCGTACAACTGTACGAGGCATGAGAGTACAGGCTACTCGCCATTCTTTCTCCTGTATGGCAGAGCACCACGTTTGCCTGTTGATTTGCTTTTCGACTTGAAATCTGAACAAACACCACAGACCAGACAAGAGTATGCACAGAAATGGGCTTCTCGCATGCAGGAGGCATACAAAATTGCCTCTGATAACAGTGAAAAAAGCTCAGCTAAGGGGAAGAAACAGTACGACCAGCGTGTTAAAGGCATTGTGCTGCAGCCTGGAGATCGGGTGCTTGTCAGAAATCTGTCAGAGAGGGGTGGTCCAGGCAAACTTCGCTCATACTGGGAAAAGAGGATTCATCGTGTTGTTGAAAAGCTTGGAGATGGACCTGTGTACAGAGTTCAGCCAGAAACTGGAGACCGAACTCTCCGTGTCCTGCATCGAAACCTCCTGCTACTTGTTAACGATTTGCCCTTGGACCCAGACCAACAGACTCAGTGCACACCCAGAAAAAGACAAAAACGAGGAGAGACACACACAAATAACAGAGAAACAGTAGAACAAGAGTCAGAACATTCTGAGGAAGAGGAGGAATACACATACTGCCTAAGGACTATACCTGTGTATGAGAGGAGGAGAGTCAGACACCCAATGCCTCAGTCTGAACCACACAATCAACTCAGTGCTGTAGCTCCTGAGTTCCGGCCAGTTGAAAAAGTAACGGAGACAGTTCAGAACCAGCAGCGACATGAACCTGACCCTGTTGCAGTCCCAGATTCAGTGTCCCCACCAACACCGGCTGCTGCCCGACCGACACTGGCTGAGGAACTACAGGAGGAACGTGCAACGGATGAGACTGGGGAGGAGGCAGGTTCAGAGGAGCATCAGGACTACAGTGAACATGTCCCCGAGCCCTCAGGAGAGGAAGTGCCACCTGTGAGGAGGTCAACTCGAGCAATGAAGCCTCGAGAAATGCTCACATATGACCACCTTGGGCAGCCTTCATATCAGCCCTGGAGAGCAGGAGCAAACCTGATGTTTGCTTGCGTCCCCTATCCCATGTCATTTTATCCAGCTGTTCCTGAACCTTGCTACTACCCTACCTCAGTATGGACATGTTAGACTTGTGAAAATGTACTCCCTGACTTAAACATACATTCACCTGTACAAATACAGCAGACTGTATACTGACTATTAGACTTTCTAAACTCTTGACAACTACACCTAACTTGTGTTAGTTTGGTTCTAGATGTCCGGAGACATCTCTTAAAGCAGGGGAGAGTGTAATGGGTTGGAAATGCCACATGTTAAGTTTTGTATGTAAACAGACACCCCCTAATTTTTTGTTAATTATTTGAACTAATCTAACTCTGTTTATACAGTTTTGACATCAGGTCAATACTCAAAGATGTCAGTAGGCAGCGCTCTAGTGCCACTGTGGATACCTGAGGGAGATCACTCGTATCTGCTCTGCTCATGCGCAGCTCAATATTAAATGAGCATCGGCTAGAGCAAGACGCTAACTTTGGCTCTCTCCCTTATTAATCCACAGGTATGTTAAAACTTGCTTTTCTATGATTAGCTTTGTTTACTAGCTAATGTAAATGCATTGGAAATCGTTCTGTGAAGTTGTGACATGGTTTAGAGATGTATTTGAAACGTATTTTTGTTGCTGTATGTTTCGTGGGCGCCGACATTGATAATAGTTACCTCCGTGAATTCCGGTTTTCTACTATTTTGTCAGTGAAAGTTACAGACCTTTTCATGTGGTAACATTTGAAAATGTGTTTAAAAGATTGTTTTAGAGTATAAGCCAGTCAGTCGCGAGTTAATGGTAAATAGAGATGCTATATTCAAACCAGTTTCACTTCCGGTCGCTCGTTAACAAGGCAGAGTCGCGCCATTTTGTTAAGAGGTTAAGTGCAAGTGCAAAGGAGTGTTACGCTAATGTTGCAGAAAGGTTTTGTGTACGTCATATCAGTGTAGGATGAGTGTAACTGTGGTGTATGTGTTAAAATAGGAGTGATTGTAGTAATGTCAGTAAAGTAAATGTGTGTTTGGTAATATAATTTTTGTGCTGTATATTATATTTTATACATATATTACATTATATTGTAGTTAAGCCTATTCTTATTTATTTAGAAATGTAAGTCATATTTTGAATTTGTGTGAAGTTATTTTTCTTTGACAAAATGTTTTATATTGTGAATTTGGTTCCAACATTTATTTTATTTCTGTAACATGTTTTGGTGTGAATGTGAAATATGAACCTTGTAGCTGTAGATTTCAGGAAACTGACGTAACTGAGAAATATGTACAGTTTTATACTGTTGTGTCAATATTAAATGAGCATCGGCTAGAGCAAGACGCTAACTTTGGCTCTCTCCCTTATTAATCCACAGTCCACAGACCATGTTTTTATCGGCTACACAGTGCACCCTTGCCTGTGTAACCTTTGCTGCCGGTCCAGATTTCCCCTAGGTCTGGCGCCGGTAACAATTACTTATATTTTTTAAATAGTGTTAAATATGATACTAAATACTACAAATTTATAGGTAAGCCTTTAAAGGTTTGTAAGCTCTAGTTCTGGAGTGAAAGCCTTCTAACTCTGAAGTGGACGTCTGGTTGGTGTTGCGTGTGTTTCTGTTTCTGATTTAAGTACAACATGCTTTCCAAAAGACAGAAATAGACAGCTTTCGCAGTCCAGAGTAATGGAAAGCAACTCAGACACTGACCAGCTATCAGGATCAGACCACGTGTGTTTGTATCTGTGTGTGTGTGGGTGTGAATGTGTGTTTGTGCGTTGCTCATAAATCCTGAATGAAGTTTCTATTATTTCCCGTATCTCTCGAGTGAGATTAGTTCAATCCAAACAGGCATGCACCCAAGGCTATACACTCAAATCTTAAACAAACACACACATACCACACCGTGCACAAACACACCAGCCAGACATAAAAATGAGTGGGTGAACGATGACAGCAGGGAGACGCTCAGGGAGTAAGCAGAGAGATCCAGTACAGAGGGAATAAGTGTCATGTTTCTGACAGCGAGCATTACTGATTGTAAAAAAAATAACCTCCTCTTATAGGAAATGACTATGACACACATACACACACAACCAGCCAATCAATTTGTAGAAGTTTACTTTCCCATGATCATTATTGCCTTGATCTTGACAATGGAAGTCTTTCATATTAACAAACTGAAGTTGTTTTAACAATGCGAAAGATATGAGTTGCACTATAATAAAAGAAACACTGACAAGCACAGATATCACAAAAGCTCTTCGTATGCAGTATGTAGGTGTACGGTTCTCCATTTGGGTGCCACAAAGATTATAATTTAAAAGGCAGGAAAGAAAAGAGTAGAAGCGTGACATTTGAGCACAAAGCCCATTCTGCCACCTACTGTACTTTGTGTGTGGGACAGTGTTTCTCAGACTTTGCCATCTCGTTAGTTTGGAGATTAACTCCCTATGTAGCTGCTTCCTGCACACTGACTGTATAGTGAGGCATACTGTCGTGTAATGTAGGAGGAAATGATGGGATACCAATAAAGAAAAGAGCGTGTACATGCAACAAAACACACCAGCTTTGTCTTTCCAAGACAGTGTATGTATGGTAGGCATTCTCAAAGCTGCAGGTACTTATAAATCCAGATGATGTGTGAAATGCTTTGCCATTACGAAACAGCATACTGTAAGTATCAAATTAGTAACTCTACAAATATTCATTGAAACAGTCAGGAAAGATTTCTGCAACAGGAACATAATTTGTGTCCAGTTTCAACAACTTGTATCACCACTGGAATTAATGTATATGAACAAATATATAAATTAATCAATTGATTTTCATGTCCAGTCAAAAGAACAACCCACCACTTGAGGGTTACAAGAGACCATCCAAGTAGTAATTGCAGGAATTCATGATATTGTATATGAGTATGTTTATTCACAAAAAACTATTCAGTTATACATAAACATGTCATATGTCACCTCACTGTGCCAACCAACAAGTGCTGCATCATAAATCAAACAAAAAAAGCAAAAGAACACCTTAGCAGACTCAAAAACCCTAAATGTTGGGCATGAACTATAGGTTGTCTTCTTATGTTTGTCCCAAGATTTGCAATTAAAACTGTTACTGAAAAAACTTTATTTTCAAATAAATAAATAGGATTATATATGATTAGAGGTGCAGTAGGGTTATTCAACAATTGCAAAAATATGCATGCTGTATCCTGAGTTGATCTGTGTGCAGTTGTGTTATAAGTAAGGGAAGGTAATTTATTTAAGTGTCATGTACCAGAGGGTGCCCAGCCCACATGGGCTTACAAGATACTAGAAGCAACAAACAAGAGCAATAACATGATGAGAGCAAAAGAACAAATATAATACACCTCCATACATGTCAATCAATGTCAAATATCAACACAGCACTGTTCCTTAGACATTAATAATGGACAATAGAATAAAAAGTGCGTACTATTTCCACCACCAGAGGCAAGATACCACATCTCAACTGGGCACAGACGGACCTCTGTGCTCTGGTCAGGTTAATGGTGACATTAACCGGACCAGACTCAGGATGGTAAATACACTTAATCAGACTGTGTGTTCTCAGTTCTGGTTTACATAAAATTTCTTCAATCATTTCTGTTTATAATTTTCAAATAGTATTGTTTTAATTTGACTAATACTACAAGATTTATTTCTATATTTATATTGAAGACCTGCCTTGACAAATATTTTTGAAAGCTCCCTTGTCTAAGAATAAGTATTTGAAAAATCCCAATAGAAAATTTGGTTGGTAAGTCTGTTAACGGGCATGTTGATTAATCCACAGTTGCAACATGTCACCCTTATGCCACACTCCACATGGCTCCCATCACCACATACTGCAGGTTTTGGGGCCATTTTATGGACACCCAGAAAACAGCGCACAGCTCTGTTCTGAACTGTGTCACATTTTGTTTGCTTATAATAACCCCAGACCCCTGCACTATAATCTAAAATAGGACAGACACAAGATTTATACAACTGTGTATAGGTTTTATAACCAAGATCCCTACATAGCTTAACCTTATTAAGGACAGCTCCCAGTGCCCTACCTGCAGAGTCTGATAAGGCTTTTATTCCTTCTTCAAAGCTAAGATGGTCATCTAGAGTAAATCCTAAGTATTTGAAATATTCAGCATAGGACAGAGGCATTGAGCCAAAATGATTTAAACTTGGACTGTAACTCTCCCTTCTTCCTGAAATGCATAACCTGAGTTTTATCTTTATCTTCAGTCTCCATTTAACTACACCAACAGCACACAATATTCAACAAACTTTGAAGATCATTTATGTATACTGTAGAAGAATGAGCATAAAATCATCCAATCTGATGCCAAAAGCTGCTCCGTTTTTGAGCACTCTTGATTTCCACACTTAGATTTACTACTTCACTTATTTCACTTGTCAAGTGCAGCTCATTAAAATTATATTTATTGTCAGGTTATCAAGGATAACTGAAGTTATGGTTAAACCATAATTTGTTGCTATGCTGGAATGTGAGGTAAAAGTCAATATGTTAGCCTTAGACTAAACAGTATTTCTTCATTTTGGCAAAGGCTTTGGCCCACAATAGTCTGCGTGGACCACATAATAAAGCACAACCACTCATGAATGAGATGCAAAATCATTTTATTGCGAGCTTTCACGCAGACTCCAGAGTGTGCTTGGTCTGAGGCTGGAGCAGATCCTGGCAGAGTGCTCAGGAGGGAGTGTGAGTGTGAGCCCCAGTGGGGAGTCTTGAGTCAAGTGGTGGAGAATGGAGCTGGGATAGTGGTGGGGGACTGAAATACATGCAACACAGAGAGGGACAGAGCTGGTTTATGAATAAGGACACTGTTTTGATTGCTGCGTAGGCTCAATGTCCTCAATTAACCTCCTATAATAGTAAGGTGTATTTTTGTTAAGAAATGTGAGGATGTAAAATCTTTAGCACTAATTATTTAACAGAAGATGAAGAATTAGCTATTGTGAGAATATTTTTAATCTCATTATAACAAAAGCAGCTGATAAAGCTATTATCAGCTCTATCTCTATCTATCAAACTTTTTTATATATATATTTCAGTAAAATTACCTCCAGGTGTTTTCATTTTTACATTTTTCTCTTAACTAACCCCAGACAGATTTCACCTACCAGAGTCTCTAGAGAGCTGGAAGCCAGATCCTTGTAACAGCCCAGCAGGTGTTCAATAACAAAGCCAACCTGCCTCGAAACTGGCGGCTGCAGCTGTATTGCCCTTTCTCCAGGGCTTGTAATGAGAACTCTTCTGTTCGGTAAGTTTACTGTACGTTGGATTCAAGCAGGTTTCAAGGAAATGGTGGACAGAGTCAGAAACCCCAACCCTCAGCTGAAATCAAAGCCCAGGTGACTTTCCATAATATGTCTGAGTTTGTTTAGTCACAGACTGTCTGCCTCGTACCACAGACCGCTGTGCTGTTGTTTATATTGCTCCCCCACTCGTCACACAAGGTTAATTGTTGGGATGACCTTTATCTGAGCAAAACACCTCAGAGACATTAGAAGCCTGGCAACACCTTCAGTATGGAGATAACATAAATACACACACATATGAGTATGCGTGTGTTTGCTCTGAGAACAGACACTGTCATAATCTCCGAGTTTGTTATGGAGCCATGAAATAGCCCAAGAGATGGAATTAGATTGTGTGATGTGTCAGCCAGTAAAAGTATTGAACGCTGAATTTTTGCCAGCTGTTGTGCTTTTGTCTGTTGTTGTTTGGATGGTAGTTTTTAGGCTGAATAAACCGATTACCAGAGAGAACATTAATACCATGATGAGCATATTTATAAGGCAAAGTAATCACTTGAATAATCAAACAGCCATTTGAGATCCAAAGTTAGGAGGAAAATAAATAAAAACACAGTCCTGTTGGTTTTTTAGAGATATAAGAGGCTGGTACACTTCAACCTTTTAAACAACACTGCACAACACAGTCCCCAACTGTGGCAATGCTGAGAGACAGAGGCAATGAATGCTGCTTATTAAACAGAGGTCCGAGTGGATTAAAACTGCTGCCTCAGGTGTTCAGGTAATTTGAAAGTGACGCAGAGAGCAGCATAAACAAGGGCATTATTGTCAGCAGCAATACCACCACTACCTGTTAGGGCCTCCATTTTAATAGAAATGGCCACAGTACAGCAAAAGTGATGAGAAACTGTCAGAGGTTTGTGTGGGCTTAATTAGCCAGGTCTTGGCAAGCGTGTCTGAAAAAAATCTTAAGAGACAGTCCAATTACTAACTTCAGTTCTGGTAAAAAGTCGGGCTTTTATAAAGCAATCTGTTCTACCCGCTTGAACACACTGAGGCTGAATAATTAAAATTCCATTAGGAAACTTTTGGTCACTAGGGGGCAATAGCCCAATCCCCAAGAAAGCCAACACATCCTCATAACTAAACGACAGTATAGGTTTAAATTCAGCCGGCAAATAGCAACCTAGAGTTACCATTACACCATCTAGTGGCCTTAGATCTCACTGTTAAAAAATAGTTATGTTCTACACACCCACAAGCCAAAGATTGCAGCCAGGAAGTGTCCCGAACACAGCAAAATAATAAGAAAATAATAAATTACAGGCAGAGGGCAGGGTCTCTGCAGATAAATACACGGCCACACACTTATCGTGGGTCATAAGTGATGATTGAGAGGGATTACTTTTGTATGAATCTATACATTATTTTTTAGTGAAATCCTGCATAGTATATACCTTTAAAGCTATGCAACCTTTGTCATCATGGCAACAGTAAACATTAAGTTTTTTTTAAAAATGTCCCAACTCATAGTTGGAAACATGACACTCTTTGTTGGAAACAGGAAGTGAACAGTGGTCCCCTGCAGCAAAGTCCATTTTTTGCAATCTAACTATCTAGCCATCCACCTAATCAGGCAAAATCATCTTATCGAGTCACTTTATATTGACATCATCTGAACTGCATCACTTCCTGGGGTCGTAATTACTACAGCCAGTGTGAACGCAACTATAGGTTATTTTTGCTGGCGTGAATTTAGACCTATACTTTCATTTTTCTTGTGAAGACAGGCTGAAAAAAGCTGACAACAGACGCACTGACACAACATGTCAGCACACAACAGCAGATATGGAGCAACATTCTCGTCACGTTGGATTCTTATTTATGGCAAATATAAGTCCAATATTTTTAGCTGTTTAAAGCTGTTAAAGCTGCTCCAATCATTGTTTTTATGTTAACAATGGGTCAGAACACTATGCATAATGTGAAAAGGGTAACAAACCCACAGTCCCCCTCAGCTATACAGAGCGTTCTGGTGCTGTTAAGCTCATTCTTTGGTTTTAAGGCCCACAATTTCACTGTTTTGGTTTACTCTCACTACTCTCATCAGCACCATCTACAGATGCAGCAGGCAGCTGAAAAAACCCGCTGTACGGCACCTGCCCAGAGTATTAAAAGTTAGTAACTACCTGGTGAGTTGGTGGAGACCAAAACAGAGCTAGTAGGAGAGTGAATATTGGACTTATATTCATCAGGTAATCAGAAACACAACTCCACTTATCATGCTCTGTGTCCGCTGGATGTATAAATAGGCAACTATTTGCTGACACATTTGCCATATAAACTTTATAAGATGATAATCGTTGCCCCCAAGTAGCTTCCAGGATGGTCACTTCACAACCTGGAAATCAGCATTATCCTTTGTCCCCTTTAAAATGATTCTCTCTCTCTCTCTCTCTCTCTCTCTCTCTCTCTCTCTCTCTCTCTCTCTCTCTCTCTCTCTCTCTCTCTCTCTCTCTCTCTCTCTCTCTCTCTCTCTCTCTCTCTCTCTCTCTCTCTCTCTTTTTTGTTAATGTGTGTTTTTAATGGTTAAAACTTGGACTTGTCTGAAAGGCCAGAGAGTGACAAGGACAGCTGTCTATTTCATGAAACTCTGAGTGAATGTAGGCATTTAAAAGTAAATGAATAATGAGAATGATGTAAATGATAAAATCATAAAACAATAATAAGGAAAATTGTCTACTTAAGTAGTGGCGATCCAAATAATTATACTAACCAAATTCAGGCTCACTTCTTTGCCAGAGTCATCACAATGATTGACTCGAACCTCTGGCCTATCTCACTAATACACCAGCACACGTGCTCCATGTGGCTGCCAGAGTTATTCCACCTCCTCTGTGCTCATTTCAAAGTAGTCGTTAGGAGAGACGGGGGGCAACCCTCCGGCAGTTTAGATACCTCACACACATGCATATATATACACAGACACACACAAAAAAAACACGCACATACAGTGAACAGGTGGTTCATTAAGGTGCTTAAGTGAGTGAGGAGAATGGGGGAATAGAGAGTGGCTGTAGTCATTAACAGCCACAGGCAGGTGGCATAACAGAGTCTAGCAAAAAGAGCATCGAAAGACGGCGGATCAGGAGAGTAAAGGGGAAGAGCCAGCAGAAAAGGAGTCAGACAATATTGCCTCTTCAATATTATTATTAAGCTCCACACAACTTACAGCCATGAAATCTGGATGAGCTCCATGAGTGTGTGCATGTGTGAGTCTGTGTGTTCTTTGTCAGTGTTTGTGTGTCTCTGTGTGCCTGCATGCGTACCGTAATTGTTTATGAGTGTGTGCGAAGCGTGCCAAATCATTGTCCCCCTCTCTTTAAGCGTGGGGAGAGCTGAGGGAAGGAGAGACCCCTAGATCCCCAATCCTAACTGCAGCTGGCAGAGGGCGATAAGACAAACAGGCTCCCCCATCAGGACGCAGCTGAATAGGAGCAGAGGAGGAAAAGACGAGAGGAGAGGAGAGAGGGAGGCGCTCAGAAGAGAAATGTCACAGTTTTATAAGACCTACACAGGGATGGAGATGTGTCTGCTCTCCTGTGTCTTTGTGCGTATGTGTCCGCACACACGTCTGTGTGTATGTGGTCGTGAGTGTGTTTGAAATCATACTTTCATATTGGGCCATTAGCCAGCCTCATTTCCCATCTTTCTTCAACTTTTTCAAAGTGCTATATTCAAAATGCAAAAACTTCAACAAGGTCAGAAAGACACAGACATAAGGACAGAAAGATAAGGAAGACTGGCAGAAAAATACCCCTATTTGTATGTCTAACAATTCAAGTATGAGTCACACCTACAGTAGAAGGAATCGATAACGAGAACAGGCCTATTATGTTTTGAACAGTGCATCTTAATAAAAACAGCTTTGGCTGCAAAAGGTATGGAGAAAGTTAAATGCATAAAGCTCATTTGAAATTCAGCTTGGCAGTCTGACAGAAATTTTCACCAAAGTGAAAACTCCACTCACCTCATTTGTTTCGCACAATTTCCTCATGCAGGTGATTATTAATGCTGTGATGGATCTGCACGCATTATTGCCATCAAACAACAGTGTTAAAGATGGCGTCAAGCGTGTGGTGGTTGTATGCGTTTCCTGGATGATGAACTGTTTTGTCCTGAGTGGTCTAAGAGTTTGGTATGGTATAGGGGAGATGAAGCTGTGAATGCATGACATACATTGACCCTTCAAAACCAACTGCAAAAACTCATTCTTGGTTTGTGTGTATGAATACGACACCACAGCATATCACTTCCATCCATAGTGCAATATGGAAAGTGCTCTCATTTGAGTGAGTTGAGTGCAAACCTATATTCTGACACTCTGACACTCTAACACAGCAGCTGTCTTCTCGTTACAGAAAACAGTCTTTGTTGTACTGGCGGAGGGCGAGGGGCTGATAAAGGAGGTGAGGAGGAGAACAGAGGAGAGGGGATTATTGTCATAGCTTTGCTGTCATCACCGCCAGAACACAGGCTACGATTCAGCAGAGGAGAAAGGGATGTTAAAGAAGAAGGTATGGAGAGGGGAAGGCGGATTTCCTACTGAGCCAAGGCAGCCGGTACTTTGACTAACAAATGAGAGACAAACGGTTTCATCAGCATTACCCAGGCTCCTCAAATCCTTAAGACACATCACTTCATTTTTGTGCCAAGAAAGCTGACCAGCATTTTTTAGTTCCTCTCTTGTCTTTCTCAACTTCTCAGCCTCAATATTTTTTCTTTTATACACCATCACAGAGTGCAGCTGCCAAAACTTTTAATCACTTTCCCCCTGTACGTGCACACACTTAAAATGGCATTATTAAATCAACCTTTTCATCACTCTGCAAAACTGATCTTTTCCAAGAGATTGCTCCACAATAAACCTTTTATTTGTCTGGTGACTATCATGCTAACTACCCATTTTTTGTCTTGTATTTATTAGAGAAAAACTGTTGCTGGTGCAAGATACAAAGGAAAATGCATGTTTATTCATGTGAAATGGTCACAAGTTATTGTTGTAGGTTGTATACTTATTCTCAGATTGTGTTTCAATTCAAAAGTGAGGCTCCATTTATATGTGTATGATTACTAATGATAAAAAGTGATCCCATGCACTGTGGAGAAAAAATCAGCTCGGCAGAGATCTGCAGTGTGACTGGTGCTGATCAACAGGCTTGATTCAGTTCTTCTTATTTCAAAGTTTGAGCCATTAAAAAAGCACAAAAGTACCAATCATTGCTTATTAGAGCAGAGCAGTAGCGCAGTTCTCATTGTTCCATTCTATCTTTAGACTGCCTGTCTAATACAAAGTTAAGTGAAGAGGAGCGCAGAGGATTGTTGAGGAGTTGGTAAGAAACTGAGACATAGAGGGATGAATTCATCTCTGCTGCTGTAAAGACACAGCAAAGTAGGAGATGCAGACTTGGGAAAGAGGAGCATACACCTGTCTGTTTTTCTCTCTCCATCTCTGTTATAGGTATGCCACACACACATCTGTCTCAGGCTTTTCTTAGTGTGTGTGTGTGTCCCTCTGTCACAGACTCCCATAAAAGAAAAGAGAAGCAGGAAATGGAAAACTGAGGAATCATCATGTGCACAGTCTCTCTGTTACAGGTGTAATACAGTTTCTGTCACTGACTTAAGGACACAAACTCACTGTTGTGAGACTGAAAGTGGCTGCACACATCAGTGTGATTCATTTCCATTTAAGCTCCCCATAAAGATTTCATAAAATACATTGGATTATTCCAACGACCGGGTAGCAGGACTAAGGCTAGGAGAAAAACACACCAGGCACTGACAGTATATTGTATTGCCCTCATCATATAGTATACAATAAACCCAGAGTATACATCAATCCACTTCATAACTTTCCACACATGGTCTATATGTGGTCAACCAAACTTGTATATTAACAGCAGCCCAAGTACATTTCGACCCACTTTTACAACAGCACAGGTTCATGAAGACACACTGACAACATCCAGTTGGCACCAAATCCCTAAGACTGTCTTCACCAGCTGATGTTTCAGACAGAATAGTGCACTAGTAGTGCGCAATAGTTGGTCTTATCAAGAGTTAAAGGATGAGGATAGTGATATTTTGTATATTCTATATTATTCTACTGTCAACAAATCCTATGAAAAGACCAAATCCAGTAATGTATTAGTCTGTCTCTGAGTACTTATCTTTCAGGTCTGGGGCACTCAGCCCCAAACCCATTTATTTCTACTGAAGATGTAAAACAGTCACAGATACTTATACATCATCATTTTTTAAAAGACAAAATAGTTTACTAAATGAAGGTTCAGGGGACTAGGAACATGTCAGCTAGCGCACATTTTTGGACCACAACAGACATTACACTAAGGGCATTTTCAAACCTGCCTTGTTTGGTTGGGTCAGGTTGGTCGGTCATATCGGACTCTTCATTCGCCCTGAGACACTTTGCGGTTGCCCAGATAGCATACAGAAGTGGGCCACTTCAGGCAATGATGCGGCACTGCTGGCCTTCTTCTGGCCTGGACAAAATGGATGTGAAGCTGAAATGGCCCACATGTAAATAGCAAATATGGCCCAAATATCCCAAATCACATGTGGGCCTTTTTTGGTAAAGATGTGGTGCTCTCGCTGGATGTGGGCCAGTTCTGGTTTATCTGGTTTGTTCTTGGCTGACATACATTGCTATGGCTTGCTTGTGGCCCAGATCTAGGAAACAGGGGCGGTTCGCCCAAGTGCCCTCATTCCACGCAGTATGTGGGCTGGATGAAAGTGCCAAAAGCGTTGGGTGTAGGCCGGATCTGGGCCACAGCAATTTTGCTATCTGGGTGTGGTCTCAGTCCAGTCCCAAAGAAATTCTGGAGTAGTTCATTTGCAGTGGGAACGTGATCTGCCCTTGATCCAACCTAGCTATAGGCGTAATCTGCAAGTTTGAGCTAAACAGCTCCTGTAGAAAGGCGTGCTTTGAGGTCCAACATGGACTAGTGCAGTGAGGAATACTGCATTTGGCCAGAGAACCCTCTTCCTGTGTTTACGTTCTTGCTTCCACCCGAGACACAACTAACCAATAAGCAGAGTGAACATTCCCATGTGGCTTTTTGTGATGCATTTTGGTTCGTTTTAATTTTTTATGTGTGAAATGAAACCGAACCAGTTGCAAAAATTGTTGATTTTGGTCTTTTCACGGGATTTGTTGATTATCAAATAATATATAATATCACAAGACTTATCCTTTAATGAACAGGGCTTCATTGAAGCCAGTCATGAAATTGAAGGGTGTCTGTGTTGGTAGCAAACCATAACTTATTTGGGCAACTTGCAAGCTAATTATATCCACTGTTACTGTTAGCCAATCAAGCTAACATTCAAATCATCTTTATTTTAGCCTGTTAGCTCCTGAATCTACTCTTCTGCACCACAAACTTGCAGGCTAGATGTGTTATTGTGATGAAAAGTTTGTAAGCAAAGATGTTGACATGCTGAAATGTGTCAATACCATGAGATTATCATCAGCAACTGACAGACACATACAGTTGTAGTTTGGATATGTGAATCCTCCTTCACTGAGTGAGCTGTAATTTAGCAGCCTAGACAGAATTACATCATCAGTGTTTTAGACACAAACAGTTTATTGCACAAGATGGCATCAGACTTTGAACTTCTGCCACTGTTTGCATGATGTGTATCATAAAAAATGAATGGCTAGTTTATTAGGAACACCTGTACAATTTTATGCAATACCCAATCCCACCCCCTCCTCGCAGCCTTGGTAATAGTGCACATGATCCAAGGACAAAATGAGAGAGGTGCTAAAAACATTTCCCATAAGCATTACGCTGACATACAGCCAGACTAAGAGGCAGACGAGCGATGACAGAGGTTCTTTTCTAGCTGCTTGAAGGTGCTGACAGAGAGCAGCTGTGGTATTATAGGTTTGAATCAACAGATCATCGGGCGTCAGCCTCACCTCTAGCTTGTGTGTGTGTGTGTCTGTTTCGGCTCACTTGACTGAAAACTGGAACTTCAACTATTAACTAATGCTGCATTAGTCTATAAAACAGTGATTTGGCTCACTGCCTGAAAAGCCTGTTAAATAAAAAAACAGGAGATACAGGATCAGATGATATCAGCGTCTTCCAAGTTTAAAGTCATTTCGTTTTCAAGCATTGACCTGCAGGGTCATATCTGAGCTTATTAAATTGCTGTTGCTTATAAAGTCAATGTGCTTGTGTGGCAGCGTGTGTTCGCATTTGGCTGCTTGCCCTGATCACATTTAACTGCATGTTAGATGTTTTTTTTTCTGGAAGTCTTTGATAGAAATGGGGGAGTTTCAAAGAAAAAAGGATCTGAGGTCAGACAGTAGTGTCTGTTTTCAGTTTTTATACCACAATCACTATCACAGAGAGGGACGACAGAGAGGGCCTCTAGAGATGACTTCTATCCTCCTCTCTCTCCCTCTGTCTCTCTCTCACACACACACACACACAACAAAGAAACCAGGAATCTTTGATCTGCTTCACATTAAGCTCAAAGATACTTAATCATATTCCCAAGAATTACAAATCAAAAACATACTGAAAGAGAAAAAAAATGAACCATCCAACGTTTTTCAGTTTACTGTATTACACACACAAAAAACTTGAATATCGGGGTGATTGAAACCACTGCGCAGATACACACAAATAAAGTGTTAAAGTGTGTAAAGTGTTTTTGGCAAAAGCCAGTGAAGCAATTTCTATAGTTTTTGTTTTTATTTAAAAAAGGAACCATCAATGTCATTTCAAGTTTAAGGTAGAATTGGGAGCAATGTATGGACATTTTGTCTATAGACAGACAATATTAGATTTATAGGATATCAGTTTGAAAAGATTCGGTAAATATATATCAACTGACATTCTTTTTTGACATAAACACATAACAAAACTTTCTGATGAGGATCCCTTATTTTTATTTTTTTAAGAATTTTGACACAATATGTACTTTTTGCATTTGAACAATACAGTTGACAGTCTTCTCTGGTAAACATCTTGACATTGTTTCTAAATGACCTAAATCAGTATTTTTTGCATTCCTATAATGAAATTCCATTACTCATCCGCCAATATACGCAGATATATCTGCAATACGTTAATATAATATAATGGGGCCTTGCAGATATGTTGGCCTAGCTCTTATTTTGTCCACAGAAGATTTGAGATTTGAAAATAATAAGTAATTCCATTAATGAGGATTTAATTTTTGTTTTCATTTCAAAAACCTGAAAGATTAAGTGAAAATCAGGAACAATTTGCTCTTGAAAAACTGAAAAGTTACTGTATGTACTGTGTGTTTGTGTTTATGTGTATGTGTGTATTTTTGTGCTCAAGAGAATCATTGTGTGTGTGTGTGTGTGTTAATGATGCAGTTTCGCCCTGTGGGTATTTGTTGCAAGCTTAATTTTTCAGGTCTGAGAACACCTGCTGTTTCCTTGTCAACTCAAATTTGACGCAGTTTAAAAACTGAGAGGGAACAAGGACTAAATATGATATTTGTGACTTTTTTCTGTCAACAGAAACCATGAGACAAGTAGAAATCTGGCCTTACAAAACAATACTTCAAGCAGGTTTGAAGTGTATATAAATACAGAGAGGTGAGGCTTAATATTACGTTAATATTACGACAACATGAATAATTAAAGACAAATAAGAAAATAATCAATAGTATAAAACCAGATTATAGTGACTAACATCAGTGAGATTACACTCCTTTCACTGCTTTTTAATATTAGCATTCTCCACTGTCAACAGACTGCAATGTTAAAAATTCATAACTTTGGAATGATAATAAAGGGTTTGTTGCATTACTAATGATTCACCCTGAAGTACCCCAGATGGCCTGTCTATATTGTATCTGTCATGTCATAGCACAATGCATGATGGGCAATATTTTTTCATATATTATTTATCTGAAACTGTTACTTTCTGTCATGTTGTTTGGATGAGTCAGACTCATCTCTCGCAGATAACATCTGACTAGTATAAAGATGTCTATGTTTTGCTTCTTTAACTGTACGACCCTAATCATGAGTTCACCCTGCTGCTCGCACTGAACAAAAGGGCTAATATGAATAAACCATCAGTGTCAAACAATCTCCACACATACACACACACACACACACCTTATTTTCTATCACTATGCCCAGTGCCCCACTCATGAATTGTGGCCACCGAGGCATGAGAACTAGAGCTGAAACTATTAACTTTACATCCACTTTAATCACCTTTTCCCCCTCTGCGGAGAGGACGGTAGAGGAGAAGAGAGGAAAGGAGAGGAGAGAGTGGGATACATCATTACTGTTACCACCTCTCATTCATAAAATCATGGCATGTAGAGGAAAGCCAAAAGTATAAGGAGAGAAGAAAGTGAGAAGTTAAGGTCAGAGAAGAGGTGAGAAGAATCTGTAATAGACCTCTGCATCTTTCAAGATCTAACCAGGAATATATGAGACAGTACTGTACACACAGACACACCTTAAAAGACCAGTGTGTTGGATTTATTGGTATCTAGCAGTGAAGTTGCAGATTGTGTGTAGGAGAACCTATGGTGGTCGCGAAACTCACAAAATATGCGAAAGGCCCTCTCTAGAGCCAGTGTTTGATTTGTCCGTTCTAGGCTACTGTAGAAACATGATGGTGCAACATGATGGCCTCCGTGGAAGGGAGAGCTCATTCTAAGGTAATGAAAACACAACAATTCTTATTTTCAGGTGATTGTACACTAATTAAAACATACTTATGAATATTATATTCCATTTCTGCCAAGCCTGTTCCGCTAAATGCTACTAAATCTTACACACTGGACCTTCCAAGAAATTCACAAAAACATACACAACTAGGATGTTTTCCTGCCACAGTTTACATGACCCTGAAATGCTACTATAGCCACCAAACAAGTAAAACATGAGCACAACTTCAAATTGTTGTGTAACTGTAATTGACTTTTGTTGATTGAGAAGGCAGAAACACTACAATTTTGAGTGGTGGTCTGATTACTGCTCACAATCTATAGCTTGTGCCTGAAGATGAACAGTATAAGATATAAAATGTTGATTAAATATTCATCAGACACATTTAAAATAACAGATAAAGTCTATTTTTGCACACCTTTCACAAGCTACTTGCTCCAAATACTGGAGGTCACACTTCAGTACTAGGTTGATAAACTTAAATTACTGATACAATTAGGGCTGCAACTAACAATTATTTCCATTATTGATTCATCTGCTGATTATTCTTTTGATTAATCAGTTAATTGTTTCATCAATCAAATGCATAGTCTATAAAAATAATGGACGTAGCCACTGTGATGTAACCCATTGGTTTGTGGACTCCTGTTTTTAAGCCTCTAGTTTGGCGTTTTGACCATCACCATTTTGGATTTTTGGAGCCAGAAGTGACGAGAAGTGACCATATTTGGATGAGAGGGTGCACCTGACCCTAACACTAGCTGCTAGCTGCTAGCTGCTAGTTTGGTTAGCACAGTGTATTTACAGTCTATGGTTAACTGTGATCATGCTAAAGCTAATTTTAGCTAGCAAAAAACAAGCTTAAGACCATTAAAACAAAATGTACTTACCGGAAAAACTGAAAATCCAATTCCTTAGAGAGTCTTTTAGTACAACCAAATGCTGAACAAGACTTTTAGGCCACCAAAATGTCATAAGTAACAATAGCAATGGCTAAGGCTATGCCTGTACTCTGTGAATTTGGGGTTACGCCATGTTTATGTTACCTAACCAACGTTGCTGCTGTGGTAGCGACTTGTAAATCACAACTTAGCCATGCCCTAAAGCATGCCCTTTTTTATCATCAATGTTAAATTAAATGGGACCATAATTTACAAAATGAACATCATGCTGTACAGAAGAAGACTTGAAACTAGCGATTGAGACCATGAACTCATTGGGAAAGTGTTTACTGAGGTAATAAATCAAGTGAGAAGTAGGGTCATTTCCTCATAGACTTCTATACAATCTGACTTCTTTTTGGAGCCAGTGAAGTCGCAGTTGCCCCCTGCTGGCCATTAGAGAGAATGCAGGTTTAAGGCACTTCCACATTGGCTTCACTTTTCAGACCCTGAACTACCCACTTGATCAAATGACAGAAAACTGTGAAAAAATGGACATCCTCATTTCCAAGAGTCAAAGGTGACATCTTCAAAAATCCAAAGATGCAGTTTACAATTATATAAAACGGAGAAAAGCAGCAAAGTCTCATATCAGAGATGCTGGAACCAGATAATTTTTTTCACTTTTCTTGCTTGAAAAATGGCTAAACAATTAATCAATTTTCAAAATAGTTGTTGATTATCTTTCTGTTAATCGATTGACTGTTTCCACACTGGATAAATATGCATGAGAGTTTAACTGTGAGATTCTGACAAGTGAGAATAACAGCGAGATAGTCAATGATGATGGTCTTGTAAAACTGCAACAATGTGTTATTGCAGTCCACTCACAATCTAAGAGTCATGTCACAGAGTTGAGTTTGTTTCTTAAACAATCAATCTTTGGCTGAGTGCAGACACTGGCTAGCAGAGAGCCTCAGTAACTAGACATTCGACAAGTTTCATTTCGGTCCTTATGTCAAGTTACTTACATAACTGAAGTTAATTGTCTACAGCTGTGCCACCACCATCTTCATTTTAACAAGACAAGTCTGCTTACCTAAATGTTTTGTACATTACTCTATGCTAATATATAAGAGTGAGGAGAGATTTAAACAAACCAATAAGATATTTTCTCTCTTCAGAAGTAGAGAGGTCCAAGTATTTTATCACCCTGGGACAGGATTCAAGACAAAACTGGCTGATTCCAACTTAACTGATGTTAGAGGACACTGCGTGAGCCATCACATTACTGCTAGAACAAATGTCCAGGATTTCACCACCCGACTTGATAGCCAAATACATAAATACCCATAAGGAAATCAGTTTTAAGAAAATGGATTTAACAGTAATTGGAGAGGCAAGTGAGGAGTAAGGAGCCAAGGGGAGAGGAAGGAAAGAAGGAATGGAGGGACTTGAGAACTGTAGACTTCCTACACACACATGTACATAAACATTGCACATATGCACACAGACACATACTAAAAAGGAATATGATGTATGTTAAGCCATAGTGAGAGCTTTTCCAGGCATATTAATACACTTAAAAATGAAACTTTAATTAACTGGTTCTATCCCCGTGCTTATCCTGTTCAGTGAGAGTCAGGGGTGCCACTATGCACCGTCAGTAATGTCTCCTTTGATGCCAAAATCCAGCAGAGCCTCTCACAGTCATGAACACGCAGGAAGGAAACAACAGGCCCATATTTCAACGCATATATTTCACACCGGCCTCATTAATAATCATTACCCCTCTTAATGACTTTCTCTGAGTATGCATCGGGAACGTGTGCACTGCGTCCTCTTAATTCACCTTCATTAGAAGCAAACATCTTGTGGTTGTAAAACAGAAATATGGTGACCAAAAAAACAACCTTCACACAGATGTTATTCTGTGACATTCTTCAAGTACACTTTTCATTACGGCCTTTATATTACACTTGATATAATTCTTAAATGGGTATTGCTGCTGACTAACCAGAATTTATGAGTCACAGTTAAATATCACACTTGGTTGTGCATGGCAACTTCATTTTACAAATACATCAAATAAAGAGAAAGCATTTTGAGTCAGCTTTTATATTTAATGTGTCTCCTTAATAAATAATAAATTACAACAAATACAAAATAAAATAACAAAAAAACTCATTCCCTGCGACTGTGTTCATCCTGTGTTTTTATCTCTGTCTGTCTTATCAAAGTGTCCTATTCTGAAATGCCAGAAAAACATATAATTACTTGAAGCTGGTTGAGATTTGGCTGACCTTAGCATTTCACTAGGAGATGGATAAAGACCAAGCTGTCAAGAATTGTCCCCTCTGACAACCTGGCCCCAGCAGGCCGCCAAGGACCACACTGAGCTATGTGATGTTTGTATGGTGGCCACAGCAAAATTTCTTGGGGACCCAGAAAGACTTATTGATGTAATAATCTGTAATATACAATTTTCTGAGTATTCCGGACACTCTATAACTTGTACATGTTTCATTTCATTTTTTTTTTTTTTTACATTTGCAGTGACTAAATTGTCATAATTTGTCCAACTTAGTGCTTAGTTTTAGTGAAGCCCGGTTGCTGTAATTTCTTTTTAATAACACAAACCTCCTTTATGCCTTCTAGGCCTTTGCTGTGTCTTGTTAAACAGATGTAAAGGTTCCCATGGTAATGATTTGCAAGTGTTAACATAATCAGACAACTGATTATGGCAATTGCTTATGTGAAAAATTTGGTTTTCCCCCCAAAGGCCAGAAGGAACAATAATGAGCCCAATCCACACACAAAGACAAGACAGAGTTGGACAAGTGACACAAAGGTGAGATTTATGCTTTATCAAAGTGTTTTGAAACAGTATTTTTTAGTTCATCAAGAGAAAAAACTAACAGAAACTAAACACATGTAAACACAGTTCACTCACTGCTCAAATTCTGAAATAAAGTTTATACAGCCCATCCAGAGCATTGGCGCAGATTTTACACCTATTCGTGCACTCAAACTAGGCTCCCTACGCTCATTTAGTTTTCCACTGGAACACTGTATTCTCATGTCAGCACTGTTTTATTCTGTTAACAAAGAGTGACTATCAACCTACCACCCACTTGCAGGAATTTATAACATAAACATGGCCTGTAAACACTGCAGGACTAAATTTCATTGGGGCAGTCGAGTGAGTCAGAGGTCAGAGGATAAACATATGACATCTAATGCTGGAAATAAAAGACAAAGAAACAAATACCTGTATGAGCCCTTAGGGGAGCCTAGTTATTTTTACATTACTGTACTTTTATCCGTAGACCATGTGATTGTGTTTGATTTTTGAGAAAGAGGCTAATTGGTCCTTGATCTTTCCATCAGGTGAGGTAGGGTTTACCAGGACCTACCTCCTTTTACCTGCCTTTTATTTTACCACCACAGCCTTGTTTATCACACTAAATAACAGAGAGAAAGAAACTCATTATGAAATAGATGATTTAGGGTTGACATGTCCCAACAACTTAATAATTTTTCAAATGGTTAGCCTACTAGCTAATTTTTAGTTTTAAGTTCAGTTTTAAGGCCAATCCCAGTAAAGTTTTATAGGCCTATACAGTAGGTGGACCACAAAGACTGTAAGCATTATGTTGTTTGGATTCTGGCTGCAGAGGCTGTTAAAATAAGAAGGTGTAAGTCACACTATACTCACTGGGATTAACACACTAAGGTAATAATAGCAAAGGTCAAGCAAGCACGGCTTAGCCTCCCAACAAGCTGATAGTACTCTCCCACAAATCATTCTAGATATTTGGAAGGAAGAAACCACTTCTTGTTGAGTGACAGAGCTGAGCTAAATCCCAGCATACCATGCTAGTAAAGTCATCTGTGATGAAACAAACTGCACAAATACAGTACATGACTGGAAACCAAAGTAAAGCTCTTTAGAAGCACAAAATTTAAGCTGTCTCTTGCGGCGGTGACAATGCTCGAAAGACTGTTAACTCTTCAGCACTGCTAAGAAAATGTCACTTCGCAGCAGGAGATGAGTGGATGAGTGGATGTGAGCAGGTGCTCCACTACATGTTACATCTACTCAAGCCACCACCCAGTGTTGCCAGGTGTATGGTAATTGTTGTATTTGTCAGACTATTTATCCCAGTGCATCAGTAATTCTAAAAATCCCTAAATGTAGGATTATTTTGACCATTTCATTTATCTTTCATAATAGTGAAATGTTATAGAAGAGGTAGTAAAATACAATAAGTCTATAATTTGGGAGGCTGCCACTTTCATCCAACCACTTCAAGTTAGTTGTTAGTTTGTGCTTTACCAGAAATTTCAAGAAAACACTGCAAAGATGTTTTAATGTGTAAAACATTACACACAACAAATGTAGTATGTTTTAAATTATATGTGTATGTATGAAAATTAGTGCTTTCTTTTCAAAAATCACAGTGGATATTTATTTTTGGAACAAACTTTCTCTCTCTATGCAGCCCCATCACCTCCCTCTCTCTCAGTGCTTTCCCTTCTCTCCACTCCATATACGACATTAGGTTCGGGTCCACCTTTGACGGTAATGTCGGTGGCTGTTGCGCTACTCCAGGTCGGTAACGATCCCATTGCTGTCATGTGTGTCACTCCACCAATCAATCAAACCTGCCTGTGTGTGTTTCTGTCTGTCTGTGTGTGTATGTGTGTGTTGATTAGTAGACTCCATTAACTCTTATGAAATTCTGGTGCCAGGCCTTGGCGCCTGGGGAGAAGCACTTATGGAACGTCAGGTTGCTGTGTGAGTAATCGGTTTACCAGTGCCAGAGGGAGATAGTGGTGGTGTTTGTGCGGTGGGGGGTGTTGGGGGTGGATTTTCAAGCCCCATAGCCAACAAGCAAACACCCTGAGCAAGCAGTGAGCAATGGAGATGATTAAAGCAAATGGATTTTCAAGTACACAAATATGTTTTTGGACTTCTAAAGTCCGTGTCTTTAGAATATACAAGTGGGTAGTATGGCGCAGCAACCTGAGAGGAAGTACAGGCTGGTTTAACAGTCGAGTCAGGACACACTGACACGGCTCTGTGGAGCTGAACACAAAATTACCGGCTCAGCATTTCGACATTTCTCAATAACCTTCTCTCACACAATTGTAACATTATAAACCATATCGTAGCCTCCAGAATCCAATTGGTCGTGTTTCCTTCTACCTTGTCACACTGTGCATATTTAGTTGGTCGAGGATTTGGCTGACTTCAGCAGCTCTCCAGGGAGAGATAAAGACCAAGCTGTCAGGAAGTGGCCTACCTGACAGCTTGGCCCCAGGCTGACAGGGGTGCAATGATGAAGGCAGACTTTGTGAGGGCCAAAGCAAGGGCAGCTTTAGGTCTGCCAGGGAGCTAATGATGCTGGACAATACCATATTGTTTCGTAATATCATAGATGTTTGGAATAACAGCTTGTTTAAAAATGTTTTTCTCTCTGCTCAAATGACAACCCCACACTACAGTATGTAACAAGCATAAATATTAAGATTCTTCTAAATTAAAATTGGAAGACGTTATTAATATGTACTATTACTTAAATGGAGATCAATAACAGCTAGTGAACTATAGAGAGCACTGTGATATTTGATGACATTTTACAATACAGTTCATCATGTTACAGTGCAGATCCACCTGTTCACCTCACTTTTAGAAAATCCACTCACTTCCAACTCTCTTTGCAGAGTTTATTCTCGTCTGAATGTATAATATTCTTCTCAATTTGTTTGCTTTTTACACATAAATTGCAGCTAAACTTGGCAACTGTGTTTGACGGGAAAACACAAGACTTCATGTTCTTGTGGGATTTCAGAGTTTGACTTATCATCCAGAGTGTTGTCCTCTGTATTTAATCAGTCATTCAATATGTGATCTTTTTAACTCTCAAGAAATTTTAGAAATTTATGTTGGTGAAAAACAGTGGCTGTGGCAGTGGCTTCAGTAATCTTAAGGTCTCTTTCCAGCTTTAGGAGGGATTTGAGTGGTAAAGGTTTGACTAAACTTTAAAATCATAAGTAAAAGCTCATGCAAGTTTATTCACTGTGTTAATCTAAATTTTCCCTTCAATTCACAACGAAAAATATAAAACATTTAACTCTCAATGATTGCTCTGTTGCCTTGAATCCAGGTTAAATTCTCCTGACTCTATGGCACCATATTGCACAGATACAGTCTCACCTCTCATCACTACTGATTGTAAACAGCAGACACCTTTCTGTAATAAACTTGGCTTAATTGGGCTATAAGTTAGATACTGTGTGCGTGGGGAGACACTGAGTTTATTCTGACTTGTAGGCTAACTGACAGATATTGATCCGGCTTTGCCCACTGTGCTTTCCCCTGTTTCACAGCTGTGTGTGTGCCTATGTGTGTATATGCATGTGTGTGTGTGTGTGTGTGTGTGTGTGTGTGTGTGTGTGTGTGTGTGTGTGTGTGCGTGTTATTGACTAGAACTTGTCCAAAGTTCTGTCAGAACTTGATTGATTGTAAGACCAGCTGCAGTGATCTCCCGCACTGCCATCCCTCGGGCCAAACCTTGTGTGTGTATGTGTGTGTGTGTGTGTGTGTGTGATTGTGTGTGTTTCTGCCTGCATGTGTGTGAGTGCATTAGTTTTTGCTTTTTGACAAGAGCAAACCCCAGGCTTCTTCTAATCACCTCCACCTCTCTCCTTATCACTCTCTGCTGTGCTGTCAATCACACTGAAGTTGTTACTGAAGAACCTTCGGTGAACAGAGTAAATATCCTCAACAGGCTTGTTTGCAATTAAATTACAGTCACTTCTTGTCTTCCTGTTTGTGCCATCTCTGTTTTTCTCACCAACACAAGAGGAAGGGGAGGGCAGGACCTTTATTTACCTCAACTGCAGAGGGTACCAGACCTTTATTGGAATCAGGCTTATATTAGAGAAAGGCCTTTATTTAAGTATATTTTCTGATATTTTAGTACAAAGCCTCTTTGTCTTCTGATCTGCTTCCATTTGCTTTGTTAAATTTTTGTTTATTACCAGTAATCCATTTACTCCGACATGCAGAACAATAATTCTAGCACTTGAGTTCCACCAAGAATGTTTTGGCAGTGCAGCAATTAGCTGTAGCATGCAGGTAGCGTGCTCATGGATGTGTGCTTGCCAGCTTAGCCAAGTTACCCTGGTTACCCATGCTCATGTATGGGTAACCAGGTAACCTGCTGTCTTTATTATTATTAAAATATGCACCATTATTTAAAAGATATTGCATTTCTTCCGTCCCCCTCCCCTCTCTGTGACAGTCGGCTAAAGGGCTACGCATGTACTCATAGAACTGGAGTTACATCCAGGTAACTACTATTTATGCTTAACTGGCATGTGCATTATATAACAGGCACCAGGAGTTTATCCACCCTTGTTTTTTCCCTGCTCTGTTTTTGGGGCCGGCCTTTATTTGTTCATGATGACATATACAGCAACTTTTGCACAAACTCATATCTTCACAAATGCACAAACGGAATGAGTCACTAAATTGGACTGTAGCAAAAAAAAAAAAAGAAAGAACACACACTCCAGACATCCTTCCCCCCGAAACACCCAGTTGATAGCAGTCACGCATGCCCTTCAGACATCCTCTGCACCATGTGTACAGCTCCACACACACACACACACCTCCAATTCTTCATCTTCAATCTGAGACATGCTGATAACCCCTGTTGACAGAAGATTCTCTCTCTCACACACACACACACTGAATGAAAGGGGGAACAGGGTTGCGACCTATGTAGTCATACAAAGTAACATTGTTTGGCTATTTGCTGGTCTCTCTTCCTCCCCATACTGATGAGTTACTATCCGTCTAATGGAGAATGGCTGAGCTAATGGACAGAAAATCCTCCTCTAATGAAGATCAGATGCTCTGAGCGACAGGACAGTGAAGCGAGAGAGAGAGAGAGACACACACAGTGAATGACACTGGGCGCTGTCATGCTCAGACACTTTCTGTCAGTCAATCAATCAGTTGCTTGTTGATAAACATCACTGACAGGGCAACAGAGTCAGACTGATGTGGAAAAAACACCTCTGACCAGTTGTACACACACAATCAAACATTTCTCTCGATTTTCATTCCCCTGCTGCCTTTTAATTCCTTCATCCACAATCTGAGATGGACGTTGACTTTTCCCACCCAAATTCTGCTCCTCCCTCCCCTCTCCTCATCTCCTGTTGCTTTGTTCTCCATCCATCCTCTCACCTCGTCCCCCTGCAGGCATTTATAAATGAATGTGTTTACAGAGGAGGGGAGAAGATGGGGACCTGGGGAGAAGTGAGCGGGGCTTATTTTAATTAACAATCGCCCGGCCCTCCGTAGATTCAGTCAAAGATTAAAACTCGTTAGGATTGATTGCAGCTTTCAGCCTCATTGAGCTGTGGTCCCACCGCGGCCTAGATGGGTTGTAGAGATGGGAGGAGAGGAGGAGAGGGGTCTTGGAGGGAGTTTGGGTCGAAGACGGACAACAGGGAAAGCTGAGAAGGCAATGGTATGGGAGCAGAGAGCATGGAGGGAGAGGTGAGATGAATCAGGACACGGAAAGTGAGATGCTGAAGACACTCGGTTAGAGACAAAAAATATATATATTAAATTATATAATCTGATTTGTGAGAGTGGAGACAGAGCGAGCGGGAGGAGTGTGATGGAGACAGAGGAGAGGAGAGAATTAGAGTGCAGCGAAAGTGGGTACTGTCAGATTATTTAGAAATATGGTGGGGACATTAGGGAAGGATGGATGGGCAATTACTATACGTAAAGTTCTTCATTTCTACATGCAAACATCCAGTTCACTTTACCATAAGAGGCACAAATTTGAATGTCAAAAAGAACTCAGGCTTCAAGTGTGCAGCTCCCATATCATTTCAGGACTTCTGTAACACACTGACAAAGAGCATCACTGGCTTCTGTCCTTCCTTTGCCCCTTCTTCCCTTTTCTCCTTTCCTTCCTTCCTGTCTTTTATTATTCCTTCCTTATTTCCTTCCTACAGTGATGTTAATGATGTGACAGATGAGCCTAAGTGAACCACTCCAAGCGTTCCACTATGTAGGAATCCAGTCATTTCACATCAGCAAATCTGGCACTTCCAGGAGAAACCCCGGCCCGGGAACCCAGAGGGGATACCTGATGAGGCAACGCATGTCACACACACCCCGGCACATCAGATGACACATTAAATCAAGGCTTTTAATTAGTGCCATTGGCCATTGTGATTCTAGCTGCAGTAAAAACAGTTGTGCCGAGAAGGTGACTCTAGGCTAAACTCCATCTGACAGGCTCAATTATGAAGGCAACCTTTGCCCTAGAATCAGTTCGAGTTAGCAATTGTAAATTATGATTTTCACCACCAGGGCTCTGCATCAGTCACTGGGTTGGGCTGTGTGTCATTTGGCTTCCAGACCAGCTAATAACCTTCACCTCAACACCTCTACCCTCTCTCGGATGAAAGAGAGGTTTATTGTGACTTGGAGCCTGGCACGGCTCTGAATGTCACTGCTTTTAACATCATTCATTAAGAGCTGCATGTGTGAGAAATAAACCATCCAAACATCTTTACTGGAGCTGCGAGCTGAACTGCTGCGTGAGACTAATCAGCTGAAAATGAAGTATATATTTCTTAAGTTAGGTTAAGAAAACACCTCAGGTAACCTGATGAGTATGTGTCTGTGGTACCTCACCTATAGCATTGATTCAATTATTACAACAGAAATAATAGCTTGAACGTATACATTTATCTATGATTATGTGTGTGCATGTGTGTAAGTTTGCGCATATATGTGCCTGAGTGTGTAAGAATCCATAGGACTGCTTTGGAGTGGGCGATCGGCTCACTTTGCCAAGAACAAATATACAGTTAATCTGAGAGATGGGTATCATTGGCTGTCCAATTCTCCTGATCCTTTACATTCTGTAAACACAAACACACAAACAGTGCAGTGTTTGCACACCATACATTTTCTCTCTGAAGTAGTCTTGCGAGTATGTACAAATTTGATTCCATGTTCCCTTGTGTCCTTGAGACAGATGTTTGAGCTACAAATAAAGGCCGCAAGAGTTGACCATACCTCATAATAAACATACACACCTACTGTAATACACCTCAACGGGGAAAAATTGATTGAAACCATAAAATTCCTAAAAACTGCTAATTATCCCTCTATGTCGAGTCATAATTAGGGCTAACCTACTCTCCATTGCTACAATTGACAAATAAAAGGGTTTGGCAAGTTTGGACCATAAACTGTATATAACGATGGACGTAGCGAGGTGTGACATCACCCATTCATTTGCATTAGTGCCAGATTGAAGCCCAGAGTTGTAGCTTCTGTTTAGCATCATCTTTTCCATTTGGAGCCAGGACTTTCCAAATAAGTGCTACCTGAGGCCGAAGGGTTAATGTTGAGTTAATGTTAGCTACTTTAACTAAATTGTGGATAGGTATCAAGAATTTCTCAATTTGGGATCAATAAAGTACATCTATCTATCTATCCATCCATCATAATCAAGTAGCATTAAATGTGGAAATATTGTGACAATAGTCCGACTCAGTCTGCTATAAATTCTTCAAATCTTATTAAGGGAACAATCATTTCCAAAATGACCACCAGCACACTTATTAGAGGGCCTGAATTGATTGAGACCATAATGACCATTATTGAGGTCACTGAGGTTTAACACAACACAAAGATACAGTATTCATAAAACATTTTGATTGAAAATAAAAAATAGATAATGTAACAGCCTTGTCTCCTTCACTAAAACATGAGGGGATGCACATGCACATGAGGCTTGACTGACAGACTCGCTGTTCACCAGCACTGATATAGATACAGTAATATTCTAGACTTGGATGAAGGAAAGGGAATCATGACAAGGTTAAGATAATAGCTGCATATGCATATGTGGAGAAGCCATAGTGTGTGTGTGCTTGCTCGTGTGTGTGTGTGTGTGTGTGTGTGTAGGTGATATGATTCCTCTTGAGTGTGGCTTGTGAGGTGGAAGAGGAGATTACTGCACCACGCTTCTATAATTACCTCTCATCTCTCAGCCGGTGCTCTTAAACACAACAGGGAACTCCAGGCTACCACACACTCCGACACATGCACACACACAGTGGGGCGCACTTCAGTACAATGTAGCAGGCTGAGAGGGAGTTATTTCTAGAGGGTTACATTTCACTCAAATGGTGATTGGAGACCACCCACACTACCTTTAAGCAACACAGGTCAGATTTGCTGTGAGAACACACACACACACACACACACACAAGTTGCTTGTAAGTAAGAAGAATGACTCACCTGTAGCCGTCCTTCCCACACAAAAAATCCACTTAAAGTCATGCACTCACATCATACTATATACTTTTTCATTTTAGTGGGGATTATGCAGAAAATCACCTGTCACCTGTTTTCACTCTGTCTCTCTCTCTCACACACACACACACACACACACACACACACACACACACACACAATACACTGGGCCACTTTCAGGTCAGATAATATGAATACCATAAACAAAAGAGCAACAATTATTTCTCCTGAGCTTTAGCTGCATCACATATTCATTACACTGACTCTTATTGGCAACAGCCTCAAGAACCATGTAAACTATCAAGGCTAAGTATGTTTTGAAGTGGACAGCGTCTTACAAAGATGAATTAACCATGCAATTTACAGCTTTGAAAAAGTCATTAAAAACTACTACCAGGAGTAAATTGCTCTGCCACACTGAATGACTTGGACTCTCTCTCTCTCTCTCCTCTCGCTCAACTGTTAAAAAGCAATATGACTTCTTGTGGACAGTCAGGCACAGGGGACCGTTTAGACTGAATAGAGAGGAGGGGATGAAATGTCTAGAGAGAGGAAAATGCTGATTCTTCTGAAGAAATGTACATTACAGAAAGTTTGTTCTCCGTGCACAGTCACATTTAAGAATCATCTACAATATGTCTGATATCAAGGGAAATATTGCAAAGTAAAGTGGCACCAGGAGAAAAGAAAGTCAAGCTGCTGAAGTATGTTGTGCAGCCTCTGAGAAGCTTTGCAAAGCTCACTGTTTGTCCAAGCATGACGGTCAGCACACTGTGTGGGTTGGTTGACATGAGTTACAAGTCTATACTGAGTTGTAAAGCCTGATGAATGTTTTTTGAATTCGGTGGAACAAAGTCTCCCACATTTTTTTTTTTCAACTTCCAACAATAGACTGTAGAAAAAGTGATGCTGCTGCTTCTTAACTCGCCCACACATTTATACCCACACACACACACAAATATATTTTACCTGGCAGATACCCACTCACACGTCAACATACATGGTTTTGCTGACACCTTGCGATCTTCTCTTGATTTGGGATGCATTCAATTTGTGTCAAAGCGCTGCTTAGCTGCTAATGCATGCGCTGGTGAAAAATGAGATTAGGGTGTCCCCTTCGAGCTGGAGGCACACAGCTGTCTGGACAGGCACAACTTCCCCTCTGCAGGCCTGAGATGTGTTCAGGCATAAAAGCAGGCATTTTATTTAGGCAGGCGGCACTCAACAGGCAAACAGTGCTCACATAAGCAGTGAGGGCTGTGAGCTATGACAATGAAAAGGCTGTGGTGACAGGAAAATACCTCAAGAGAGTGCTCAGCTCACAAAGGAGCACATACAAAACGCAGGTATGCTCACTGTCACTCAATGAAATTGTTTGTTATATATATGGCCATAACGTCAAGTCTCCCCTGGGAGTGTCATCAGCTTACTCAACCCAAATACACACACAGAGAGAGAGAGAGAGAGAGAGAGAGAGAGAGAGAGAGAGAGAGACCATTATAATTTTATTTAGCAGACAATATTGGGTCAAGTTTTATTCACACCACAGAGCAGAGACTAACAAATGCACGAATCTACCCCACCTGAAAATCCACATAAGTGTCGCTCACGCTCAGATGTCTGCTGTGCTTGCAGAGAAAACTAATATAAACCCATTAATTTATTTCTTTTTTTACTACAGAGCCGGACTAAAGCGCAAATAGAGCTCGAGGTGATATGAGACGTTTCTGTCTGTAAGAGTGATAACACCCCAAAGCAGAAGAATCTGGTCGAGCTCCGGAATTTGGGCATCAGGTCGCTCCTCTCAACAGGCAAGACTGCCACAGTGACGTGGTCTCCCAGTATCTGAGCCAGGCCAGCAAAGATCACACTGTTGTCTTTATAATTGTTGACACAAGCCACCCATCATTCACCAACATTACGCACCACATTACGCAACCACATATGCATGCAACATTGACAATAAGAGATTCAATATGTAAATGGGTTTTTTTTGTCCAATCAAATATTTTTCTCAACTCATCGTCCTCTCTCTTTTATCCCTTACAAAAAAAAGAACTATTGTGGGATAACCCAGCAAATATGAGAATAAAATAGGAAAATGTTGTTACCATGGAAGCAAAAAATTAAAGTACACAAAGTACATAAACTTGCGCGCCACAAATGTTAAGTAAATATCCATAAGAGTGTTGCATATAAATCTTTTTCACGAGATGACGAGATGAATGGCGAACAGGTTGTGACATGTCAAGCCACCTGAAGTTAGGAAGACCAATTTCCTTATAGATTATCAGCTTTACATATTGAATCTTTTTTTTTTCCTGCAAGATATCACACAACGTCCAACGATGCTTTAGACGTTGGTTCACTCACCCGTTAGCTGGTCATAGGATCCGTCCAGCTCTCTGGAGTCCGACAAGCTTTGGTCACGGTTTTTCGCCTTCATTTTCCCCGTGTGCGCCGGAATGTGGAACTGTGGCAAACAGCTGATATGTTGGGCGATGCTGGATGGGGAGGGGGGGATTTGACAGTGGTTTGTTGTTCGCCTTCACGGAAGATGGCTAAGAATATACTACCGTTAAGAAGTCATATTTGGGTTGCCATAAATAAAAAAAAGGAGAGCCATGTAAGTCGTAATTTCCCCGTGTCTGTTTCTGCGTGCGCTCTCGGCATCCAGGAGCTGAGTGAACCCAGCGCGCTTCTGGTCGGCACTCACATGGGCTGGCACGCGCGCACGCACGCACACGCTTAACTAAACACACAAAGACACAGAGAGACGGATAAAATAGATACAGCTCGAATCAAAGTGCTCAGAGTTGGTTAAATTTACTCCTTTTTTTTTTGAGATTATAAAAAATGGCCAAAATATGAATATGACAATGATGAGGATCCCCACATTTCCCCCCTGTGTGTATAAAGCAATATCTGGCTTCAATCATAAATGATCCCATTCAGTGAGTTGCCATTAATATCACCATCACATCCATAATGTTCTCCACTGAGTCAGAGCCTTGTCGGATGTGTACAGAGACATCAGCAGGAGCAACAAGGAGCACACTGCTGCTGCCAGGCAGAGGTTCTGACTATATCTGATCTATAAATACTCACTGGCTCTGGGAAGCCTTGTGTCATTCCCTTTTTCTTCCTCTCTTCTCTCTTTCTCTCGCTGTCTTCGCCTCACTCTTGCTCACTTACTATGACATTTGGTCACAATCTGTCAAGCAATCTGTCTTTGATGCCATATTTGTCTATGTAATATCAGGGTTTGCATCAATAACTCTCTCCATCCGTTCATTCATTCATCTTGAGCACAAACATTTGTCTTGAGCAGTAAAGTTAATGTTATTCAGATGTTCATGCATGTTGCCCCCTGCTTAATACAGGGTGTTAACTGTAGTGCCCTAAGTATTAGAGCCCTCCCTCATTCGCGACTTCGCTCAGCCACCCATCTTTCTTGCATTCTAAGGGATCAATTGACATCTGAATCATACACGTGTCACTAAAAGGTTGGCAATAAGACCTTGTCCTCAGATGTCATATCTGTCACTGAAATTACCATTCAAGCATGCATTTTCTTCATGCAGCATGCAAATGCTCGTTGCATGTAGCCCTCGACTTGCCTGTTATCCTGTGAGCAGGTTATGAAGATGGCTGGGCTTCATTCAAAATCATCTCAGTTGATTTTGTCTGCTAAACTGATGCTCCACCTAAATCTTTTTATTACCAAATACTCACCCCTTAATGGCTTGAGAGACTGGTGTTATAAAGGTGGTAGTGTTGTCGTTGACAGAATAGTGATAATGAATGTTATGTTGGTTTAAATTGATTCTAAGGGCTTTAGTATGCTAGAAACTATCAAAAAGTGAGCGCCCTCATCCACATTTGTATAATTAACTGCATAAAAACTGCTTAAACACCTTGGCTTTTAGACTTGGTTGTATGACATGTCACACTAGTTTCAACCATACTTAACACTTAATATAGTAAGAGTAAAGTATTGCTATCCTCTCTATCCTTCTCTCTGTCTATTAGGCTTGGTATGATCCACACAATATTTCCATCAAAATGTTATTATATGTCACTTGTAAAAGACGTGCTGACACATTTTTCTGCATTGAAAACATGTCAGGGGCCAGTACTGCTATCTATGAGGGACAAAACTGGATTAGACTTTAAAGTTATTCTGCTGACTGTGTAATTATACACCACATTTTGAATTTGCCTTTCACTCTAGCAGGCTGAAAGACATGTGAGTTTGACTCACTAAGGTTCCTCCTGAGTGAAATTTGCTGTGTTTGCAAGCATTAATGACACTGGGAGCATACACAAATCACTTTGGCCTCGGTACATTAGGAAAACTCTGGTCAGATCTTGATTACTTGCCACTTGTTTTTTTACCCATCACATAACAACAAAAAGTATTGACGTTGCCAGCCTTGGTTTTGCTTATTGGACGGCCACATCCTCGTATTGAGCAGCCTGGCAAACAAAGTCTCATTACCATATAGATGTGTACATGGTTCGTCTGTGAGCATTTAAAATGTGACTGTATAGTATAACTGAGAGGCTCTAAAACAACTGTAGAAAAGAGGTGACTTAAGGTCATGAGGAGTTGGATTTTCCCCTTTGCTAAGCCTCATTTGAACCTTGTGTGCTGCCAATAAACAGAGAGCGGCCCACAATAACCACAAGGCCTGCTTTTTCTGTTATCTAATACCAACAAAATATTTCACAGATACGGACGATTGGATAGTGATTGGATTTCAGTGTGTGGTAAATGAAAGGAGAAAGGGGAGGTGGATTCTAAATGAAGGTGAGGAGGAGTAGTGCAAGTATAAAGGATAGGGGAAATCGATTCATGGTGAGTTAGAGGGGATTTAGCGATTCAGAGCCGAAATGAAGTAAATCAGGGAGTCACTGATGAGGGTGCTGTCTGTGACTGCAGGGTTAGTGGTGGGGTCGGGATTTCTTGACAAACCTAGATGTGGACGTGCACGCGTCATAGCTGCGCAGTGACCCAGAGACGACCTTGTTGTATCCCAGAACAGAACACTGGGAGAGGTGCCAGCTGTGTAGCGAGGTCTGCTGTTGTTTTGTCAGCGAGGTGTTGTTTGCATCCATTTTTGCAACATCAGAGAACATTTTTCACCAATCTTTGGTTTGCACAGTCAAGACATGTTTCTAGAGTTGACCTATCAACAACAAAAAGATTATTATTGAGCAGTTGAGCAGCAAAAGTCATCACAAATCCTCTTTCTGGAAAATGTTTACCCATGCTCATATTTGCAATTTACAGTAACTCTTGTCAGTGCACTTTCTGTGCTGTGCATGTGTGTGAAGCTGCACATTGCAGACGTTAGAAAATTCAAATCAAACCCAAATTAGCTATTTAATCCCAGTTTATCCATAAAGCTTCACAACTTTGTAACCGGATTATTCAAACCTGCTGAAAAGCTCAAGCAGTTACTCGGACATGCAGGTTATGCTGTTGGTGTCTGCAAGTTATTGATAAAGAGTCAAAGTTGTGGAAGCCGGGTAGGAGATGAATCGAGCGGAAAGCAGGGGAAGGAGGGGCAAGGAACACTAATCAAACTATTGAGATGCACCCTCTGGCTCTCACTGCAACCCCAAGGTTAGTCCTCTGTCCTTGGCAGCGCTCTCATGAGCCAAACTGCACCGTGAATATTAATAGCACAAAACTCCGGGATCCCCAAACCAAGGTGTGTGTGTCTGTGTGTGTGTGTGTGTGCAAATCATAGAGTGATGCCAACCAGAATCAAATGTCAAATACTGCACTACAAACAGCTAAACAGTGCAGAATTTTTGCAAAGATTTATGTTTTCCCTCATAAACACAACAGTCGATATTTGCCGTTTATATGGATTCATATAAGAGAGGGATAGAGATTCTTCGCCAGAGTAATTCTCCACCTCAGCAGAAAAGATGGAATAAGGATGATTAACTTAGAAATAGCTGTCACTGGTGGTATTTCAGAGCCTCGAGCTTCCCAAACTAGAGAGAAAACCATCCTTGTTAAGCTGTATTAAAAAGCACTTCAAACGTCTAAATGACACTTCCTTTCATTATTCACCGCAGCTAGCGACCTCCAGCACAGAGCTGTCAGCTTGGCCTCAGTCACAGAGCCACTACTGGCTGAGTGACTGACTGATGATGTCCAGTGAGACTCAGACACACACGTGCACACACACACACTAAACATAGGCCCACACACACACAATCATATTAACAAACACAATTAAAAAAAACAACAATAAATGATTAATACATTTAAGTTAACATTTTTAAATAGATAGAATAGATCTACAATTTAAAAGCTACTAATACAACTGAGTTTTCTTTATTTATCGCAGTCTTCCAACAAAATTACTATATTTTTCAAATTATGAAATAAATGACTGAAGTGCATTTGATTTTGTGTCTTTAGCTGAAGTTTAGGGTTTAGGACGGGTTTCAAATCTGTGTTGTCTGGAGAAAAATCATGTGGTCTGTCTGTGTTCTCAGAAGCTGAGGCTTAAACTTCCAGTTTAGTCTAAAACCCAGTGTTTTAGAGTCTTGTCGAAATCACTTAAACGCCACTAGAGATAATCGCATGTGAGGTTTAACTTAAACCAACTGCAGACGTGGTTTAAGGGAACGTCTATATTCATCTTTACAACTAAAAATTAAGATAAAACAAAGATAAGATAAGACAAGGAATGCAACATAAAACAAGTTGAGAATTAAAAAAAACAGGAAACTTTTAATCACATTGGGTTGACAGATCTGAAAGGCTTTGTAAAGTAACTTAAAGAAGTTGAACTCTATCATGAGCCAGTGTAATCCAGCCAACGGATGGAGCAATATGGTCTTTGTGTTTAGTGTTTGTTAGAAGCCTTAATGCAACTGCAGACCACGGGCAGTAAATAATAAATGCAATAATCAAGGCACAAGGAGAAGAAGGCTCAGACAACAGCCTGTAACAGGATGTAATATAAGCTAAATTGATTTCTGCCACTGGGAATAGGACACAGCATTTAGGACAGATTATTTTTCCAGGAGTACATCTAATGGTTGTTTGAAGTTATGGTAATCATATGGCATTTTTACATCGCTATATTTTCCTTATAAATCACTGTCGCAAATCAAATTTTAGTGTAAAAAATGATATTTGTTGGTCTACATGTCAGTTGCAGTTTTTGGTGATATTATAGCATAGTGAAACAGCAAAATGTAAAAAAGCAAAATGAGACAGTTTGTTGGGTTTTTTTTTAAACATGCTGCTCATGAATACTAACATAGCAATTTGTAGATGTAAAGGAAATATACTTCATCTCAGCTGGACACACAGAGAGCATTTCCTCCTGGGAAAATTCAGTTTCTCTTAGTTTTCAGTTCCAAACTCACTTTTGATTAAACCATATGTTCTACGATTTGGCTATGAGAAAATTTATGAAAGGTATATGCCATTATTTGACCATAAAATCTCAAAACTACACTATGTTTGCAAGGATTTATTTTATAGTGTATATCCTTTAGACCCATAAACTTCACTTTTTAATATACAGTTCTAATAACCAAAGCTGCAGTCTGGCTCCAAACCAAATCTAAAGTTTAAAAGAATGTTGGTTTCTCTTTGTCTACCCATCCTCCCTTTCTTTTAGCTGTTTATTCCCATTTTACCCTACTACTACCAGTTCATTCTGTTCTCATCAAAACAGCTGTAACCTTAATCCAAACTGACTGTCCGCTTTCGCTCTCCGCCTGTCCCCACCCTACTCTGATTCGCTTTTCTCTCTGCGTCTCCATCTTTCTGAAATCTCTACCCCCCTCCTCTAAGCTACAGATGCGATGACGCCATTCAGGGAGAAGGACAAGCCTGTGACCTTCAGGAAACACAAACAGATTTCCTTTCTGCAGGTGTCAGATTTTCTCCCCTGTAATCACACTTGACTGTAATTGTTTTTATTTTGTTCAGTGATGCTGTCTCAGGAAAGAAGGGATAACGCAACCTCTGACCCCCAGGTACGAGCATTTAAAACCTGTGATAGCTTTTGACAGATGTCAGCTGGGCTGCTGCTACCGACGTTACCTTTTGCTTGAGGGATGACACCCTCTGAGACTGTGACACACACACGGGCAGTCATGCAGGAACTTGCCTGTCATCTGGGTGGTGAATTTGTGACAGTGTGAGTGTTTGAAAATTATAACCTCCCTTTTCCCTTGTTCTCTCAATACAATATATACAGCTTGTGTTTTAGGTGTACTACACTATTGAGAGCAGGCTGAATAATGTTGCATCTCTTTATGTTTACTGGCCTGGAGGAAAGAAAACCAGGCAGAATAGAAACTTGTATGAATTACTCATGAGTGTAAAGTGCATGCTTTCTCCTCTCACTCACTCACTCACTTCACTCTTCATTTTCATTTCCGTTTATTCTGGTTTTTTTCTCCCCTTTTTGCCATCTTCTTCATTCCTTCCATGTGTCCTTGCAGAGTTTGTCGCAGACGTGTTCTCTCCATCCAGACAGCAGAGTCATTTCTGTAAAAAGGTAGAGAAACACACACACACACACACACACATTCAAGCTGGATCATATTATCTAGAAGTATCCTCCATGATGGTTAATCAACAGACAATTGGTGTTTACAGAAATCATCCATCTTCTATGTGCCACATTCCTCATTCAAATACAGTCTGACAGTGAACGTCTCAAAGTTATATTGGTGGGCCTTCATTTTTAAAAGCCTCTTTATGTCCTGGCAGTGAGTTTATAGAAGGCCTTCACAGCACTATAAAACTGAGTGTTGTGGTGCTGTAGCGTCCTTGTCATACGCTGCAAAGCTGTCTCTTAAGAATGACATTCATGCACTATTAACAGGTTTTGCCAAACACATTCAGGAAAACAACGCAATTGCTGCCTGGATTATGTTCACTAGCAATGTTTTTTTTTCCACTCCAAGAAGTTTCACATTCTTTTACCAAGCACAGGACTTTGCCAGAGGACACCACGCTTCACATGTGTTTAGGTTTTAAAACACTTTGATTAAGGTTGGGGAGAGACAGTGGTTTTATTACATATTGAAAAAGTAAACATGTTCTGTCCTGTTCCTCAAGTCAGTATTGACTTTTTTGAATCAGTGTTTCTCTAACCTTAACAAAGTGCTTTGAGTTTCCTAAACATAACCATAAAAACATTAAGCCTGCTTTAGGTGCCACATGCAGATATTGTAGGGGAAACAAATTAAATAAGTTATCACTGAATGTTTTGCCGACATATGTGGGAGTATTAAGTGACTTTGCAGATACACTGATTAAAGATCCCCTCCAAACGTGTTTAAAGAAACATAAAAATACTTTGCTTTGTGTAATAATTTGTCTCTAATATGGTTTTTACACAAAAAAAGTCCATTAACCTCATTAAAAGCCTTAAAATTACATCTCCTTCTCCCTCATTGAAAAATCCCTAATCTATGAATATGCAAATATTGTTCATTTCAAAACACATTTCTGAGAGGAAGGGGAACTCAAAATATTTATTAAAAATGTAATTTGTGAGGCTTTACATATCCTTTAAAGCATATTTGCTGCTGCAAACAAGCAGTATATAAATGTAATTTATATGAAACAGGGTTGTGTCACAGTGTTTTATTGTGTGCAGAGAGAGAAGGTATTTCTCCTTGCTCTCCTCACTCTGTTTCTTTTGTTCAAGAGTCACATTGTGGAAAAACACATGTATACACATGTGCATTCACAGACCTACACATGTATCTCCTGCACCACCCCAGAGTAATGAAAAGTGGTGTTTAGTGGAGCAAGAGGCTGTTGTTTGCACTACAAACCACAAACCTCAAATAGATTTGCTTATTGGATACCTGATTGTATTGTTCTCAATTCCAACATCCCAGATGAGAACACTATTGAAATTTCAAAGCCAATATATATGATTGGAAACACATATACCTCGCTTACCTCACTATAATCACCTACCAATGTTTCCCAGGGGGGTATAACAGTCTATTCTCACAGTGATATTTCACTGACGTGTAATGTGCATCGGCTGGAAAGTAACACAGTTTCTTGTGTCCTTCTTCCAGCAGTGACGGTGTGTTTGTGTGTCCTTCCATTGGGGCATTGCAAGCTTGTGTATTGAAGCGGTGACAACAACCAAGCACACAGAATCCAGTTAAAGTCCTCCATGTGCCGATATAGTTAACAATGTAGAGAAAGAGAGCCAGAAAGAGGAGGAGGTGAGGAAAAAAGTGCTAAGCTTTAAGTCTGGAGACCTTTTTTATCATGATATGATTGATTAGAAGGTGAATATGGAGACATGTTGGTGAATCCCATTTATCTCAACGTCTCATCACATCCTTCCTCTCCATCTGTTATCTATTCAATATCCTTTTCACAACAATCTCATTATCACTTTCTATTTCCCTGATGTGTCATTGATCTGCCGGCGCAATGAATTGTCATAACTTTCCATAAACCGTGCTCGTTTTTCATCTGTGTGCTATCAGAGCATACCGCTTAAATGTGTTGGACAAACACTTACAATAACAAATAGTCCTGGGTTGGTTGAGGACAGCTAAATAGCCATCAGTAGGGGGAAAAGCCCATAAAATCACCGTCTGATAGATCACTGGGGTGTGCTTGGCTGAGGCAGGCGCACGGGTTTATAGGCACGGGTGGGGAGGGAAAAAAGGCGCTAAGGGAGATGGATGGAGAGCAGAGACTGGTGGGTAGATGCAGGGTATGATGGAGAGAGCAAACAGGAAAAGTGCTGATGTGCCGAGCAGACAGATGGATGGAGTCTGGCGGGCCAGAAACTGCCCCAGCCTCTACCCCCAAAATGTGTTGTCCCATTAATGTCGCCAGAGGGTTGTTTTCATGCTGCAACAAAAGTCGCTGATACTATTGTGGAGGAGGGAGTGGGCTCACATCGCTGCAGTTTTAGCTCTCTCCACTTGTGTCCACTGTGAGAGACAGGAGTAACAGGCATCTGAATTACCACTACATGATGCGATGATTTCCTCTCTCATGCTGCTCTTAAGTGTGTTCCTCTTTTTATCAGGGTGCTCTTTACAACACAGCCTGCACTTCTCTCCTGTAAAACTCATTGTCAATCTAATCACTCTGACCATCTGTAAAGTGACTGTGTGATTGGTGTGCTATGATACCACTGAGGAATGAATGAGATGAATGGGAGCTGCAGGGATTGGATTTGAACACAAAATATATTAGATAAATCTAACCACAGCAAGCTGCATGAAGACTTTTACAGTCAGAATATTTTTCCCGCAAGTATCAATTCCAGCGTCACAGATAATGCTCTGAGTGCAGTGTTTCAAATGCATTGTATCAAATCAGTCCCTGGTTTAGCTGTGTGTGTGTGTGTATGGGGTTCATTTATGCCTGTATTTGTGTGTATGTGCATGCGTGTCCTAGGGGTGTTAAATAAGTAATGCAGAGGCGCCTAATGAAAGATAATGTCTAGTTAATGATCTGTCAAAATGAAGTGTTTGCTTATTGAGGAAGGGATCATCCCAGGCTTTAATTTTCACCCTGTGACTCATACTGGAGGATATTACTTCTTTGTACGCAAAGTATGCGCACACACGCACGTGTACATATAGTACACACATACACAAACACACACAAATTAAAAAAAAAAAAATACAAAAGCATTTCAAAGCAGAGTGCGTTATGCTCAGGCTGAGCTCGGAAGCCAGTGAATGTGCCGGTTTGTTTGTGTATATACTTCAGCTGCCTGCGGATTAACAGAGGAGATGGAAACAGAACACAGCCAAACCACCCATAAATGGCCATCTAGCCAACAGCTATGGAGGTAGGATTAGCCTCTGCTTTATTCACCACACATCGTTGACAGGAAGAACTTTTACCACTAATCTTGGCAAACCCCCGTCTTTCTCAGCAGGGCCAAGCCGCCACAGAATAATGCTGAATACTCCGAGTAATGAGTGTTGATGTCACTGTGATTTAGTGTATAGAGATGTGGCTCAAACCAGAACCTAAACAATGCACAATCAGCCAAGTGTAGTGAATGAGCCTTGGAATGAAAGATGAGTTAAGGGAGCACACACACACATACACACATACATACACGCACGCACGCATGCACCCACGCACACACACACACAGCACTCTGCTTGGGTCAAACTGAGATGTGCAAATGGATAAGCACTGATGAGACAAGACACACACACACATATACGCACACTGCCTCAAGAAGGGTAAAGAATCGCAGATAAAGAGGTCAGACGTAGGTCAGAACACCATTTAATGGCAGAGAGACACAGAAAAGAGTCCTTTTTAAATACAGTACCACGTGGGAAGAGAGGCCGATAAGCACACAAGAGAGATAGGCTGAGCTTGTCTCTCCATGTGCATGTGTGTGTGTCGTGATGTGGCTGAAGATGAGTTTCCTATGTATAATAGGATATTGTATGTATATATGTACAAAAATGTATCAAATGCAGCAAAGATTTCCTGATTCTAGCTTCTCAAATGTGAAGCATTGCTGCTTTTCTGTGGTTAAAATTGTCATATAAAATTTCATATCTTTGGGTTTTGGACTGTTGGTTGGACACAGCTTTGAAGGTGTCGCACTGGGCTCTCTGAAGTGGCATTTTTAACAATTTTTCACATTTCATTGCTAAAAATCATCAACATATCAATAATTAAAAAGAATCTTTACAGGCCTAATGAAATCATACTAAACTATGAAAGACATCTACATACAGTCAAGATGAAACCACTACATGGAGGCAGGAATACAAGTCTTTACTAGTGTCTCTGTGACAGGTACAAACAAACAGGTAGATTCTTACACAAGTGCAAGGAAAGCTAATAAGATCATGAGACTAAATGAGGTAGTTAGGCTAAATAGGGTGGTCACGCAATGGGGACAGACTGAGTGCCTGATTGAGGACACAAACTGTCAAGTGAAGGACATTTGCTTGACACACTATCTTAGGATGCAGAAAACCACAGGGAACAAACACAGGAGAAAAACAAGAGGAAAACACTGGAAGAGGCAAGACATAATGCTTTGCTTTTTTGGCAAAGAGTAAAGAAATTAAGTTTTACTGTATTAGTTCTTTGAAATACGGTAAGTTAGAGAAATTAGTACCTGGACCGTTGGGCTCATAAACAGACAAAGTGTTATCCCCTTCTGTGTCCTTTCAGCAAGACAACTTTTCAACAGGATGTAGATGAACAAGGTTGAATTTTCCAACAACATCCTTACACTGACTTACTTTGAGTAATACTGTATGTCATACGGTCATAAGACAAAACTGGAGACACTGGAGGCTGTTATTGTGCTAAGCACGAGAGAATGCAGTGTACATTTTATTTCTCTCAAAATATGAGGTTATCTAAGCTCTATCTTGACTCACAGAGGCAGCCGTGCATGAAGCAGCACCTGAGACAAGAATAAACTACCAACTATAGTTACTCATTATGTCAGTTACTGAAGCACACCACTGATCTCCTAACACGGTACATATGTAGCACTGCGATAACCTTCTGCACGGTATACATACAGCGACAGTAAGCACAAGCATGCGCACTGACACACTGAGCAGTCAAAGCATGAAATCATCAGGTGTGGCCAGGCAAGTGTCTGTGTAGCATATTTACTGTGATGGATAAGACAAATGATGCAAGTCTGAGTGAGGCTTTCTGGTTATTTTAGTGTAAAAGGCCAAGATGTGTTGCAGCTGTTAACATTACCCTGAGGCTTAACCATAAACCTGTGCTAAATGAAGTCTGAACACTCAACTATAGCTCTCTCTAAGCATCACAACTTCTTTTAGGATTGAAATTAAACCACATTTTTCCTGACACCAGGACTACAGACGTCTTTTTCCTCTTGCATTAGAAATTCATTTATGTATATGCTTTCCAATTTGCATTTATCCATTATTCTTTGTAAACTACACAGCTCCAAACTTCTTTGTGGTTTATTGATTGAAAGATCAGTGTGCACCATAATCAATGTGCTTTGCCATCCATAAAGCCTCCATCTCTGTGTGTCATCCCACTTAAGACTGGCATTTACTCTGTGTGGTCGATACGATTATAAACTAGTGAAGTGTCATCACTTTAATTTATGCGAGTCGTGTCCCTAATCAACACAAGGGAATGAAAATAGATTCCCCATCTATTGTCTGAATGCAAGTAAACTTCTGCCCCAAGGCTTCCATCTGTCCTTAAATGTCGGCTGGCAGAGTGTGTGTGTGTGTTTGTGTGTGTGTTCTGCCTTATAATGACCTCGCAATAAAGAATACACATGGGATGTGTGGGATACAATTGGCAAGGTGAAGGAGACATTTTTCACATCCCACTGGCACTCATAAATCCTTCACTAGTTGAGAGGTTCCATTGTAAAGCTGACGCCAAATGAATTTTTAAACAAATATTAAATAAGTCAAGAACAATATTTTGATAATCTGACCTTTTTGTGATTGTACAAATTCCCCAAGGATTTCATTTTTTGTCAGGTATTTCCTTTTGCCATTTCTAGCCTCACACAATATCCCTCCAGTCCATCAGCATTCGACTCAACGCTCCCCTTTTACCTGTTGAGAGGGGAGCAGTGCAAGAACCAAGCTGTCTCAGCCTTCCTGCTGTTTCCTCCCAGAGGGCAGAGTTATCATCAAACAGGGATGCTTCACTGGAGCTCACCCCATCTCTGTCACCTAACCACCAGCTTAGTGCCACATGGCCACATAGATTGAAGAAGATAGTGAGGTGTGGTTCAGATATACAGGGTGGCCCTCACTACATGGTGATAAACGAAATACAAGAAGACAGGATGGGTATTATTCACTGTTTAGTGTCATAGCTTGCAGCACAGCAAAGCCATCCCAAAATGCTATGGTACAGGAGGAAAATATTAATAGACCCTTTAAAATGCAGTAAACAAACCCTTAAAAAAGTTTAACAATTATGGTGTAGCTGATTCCTGACTGTGAGTGTATAAACTAGGCAACAGATATTTTATGGACTACCAACACACACAATTGCAGTGCTCTCATTTCTGACAGCATGGTTGGTTTAGTAAGGAAGCTGTGAGACAATCAGTAGCTAATCTTTAAAGCAGACCACAGCAGATGTAACAAACATAACAGTGTACTAGAAGGCATATTTACATACAGATAAAGGACATTGACAGCAAGAATACATTCCACCGTAACAGCGGCTATCATTTTAAAGTGAGTATTTGAAATTCAATGAGATTTACTGTTGAATCACAACCAGAGGCTACGTAAACAAACAATAGTAGTAGATTTTCTCACTCTTTACATGAAATGTCAGCTTCTCAAATACATCCGTATATGTTTGAGCCCAAATCCAATCCAAAATATGTGTGTGGGCAATGTGAACAACTCATGGAAAAACATGGAACAGCCATTTGTGGACATGCACGAACAATCAGCTTGAGGAGGAAGTAGAGGTAATAATGCAAATGCGGACTTAAGCACTGGCTGAAGCCCTTGATTTTGACTTGCAGGGAGCATTTTACATACGTTCACCCCAAGTTTTGGAACTTTGATCATGTTTAACAGACATCTAACATCATAACAGTATATAAATGACAGAAAATCACAAAAAGCATGATATGTCTCCTTTAACACAACTGTAACTGCGGTGAAGTTGGCTTTGCGTGCTTCAAGAGCAAGAACTTCTTCTCATGATAAAAATGTTCATAACTTAGTGTGCAATAACCAAAACACACACGCAGGATACCACATGCAAAGACTAGAAGACTACAGGTCTTTACTGCTCTTCAGTATTCTGCCAGATACTTAATGAGTCAGAGTTTCTCCCATCATCAGCACATTCATTAAGTGGAACTGCATTAACAAAGCATTAAAGTAAATCACTGACCTGGGCCTTTCCAACACAGATGGTGACAGTTTTTACCCAGCAGACAATAACAAGATGTCACAGAGCATCAGTGGCACTGTCAATCACGAAATCACGACAAACACACACACACATAATTTGTCAGTTATTAAAGACAGCCCTCTTACCACCTGGCATGAGGGTGACCTGTCTGGCAACCTGGCACAGATGGCATGGTCAAAAGTACTTATAAACACACACTTTACTGTTTTACTCTGGTCAAAGGTAAATAAATTCTCATTTTGACTGATTTTAGACTAATGACACTGAACTTTAGAGAGTACAGGTACGCATGTGCACACACACACACACGCAAACACACAATAATGAGATTCAGACTTATTAGTCAAAGCAGCCAGGGTTTTGTGGGAACTGTGTTGCATTGAGGGGCGGTCCTTACAATCAATACACCCATGTCACTGTACTGCCTCCCATTAGCTGCAGATATTTATGTCTGATTGGGGAAGCAAAGCTGAGGCTGTTTGTTCTCATAATGCAGATGCAACATAAACAGCGCCCTTGCACAGCAATTTCCAAGCCAACAATATAGACAAAGAGAAGTGGAAACAAGGTTTCTGGAAACATGAATCAAACTCAGTACATAGTTTAGTATATATATCAACTCTGAATCATCATCCTGCGAGTATGCTATAAAAGAAAATTGAGAAAAAGAATAAATCAAGTAGAAATGAGTATTGAAAATAAGACTGAACAGTTCAAAAAGCAAGGGGACAAAGTGCCGTCATCCCACACTGTGCACAGCATGCTCCAAACAAATGAAAAGAACCAGGCTGTTTTTCAGTCAGTTTTTCAGTAATATGCACGGCCTAAGCGGAGGGAGACCGTGAGCAGACCTGTCATCATCAGCACAACCTCTGGACCTGTGGTTGTTACATGTTTTACAAATATAAGCTGTAGCCAGGCCTGGCAGGGATTTCATGAAGACCTACACTAGTTGTTTCATGGTTGAATGCCTTTGGGGGTTGAAATGAAATGAGAAAATAAATAAAATAAACAGATCAAAGAAAATCACTAACCTTAAGACCCTGATATCACCTTTCTGACAGGATACATAGAATCAAAGAGAAGCAGAGGAATAAGAAAGAGGGAGAAATAAAAGACAAGAGGGAGAGAAAGAGGGATGGCAGGGGTGAAAAAGAAAGACAGAGTGGGAGAGCGATGGAAATGCAACAGCAGTAGCGTGATTAGGGAGTAAGAAGAGGCTCAAGGCTTGCGATGACAGGTAATCACTCACACACAATATGCTTTGACAGCACAAGAAACGTGTCAGAAAAGATCCCCCACGCAAACATGCAACAGCACTCAAAGTGACACATACTGTACACACAGGCATTCCCACACACATACACACACACACATCTACACTCACACAAGACAATCATCACTGATTGTAAATCAGAAACATGGCTCTTGTATAACTTAAATATCAAGCAAGAGGAAACAGGAACTTTCCCCTCACAAATGATTTGCTACTACTCAAATGATCCTCAGGGTTTAAAGCCCCAGTTTATGTACAGTATTTGCTAGATTACGGCTCACTGTTTCTATATTTAGCAAATATTGATGAGTCAGGTTCAATCTCACCCACGTTGAAAGGTTTGAGGCGAGCCGGGCTGAGCTGCACACACGCGCAATTACAGTTAGGCAGGGCTTTCACTCTTTCTACACACAGGCACTGAACACGCATACTCATTGCGTTTGCATAGCACAGGGCCAACAAATCCTGAGTGTGCACAGTGCCCTATAGGCACAGAAGCAGATGTGCCATCCAGAAGATGAATCTACTCCACAAATAAATCAGACCTTCAGAGAGTTTTCTCCAGAGGATTAGATTTGCTAGGGCACACCTGCGCACTCACACATACAGACTTACAGTATATACAGTATAGTACTCATCTAACACACACATACACACACACACATCCTTAAATGTTCAAAGACCCGTGTAAGACAAACATGAATGTCCACATACATGCACTCACATGCACGCAGGTGCAGGCATTACATAATAGAGACTGTGCTCCTAATCCCAGGGTGGCTGAAGTTCCTCACCCTCCACCTCAGCAGAGAAACAAGGGATAAGGGGTGGAGAGGATGCAGTGGATGAAATTCTCTAATCTAGCGTGAAATCAGTCATGAAGGTGTGTAGATTAATCCTCCCACTGTGTCTGAGGGCAGAGCACAGCTACTTCCCTGCTTGCAGTGAAGCTGAAGGTCAAAGTCATACAACGTGCAGCAATGGGACAGAGCCATGATGGAAAGATAGAGCTTAAGGGAGTAGAGCTTAACCTGGAAAAGCTAAAATATTACATTCAAAGAACATTTGTTTTTGTTAGAGTACACGTCACCTTGGGACTATGTTGTTTATGAGATTAAAATTCTAAATGTGAACAGGCTTAACATCACAATTTCCCTCTAAATCTCAAAACTATTTTATGTAAGGTGGCCTAGACAATACTGCATACATATGGGTGTTATGCATACAGTAAGACACATACAGTATATGTAATATATGAAAATCTTTGTATAGTCTCTTTAAAATGCTTTAAGAGATAAATCCAACTACCAAGTCATTTGGAATATACTGTATCTGTTACATCAGACATTCTTGCCAGTCTGTGTTGCTGATTATGTGATACAGTAGATGGGAATGTGTAGGATATTGAGGTTTGGGGAAGTAAGGGTTCAATGTTACTGCATTTAATAATTTTCAATTAGACTGAGATGAGAAGGAGTGATCAAAATAATGTTTTTGTCCCAGAACACAGAATCCAGTTTACAAAAGTGATATGGATGCCCAATTCCTGAAGTGACAAAAACATGAAATTTTCACCTTTAAAATAATTTTTAAAAAAAGACTTTGTTTCCTTTTTTGCACATATCATCCAACAAAGAGGTTTGACAAAGTGCCGTCCAACAACTTCTAAAGGCAAAAGTCTGAACTGCTACACACAACCGACCAAACATTGCATAAAGTGAACATGCTTGTTGAATTTCCACATTCAGAAAGTTACAAAAATTGTCAGACACAGCCTTCCCAATTCATTTTTCTGACATCTGAAAAGTGTGAGTGGAGGTGGGTTCAAACATTATTCATCAATGCGTCACGTTTAAAGACTCCTTAAAGACTCAGTCAACTTAGCATCTTTCTCTTGTCTCTAATACTTCTACTTCTAATGAGAGACAAAGTGACTTTGCAAGTATCATTTACCAAATCAAAGTGTTCCATAATAATAAGAGGTATAAATCTATTTGTATGTAAACAATGAGTGGTAGTAGCAGTTAATCATAGCTGAGCTAATGATGCTGCAGCAGTGCTTTGGTGCTATTTATATTTAGTCCCCTGGCTGCAGTGAATGAATTGCATCATAAGTAGTCTGGCTGCTGTCTGAAAATATTTCAGTGAAAGACAGGAAAATAATGGAAAACAAAGCTATTTTAGGATATTTTCATGTGACCAGCCAGTTCAGAGGAGAAGGTGTGGCTTTCAAATGAACTTGACCGATCATTAGCTGCACCAACCATTTCTCCTACACAGCTACAACCTAATTCAGGCTGTCGCCATGGAGGTTTAATTTAAGTTCCTGCATTGTAGTAATTCATTTGCTCTCTGGAAACAATCCAAATTCTTGCAGGGCTAAAACTTTATTTCCACAGTTAATTTCTAAAAAGGGGACCTTTTCCCCCTGTACCACAATACATTAATAAGACTAAACAAATTAAACAAGACAGACACAAAATAAGAAGACATTAAAGGATGATACGGATAACGCAAAGCTACAAATACAGAAAGGCAAGACCGCCTAATTGAGTTAGTTTCATCTAAAGCCGGACAGCATTCCCTTTGGCGCTGACCCTTGGTCTGATGCTGGAAGACAGGGGAACAGATAGGGGAGAAAAGGAGAATAGGAATGAGCAAATGAAAGAGAATAGTGTTACAAGGAAGGTATCAGGAGGATAGAGAGGGAAATTAGAAAGCAAGAGCTGAAGAGAAAAGAGCACATCAGGAGTCATAAAGAGGCAGAACGTGAGGTTATGAATGAATGACAGACAAAAGGAAAGGAGTGAACACGAAAGAGGCAAGGGTGACATTTTGATATATTTCACGCAAGACAAGCTTAAATGGCAGAGAGAAAGGAAATGAGATATTTGCATTATGTCTATTCCAGACACAGGTTTGGCATCAGTTTGCACTGAATTTTTTTTTTTTTTTTTTTTTTTGCACTCAGGCTGGTCTCCTGGACATTGTGGTCAACTTAGTGAAAAATGCTCCCACACACGAAAAGTGAGAGAAATATATTTTTAGACCATAAACAGACATGCGAGACACAACACAAAACTGAGTAACAAGGGTGTATATCTGTGTGTGGATGGTCAGTATGTTTCTACCAGTATCAAGGGACTACTGTATTCTCCTGACCAATCATTTTAGCAAGTTGGCATGTGGCATTCTGCAAAAAGCTGGGTATTTTTTTGAAAGAGAGACAACAAAGGGGGAGCAGAAATTCCAACAGGCATCAGAGATAAAGTTTTTGATCATTTGTGCTTTACGTCAGTGTTGTATAGTGTGTTTTAGTCTTCAGTATTTTAAGTCCACAACTACGGAATTAATTTCCTTTAAGCTCCGCTAATCAGTTTTATCACAATGAATCGATAGACTATAAAAGATGGGTCAGTCACAGAGAGATATTTTTCTCAGGAGTTTGACACGGCTCAAGATGGAGCTAAAAGGCAAGAGAATATTGAACTTACATTTGTCACTTGGCCAGAAGCAAAACTTCAAATGAATGTTAATGTTGCTCTGTGTCTGCTGGATGTTTAAGTTTGCTAACATGTTAGCAAAAACAACTTTATAAGACAGAAATGCTTAAAGCAGCATTCAACTGATAGTGTTATACTGCTGCTGACTGTTATTTATCTGGAACATGTGGACAACAGGTTCTAACTCTCCGGCCTCCCTACAGGTCCATTGCCACTGGGGGCTGTGCAGGGATTGGTCCTTGCAAAATGCCTGTCCGATCAATTAGGGTATGCACAGGTGTAAACAATCCAATCAATTAAGCATGAGCTACGAACACAGGGTGCAGTGAAAAATCACAAACTGAAAATACAAGCAGGGAAAAATGAGGCTGTAATTTGTATTTCTGAGCTTGTGATCTTTTAACAACATTCTGAGACCCTCCACCTTTACAAAGATCCACAAACTCCTCATCAGTCTCTGTCTTCTTTATTCCACTGAGCCACAGCCACCCTGAGTTTGAAGTCCACCATCCTTTCACCATCAACAGTTCTCCTCTCCCTCCCTCTCATCCCCCTTTCCCCTCCCCTGGGAAGCCCGTAGAATGGAGGCATCCCCCTCCTCTTGATAAACGAGCTGTAGGGAAGGGAAGCTACATGTTCTGCAGAGGAGAGGCGACTATTATATATGGAGAGAATGGGGTCGTGGATGAGGAAGAGTGGAAAGAGGGAACAAATAGCAGCTGCTTTCACAGATGAAAGTGGTGGCTGGTCACTGGCCTGTGAAATACAGAGAGGAATAACTGTGGGTTGTTGAGACTGGAGCTCTGCCAGTGCAGATTTCTGCGGATAAAGAGAATCCTCTTGTCACATACTAGCTTTTAGGAGGTTGTCTGTTTGTTAAACTTTCTTTGTTAAGTGGCGAAATGTGTGAGCAGAAAAGTGCTCTCGGGGCAAGTATCAATATTGTCTAGCAAGGGGTTATTTGTGACATTTTCCACATTTTGTGCTCACTGTTTTGCCCACGTTGATGTGCATGTTTGTGTCTTTGAACTACAGCAAAGATGGCAAAAAACCCAATGTGTTTCACCAAGAAATTGTTAGTATTCTGCTATGTAGTAGTCACAGACTGAGCAAATAAATAAAACTCATTAAATATTAAATACTTGAACATTACTTAATCTTTTTGTGCACCCTTGAGTAAAGTGGTGCATCATGCACACATGAATCCAAATACAAGTAAATGTCAGCAGCAAACATTCAGTCAACAACTGCACATCCATTTGAGTTGTAAGAACAAATACCTGCCGTTCCTCTCAGCTGTAATGGTAATCTGCATTCCAAGCCCACTAAGATGCCAATCATGGAGTCACCTGACCAGTCTGCCAGCTTCCATTGGCCTGAAGGGAAATAAGGGCTCATTTCTTCTCTCCCCTTTCAGAACTGAAATGGCATGGCAGGGGTACAGGGGACGCGTGGTAGAGCCATTTACACATGGCATTTACTCACTAAATGTGCTCACTGGCCTTTGGATAATGCACATTCGCTGACTTTCTCCGGCAGTTTTTTCCCTAGAAAAGGGAATAATTTATCAAAATTCTTTGGAACACCACAGCGGTGGAATATTTTGCGGTTTCCCTGGATATAGTTGTGAAAAGGCCACTCCGATTATTTCATTTTCACTCAGATTCCCACTCCTTCCTTCAGTGATTTCAGTCTGACCCGCTGTGCCCTGAACAAGCATGTAAAGGCTCGACTACAGGTCCGTATTGATTGTTCACACAAGGATCTCTCACAGGTTGTAGAGATGATGCAGGATTTTCTTTGCACATGTTGTCCATGTGATCTTCTGTGCGTATGTTCACATACTTCATTTGCATTACCATGTGTGTTTGGATTGACATGAATGTATGCCAATAAAGTGTCATGTTAATGAAAAAAGAATTCAGTAGTGTACATGAAAGGATGTCCCTAGTCAAAGCTCGCACTCTTGGGGCGCAAATACAGAGCCTGATCAATAATCACTACACAGCTACAAGATGAAGGCCTTAACCATTAACAATCAATTTCAATCTTCTCCCTCTAAACCATCTATAAGCCATGTATATACCATCCAATTTACAGTTTATAGTACCTCTCAGTTACTGATTTATGACCTTTGTATTGTCTGTTTTCTTTGCCTTCAGCAGGGAAAAATAGCATTGTAGGAACCAAGAGACAAGAATATGATTTGAAATTTGATGATTGAGAACTGACCGAAAAGAAAGACACAGAGGCATTGTGGATTCCCCATACCTTCAAGTGCAGGCTACAGAAAATGAGCAAATGAAAAAAAGAGTTATTCTGATGAGAATAGAGAATGAAAATGAGGAGGACGTGGGGAGAGGAAAGGACAGTGGCAGAGAAAAGTTGTGTAAAGAACAGAAAAAGGACACATAAGGAGAATGGAATAAAAGATGATTCGTCCTATCTTGTCTTCATGCAAATACAGCACAAAAACAAAGGGAGCAACAACAAACACACTTTCAGCCAATAATCTCAAGAGGAAAAAAATTGGACATGAAAGTAATCTCAGTGAAGCTTTATCTCATTGTGTTCGAGAGAGGCTTCAACAAAGGAAGCAAACCGTGGTCTCATGACTCGAAGTAAAGGATGAGTCGATGTCGCCTGTGCGACTACACAGTAATCATCTCTAATTATTGTTGCCAAAGCTCAAATCCCTGCAATCACACTGGGGCTTAGTTACACTTATCGTACTCTGTACTAATGGGATCAGCTTGATTGAAAATGAAGGGTTATCATTTAGATTTATCACACAAGGGTGAGCATGCATATATATGTATATAGACACATACACATTCCATGCAAATTTATGCCAGAGGACATACCACTTATACATTCAAGTATATAAGTATAGAACAAAAGGTTAACATGTTGTCCCGTACATATGATGAGTTGTCTTGTGCTGCTTTACATTTTGATTTCAAAAATGTTCTGTCAAATATGTTTTGGGCTGTCCGTGATTCTTCTTTCTATTTCCCTCTGTTTCCCTCCCCTTTTTTGTCTTTTTTAGGTGTACAAATACTGTACAGCCAATATGTATAGTGTACAGTACTGGTTTAATGTACCACTACTATAGTACATACACTAATACACACAGATACACACACACACACACACACACACAAAGACTTAGATTACTTGCACCATGGGAGCAATCATTAGATTACACAACCGGTGAAGTGACTCCACATGTCGTCTACCTGGGAAAGCCTCTGCTCTGTGCCATGGGCGCTACGACCATGAAGCTCTCTGAGTCACACTGTAATTGAAGCTGAGAGTCTACAGTTAACAGGGAGGTCAGTGAATCTTAGTCATGTGAGCTGCTGTGTGTGTTAAAACAAATCATTGTCCTTGAGGCTGGATCATAGCCTTCTCATATCAGTGGGAGTAGATTGTTTTATTGCTTTCATGTGAAAACTTCTTTTGTTTTTTATTTCTTTATATTTATTAGGAGCTCACATTCCCTGTCATGCACTCAGCTGGTCATGATTGTAAACCCCATTAAAGTCTATTTCAAACCAAAGCATTTTCATAAAGGTGCAATACAGGAGAGTTATACAATACAAGTTTTTTACTTCAGAACAGCTGTCATATCCTACTGCATTCTATTAGTTGATCAGGAAATGACACTGAAGAAGATCTGGATTGATTTTCTACTGCAGTGTTTACTCCAAGCCTTTATATCCCTGTCCTTAAACTCTAGTTTTATGTTATAAAACAGCTCAGCTGGCAAGGTGTTGCATCTGCAGCCGGTAATGTGTGAAAATAGAAACCTAGCTGCCACAGTAAATGTAGAGGCACAATCAATATTTCAACCTTCATGCAAAGTGAATGACTCGGAATCTTAAATAAAATACATATGGCACATTTCTAGCTTAGTTTCATCCACAGTCAGAGAAGGAGGCAACACACAAACACATAACCTGGTGTGTATATGTGCAGTAGAACAACCTCTTTTGTAGCTTTCCACTCCCTTCTTGTTTCTACTTCCTGTCCTGGGCGGTAGTGTCTCCCAAACTCCCTGTTCATCTCATAGGAATTTGTGCTAAATTTAAATGGTTATCCTGTAAAGCTGCTGCACATTCTTTAAAAAAAAAAAACATCTAGCAGAGATGTTAACCAAATATAGCGTAAAATATGCAACTCATCAGTTGAACTGACGGAGTGTGTGGCTCACTTCTCTCTAAGTACAGTTCTTATTTAACATAGCCTGACAAGACCTCCTCCCACAGCATTTACTCTGTGTTGGACTCTCCCTGGAAGCACATGAAAGTTTAAAATAGAGTGCTGTTAGTTGTGGAGAAAGAGCTAGGAACTGCTGCATCTTAGTTTTTCCAAGAGCATGAAAATTATGTAAAGCCGTATTTTTGCGTACTAAGTGCTTTCAGCCTCGGGGTCTGACATCTACATTCCATTTAAGTTTGAACAGGAAAAAACATCTAATTTTCAAAATTTTTTTTTTTTTCCTTTTGCTCTGCTCACGTGACACGAATCTGGGCTCAAATGTTTCTCTAATGTGTCAAATAACACAACAAATCTCTCTGGTCCTTCTTGTTCTTGTCCTCTAGCAGAGTGATTGATCCTTTTATCAACGAAGTCTTAAGCTTTTGTCTCTGGTGACCTACCTGCTTAACATCCTTTGTACATACAGCATGTAAGCCTTGCAGGGAAGCTCATGGTTTGAATACAGATAAACTCTTCAATAACACATGAAGGTGCATCAAGTAGACTGTTAAATTTAGTTTTCTCAACACACCAAAAGACAGAGCCAATTACATGTAGGCTGACGTGAGGAATTTAGAGGTTTTTGTCACTGTGACAAACTCTCATGAGAAAACCAGATAGAGCAACAAATTTCAGACTGGCAAAAATGAGACAAAGTATAAAAAAGAAAGAAAAACAAGAAGGAAATGAAAGTGAGCGTGCATGAGCGAGAGAGAGAGAGATGACAAGGCAAAGTGAAAGATGCCAAGAGGCACCTACGCCAATCTCAGAGGTAGATGGCTAATTAATCTCTCAGCAGGAGAGAAACGTCAAAATACTGAACCACAGACCCACGACAACATCAAGCAGGAAGAGGGGGAGGCGGGTAAAAACATCAACAGGAAAAGAAAGAAACTACAGAATATAATGAGAGGAAAGAAAAGTTTGGGAAATAACAAGTACATGACAATGATGGAGATCACAGCATTTAGGATGTAGGAGTGTTGTTGCTGGGATGCAGGCAAAACCTCTGTGTTCCTCAGACTGCTTGTAACTTGTCAAGACATCAGATTGTTGATGACAGAACGAAGGCTCGGATGTTATAAGAATCAATCTAAAAATTGCCTGGAGTGATCTGTACCTAATAGGGTCCAAAAGTAGCATTCAAAGCATCAGTCAACTGTAAATTGTACTGTCAAATCACTTATGATACTTGCACCATTGTAGCAGCTGCAGTACATAGTACAGGTCTCATTACGGTAAGTACATGTAATCAACTACTGTACATGCAGAAGGTGTATTTGTTCTACCATGAGGTGTATGTCCTCCTTTGTCAACTGGACACAATTGATATACTCAATGTAACGCAGTCTAATACTTGCCCATTAAAAAGTACCATAAAGTTAAATCACCAGCATCAGCGTCATACATATGGCTGAGGTTTGACAGCATTTTATCAAAATCTGAATCCTCTATCCTGCTTATCACATTCAAATCCACTGAAATAACAGGTGTAGGTTACTCATTTTGCACACCTTACTTTTCCTGATTCACAACTATTACATTGAGCTAATTATGTTTGGGGAAAAAAATATGAAAGTTTAACTGTATTGCAGCCACTGCACTGTTTGACGTTGATTGAAGAGTTTTAGTCGTAGAGTTGTGTGAGTGGTGTTTTTTCTCTTACTATACAATATTTGGCCACCTGCAGAAACCAAGCTGCAGAGTACATACTTACTAGACAGGTCCATTATGGCCTTTGGGCAAAGTTACTTACAGGTTTAACATTAATAAACTACAGCTGATGTAATCTTTCTATCAGTGAAAGCATTGGTCAAAGCATTGATGTCAGAAACCAACCCTAATCGTCAGATAACAAACATTACTGTATGTTTCTTAAGGGTAAGATTTATTTCTTGGCTATTTTGTGTTGAAATGCTGTAGGTGTTCAAGCAGTTGTAGTGAACTTCTATAATAACCACCAAGTAGAGAACAGGGAGCCTATAAATAGAAAAGAACTGAGACAGACAGACTGGGAGAAATAAGGAAGGAAAAATGTGAAAATCTTACATTCTCTCAGCATCTGTCTTTTCGGCTTATGAAGTATGTGAATGATTTCTGCTGCTTTTCCACCCCATCTTGTTCTCTGCCCCTCTTTCACTTATACTCTGTCCTCCGTTGACTCACAAACACACACGGTACAAACACACGCTCACTCTCACGTGAACACACACAGTGATGGGAGTATGAAGAGACGTCTATCTCGAGGGAGAGAGCGTAAAGGAAGGTAAGCAACAGAGAATATGAAATCTATTTATTTTGAGGACAACAATATGAGTCACGCACACATTTGTGTCATACCAGACAAATACATCAAGCCTTCCCAAAGTGACCGGGGGGAAAAACACCCAGGTGCATCTTTCATTGGAAGCTGTCTGGTCCCCAGATAGTCTTTGTTGACACTGTACTGGAGAAAATTGATGGTACACTTGATAAATATCACACACTTGAGCACAAAAAACACACACACAGAGTAGCCCCAATGAGACAGTAAACATTAAAGAGGGGTCCCTGGGGAGTACATAATAATAGAACACACCACAGACACAAACCAGTATCGTATATTGCTGCAGAACCTGATAGAAAACATTCAGACCTATTAACATTACATTTACATGCAAAGAGATTTGTACTTTGATCACGGTGGAGAAACATTGACAAATTGCATCTTGTAGGCAAATAGTGTGATAGCATTTTTCTAATTACTCAAGGCTATCAGTGCAGATTGTGATGCATGCATAATGCAATACACAAAAACACATACTCATCAGCCGCCAAAGCTGCGAGCAGGTTATCACTCCGGCCCATCAGCTGTAATAGGTTTTCGCAATCACTATCACAAACCAAGAACACACACACTCATACATATACACACACGTCAAGTCACACCTGAGGGGGTTCATTTCGCTGTTGCTATTTTTGGCTGTGAATAAAACTCATCTTTCATAACCTGCATTATTCAAACAAAATCCCAAAACCTTCTGATTGAAAGAGTGCGGGAGAATGCCACTGGGTGTCTGGATATGTAAATGCACTCTCTTCCTCTCCTCAGTCGTCCTTCCACACATACACACACACTCTTGCATTCACACACACACACACACACACACACACAGTATCGGAGCCATAGGCAGAGCTGTCCACATGACAAACGAGGCTCTGAACCCAAGGCTATTCAAAAAGGACTGCAGCCAGACTACAGAGAGGGAAACCCCGTCATTCTCTTTTCCTCCTCCACCTGCTTCTCATATACACACACACTTTCTCCAATTTATTTATTTTTTTTGTTGTTAATTTCAACGAAATGCATTGGCAAGACAGTTCATAGTGCTGCATAATCACTAGGATAAGTGAACACATTATGTCACCTCAATTGATCTTGAGTCCATGCGTATAGTCAGTACAGTGATATATTTTAGGCTGCATTAGGGCAATCCATACGAACCCTCACAGACAGGAGCAGGTGATGAAATTTGCTTCTCACAGACCTTTGTGATTATGTGGACATGGAGATTCTAAATTGAGCTTAAAGTCTTTTTTTTTCTCTTACGTGCATTCATTATGTGCATTAAGTAGTAAATTGATTATGACTGGGCTGTGAACGCTGCCAAAAAGTCTCCAAAACATGATGTGAGTATTTTAATCAGTTTCTTTAAATGACGTTTGCTCTGAGGTATGTTTAGTTTTGTCACATGGCGCGTTCTTACCAAATATATGAATAATTACAGATCCGTGCTGGCAGTTCAGCCTTGAACTAGAATATTATTCATACAGTTCATTGTTATTCTTTGTAATAAATTTTGCTCTCAGATATCAGTCTAATTTTGTGAAAACCTGTTGAATTGACAATACATTGGAATATGTCCATGTAAAATAATAAAGCTCATAACTACCACCATTGAGAATTTACTTCTCAGGCTCCAAATCAAATGTGACATTAAAATGAGTTCCTCGTTATGAGTTTGGACTGACGTGGTCTTATATAACATATCTCATTACAGTAATGAGTCCGTGACTGTTGGCTGCAAAACTGACACCACGTGCAGGATTTAGAGAGTGAGTCTTCACAATAATCAGTGGAACTGGCAGGACCAAGAGCACTTCTCCGTCTTCATTGCCTACTAAAAACTTAAAGACCATTTGGCCAATTTTCAACTTTATCTCTAGCTATCCTAATTAGGGATATAGTGTGAAGAACACCTGCAGTTGTTGCCGATGTTCTTTATGTTTCTGGGGTGCAGCTGCAAAATCTGTTGTTCTTCTGGCAACAGCGCCATCATTTGATGTGTACAGTAATGTAGTTGGGGGCAAGAGACAGGCTATTTCAGCTTGGATTTCTAGTCTCCACTTCTGGGTAGCCAGGGGGCCGTGCTCTAGATGCCGCTCAAAAACAAAACTTCCTTCTTCTCTTCGGTTGTATTGCAAACTAGCTACATTTCCAACAACAAAAATGGCATCCTAAAATATGAGTTCAGAGGATGTTATGGACAAGGATACAGCTGCAGTGTTTTGGCTGACTCGGATATCCAGCTGTATTTATTCAAGCCAGAGTATACGGCCGAAGAAATGCAACAGAGAGAAGCTGAGGCTGCAGCTGCATTTCAGGGTTGGGTATCAAAAGCTTGCATGCAATGTATCCTGATACATGGAGGAACTGCTGGCATGGCTCCTCGAGCAGGAAAACTCAGCTTTCTCGGTCAATATAGAGAAAGAATTGCTTCAACTGACTACATTTACCATCAACACTGATTGGATATTCACATAAAATGTGGCGAAATTTCCCTTTAACATTATCAGTCTCTACGTCATGTTCCATTGTTTCTTACATAAGTCTGTTTCACTGAGGACAGAGCCGCAGGGGCTTACATTAAATGGAGGGTTTAAATGTCACATAACTAGATTAACTTCTATAAAATTCATCACTGGACTTCTTGAACGGGAACGGCAATGGGTGTTAATAGCCCAGAAATGTCATTCATACGCAGTCTGTCCACGCACAGAGGACTCTCCAGAGGGCCAAGGAACTATAGATTGGTGGAGATGAGGAATGCTGCTTTGAATGGAACTCATAAACACAAAAATCGCGTATGAGCTGCTGCTCCGCTTATCTGACTGAAAGTGTTTTGGGGGTGGGGAGGGTGGAAAGGAGAAATGTCTGCTTTACACTTATATGCATGACAGTTTGATTTGCATGTGCATGTACTGCTTCACTGGACCACATTTTACTCTTAATGTGTAAAATTGAAATTCAATTAATTCATTCTGTCTACTGTTTCTACTGTTTCTGTTTTACTCCTACCGTTTATCAATTAATCTACTGATTATTTTCTAAATTTTTGAAACTCAAAGAGGTTCGGTTTGTTTTCATATAGACCTATAGACACCTCAAAATATTCACAGTTGAGAAGCTGGTGAATTTGTTTTAAAAAATTAAGTGAACAATAAATCACTATGACATTAAATTAAGCTATGTGATATTAATGGAAGTTAACAGTAATGGCATTACTTTTTTAAACAGTATTTTGCAACAGAAATTACTGCAATTAAACATACAAGAGAGAAAATGATCTTAATGCTATGCAGGGCAATGGAGCTTTTGTACAAGCTGACTATTCAACTTTGAAATTAATGTCCTTTAGAGCTGCAACGAGAAGTTGATCAATCGATTAGTTGATTGACAGAAAATGAATCAGCAACTATTTGATAATTTTAGTCTATTTAGTCATTTTTTAAGGAAAAACATTAGCTGGTTGCAGCTTCTCAAATGAGAATTTGAAGCTTTTATGTGTCATTCATGGTAGTGAACTGATTATCTTTGGATATTATACTGTTGATCAGACAAAACAAAACATTAAAAGACAACACCTTGGGCTCTAAGAAATCATAACAGTCATTTTTCACTATTTTCTAACATTTTATAGACAAAATGATTAATCGATTAATTGAGAAAATAATCGTCAGATTAATCGATAATGGAACTAACCGTTGGTTGCAACATCTTAAATGTATGTATGTGTTCAAAACAGTTTGTTAGCCACATATGTCACAGACAGAAGATGGTTAAATTTGCAGATGTCTATTTTCATACTGGATATTTTTAAATAATACACTTGGTTTCATTTTTGCAGTTTGTTTTCGGATTTGTGACTAAATTAAACATTTCTATATACATTCTATATGTACTCATGGACACTATATAGAATTCATGAATGTACCTATACCTCATCCATAAAATGCATAGATTCTACTGTGTGTTGCAACTGTTGTTGCTGCTGCTGTTATTTCTCTCCTGATAGTTCAGCATTTGCTTGCTATCCATGTCGTCTGGTGCCCCAGATCCAAAGGAAACTGTCTATACTGTGTATTTCTCTCACCCAATGCAACACACACCCATATCAGCACATTGAATGTAGGAATACTAATGACAGTTACACTTCATACAAAAATAAATGTCTGAAGGATGGAACAGATTTTTACACGCACAAACCAAATCACGACACATTTTAGGCTCACATTTTTGACTTTGTTTTTTTTATACATTTCCAGGATCTTCTTTTTGAAAAAAGTTGACCATATACTTCAGAATACTTTAAACTGGTTCATAACTCATGCATGTACTCCAGTCTCGATCCTTCCCGCACCACATACACACACACACACGGCATCGTTCCCTTTGCCTTATGAAATATCCATGAAAGCTTACAAAAAATGCCTTCAACAAGACTCAAAATAGGTCATGTTTTCTTTCTTCATCTCTTTTGATTGCCCATGACAGCAATTTCTCAAACAGGAGGAAGGACTCCTTGAAGGATCAGATTGTTTGTGTGTGAGAGAGTGGGGGAGCACAAGAGATTGAGACAGAGACTGTGTGCAAGGGAGACAAAATAAAATAGAATAAACCATAAGTGACAACAAATTTGACATTTTTGGCCACACATAGAACAGATAAGAAGAGAAACTATTATTATTTTGTATCACAATTAATTTTAATCTTATGGCTTTTTTTAAATTAAGCAATAAATTCCACCTCCCTGATTTAATCTCAGTTCAAGTATCATCATGAGTATCATCATTTGTCACATTGCAAATCACTCCTCATCACATCATTTTGCCAGTTGTGAAGGGTTCTATGAGTGCATTTCTGCGTCAGTGTTTTCCTTTTTGTGTCCTTGTTTGCCTGCCTGTGATCCTATGAGACTGATCACAAGCAATGTTTCAGATAGGAAATAAAAGAGCATGCACAAACACCAGTGTTGCAGTCTGATGAAAGCGCAGAAAGAGAGAATGAGGAATCAGTGAGCCAGGGAAAAGAAAGAGAAGGGTACAGAGTGTAGATGACAATGGACTTTCAGAGCAGAACGCCAACTGTGAGTCACAGCTGTTTTTTGGCAGAATTCAACTCAAAGAGAAGAAGATGAGCGGGGAGTCGCATTCCTTTTTACGGAAGCAAAAAGGTCAGGAGTTAAGGACAAGAATAAAAGTCATCATTACAGGATGTATAACAAAAATATTGGTGACACTATAAAGATATATTATTTGACTTTTCAACCCTATGTTTCACACAGCCATCCATCTTTCAATGGAAAGTGAAGACAGGCTGACTTTTTCAGACAATATCATCAAAAATATGTGGTTGTGGTGCCAGGAACTCAAAACTTAAAGCACTAAAACTTCTTTTTCAACCCTTTTGGTAAAGACATATACCATATACTGTGATTGCAAAGTCCCTGATTCAATTCCAGACAAAGACCTTTGTTTGATGTCTCTTGTCCATTAAAACACTGTTGCGGTACCAAAGTTGGTCACTGAAACAGAAAGATGCTGACAGGGGTGTTATGGTTGAAATGCATCTTAATTTCAACAAGATATTAACCAAGAAGACTTATTTCCATGTGTATGCTCAGTTTGTGTCATGTATACATCGCATGCAATCACACTTTTGTTAGCTGTCTCTTGATTAATCAAGGGATCAAAAAAATCTAATCAAATGTTGACATTTTCTTGTCTTGCTTGCTTCTAGTTTTCAGTGCCGTGCTGTACTTTCATGCTGCACCTCCTACCACTCACATTTCATGTTTATCACTATCATAAAATCCTCACAGTGGGATACAGTTTCATTCAACCCCTTAAATAAGAAACAACTTGTGTATATGTATCAGTCACCGGAAGCCACCATCAGTGTCCACAATTTTAAATGAAATTCATAAAGGTCTCTATCTGAATATCTGAATACTTGCATTTGTCTAGAGCAATTTCTAACACACAATCAATAAACATTAAGATATTAATATTCTCATCATCTTTCAATTAGCCAGTCTGCCCCAATTGAAATTCTGTCTTCATCCTTTATAGGATTTTGATTCTAAAAGATTCCACTGAACAAAGGCCACATCAGCATAACAGATTACATGTAAACTGGGCTGCACTCCTCATTCACACACACACATTTTTGTACTTCTGTACTTGTGAGGACCCTCGTTGACATAATGAATTCCCCAAACCTTTACCCTAAACTAAAACCCAATTCTAACCTTGACCCTAAAGCCAAGTCAACCTTCAAACAGCCCAATGAAGGTCTGTCCCGAAGTGAGGACAGGTCGAATTGTCCACACTATCTAAAAATGTCCTCACAAGGTCTAAAACTCAAGTTGGCCCTCACTAAGATAGATGTACAAGTGCACATTTGCATGCACATACACACACACACACACACACACACACACACACACACACACACACACACACACACACACTTTCCTCAAATCCCTTTTGAGGATGTTACATTGTCTTGCATTAATTTAATTCAACTTACACTAAACATCTGCCCCAAAATGCGATGCTGTCATATGCCAGCTGCTTTTAAGTCAGAGATTTGTCTCCAAATGTGACATAGACATACACACATACACACAAATATTGAAGATATATATGGTGGAAATATTCCTGTCAGCACATATATTAAAGAGTGAAAGAAGGGAGACATTTACTTCAGCTGGAAGCAAAGTGAAATAAAATGAGGCACGCATTTATTATTAACAGATTCTCAGCAGTAATGGCCCACCCACATATCTTTGATTACACATTGTCAATTAAGAGCCATTTATCTTTCATCCCATAAAATACACCTTGTCTTTTTTGCATAAAACGCACCTCCAACAGTTCCCCCCTCTGGCTTCATGCTCTTTTACAGCCACATACTGTGAGTGCGCACACACACACACACACACACACACTAGTCTAACTTTACTTCTCTCTGTGTGTGTGTGTGGTGTTATGGACACCCAAGGACCTCTTTCTGCCCATTAAGTCAGATTTACACCTCCCTCTACACCCACTGTCCTCAGGGCATCCTGCTGTCCACTTTTTCTCCTTCTCATCTCTTGCGTGTCTTTCCTCATCAATGCTCTACTCCTCCCATCTGCGCTCATAATCTGTCCTCTCATTCTCCTCTCCCCTGCAACTTCTTATTAGCCATTTTACTTCATTCATTGCCACTTTCCTGCTTGTTTGTTGATAGTTGTTGCCTTTATTGTAAAAGAACTTATCATAAACCAAACATTAAGGGCTAAAGTGGAGGGGAAAAGTTATGTTATTTCAGTTCTACTTTCATATTTCACTCTCAAAACTGTTTTACCGCACAGCAACAAATTACTGTACAGAGTTAGTACGATCTGCGTATGGTGTGCAGAAAAAACAGAGAAAGAAAAGGACAAAAAAACATCCCCTTTGTCCAAATGGGGTCATGCTGGATCAGCTATGCTAATGGATCATATGCTGATCCTCTAGCAAAGCTGTACAGCTTTCACCTTCATTTTCATTCCCTCTCTCTTTCTCTGTCGCTCTCTTACAGACTCTTCATGCATTAAACACAGAATTTAACCTCCACCTACAGACAGCAATCTCTTTCTCTACCTGGCAAGCTCTCACCCACATTCAGGTCCACCCATGCACTCTCTGACATGATTCCTGCTACAACAGCCACTTAAAAGAGTCCATGAGATGGAAGGTAGAGTGCTTACTTCACTCTTTTAAACTTTAACAATGTGCACGACACAGATCACAGACACAGCAGTAGCTGTTGTCTACCCTCTCAAGATTAGCTTTGGTGGTGTTTGTTTCATTTGCAAATGAAATTACTTTCATAAATAAGAGATGTAGGTGTGTAGTCATAGCAACGCAACACTTTGCTGATAGAGGATACTTTTTGTTTATCTGGCACCGACATTTCTCTCCCTATTTTGTTCTGAAAGTGTTATTGCGTATGACTCAAAATTTTCATTGGTATATTTGGCTTCAATCTGTCTCCTATGTTTGAATCTAAATTGTAAGTCAGCATTTTCTACATTTACAGGATGTACAAACAAATATATATCAGATACGTATAACCTCAGTCGAACTCTTAAATGATATTACAGGTTTAATGTTGTTGTTTACAGCTTTGATTATTTACCCTTGCGTTTTAGCCTTACGCCCGATAAAGGATGTCTTCAAGTGCACTGGTTTGTGTGTGCATCCATGTGTGTGTGAAGGTGTGTTTATTATTAAAAGCAACATTCAGAGCAATAAAAAGTGGCTGCCGTTGATGGTCTTTTAATATCGCCTGGAATGGGAAACTATGTTGACACAGAAATTGATAATCCATTTGCCTGTGACACTGAAGACTTAATTTGCCTTTTCAATTGCAATCAATAAAGCATCATACAAGGCTACCTTCAAGCATTCATGATTATTATTAAACATTTAATGGAACTCATCATCTATAGGATATAGTCTTAAAGTCAACATAAATGATCCATACTCAATATGCAGTTCATAGTGGCATCGCTATTATGTGTACATTGTTTACTGAATGCATAAAAGTAGAGCAGTCTAGGTTGTTTAAGCAGTTACCATTTTGCACATTTATAATTCATGTGCAATATATTAAAAGCCAGACACTGAGGGGAAGAGGAGGCTGTCTTACAAAAAGCGTATAGCTTCTAAATCATTTACATAAAATCATGAGACTGTGTGTGCTTATCAGTAGACAGAGAAGGCAAACCCTACACCACCCTGCTCACTGTTAGGTTGGTATAGTGGTCCACTGATCAAATATAGAGTCGATTAACCACACAGTCTTGGAATTATACTGAATTGATTTTTAGTTATAAATACAATATTGAGATATGTCTTGCAAAGTTGATACATGGTGAATAGGTCAGCAAACAAAAGCAACATTTGCATTCATTTAGTGTTTTTTGTCATGTTATGAGGGTGAATCCAGAATTACTCTCATTTTAGCTGCTTTGGTCTCTGCCATCTCCTGAGGAAGTATTTGTCTCTTTAGCTGATAAATGGTCCACTAAATTCACTACCTCTGTGCAATTTGGTGCTGGGCAGGTAGCATACAGTGGGTTTATTACTACTTTTTTGCTGATAACAAAGTCGATGACAGCATAGAGACTGAAGCAAAACAGTAACATTTCAGGCCATAAAATCAAAACCATGAAAGCTTGGCTGATGCTTCTCTGTGGGTTTGCTTCTATGAGCAGGTCAAATGACTGAAATGTCATTTCAGGCTATCATTAATGTAAAAATATTAATAAGGGCGGCTTTAAGTGGCTTGAAATTGCACATACTTTATCTATCTCTCTCTGTCTTAAAAAAAGAAGATAATGAAACACAATGAATTATTATCGTTTGGACAAAAGTTGATTTGTGGATATCTTCAAAACCACATGGTGCTGGTGGAGGCCTACACTCAAAGTGGCTTACTGTATAGTCTATAATGTGTTCAGTTAGGTCAGCTGAAATGAGACTGAAAAGCCAATCTCAGGTCACATGGGTCAGATATAAAATGTTTGTTATTCTAATAGATGTGTTCAAGTATTTCAACAGGCAGACCATGAGATGAACAGATGCTGTATCTCTTTGTTTTTTAGTCTAGATGTTTCCTTTGGCAAAGAAGAAATCATAGTCAGTCATTTGTGAATCACATTGTGTGACTCAGTGGTTTTGCAAACAGAGGCACATGAGGCATTTCGTTCTGTTGGCCATCTGCACCTCCACCAAGACGGATAAACCCCCACTGATACCCCCTGGCAGAGAGGAGAAAACAGCAGGTGCAGCGTGACGTCCGGCTCTGGCGATCACTTCATCTAGGACGGCAGGGTAGCCTATAGGGGTTAGAGACACTCATGATCAAGCCTCATGTTAGCAAGCATTCCTCCTGCTGAAGCACCCTTGAGCAAGGCATTGAATCCCTGCCTGCTGCACAGATGGAAAATAAAACTTTCCCTACAGCAAATTAAAAATTACATAGTTATCTCCAAGTTCCACAATAGCTGACTTAAGAGCCACTGCAGTCCAAACATCTTAAAACGCCTCATGGAAAACAATGAAATTAGCAAAATAGTCGACAGTTTGGGTGAAAATAAAAACATAAATGTGTTATGTAACATCAAAGGGGGAAAAGAAACTAAGCTTTGGACTATGCTAAGTGGACACATATGCTCCACTGGAGTTAGAACTCACTGTGGGCTGATAACCATATGGGAGAGATGCAACTGTACCTCTCATGTTCAGATCAAAGTCTGACTGAGTGTGTGTGTGTGTGTGTGTGTGTGTGTGTGTGTGTGTGTGTGTGTGTGTGTGTGTGTGTGTGTGTGTGTGTGTGTCTGAGTAAATCAGATAATTTCCTTTGCTTTATGGTAAGGGGAGTCCCAAGAGCACCTGTGTTGACATACTGGGTGGGTAATTAGGCATGAAACAGACACATGGTGTACCACTGCCCCTTTCAATTTCAAAAGGCCAATATGTGGTGTGAGGGTGATAACTGATGTCCATTCAACATGGATTATTTCTTACTGCAGTACTGGAAGCTCTCAATACAAAAGAAAACATTGCACTGACATGAAAATCTAAACAAAAACAAATAAAGCTTAATTAAACACTTTGTGCGCCACCGGGACAAACTGTGATTTTTGTGTTCGTAATAATATCTGCATCACTTTTGACCACAGACACTTGAAACACATTTCACTTTCTCATTCAATTTATTTATTTATTTTAATAATGTTCTCTGGAAACACACTTGAAAGGCTTTTCTTGTTGTCCTTGTGGTATCTGTCTCAAAGAAGGTCAGTGGATGCTGTGGTCTGAGTGTTGACTTGGACTCACCTGTAACTGACAGAGCGGATCTTGAACGCAGCATTGGAAGTGACTGATGGCTGCTCTCCTGGGCCAGTGACGAGATGCTCCCTTGAAGAACTAAGACAGCAGCTGATTATGAAGCTCACTGAGTTCTCCTCTTCTGTCAGGTGAAATGACAGAATATATCACCTCCAAATGCAACCTGCTGAATATCGTGTTCATTCACAACGTGTTTGTGGTTGCCAAGCTGTGAATATTTTTGTAACAAATGACCGCAGCAGGTAGAATGGTGTAGCTGTGTGGCAAAGATGGAAGAGGAGCACTGCCATGGTTTCGGGAGACTTTCAGTAACGAGTTTTGAGAGTCACTATCCTCACAGTATTAGTCATCATCACTCTCCTGTGCGGGAAGCCTTTCTCCCTCTGTGTTTAGGAAAAATACACCAAAAAAAACAGCTATAGGCCACTGCTTCAAACTACTCTGTCCCCCCAGGCACTGATGTGTCTCACACTTGATTGTATCTCCCTAATATGTTGTTTTTCTGCTCTGTTTTTTTCTGTTTACAATGTATCGCACACTTTATCCATGTTGAACATTTTCAAGTGTGTAAGATTTAGTGGCTTCTAGCAGTGAGGTTGCAGGTTGCAACCAAATGAATACACCTCCCCTTACAATCCCCTTTCAAACGTCTAGGAGAACACAATAATTCTCATTTTCATGGGATTATACACTATTTAAAACATACTTATGAATATTATATTCCATTTCTGCCAAGTTCATTCCACCTGATGCAACTAAATTCTACACAGTTGACCTTTAAATGATAACTTTGATTACAAAACCCTCAAACAATTTCGTGAACATCATGGTGAAGCAAGTGGTTCAGTCTTTTGTCAAGGAAAGCAATTTAATTTTATTTAGTCATTACTATCTCACACACTTTTTATGCTCCTCTCCCCTTTGTTGTGCTATCAAGAAGTGTCCCAGCCTCTGTCACTTGTTAAAATGTGGCCTCTGATTTCTGTGTGGCTAAAGAACTGCATGTGTCATCCATGTGTGTTTTGACTTTCATGATTCTCCACTATATAATGATCTGGTTCCCTTCCTCCCTGCACCCTTTATCTCTGCGCTCTTAAAGGATGGGTTCACAAGTCTGTCTTAATGTCATGCCCTGGCTGGATGGCTGAGTTATCTTTTTGTTTCTCCCAGTGTTTGTCTTGTACTTCCTATTTTATTTTGATACTCACCTCTTGTCTCGTTTCAGGTCCTTAACTTCCTGCCCTCGTGTGTCTCCCTCTTGTGTGATTACCTGCCCTGCCCTGATGTGTTGCACCTGTGTCTCATTGTCTCCTCTCCACCAGAGTATATAGTCTCAGTGTTCCCTTCCTTCTGTGCCAGTTCGTCTTGTTTCCTGTGTGACAGCGCTCCAGCGTTCTTTAGCCTACTGATTTGGATATTTTGTTTTGCTGACTGATCACCTGTGTACTGACCCAGCTGTGATTAAAGGACTGATTTTTGAACTTGCCAACTGAGTCTGTCTGCATTTGAGTCCAAGCCATTGTTCAGTTCTTGACACTTAAAACAATAGTCAGTTGCCCAAATTAACAGTGAAATAGTTTTTTCTTGCCATAATCATTCCTCCTGTTCATACTGGCCATTAGAAGATCCCTTCATAGTGCACTTACAATGTAAGTGATTGGGACCAAAATCCACAAGCCTCCTTCTGTGCAGTAGTCAAATCAAGTAGATATCTTTCAATGTTAGTCTTTTTAGTGCCAAAGTCCCTCTTTTTGTGACTATTCTTCCACCACAGTTCAACAGGGAAACACAAAGAGGGAATCTGATGCTGAAAAGAGTGTAAATGTGGCAGATATCCACTTCATATGTTTAACTCAAACTGCTGAAGCCTCATATAAGCTTCACATAAACTTTTTAAATGCATTTCTGCACAAAATGACTGTGTGGACACACTGCAGATTTTGGCCCCCATCACTTACATTGAAAGCGCATTTGAAAGGGAACTTTTAACAGCCAGTATGAACAGGAGGAATGATTATCCATCCTTTAACACACCTGCACACAGATTTGGTGTAATCAGTGATAATCCAGGCATTAAGAGGAAAAACACCACCTTATTCATCACTGTTAAGTCGCCTTCCAAATGACCAGGGACATTTAGCTGGGCTGTTAACCGTTAATTGACATTTAAATCATTGCCAAAATAAATGGCTTGACTGATGGGCCATGACTACAGCTCAATAGATCTTCCTTTACATCCTTTCACATAGCTGTTGTGGCGTTCACAATCTCCACAATTCACCAAATTTGCTGAAATTTAACTCAGTTCAGTTTGTACGTTTGAAAAATGATATGCACAATATACTATGCATATTAAAAATCTATCTGTGAATGGTATTCACTGGACAGAGGGGCAGATAACAAGACACAAACACACAGCAGGCCTTTTTCAGAGGTCATTTGTGGGAGATTTGTGGTTTCTCCACCTGGCCGAGCCGACCCTGACACCCCGCGCTACCCCACTTTCATTAAGTGTCTTGGTGAAACATGGTGCCAAATTAAACATCTTCTCTCTATCCGTATCACTTCCTTCTGCCTCTCTCCCAGACTCCTTGAGGTCTTTTTTCCATTCTTCTTCCTCCATGCCCCCTACTCCCCCTCTGTGTCTGACCACTGATTGCTTTTTTCTCTCCTCCACAAATCCCTTCCTTCAGCACAAAACCGTGCTTGTTCTGGTGGGCTGCTAGGAGTAAAGTAATGCAGGACCACAACAGCCAGGGCTTAATAGCCGGGGACAAAGCTGTGGGATTTAGCCTTTTAGATATAAAACAACACTGGGAATACTGCAAGAGTGTAAAAAAATGTGTTTACAGTAGTTTACTTTTAGTTTACTTTAAGTTTTCTCTTGTTCTATTTTTGTGCTGTGATGAAACACAGAGGTGAAGAGAAACAAAAGTGATGAAATACGAAAAGACTGTGGCGAACAAGCCCAATTAAACAACCGATGCAATGAAAAAAAACCTGCTGTCTCGGCTCTCTGTCAATGTCACCTCGTACACAGTTGGACCAATATAATAACCCGGCATCTCTGAGAGAGAATAAGCACTGCATGGAAGGAATAATTGACCACCTCCTACTGTGAGATATCATCACATTTATCCACAGACAGATCAATACAATCCCATTAGTCAAACTGATCAAGTGTGTGTGTTTGTGTGTGAGTGTGTGTGTGTGTGTGTGTATGTGTGTGCAAGTTAAGTGTGTGAGTGCATTTAATTGTGAACTTGCCCAATAACATAAACTCTAAATCCCCATCTGTCCACCCACAGCAGTCCTGTGCTCTTGTGTAAGATGATCGATCGCTAGTGGAGCTCCTAGTAGGATTTTAATTTCAAGGGAGATCTAAACGATCAATAAGCATCCGGCCGAAGAGGACGAGGACGAGGAAGATGAAGACGATCTTTACAAAGTGCCATAAAACCATCAACGCCCACCATGACAAGACAGGCCATGCTACGTGCACTGGCATAACAGTGAGTGAGTGGCAGCGCTGCCAAGAAAATGAGATGAGTAATGAGATGTATTCACATGACAACCACCTCCTCATCCTGCCTAGACCAAAATCTTATCCTGTAACAATTAGGTGTCCATTTAAAGATTGAAGCAATTAGTAACATTCATCTTTTTAACATCTTGAAACAAAATTAGACAAAGCCAAAGGAAGTGAATCTTACATTTATAACATTTGAAGTGTCCATTTTAGAATTTCAATCATTTAAAATGTACTTGTTTTAACTGAATTTAGACAAATCCAACTGTGTCAGGACCTGGTTTAGCTGAATGGCCATTAGGCCTGTCAGTTTTTATTTAATTTGTATAGTGTCTGACCTATTGCATGCCCTGTTGCCCTAGTAAACAATAGGCTTGTCAATTAGTGATCTGTGCTGAATGGATAATCATGACATCAATACATGTAGTAGTGTGTTGAAGCATTTTGGCTTTGACACCATAGATAGAAAAATGGTGACTAAAGGTAAGACATTTGAATGCCTCACAGTAACGTTAGCTTGTCACTCGTTGACATAGCAGAGGCACTGCAAAGTAACTGTCAAATCTACAACATAGTTTAGGATTACGCTACATGGGTCACATTCAAATTTTTTCAAAGGACTAATGTATTAGTTTGCATTTGTTCAAGCCTAAATGTGACTGTCTGAACAGCTATATTCATATTGGCTGTGTTTTGGTCGAGTACATAACTCAAAAAGCACAACAACAAAAAAACCCCTATAGCAAACAAAGAACAAAACCCACTCACTCTCTGTCACTTGTGTATGATCAGATTGTAACTATGGAATAACCACATGAGATCCTAATTCATGCTTCATGTGAAATTTAAACAAACAAACAAAAAAACACGGTCAGTGTTTGAATGCAGCTCTATCAAGAAATGGATGAACAAAGAGTAACTGGAGGCACTGCAATAATTCTGGCAGGGTGTTTTTTTTTTTTATTATTATTCTCGTCGGGTAATGTGGGCGCTGGGTGGATTAATTTCCCTACAGCGGCATTTAATTATTGAGGTAAACCCCCAAAGCACCAAACACCGATGCTCCTATCTTCCTCTCTTTCATATCCTGGTATTAAAGTTGGTACCACAATGTTTTGCTCGCTGCCCCAATAGCAGACAAGAACAAGAGAGGCAGCTTTCTATTGGCGAGAGGGACCTCATTATGATCACGTCTACAATGTGACATCTTTGACAAAACTCATTAATATCAAACATCCATTTTTGATTATGTTGTCACACAGTAAGCAAAGAAAAAATATCATCATCATAATCATCATCATCATCAGTGGAGGTTTATAGAGGTCTATAGTAACTCGTGTACTCTGAGACAGGATGGTAATTCTTAGGAGATGAACGGCAGAACTATCGGAGTGGAACAGCCTAAACAGAGGAGGATAAAATATTGAGACATTTATATTATTCCACTCTCATTCCCTGTCACAACAACAGCAGCTTATGATCCACATAATATGGCATTCATCAAAACTTGAATGGGTTTCAGCGTTTAAGAAAAAAAAAATTCAGATTGTTGACTGAGCAGTTTAGCTTGTTATATCATGGAGTTCAAATCGGTTTAGGGGCCCTTGAAATTCTCTGAACCTGTAAAAGAGCGTTTAAACCTCCAATTCAAGTAAAATTATCAAATCACCAAAACATAATTACTAGCCATTCATACAAGAGGAGCAATAAACAAGATGGAGCGCTGTGACTGCTGTTGTTCTGATAATGTAAACCTGAGTGTGCTTGGACAGACAACGCAGAGAAATGAACACAGCCAGTCACGTTGTAGCCTTGGGTCTGCCAAGAAGACTGAATGCAACACATTACAAGCAAATAAACTGCCCTGGCAGGACCTCTAATGTATGTGCATGCCATAACACGCTTTGCTACCCCCAGGAAACATGGTTATTAACATAGATGTCACTAGGATTCGACTCTTCCTCTTAAACGCACGCATGCGTGGACACATGCATACACACACACACGCTCAGGCATATACAGATATTAGTGATGAGTTGTAATGAGCCTACGGCTTTTCCTCCCACAATTCTTACTTACTTGCATTAATCCATCCAGGCATATAGACAAATGGATGGTTTCACCTACGTGGAGGTATGAGTGTCCAGACTTTTCTTAAACCATATGGGGTGATTTACTACTGATCATATAAGCCAGACAGCATTAAAACAGCTACAGGACAGAGAGCCTAAGTGAAGAGGAACTTCCGGATTTGATTCCAGAGGAAAGAAAAACAAATTCAAAATCTCAATGACACTTTTAATACCAACCTTTATAAAGGAATAGTTGTAAATTTTGAGAAATGGTGTCTTGTCATCATGAGGTTGCCAGGCAACCAGAGGAGGCATCCCTCATTGCACCCAACCACAACTTGGTTTTACACTTTTTACACTTATTTTACACTTTTTGTTTGGACTACAGCAACATGAATTTGGCAGCTCTCAGAAAGAGTTTTTGTAACGCATGCCCAATTCCTTTAATTTAACGTTTTATTAATTTCTTGTTTCTTGCTCTGTTTCATGTATTGCACTTATTATTACCAGGTGGCAGAGTAAGCTGTCTGTGGTACAGACCATACATAGAAGAAGTCTGGTGGCAGTTAATAGTGGGAGACTTTAGTCTTCCTGGGGCTGCTGTACTGATAGTTTGTTTTGCTGCATCTTGCCAGAATAATAAAATCTTGAAATAATAAACGTTTTTCCACACCATTAATGCTGTCACAGTCTGAGTGGTGAAATATTAACAACTAAAAATTGATTAGTGAGCTTTAGAAGAGCTGGTGGGTGGATTTTCTTTACCTTTGGACAGAGCTAAGATAGCTGTTTCCCCCTGCTTCCAGTCTTCATGCTAGGCTAAGTGTGTCCCAGCTGACGCTTCACATTTACTGTACAAATGTAACAGTAGTATTAATCTACATCTAACTTTTTCCAAGAAAGGGAATAACCATATTTCGCAACATTCAAACTATTTCCTTAAAAGATTTTCCAAAAAGCTTTGAAAGAAGCAAAGATACGAATAAGGAAGTAAAAATGGGAGCTTTAGTTTTTGGATTGCTAACAAATTAATGTTATTAGTGCTGTAGTAGATATTCATCTGTCTAAAACAATATGGACTATGAACCCCAGAAACACTTTTTCAGAAAGATGAGTGATTGAAAAATTATATTACAGAAACTTGAGGAATTGTGTCTAGCTCAAAAATGAAAGCTGTTCCACAAAGCTCTCTATTGAAGTGACTATCAAACTACAGCACAAACAACCATTAATATACAAATCTGTCATTCTTCCCAAAATGCTTTGATTTGTGCTTTGGTTCCAAATTCTTGTATAACCAGCCTTATATTCACTGACATTGTAACAATGTGACACTGACAGTTTTTTGTGTTTTATATTTTATATTTTATATTTTAGATGTAAAACGGCAGGTCAGCTAAGCCACCCTCAGTGGTACATCAGATTAAAGGTTCTGCAATGCAGATATTAAATATACATTTGTGATTCGAGATAGGTTTTTGTGTGTGTGTGTGTGTCTGTCTGTCTCCCTTCATGCGTGTGCACCACAGAATACCAACACATCCTCATAATGAAACGACCACATAGGTCGACTGTACCTGCACGCTAGAACAACTCATGGGAGCGTTTTCTAATAATCCACATCTATCAGCAGTGATCATGTTTTATGGTGTGACAATGCTGTGGTTAAGGTCTGGTTAGGTTTAGGCACAAAAACCACTTGGTTAGGGTTAGGGAAAGATCATGGTTTGGGTTAAAATGATCACTTGAAATGTGGTGTGGGTTAAAGTTACTTCCTTAAAGTTACATAACCTTTGTCGTCATGGCAACAGTAAACACTATGACAATCAAAGTTACATTTTTTAAAAAGCTGTCCCGCCTCGCGGTTGGAAACATGACACTTGCAGTTGGAAGCGGGAAGCAAACAGCCAGCGTCCTGAAGTTAAGTCCACTTTTTGCCATCTATCCATCCACCCAACCCACCACCTCCTAATATGAAAATCTGTCACCTTACATTGACATCATCGGAACTGCATCACTACCCTGGGTCATAATTATATATTCATGATGTAAACGTAACTATAGGTCGTTTCTGCTGGCTGAATTCTCAACCTATAATGTTGTTTTTCTTGTGAGAATGGGCTGCAGAACACAGTTCGTGACTGCACTCTCTGTAACTTTCTCTGAAACACAAAAGAGGAAAGAGGGGCGAGCCGTTACATTATTAAACACACACACGTCTATTGCCTCCACTGACACATGCGTGGCCTTTTGTGCATTTGTGTTTATGTTTATGAATTAGAAACTTACGCACAAGGCTCAGAGCTCTGCAGTATTTAATTTCCCTCCCTCCTGTCTTTTATCTATAAGAATATTCCCCTCACAGCAGACGACTTCAAATCTGTCCCCTCATTTATCTCTCACTCCTTTCAGCAGGCAGGGACATAAACTCAACACACCAACTGGCAGAGAACCCACACGCTCTCACACATGCATAAAGTTCGCTCACAGTGTCGAACTCCCAGACTTATGACATCTATTACATTATTCATGAGTCCAAATAAGAGTACATGAAATAATCATGAACAGGGGGCCATATTCACAAAGCCATCTGATGCTAAAAGGTGGTCCTAATTGGCCAATTTAGGAACAAATTCTAAAAGTAATGTGCTATTCAGTCATGATTTTAAAAGCCTCTCTAAAAGCAATTGGAGCAGAAAAAATAGATTTCCCAGAAGGGGCGGGTGGGGGGGGAACATAACACAATTCTTTACCATCATAAAATGTTGCCGACACTTGCTGAGCAATAAATGTCTCAATCCATCACAACGCCTGTTACTCTTCAGCAATTATGAGATCACTTTTAAAATCATTACATCAATCCAGCAAACGCTGACAGCAAAAATGGTCAATTCTTCTTCAAGTGTTGTCTGCATATTGTATCTCATTTGAGGTTTGACTGGCAGCTGTAATTACTCTCACAATAGCTTCTTTACCAGCCAGTTAAGAACACCAGATATTTCTAAAGAAGTTAGAGCTGCCTGCGCTTTACCTAAAAATACTTCACTTTAAAAGCTATCCTGTGAATAGTTTCTTAGAGGAGACTCCTCCTGACTCCCAGGAACTTTTCTGCTGCTGTTTTAAGAAAGCAGGGAAGAAGTATTTTTAGGAGTAAGATAACATGCGGTGCAAATAGGGACTTTAACCACATGAGAATGTTGTTGTTTAGCAGCGGATCCTGCAAACGGGCTTACTGTCACTGGGAGGAACTTTACAAGATGGGATGTGGATTGAATTTTATATCCAAGAAACACAAGTAATGTTCTGTCGTATATTGCTTTTGTGGGTTTTTAAGCTACACTAGCAACATGGTAGTCTGGATGTCAATCAGTTGGTCTGCCTTTTTGGTCCAAAGTGAAATATTTCAGCATCTATTGGGTGGAATGCCTTTTTTTTTTTTTTTGTACAAATATTCATGTTGCTAAGAGGATGAAGCCAACCGACTTTGGAGATCCATTGACTTTTCCTCTAGTGCCATCAGCAAGTCAAAGTTTTCACTTATCCTGTGAAATATTTAAATTAACTACAAGACAGATTGGCACTGAACCCAATAGGCATTCATGGTCCCTAGAGGATGAATCCCACTGACTTTGATGAACCCTTGATTTTTCTTGTAGCTCCACCATGAGGTTCATATTTGTGGCTTTGAGTGAAATGTGTTAACAACTGTTGTATAAATAGCCATGAAATTATGGTATTAATATCCATGCCCCTCTCAGGATGAACTGTAAAAACTTCTTTGACCCCTTAACTTTTCGTCAGCACCAACATCAGTTTAAAAACACTGCTTTGTGACCACATACTTGCAAAATTAACGATGTTCCCATTAGCCTCAACCTTAGCTGTACTGTGTTTCATACAATCAATGATGCTAATTAGCAAATATTAGCATACTGACATGCTAAATTAACATGCTGAACATGGTCAACATTATACCTGCTTAACATCAGCATGTTAGCATGCTGACGTTAGCATTTATATACTGTAAAAGCACCCCTGTGCCTAAGTACATCCTAACAGAGCTGCTAGCATGGCTGTAAACACTTGCTATGCTTACACACTATCTTGGTGAAGAATAAAATCCTTAAAAAGGCAAAGAGTCTCTCTCTGTGTGTAGGCAGTATGTAAATGTATACAGTGGGGTTCAAAAGTCTTTCCCATTCAAGTGAAAGTGGTCACAGACTTTCGGACCCTACTGGTGCATGAATATCCTTAAGAAAATTTGTTAATATGAAATTTACATAAACTAGAATATACAGTATATCATGATCATTTTGTATGTGTGCATATGCATTTTCAGTATGTGTAGTGCATTATTAAACCTTTTTTTACTTTAAATTATGTGTATATGCATGTAGCCTATGTATTTATGCAATGATTGTATAGGCCTATAATGCTTATACTGTATACTGTATGTATATATAGTTATTGTGACTGCAAAGTAAATATGTAAAAAAAAATCATTAAATATAAATATGCTATTAACAAAAAAAGGTAATGGAAAAATTTATAGAAAAGATATGAGTTGACAATCAGGCATATTTTGAATTGAAGCACCTCATATAGGTGGAAAAAAGATGAAAAATGTATTTAAAATTCTGCCTAATCCAACAATTCCTTCCTTCCTGAAAATACAGTCTTGGGAGGCTTTCCTTTAGCTTGTTCAGAAACAATCGCCATCAGCACAGAAGATATCAGCTATCTCCACCAAATCTCTGGTCCATAATTTCCCCCATGAAAACACTGGTACTCGTGGACTGAATTCTAACTGTTTTTATTTGCATATCATTTTCCAGTAATTGATTTTTATTGCTTCATCAAACTCATTAACATAGTGCCACATGCTGCTGCTCTGTGCTGAGGTTCTTCAATTGTTCCCCTATTATTCTTTATATATTACACTCCCTCTGCGTGTGTGTCTGTGTTTGTGTGTGTTTCTTTTTGTGTGCATCCAATCTGATTGTCTCCTGCTTTTGTGCATAAAACTACAATATCACAGTTTCTTCCCAATAGTGTTTATCATGGAACATGAAACATCCATAGGGATTTGATTAGAGCAAATGACATTCATAATTACCCAAGACATTTTAATAATGGAGTTGATTAACGAATATCAGGGAGCACTAGGGAATATTGCTGATCGCACACCAAGAAGAGGATGATATGAACCAGGACGCGGTGCTGTAGAGGATGAAAAGGATAAGATGACCAGCCATGTACAGCAATGACTGATGTGCAACTTTTAACAAGATTTTTTTCTGTAATCTCTAATTCAAATGACTCATGAACAGTTAAACATTACATCACCCACAATAATACCAGACACTTACTTTGGATTAAATGTCATCTGTAATAATGATTATGATAATAACTTTAAATATTTGTATTTATATAGCACATTTAAAAAACAAGTCACAAAATTATATGAAAAACAAGATAAAATCAAGAAAATTCATAGATGAGAGGGAAATAAAATAGGTATAAAATGTCATTTAAATGACTGAAATTTAAAGTAAAAGTGCAATAAATACAAAGAGACTCAGAAATGCAGTTTCTTTGAGTTTGACCTTAAATTTTTTAATCTGAATTGTGCTTGAGGTTCCCTGAAAAAGTTCAAGATGGACCTCACACTCTCCTTTTAAAGTCTTTTCCATTTAAAATCTAGTCTGTCTGCATTTATTATGTGCACCCAAACCTACGCACACATTCCCAAAACACTCTCCGTCTGCCACATTCTGCAGCACTTTAACCTACGGCTGAGAAGCCCTTCATACATTATTCTGTGTCCATTCTCCATGCCTCCTAGCTGGAACACTGAACTCTAATAGCAGCCAAAAGCTCGCTGTATTCTCCACATTGGCAGCATCACCCCAACCAGTCCACTGCAGCCAACTAAAGGGCACAGGCGGCACCCCAAGAGACAAACTCAACATGGGCTTCAGAGCAGTGAGCAAGCTTGAGGCAGCATGCTAAACAACCTCGAGGACATGCCCCAAGTCAACTGAAGAACTAAGTTTATTTTGTCACCTAACTGAAGCTGGATAGATGGATGCATTTGAGAAATGTTTTGCCTTGATAAAGATATAAATTTCTTCAGTGCTTAGGATAGTCTGTGAAAGCCCATTATTTCTCTCTTTGCTAATATTTCTGTTGAGAGATGGTCTTCTTTACCATTTCTTCAATTGAGTGTCTATGTGACTGTGTATGTGTGTGAATCAGTGGCTGTGTGTGAGTGTATGTTGCATTTTGATTAATCTGTGAAGTGAGTGAAAATAATGGAGGAAAATTGTTAGTTGAAGTAGATTATTACAATACTTTCTTTGGCACACATTGAAAAATTACCCAATTATTTTCCAAGGTTACTACTGGCGTTCACTCTCTTTTTAATCACAGCCCTGGAGTGAAGAGAGCTCAGCTACAGAGTAGCAATTCAAACCTAAAGCAGCACAGAGATAAGCAGGAGTTAAATAATTCAAAGTCTTCTAATGAAAGGCAAATCTTGATTTACAGTTGTCTAGAATATTCATACTTTGCATAAACGTCTATGACTTTTGGTTGTTGCTTTTCTCTAATTTGCTCCTTCATGTTGACACTTTAATAGGGTGTATAGCCTGGTACAATAGTGAAAACATATAAAGCACATGGTATAGAGATATAAATCCTTTCATGCTTGTATAATGTCAACAAAGCCTAATATACAGGTACTGTATGGCAGTGGCAGCCTGGCAGGGTTGTGCACCCCCTGCAGGTCCATGACTCCATGCCAAAACAGCACTTACCAGTGATGTCACTTTGGAGTACAGCCTTCTATTTTCTTGATGTATATTGACAAGTAACGATTCAAAATGTTTGTCAATCATCTTACAGCCAAATCATGATTTTGTGAGGCTGGCAAAATGGTTGAAATCCCACCAAATTAAGAAAAATCTGATCATTTACCCAACATCTCAAGGACCCATTGACATACATCAAAATTTTCATAGAGTCCAGTGACGTAAACACCCGGTAAAATGTTTCAGGCCTGGTCACATTAGCATTTAGAACAGGAAAATTCCAGTTGTTGTGCCACTTTCTGGTGTGTCACATTTGAACGTACCAACCAGTCTTTGATACCACCCCAAACAGAATAATCAAAACTGCTTGTACAGACCTCTATGAATACCCAAAGTAGCAATATCTTAATACACATCTCAAAACAAAAACAGATTTACCACTTACATATATATTTAGGGTTAAGGAAGTGTTTTTTTTGCCCACTAAAAAATTACTTTGTGTGTATAGTACGGCCATGTGACTTCAGTACCACAGACAGAGGTCAAACAATGCCAAGAGGTACCTCGGACTGTATATAAAGAAATCTTCATATACAATTTATGGGTGGCACAACCATGAATGGATACAGCACCACCACGCTGCCTTGCTGCCAATTTTTCCCAGCACTCACGGTACCACAACAAAAAAAAAAGAAAAAAAAAGAGCGAGAGAAGAAGATGCCTGTAAAACTTTTGCCAGGACACCTCAGTCTGCAAATAAAGTCAATTATTAATGTTTGGATTGAAGATCTTTTTGGCTTATGCACTCAGGAGCCATCTTGGAATCCATTATCCAGGTAATTTATTCATTCATGAGTGCAGCTTCTGTTCAACCACGAGGAATAATCTCAGCAAACAGTATCCTGCAGTGAAGGTCTGATGATGAGCTTTGTTGAGCTCAGTAAACAAAGAGGGACACAAGGGCATTTTTGGCTGCCAAATGAAGATGGACACTGCCTGGCAATAAATCTCAGAAGTAGGAGAAATTTTTGACATGAAGGTATTGGATATAAATAAAACAAAATTTTGGACTGTTTAGAGACATTTTGATTTGGTTGTTATTTCATTAAGTATGCCAGAAATAAGACACTCCAAAATCGATTAAACCTGCACGGTCCTGTGTACAAGACAACAGTTTTTGTGTGTGTGTGTGTTGTTTTGGGAGACAAGCCAAGGACTGCCTGAGAACCTCCTACGTTAACTCAGAGTGACACTAATTAATGGCTGCTCAAATAGCTCCTTCTGCAAAAACACTATGGACAGTAAACAAGCTTTCAAGGTGGAATTATGACACTAATGTCATTTTTACCAAGCATGGTGCACAAAGACAGCCTCATGATGTCCGAACATTAAGAAACACTGTACCTGTCATTCCAAATACAGTCCCCATCTGGTTAAGTATGTTCTCCATTTGCATGAAAGTCCCTTTGCCCCTCAAGCACAATAAAATGAGCCTGAACCACAGAGCAGCTAATGTCATGTGGGAACAGATGTGATGATAAGCCAGGCCCTGGTTCCTCATTATACTGAGACAGGTTCCCTGCTGTATTGGGTCTGACCCAAGTCACTGGTGTCGAGGAAAGGAGAAAAATAAACCTTAATAAGTCTTAACTGAACGTTAGGGAGGCTTATCACTGTATGTATAAGAGAAAGAATGTGACAATGAAAAAAAGAAAGAGGGAGTTGATGTCTGTGCATTTGCAGTCACATGCTTACCCTTGTGCATCATTGCAAACTGTTTGCATGGGGACATTATCTGTGTGCAGCACGACATAAGGATGCACTATCATTGGAGCAATAATGATCATTACTTTATCTCCCACACTGAGCCTCACACAGCTCCTCTGAGGCCAGTGAGAATGGGCATGAATGCAAAGCAAACAAGGTTTCGTGGAGGTACAGAGAGAGCAGCAGAAATGACCAACACTACTTGTACCTCATGCCTCTCAGCAGCGGAGATGTGTGGTGTTCCTACAACAAGACATACAGGACGTGCAAATTATCAGTCCACTTATTTTCAGCTTTTAGAGAGTCATTTGCCACCCACACACACACATAAATGCATGTTTTACATAAGCCCACATTGAGACATTAAAACAAAAGCGCATTTGCACACACATGCCTACAGGCTCACACAGACACACACATACACCTGTCAGTTATCAACTAATGATGGAAATCAGAGAAAGATGACTTAACACGATCGGTTTTCAGACTGATTGCAAAACACTTTATGAAATCTGTTATTTAAATGTGTGTAACTAAAGGTTAGTTATAATTACTAATCACTTTTACCTCACAGAGAATATCACCTTTTCATATCATGCCATGCAAATAAAGAATAATTCCAGTTTATTACAAATTGAGTCTTATGTTGGTGGTTTGGGCTATCATTCCTATTCGTTTTGGTGACATTATACTCAGCAAAGTCATTGAGGAGATCTGGGAACACAGGGACCATTTTACAATTAATTCTGGAGGGTCAAGAAACGCAAGCAGTCAGACAAGGTGACCCAGATTATTTAAATCACTTTATTTGGACTGACTGCACCCAAAATATCAGTAATAATCTCTCATTGTGAAAAAAAACCCCAGTGTGCTCACAATAAATGAAGTATGATTGGTAAAAGTTGAAGCAGGAAGATGGTCTGTTAACTGTGATGGATGTTTATGGACAGTTTGGGTAATAATTTCACTGTCTGCCTTCATTTACTCTTCCAAATATGTTTGCTGTCTGATCATCAGTTTGAGTTCTTGTATTTCTGGTGATGTTGCCATGTTCTCAGCTCAGCAGTTGGTGAGGACAGTTTTATTATTACCAATAAGAATAATGCAGAAACTACAAAAATAAAATCCAAATTATATATAATTTTTGAGAAAATTTGCTGAAAAAGTGTGCTCGCTGCTTCCCAGGGATCATTTTTTATTCTGGGTGTTTATCAAGTGAATGTTAGGGAGCATTGCATGGTTGCCTTGGTATGTATGTGATAGTAGTAGTTAAACCAGCATGGTTCATGTAGAGCTAATGGGCGACAATATTTGTGGCAGCGATGGTCCTATTACTGCTGCAGGCAGTGGTATGAAAGCTAATTTACTGGTAGTATTACGTTGTAGTAACAGTATCAGTACTCATACAGGTCCATAGGCCAATGTCACAGACATCCACATATGTGTTGTGCTGACATGCAGCTGCTGATGTTCTGCTCGGAGTGGAACAAAGTCACTGACATGTCTTTATGAGAGGAGCAAGCACCGACAATAGACAGCAATGGAACTCCTAAATGCAATCCAGGATCAATTAATTTTAACACTTGTGTTGTCAGAGAGGCACAATGGTTCAGCAAGCACAGGCCTGATTGTCAGAGCATCTATCAAGGCATCATTAATATCATTAGTAACACCTGTGTTGTGCTGCCTTAAAGCTGTGCGGTACAGCATGTAGCAGCATTTTCACAATCAAGTGTAGTGTGCACATGTGTTGCACAAAAGACACACTTAAAAGAGTACTCCACTGAATTAACATTGCACTTCTATAATATCATTGGACTCACAGTGGACATTTTTTAAAAAAGGATCCAAATAGATGCAGCAGAACCAGAGATATCATCTTTTTTATTCCATGTCAAGACCTGACACTTACATTTCCCACGATGCAACTCGCAATATGCCTCAAGTGACATAATGATGCGCAGGTTGGCACCTTGTATGGCAGCCCCTGCCGTCAGCATATGAATGTTTGTGTGAATGGGTGAATGTGTCTTGTAGTGTAAAAGTGCTTTGAGTAGTCAGAAGACTAGAAAGGCGCTATATACGTGCGGTCCATTTACCATCCCATTTACATAACTTGAGGCATGTTAGGGGAGTGGAGCACTGCCCAAGACCTGAAAATAGATTTTAATGTGTACCCTTTGATAAACTGGAATCTCTATTTATGTAAATGAAGGATCTGCTGTATTTGTGTGCATGTTTGTAAGATAATGCAATAATGATGTGGATGCAGATGTCTGCCCGACCGTGAACAGCTTGCTTACTGCCAGGATTTAGTTTTATATATAGTAGATGGTAGATAGTCCTATATAACCCATTTATGTTTGCCAGCATCTGCCTCTGCTTCACATGCAACTACAACAGGGAAGTCCCCCCCATTGCACTGCTAATCAGAGACAGTACTAATGTAGCATCTCCCCAGGCTTTTCTTACTATCAGCCTCTTATCATAGCACTGTAACAGGCAGATACACACATGTACTACTCCATGCACTCAATGGCAGGATAACTCTTCAGCTGTGTGGGGGAAGGCTGCAGATTTAGAGATACTATAGAATGCCTGAGGGTTTTTTATATATAAAGCTGGACAACAGGATGATAGATTAGCACTGCTGTTGATCTCACAGCTAGATAGCAAATTGTTACCCAAACAGGCCAGAACTCCTCAGCTTGTTTGCTGTCTGCCGATGAATCCAAATAAGTCAGACAAAACCTTTTTTTATTTAAAAAAAAAAAAAAATCTTTACAAAACAAAATCTCATTTTTACTTTTACCTCTCGCGTCCCTCTCTTTTCTACCTCTGCCTCTCTTTCCACATGGTTCTGTTACAACTGAGTGGTTCTCTAATGATCTCAGATTGAGAGGCAGAAAGTCATCCATAAGCACGCACATGGTCACAGTCACACATACACACAGACGCGCGCGCGCGCACACACACACACACACACACACACACACACACACACACACACACACACACACACACACGCACACACACACAGCTACTTATCTTGGTATCCTCAGGGATAATTGGAGGAGAGTTCCCTCACTGAATCCCAGCATCCTGCCACCATTAAACCATGAAGCTATGTCTGTGCAGCTACATTTAGTGAACTGGCGTGCTCTGACTGGTATGTGTGTGTGTGTGTGTGTGTGTGTGTGTGTGTGTGTGTGTGTGGTTGTGTGTGTGTGTTGACGAGAGAGAGAGAGAGAGGGTGAATTGGGGTAGGTTTGACAGGTCTTTTTAGGGATGAAGTGCAGCAGACAGCTTGTCAGTTGGATAGGAAGTCAGTATTTTATGTGTGCATGCATGTGTGTGAGTTGGTTGGTGTGTGGGTGTATGTGTGACATGTAAAGTGAAGTGTTAATGCTTGGTTGAGCATGTCGGGGGCCCGTACATGAAACTCCTCACAGACTGGAGAGAGACAGACAGACAGAGACAGGAAGACACAGGCAGGAAGTGGAAAAGAAAGAAGGCACCCATTCTGATCCAAAGAGATCATTGTTAATTCATTTTAAGCTACCTGAAAAGGGAACTGCACAAGACACCAAGTGAATTAGGCTTTTTTATTTTTAAATATAGGCTAAATTGGATATAGACAACAAAAATTATGAGGGCAGAATGAAGCAAAGTTCATAATTAACCAAAACACTCAAACCTCTCCTAATTGGCTCATATATTCGGTCCCTCAAAATTATAACTTCGGTGGACTGTGAAATGTGCAACAATGTCCAGGTGTAATATATGCAATGATTTTAGTCACAGGGAATTACTAAAAATATTAACCCCAATTGGCCCTGTTTCGTGAAAAAATGAATGAATGAATGTGGATTTTGTCACCATCACTTACAGTGTTCCAGGGGAAAAAGCTTCAGGGCCAATATGGAGAGTAGAAAATTGTCACTGCGACATGGACCTATTTCCAAGTCAGCATTGGATTAAGATAGACTTGAAAAATCCTGAACCCATCCTTTAAAGTACACTTGTCCATCCACCAGTTATAACAGGTGTCTCTAAATCAACCAGCACTGACACTGTAAGGGCTATAGCTTCAAGGGTTAAACCTTTTTCCATTCTAATTCATGTTCGACTAACTAAAACCTCAGCTGTAGGTCTCCTTATTTTTAAGTGTATACTATCAGTAATATTCTCCAGACATTATTATCCAGATATTAAACAGAACATTCTCTCCCAGTCCCACACAGAAGATAAAAAGCTTCACAGTGGAATAAAAGTGAAAAAGAAATACTAGTTCAATTTTAACCACTGATTCTTAGTGTTGACCTAATTTGGAGTCTGTGTTCAAAGACCACAAGAGCTCTCCATCTGTAAAAGGAAATGTGCAATGGTGAACCTTCTTTCTATGGCGTGTTTTAAAACCTTCCTGCCATTGTCAGATAATCAGACACTTATTCAAGTCTGGCCTCAAAACCCTGCTCAAGCTAATATGATGCACACTTGAAAACACACATGGACATATACAGTGTATATACACACTCACACACACATACTTTGATCCTCTTGTCTCATATCATAAAGTGTGATGTGTTTGATCTCTGTAAAGCACTCTGGGTGAACCTGCAAAGTTAAAAGTGCTTTATAAATTAATGAGACTTAAATTGACTTATTTTCTCATCACGAAATTTTCTTCTACTTCAAAACACCCACACACACATGCCAACTCATCCTAATGATGTCCTACCAGATTGTTTATGTATTAAAGCACGCAGAGAGGGCCAGACAGCAATCATGGTAGATTCAGACACTCACCACTACTTATAATCCTACTCAGGAAATGCTCGTCAACATATGTGTTGATATATCTACCATATATGATGTATAGCGTATGAGAAAATATGGAGGAAACATTTGAGTTGTTCTTATAAACCTCAGCAGCTTTCTGTCAATTTTTAGTGAGATTATTTACATCTAGTTTCCAACAACTGCATAATACTGTAAATAATAATGTAAATATCCAATAGGAAGTCATTTGTGCTTCCACAGTGGTTGTTTCTACTTTTTAAATTTATCATTGTGTGGATGTTATCAAGTATCATGAGTCCAATGGAAAGGGATCCATAAATACTTGCTTTAACTTCCAATGATGACTGTTATAACAACAATGTTGTTATAAAGCAATAGTTAGAAACATTTGTAGATAAAGATGATGCAAATGATTGCAAGATAAAAAAAAAAAAAAGTCCAATGTCACGATTGATGTCAGACAGGAAAACATACAAAAATATGATAACAGTCCACTGTAATGAGGCCTGGTTGTATGCTGCTGACCCTTGTAGCTGATGTTAAATGATAAGATACATACTGCACAGTGATATCATTTGAACCAAATAAACATGAACAAAATCAAAACTACTTTATTTGCAACAAAGCTGACATAAGAGTTTCATACCAATTTGTTGCCTAGCAAGTACGGTGCATTGCATCTGTTTATAGGTTCAGTTTGCATCAAATAAACTTGTTCATATGAGGTGTTGTCCGAGCACATCTAAAGGAAAAAGTGTGGAGTGGGAGAAAAGCCTGCAATCACAGTGAGGGTTGAGATGCGATGAATTGTGCAAATGGGGGAAGATAACACACAACTTCAGACTCCTCGGTTTCCTCAAAGGTTTCATGGTTTTACTCTCTGTAGTACACATGAAAAGTATTTAGAGTTATTACTCTGTGAGGAATGAAAAAAAGAGAGCTTGAGAGAGAAGTTCAAATGCTGTCTACTTTCCCAACATGAATGAGTACCTGGCCAGTCACACAGTGATAGTTGTGTTTCCAAATGTAACAAAATTGTACGACGAAGCCCTTTTATTCCGACATTAGAAAGAGCTGCTCGATAAGCACTTTGTTTGAAGCATACTGACATCTTTACACAGATTCAGATACACAAAACACAGATTGACTGAAGAGGGGTTTTTCCAATTTTTAACTAAAGACATTCCAACCAGAATCATTATTTTGTCTTTATTTTTAAACTGGCAGAATAAGATTCAGTTGGCTGGTGATGAAAGGGGACCAAACATGGACTGAATGAGTTTTGGAAAACCCCTCTTCGATTAGTCACACAGCATTTTGAAATCAGTCAGGCCAATAACTTGTTATCTCCCCTGATATTAGCTTAGTGGGCTTTCAAATCCTTCAGTCCCAGTTTCAACAACTAATGCCAAGGTATTAGAGCGCAGACCATGTTTACCCTGATCTGCCAGTGGCGTCACTGGCAGCTCGAAGTCAAATACGTCCCAGCACACAATAGTGAAAACCTTGCCACCGTGTCAGGGGAAAAAGCAATACCTATTTGTGTAAAACCTTCAAAGCCACAACATTATCTCCTCAGCACAGCTATAGATTACTGAATCATGACATGCTTTTAAAATATATATATATATATATATATATATATATAGTGAACAGGATGCTCTGATACACTGTCTGCTTTTTAGTCATATCAGTAAACAACGCTGTAACATGAGCCATGCATCGCACTAAGAAGGACTGTCAATCACTGTAATACCTCTCAAGTATTTGAATATTCAGTGGGTATTCATGTACAAAATATAATCAAATTATTGCCTGTACTGTGACAGTGAGAATGCTTTAATTAGTACGTTCACAATTTAATGGAAAAAGGAAACTTTGTCTGAAAGTTTGCACACCATCTTTGTATACTCATTCAATCTTGCACCCTTCAGTTGTTTAACAGGGCTGCTATTTATCACATTAATTATTTCAATCAAGAAGCGAAAAACTATTTTTGTCACTCCAGAGTGATTTTCCCAGCACGATATCCTGTTCTAACACAGATGCGTGAGTGATATAACCATAGATCAAACTGTGAACATTACCAACTCCAAGCATTAAGTAATTATTACAATTAACTCCTTCTGATTCCTTTTACACCTGTTTGAACATGTGTCTGTTGACCCCTCCCATGTACCTCTCCAAAGATATTGTTTAAACATTATTAGACAAACACATACAGTGATTTCATTACGTGGCTCTGATTGCTGTATGAAGATCTTAATATTGCTATAAACATAAACATATAAATGTTTCAGGTTTTATACACCAGTTATGACTTTTTTAACATCATGTTAAAAGCTGAGTGTCTGTCTGGAAAAATGTCATTGCTAATGTTGCTTTTAATCGTAGCATATCTGTGTGTGTTAGTGTGTTTGTAATTGTTTGTGTGTATGTGTTTGTGTGTGACAATGTCTGCTTAATCACAGCATCTGTTGCTGTCATCGCTCTTGGATATAAACATCATCAATCACCAGCAGAAGTGACATTACTTATTACGGCCCTATTTGTTGGATTATTGAAAAGACTTTATCATCGTTCAACCAAATCAAGTATGCCATGGCATGAGAGGAGGCTCTGTGATTAATGATTGCAAAAAATAATAATCTAACTAATTTCAATTAAGTGAAGACCATTATAACAAGAGGTGTGTATGATTTACGCCAACATGATGAATGTGCCTGTTAGATTAAAGATTAAAGTCACAGTTTGATGTAATAACAGGGCTGTTTTTAGAAGTCACGCACCGCCGCGTGTTGTCTCTTCAGCTATGGTACTGTTATCTAAGATATAGGCTACTGGCTGAGTCATCGTTACAGCTCGATGGAGATTTATTAAGGGATGGATATCAAGTGTAGAGGAGGTAAAAACAGTATAATCTCAAATCTGTCCAACACCCACTATCTCACTCCCCCTTTCCTTTCTCACCCTCCCTTATAGTTTAGTGGTAGAGGACTTTGCTCCATCTTTCCTCTTCAGAGAGAAGAGAGGACTGCACCATGGTGTCCGAGACTTTCACATTTCTCATGCAGGAGGAATATTAGCAAATATATTAGCAGTAATCAATGTTGTCTCATTCTAATCACCATATGCCTTACATGATTTGTCAATGATAGCATTGACTGTGTTGATACCCCCGGCAAAAGTTCAATGCTTTTTTCCAATGGTCAAACATGGCCCTGAATATGGCAGCTAAAATATGGGTAATAATACATTTTTTTTGTCATTGAAGGTTTGCTAACAAGATGGATTTTATTCAACTGGGTTTCCTGTGTGAAAAAACAACAACAACAATTTTATTTCTCCGCATTTTTTATTTTTCTCAATAATTTTCATCTCATATTTTAATGAGAGAAAATCTGAAATTGTTTTGTTTGGCTCACCAAACTATCCAGTTGATCCACAATAAGCTTGGCAGTCTGTCAATACATGTTAAATCTGTTGCTAGAAACTTAGGTGTGGTTTTTGACTCTGACCTTCGCTTTGATGCCCAAGTCAAGAAATAGTTTAGTCCTGTTTTCTTCACATGAGAAATATCACCAAATAAGGTCTTTTTCTATCATTTGCTGACCTGGAGAAAGTCATCCACGTTTTAATCTCGTCACAGTTGGACTACAGTAATTCCATGTTAATCTTGCTAGGGCCAAAGTTCTCTTTCCCGTCTGTAGCTGGTCCAAAATACAGGAGTAAGGATTTTTAACTAATTCAAGGAAATGTGATCACCCCTATCTTGGCCTCTCTCCACTGACTACTCGTTACTGTTAGAATCGTTTTAAAATGTTACTAATTACGTTCAAGACTAAACGGGGACTTGCTCCAAAATACATTCCTGAATCCTCACCCTGTATGAACAGTCTGAGGTCCTCTGGCAAGGATCTTTTGGCTGTTCCTAGATCGAGGTTGGTAACTAGAGGTGAGAGGCCCCCTGACTCTGGAACGCCTTACCAGAGGAAGGCTCACCACATCAGCTTCTTTGTAACTATTGTTTTGATTGTTTTGCTATACAAATGAAGATTAATTATTATTATTATAAATTTGAATGTTTGAATGTTCTTCTAATTACCTACAGTGACGCTGACAAAACTGGACAATGAATGGACTTGAATCCTGAAAGCCGTCTCTATGCACAACAATATTGAAGGTTAAAAATAATGATAATTTTGACACGTTAACTAGTGTTAGCTTGTTGGCAATCTGCGCCTGTCTAGCTAACTTTACCTCTACTTTAACTTAAGTTAAACTAACATTGTAAAAATGACATTTTCACATCCATTTCAGTGGATAATTTAGTTGTATTTAATGTAACCGCAACTTAGAATCTGTAAAAGAAAATTAAGTGAATCTAAAAGTGTTCACTTTGTTTTCCTGTTGAACAAGCGCAAACTAGCAAACTAGCTAAACTAGCTAGCTAAGAATGTTGCCTTTTAGCCCTACAGCTAACACTCATGTATTTGATTGATGTTGAAGAGCACTGATATGTTTTAATGATTTGTCTTGAAGTGAAGGTGAATTGTTCAATTCTTACTTGCTTTTGGAATGAAACTATTGTTTATTTATATTGCCGTGGGACATGTGTAAAAGGTTTAATTTCTCTCTGCAGTGACATCCTTTAATGAAAGCCATATGTCAAGGCTTGAAATTGTTTATTTAAGAGAAATTTTACCAGACCAAAGTTTTTCATCCCAGTTCCATGTTTTGTATTCACTTTGAGTTGCTCCTGTCTGCAGTTTCTTGGCGCGGAACAGATATTGTGTATGCGTGTGTCTGTGTGTGCATGTGCATGCACCTGTCTGTCTGCTGGCCCTCCACGAGTGCATGCTGGTTTATTTGCCATATGCCAAGGGCTCTTTGGAACAGAGGCACCATTATCCATTCATCAGGCCTGTAGCATCAGTGTCTGCCGGTTTCCCTGATCTACAGTCTAATTTACACCTCAGACAGCAGCTCTCATCCCTCTCAAAACTTGTGTTGACATGAAACAGGATAAACAACTATAAATCTACAAATGCTCCACTGTTGCCTTGTCCCACTGGTCAATGTGTTCCTGTTTTTGATACGATGCACTAAACCATTAAAAGATAGACAGATGGGAAAGTGGTGTTACAGGTGGAAAATGAATTGAACCAGTTATCCACAACTGACAGTTTAAAAGTCAGGCATTTAGCACACACTCTTATCTTGCCTTAAAGTTTAAATCTAATCAATAAGAATGATAGTGATAGGCAGTTCAGAGCAAAAGAGGGCTTCATAAACAACAGCTACATGAAGAGACACAACCACAAGTTGTCTGCTTGTCTTACACTTTCATTTTCTCCCGCCCTTCCTCATTTCTTCCATCACTTTTATGGTGGCAGAGCTGGAGGCCCTGGGTATCGATTGTACGCTGAGGACTAATGGACATGACAAAAGCAGCAAGGGGGGACATAGAAAAGAGGGAGGAGGAGATAAGATGGAGAGGGGATAAAGAAGGGCTAAATGAGAAAGTACGCAAGTGAGGCGACTCCACCATACAGAGACATGAGAAAGATGACAAAAAATAAAGTTCTGATACAACCTTTTTTTACTGATCAAAATAAGCCTAACCTCTCAAATGTTAAAGGAAACTTTTGAAAATTAGCTTTTTTTCCAAAAGCTAGATGAGAAAATTGATACCACTCTCAGGTATATCTTAGCATAAATACTGAAAGCAGGGCTCCTTATTTGGAGTGATGTCCAAATAAGGAAATGTGCATCATATAGCAGGTGGATGTGACTCCACTCATTGAGACCTGCTGATAGACGTAACAGCGGAGCAGAGGAGAGAGACTGAGATAGCAATGTAACCAACCTGCATGCTGGTACCTGATGGGTTTTTTTCATCCTGAAAACCAATAATTTTTAAAATATTTGTACAAAATAAGTGTTAGGAAAAAAACCCACTATTTGTGCTTTGCTGAATAACGTATTTATATTCGGGCGTGTGTGTGTATGTGTGCGTGTGTGACCCATAGACTATAAAAAATATGGACATAGTCACTGTGACATCACCCACTTGTTTGCGAATTGCCGTTATGAAGCCTCGAATGTATCGATTTGACCATAACCATCTTGGATTTGGCCATCGACATGTTTGATTTTTGGAGCCAGAAGTGACCATATTTGGACGAGAGAGTGGACCTGACCATAGCGCTAGCTGCTAGCTTGGTTAGCACGGTGCATTCACAATCTATGGTTAACAGTGATAATGCTAATGCTAATGCTAATTTTCACTAGCGAAAAATAGGCCTAAAACCTTGATGGGTCTTTTATTACAGCCAAATGCTGAACAAGACTTTTTTTAGGTGACCATAATGTTACAATTAACATTCGTGAACTGAAAACACACTGTGAAATAGCAGCAGCTAAGCCTATATGCAATGTTTACGTTACGTAAGCAACTTTGTCGCAGTGGTAGCAACTTGTCAATCACAACATAGCCATGCCCTAAAGCATACACTGCTTTATCGTCTATTTTATTCTAAATGGGGCCATAATTTACAAAATGAACATCATGCTGTATTGAAGAAGACTTGAAACTAGCAATTGAGACTATAAACTCATTAGGAAACAGTTTACTTAGGTAATAAATCAAGAGAGAAGTAGGGTCATTTTCTCATAGACTTCTATGCAATCAGACTTCTTTTTGCAGCCAGTGGAGTCGCCCCCCAATGGCCATTAGAGAGAATGCAGGTTGTTGGCACTTCCACATTGGCTTCATTTTTCAGCCCTGGAGGTTGCCGCTTGGTGTGACCTCAGTTCAGAATCCGCCATCTGTTTAAGTAATGAAAGGAAATGAAATCCTAGGTAGAGTTAAAAACTGTTCAATGCTTTAATACAACAGCTCTGTTTAAGTTTTACAAGTTACTGTGATGCCACTGAGAGCAAAGGAAGTTAATAAGCAGTTAATTAATAGGTCTGATGCCATGGTGACGCTGACAGCTTCCCTGATTCAGACAATGAACTTAACTGAGATTCAGCTGAGGCATACTTATCAAAGTCTGGCTCATAACTCAAAAAGCACAACACTTATAGCCATAATGTTTACGTTGTCAGTGAGAGGAGACCCTGCTGCTTGCATTGGTGTAAAACATATGTCTGTTGTGTCAAAAATGTGGGAGAGGGAGAGACATGATTTTCTACCTTTTTATGCTATCTTCCTGAAACTTTTGTTCTCATTTAACACTGGAGCAGATGGATCAGTTGGATGGATCTCTTGTCACTCTGAGGCTCGTAGCGCAAAATGTGTTGGTCTTAGCTCTTAGATAGTTAAATTGTGTGAAAGAAGACAAAATTTCCTACATTTTAACGTAAAAATGATGTGTGAAGTGTGAAAATTGTGGGAGTTAGGAGATGTTGAAGAGAATTTTTTTGGAAGAATTGAAATTCTCATTCTCACTGTGTGTGATGTCATGCACTGTAGGCTCTGAGCAGTCTCTCCATTCACTTATATAGGGAAATTTTCTGCGAAAAAACGTTAAATATTTCGTAAGCTATAAAAGATATGGACAAGAAACATAATAGTGAGCTTGATTCAACAATGAGCCAATCATTTTGACATTTGAATAACATTTCTACGTCAAACGATAAAGGACTAGTTACGAATCCGAAAAAAAGAGATAGGAAGAACGGAAGAACATATAGTGGGATTGCGCTTGCACAGCAATCCCACCAATTACAGAGCTTAAGTAGGTGTTTTGTTTTTCACTTTGGAGAGAAACAGGTTAACTCCAGTCTTTATGCTAAGCTAGGCTAATCCCCTCCTGACTCTAGCTTCATACTAAAGCACAGATGAGAGACTGGTATCAGTCCTTTCATCTAACTCTCAGAGAGAAACCGTTATAAGCATAACCCCCAAAAATGTTGAATTATTCCATTAAATGTTGTAACACAAGCAGCCATACAAGAACTTTTCAATACTTAGCTGCAGATACATTTCAGTGCCCAGCCATACTAAGGGTGTGGTGTGGGGTTTGGAAGAATAATAATAAAACATCAAAAATTGCAAGAAAGAGTCCTGGGAAGGAGTCAAAGAGTCTATACTTGTCCAAATCTCCGCAGGCTGAAAGTTCATAAGAATAACAACAGATGCATTCAAACACTGACACACATAAAAAGAGACAGTAGAAGTCAGACACTGATCCAGGTCCAAGAGTCTACGGAGTTGCTTTCTCTCGTAGCAGAGCTTCTACACAAACTAGAACATGCATTTCCTGAAGAAAATGCGTGTAATTGCTGCTTGCTGATTAGACTTCCAGCTGCAGCTACTACAAGCTGCTGCTCGAGCAGCAAACTCTCTTAATATTGTAGCGCCACCTACGGGTGAGGTTATATAAAAGTCACATTTGTAACAGTATGCAGCAGGTGAGTAACTTGCATATCTATCTTCATCATGGTTTCATCAGAGAGAAAACAATCTGACTCCTCTGACACACATTTAAAAAGACACATCATGGCATCCAGCATGTGAATTGTCCAGAAAAAAAGTTTTTTTGGTCAATTTTCAAACCATTGCAATGCATTGTGGGAAGTATATTCATATAAGCTAACACTGTATCTTGACAACTTAATTTGAAGAGAGGAGACAAGTTGACAAAGGAGTGGGGTTTGTGCATGTGTTTGTGCATGCCAGTATGTAGTGTGACTTTCTATGTATTGTTTTGGTGTGTGTGTGTGTGTTTGTGTGTGTGTGTGTGTGTGTGCGACTAGAGCAGTTTTGAATTGTGAATGAAACCTGAAGCCACTGAAGGTTTAAATGTACTTAGAATTAATTGGAGAGCAAGATCTCAATTTGCTGATTGCAACCAGCTGTGTGTCTCTATGTCTGCATTTCCTTAACAGAGCAGTCTTGCCAGGAGTGAGGATCAAACCCACAAACTTATAATCTCATAGGGAAGCTGATCATGAGAATAGTGCTTAGACCACTGAGCCCGCAGACTAGCCCTGACATGTTGATAAAAACTTCCCATTTGTTGAGGAGAAACTGATTTTCCTAAAACTAAAGCTTGTAGCCCAGTGTTTGAAAGAAGAGAGAATCAACCTCTTAAATTTATTTTAAATCTCAAAAACTTTTACTCCTATGGGAAATATATTTACATTTCAAGAGAGAGGAGGCTTGTGGCAACATTTTCAGGTATTATGTGATGTATGTGTTAAAACTGTGGAGTGAGATGTGTTTGAGACATTTGTTTTTCCTGGTCTAAAAATATCTCTGCTCTCCACTGTGCCTGATGATGTCATGTACTGAAGAGATCTGAAAACTGCTGTAAAAGCCCTCACTTTGGGTTTAAATTGCTCCAAAAGTACAAAAGGTATCATAAGTAACGGATTATATCCACAGTAATCAGATTACACCCACAGTTTGTCAAACTTCTACCTGTCTACCCAGTCATCCCTCATCCTGCAGACTGTAAGTATGTTTTCACTGATTTACAGAGAAAATCCTCTTTTGATTCTGTTTTTCAGCTGCAGCCTCACTAATCCTTTAAGAACTCTCACCAGACTCCATACAAGTATTTCACCTTTTTAGAGTTCACTGTAAAAAAAAAACTGCTACAGTGCCCATGTCATGATGTGTAGAGATTTCACTCACCAGCACAGCCAATGAAATGACCAAGGTGTGGAATAGTCTGGAGAAGTTTGGGATAGTTTTGGAGAATTTTTGGATAAGTTTTTAAAGTAAGTCCATATTTTATTAAAAAATAAATAAATAAATAAAATTTAAAAAATTAATACAAAAGTAATGATTGTTTTTGTTCTAAGGTTCATTCTAATGGAACTGAAGCTCAAAGCCTGAAGACACCTCTGATTATTATTATTAATAATAATAATAATAAGTGAACACTGGAACAGCTAAGAGGAGATAAAACACTGATACTTCACATCAGTGTTAGAAAATATTTTTATTAATTTTAAGATTATAAAATATTTAACTCAAGACTGAGAGATGGGCTTTGCTGACCTGCTGGACAAGGTGAGTTTACTGATCAGTGGCCACTGAGTTACGTCTGCTATGTAATCTGATCACTGTGGGTGTAATCTGATCACTGTGGGTGAAATCTGATTACTGTGGGTGTAATCTGATCACTTATGTAATCTGATTACTATGGGTGAAATCTTATTACTGTGGGAGTAATTGGATTATTGTGTGGTGTAATGATTACACCTGGATTTATAACTGTGTGTAACATGATTACATGACGGATTCCCTGAACATTCCAGGTGATAAGTCTGAGATCACCCATCATGTAAAGTGTTGAGTAAAGTTACATATATGAAAAATGGTAAACAGTTCAAGCTGGTTGTGAGTAACAAAAGACCCTAAAGAGGACCCCCATGTTCAAATAAATAAATAAATAAAAACAGAGACAGACAATGTAAAATGGTAAAACATTGACATTGGATGCAGCACCTTTCCCTAACCCCATCCCCAAACGGCAGCGTACCATAGAACTTAATGTGTCACCACATGTGCTGAGCCTAAACCAGTATAGGAGTATTCAAATGGACAACTCATCCAGCATAGGTAACCCCAGACAACTCCCGTGCTCCCCATAAATGTGGTGTTGTTGTACAAAAAATTAAATATAGAAAAAAAAGGAAGAAAACAAAAACATAAAAACAAAGCAAAAGAGGAAAAGGACAAAAAAAACAAGGAAAAAAACACACACGCACAAATGCACACATATTCCCTGGGGCTGCCTTTCACACTAACCTGGCATCCTTTCACAGGGCCCAGTGGAGCGTGTTGGTGCGACTCTGCTCTCAGGCTCTACTGACAGAGGAAACTGCTACTCTGAGATGGACAACATGGACGTCATGGTAGCAATAGGGTGGAGGTAAGTCACACAATAGTAGGTCTGAAAGACAGCAGAATTTCTATGATATTTAAAGAGTACACTAAGAGTGTGATTGGCTGGAGGAACGCGGCTAGAAAGATCATTGGTCAGGTGTGGTGATGTCAGAATTGAGATTGAAGGGATTTTGAAAGTGTTGAAGTGTGAATGAAGGGACTTCAACAGCATGGGAAAGTGGAAGGGACAGAGAGACCACCCATGATATTTAAAGGCAGTGTGATGATAGAAATCTTCCTTATTGAACTTACACCAAAGCTTCATTTCAGTAAGAAGAGATCAATTCAAAGTGAAAAACCTACATGAACAATTGTTAGGGATTAAGATATGTAAAAAAAAAAATGGGGGAGAGATAGAAATTCTGTGAAGGAGGCTAAAGGCTGTCAGAGGCCAAACATGGATGAGGAATGAATTAATGTTATGAAATTGTAAACAAGCAACCACCAGCAGCTACATTATATGCACGACTTATCCCATGAGTCTTAGGGCTTGAAGGATTTTTGTGAGCAGAGAGGATGACATCGGAGTCAGGTAGAATGTATGTTGAGTATGCTGAAGATGACCAGCGGCCCATTTGTTGTAGAGAAGAGGATGAAATTGCCTGCATAGCCGCGGAAGTAACAGCGCCTATCCTGAGGGAGAGGCCTGAGTACTGCAGAGGGCTTAGACCACATTTAAGAAGCACTTGCCTGAAGTTATGAATAAACCAGGATTTAGTCATGGGATAACTATCAGGCATTACTTTTGAATTGGGACTTAAAATGTTAAGACAAATGATAGGTGTTTCTTTCAAACCATGTCTCACTTTATTTACATTTTAAATGAAGATGCTAAACATTTGTACAAAATTAGAAAGTAATAGAAAAACAAAGCATGGAGCACATTCAGGTAATTAAACTTAAATTGCAATCATTTAAAAAGTAAAGTGCAGTCTGTCTGAACATTTTACACAAATAAAGACATAAAACATTGTAAAAATATTAACATGCTCCTCTAATGCAAGCTATAACCAAACTGTCCAACATAAGTGTGTATTTATAAGGGTTTGTAGTGAGTGAGTGAGTGAGTGAGTGAGTGAGTGAGTGAGTGAGTGAGTGACCAAGAATAACTCAGTGAAAAACTGAAAAGTGTGGCTAAGAGAATGATGGTGTGGGTGGGTGAGAGGGTTTACTGACTTATACGAAGTCCCACTCAAAGGTCCATTAGTTTCTTTAGTGCACTCAGCACACAAGGGTTGACTGATGTCATCTTTTTCTGTGTGACTTTCTGTCCTCTGTAACAGGACTTTGTCCCGTCCTGTCAGGATGTCTCTGAACCACCTGAAAAACAAAAAAGGGTGCTCGGCGAGGGTGTGAAAAAATTATAATTATTTATTACGATGATAATAATAATAATAATAATAATAATAATAATAATAATACTTAGTCTATATAGCACATTCTTACAAGAAGTCCAGTTTGAGGGACAGATCCATGCGTTTTGAGACTAATCAGATGCCAAAACAGTGCATAGCACTTTATAATACTGTAAGTCAGTATTTTACAAGCCTGGAAAGTTTATAAAGTCCAGAAACATGAAGGAAAACATTTTTATATATATAATTTTGCCAACCATATTTTGTAATTGGCTGACAATCCCAAACACTGGGTGTTTAAAAAAGTAGAAAAGTAGTAGTAGTAATTACATTGGTTGAACCGTTACACTGTGTTGTGCTTCATGTGCGTGTGATGTACAGTTATTTGTGTAATAATTATTAAATTATTGTATTTTTGATTGTCAATCTAGGAACAAAATGATGTCAACGTGAGATGCACTCTGGCCCTTCATGGCCTTCCAGTGTATCAGCATGAGGAGTCTCTGAGTTCCTCAAGACCTGCAGTAGAAGCTCTCAGTGCACTCAAGGAAATGTCAATATCAATCAGTACAGTGTTTATGTAACATAGTGTATGGGAAACCAACTTGAATGCCTCCTGCAGCATTTTTAAAATTCAAATAGATTCAAGGATAGGTTTGGACTTTTTCAGTTCTATGTCAATACAATATTCAATAGTCAAATGTATGATGACAAAATTATTAATGGGTGGAATTATTCCTCCTCTCCATAATAGCCATAATAGTCCTTCCTAACATGATCCAACTGTTAAACATTAGGGACAAATCCACAGACCTCATTTCATGTAAAAATGTGTTAAGTTCAGTTGAAGCTAATTTGTGCCTTCAGCAGTCTCTTACCTTAATCAAGTAGGTATCTTTGTCCTGGCAGTGCTGTGTACATTTATTGTTGGTGTTTTGTCTTGGTAACAAACATACATGCGATAACAGTAACGTATTCCTCTGCTGCAGCTCAGCAAGGACACACTGCCTATTTACTAAGCTTGTTGCAAACTTTTGCAGCATTTTTTTTAAATTTAGCAGGGTCATTACAAAGAGTAGACATGTAAATGAGCCCAGCTACGGTTCATTTGATTTGCATGGAGTGCCGCTGTTTTGATGTGTGCTGCACATGTCTATAAAGGACTGGAGCACAAACATAACAGTCTTCTGCTGTTGGACTTGCAATATTGGTTGAAGAGAAGAGGAAACTTTTGGATCTGAAGGCGCTTATTTATTCCGCAAGGGGAATGCATATGTGAGTAAATACGAGTTAAATATTCTGATGTTGTCAGCTCAACAGAAAGATCAGTCATTGAGTTTGTTATGAAAAATCAGTGGAAGGTTTTTGATGAAACTTTTAAAATTTTTTCATAAGATTGTCTTTGTAGTTGCGAGTTACACAGCCAGTATGGACCAGAAGAATGATTACAGTCAGCAGTGACTCTCAATACACATATATACATACTAGGATGTGGGTGTTGTATCAAGATAGATATGAAAAAATACAAGCCTATCCTTTAAGTGTGTGGGCAGCACAGATAAGCATACAGTGTATGACTTGCAGCCTTGCCTCTGGAACTATCCTCATAATTGTATTGTTTGTATTTTGCAGTGAGAAGGCGAGTCAGATATGGTTAACAATCCTGTTGTTCTCCTCACTGTGGTCACTAACAACACTACTGTGCGATCCACTTCAGCTCTGAGAGCATCTCTGTTGTAGTCAGGAATGAAACCGCTGTGAGTGATCTCCCCAGGTTGGCTGATGCATTTGTACTGTTGTTTAGCTTAATGTAGCATTTAGACTATCCACAGAAACTCATTCACATGTTCACCTTTATCCAGAAAATACTAATGTGTCTTGATGATAGTAAACCACTGACACAGTTCCTACTGATAACTACATGTTGAAAGAGTGAACCAAGCGACAAGTTTGAATGCACACATTATCACAGTAAATATAAGCATCTGTTTCTGACAGTCTATTAATTAATTTCTTTTTTGGACAAAGAGACCATACAATAATTTAAAGGAATACTCCTGTGAAAACCTGTTTTGGTGTGTTGTCATTCAGCATTACGGGAGTTGCTGTTATCTAGAGTTTTTAGGAGTGTCTGGGGTTCTTTAATAATTGTTGCTTCTAAAATAAATCAGGCCATTACAGTTTTCATTTCTCATTTTAATGGAACTACTAATGTGAGATTAGGACTGCAATTAACAATTGTTTTTAGTATCTGTTATTTTCTCTGATTAATCATTTAATTGTTTGATCTATAAAATGTTAGAAAAATGGCAATCGCAATTTTTAAAGCCCAAGGTAATGTCCTCAAACTGCTTGTTTGAGAGTCTAAACCCCCAAGTATTTAATCTGCTATCATAAAAGACAAAGATAAGCAGCACATCTCACAATTGAGAAGCTGTAAGTAAGGAATGTTTGAAATTATCACCTAAACTAACTGAAAACAATCAATCAATTATCAAAATAGTTGCTGATTGATTTTCCCACAATAAACTTATTATTTCAGCTCTATGTAAAATGTGCCTTTCCTGTTTTCAGCCTGATGTTGGAAATGTGTGTCAGTGTGAAATACTTGGTTGCTCCTGTGGAAAAATACTGTAGTTTCTACAAGAGATGTTTCAGTCTGTGATAATGATGTTGATGATGTTAATTTCATTGAGAAGGCAAAACACAGTATTTGAAGGAAAAGAGAATCTGTAAGTTTAAGAAACAAGAGGGACCACCTGCAGTTTGTATTGCAGTCAATGAGAGCCAGACAGAGTTTTCCCCATTAATTAAGGTTTAGATCTCAAAAACTGTTACTCCTGTGGGAAATATATTTACATTTTAACAGAGAGGAGGCTTGTGGCAAAATTTTGAGGTATATGTGCTTGAAGAGTTAAAACTGTTGGAGTGTTTAGAATTTTTTTTTATCTGGTCTAAAAAAAATGGCTGCTTCAGCCTGTGCCTGATGACATCACACACTGATAAGAACTGAAAACTACTGTAAAAGCCCTCACTTTGGATCTAAATTGCTCCAAAAGTACAAAAGGTATCACAACAGAGAATACAACTTTGAATATTGAAAGTTTGCTGAACTTTTTAAGTTTGAACAGGGTCTGTAGGCCAACATATGTCCAAGCATGTGAGTCCCTAAGTTATACAGATTTTCCATCTTTCCAACTGAGGTCTATCATTCCCCCCATTGACTGCCATTACAAATTTTAATGTTTTAAAAATTTATATAAAATTACTGGAATATGCTAGACACAAATAAAAGTAACACACATCATGGAAACATGTTCATTATGTTAGAATTGGAAACGTGTTTCTAGCTGTAAGCGTGTGGGAATAGTTAAACACAGAATCAAAATAATAAAGAGAACACAATGAGTCTCAAGACACTGTAGCTGCCTTCCTCACTGTCTGATCCCTCTAACCTCCTCTTTCGACCCCTACCTGATCAGGCCCGCTCCCAGCTCCTCCACTGCCCACAGGAAATCATTACATCCATCGTGAAACTCTCCACCAATCTCTGTTCTCCCCTGAGCCCCACCTTTCCCCAATTAGGAGGTGTGCTTGGCTGATCACTGCATCTATGAACTCATCCCTTTTTACTCCCAAGCGCTTTAGATTTTGGAGTGCGTAATGATAAAAAACCAATTAAGACTATATACATACCTATAGCCTAAACATCAACCATGATGATGATGTGATGTGGATATGAGTATTGTTAGGTTTTGTTGACAGGTCTGAATTTGCTTTCAAACACTGGAGGGAGTTTTGTGGCTCCTGATGCTTCTGATAATCCCCAGCTAATGTATGGTGATATAGCATTTTCTCTGCCATATGGCCTGTGGTAAGCTTATAATGAATGTGCAGTGTAATGTTGGATGCCTACCCAGGGACCTAATTTATCAAGCAAAGGCCAACAGTGTCAAAGCCATTTCCTCATGAGATGCAGCCACACAGCAAATGACTCAATTGGGCTGTAATGTACAAGGTGTTGCCAGAAGAATTCGTATTCCTTCCGCCATCCACGCGTGGGAGAGCTAAGGTCAAATAAATTGGACAGGCAAGCACAGGCCTGCAAGGATGATAATGCAAGGTGGCAGGTTTCCTATCAGTGGAAAATACTGATTTATCGTCATTGAATCTGGTGTAAATATCTCATGATTTTGCATTGAAGTAATCTCTAGTGAAAGGTGACTGTATTAGTTTGTCCAAATGAGTCTTCAAATGAGCTTTTCTTTAGAGTAGGACATCAATTTCCATTTTCGGTTCTATTTTTAAAAAGTGCTTTTAGTCGTCAATAATGGCGATCACAAATGTTAAGCTCCTACAGTGGCGCTTTCAGCTTTATTTTCAAATCTGGAAAGATTAAATGGAAGCTTGCAGCAGGTCAGTCATTCCATTAAAAACATAATATGAATGATTAAAGGTCGATGTGAGATGGGTTGGTTTGGCAGCACGCATAAATCCCATGTGCAACCAGTGCTTTAACACAGCAAATGTATTTCATCAGGATTCCAATCCTGTAATTAATTTAGAAATTATTCCCTGAATATATCACAGAATAGTTAGACCTCACATACAGAACACACAAACAGCGACTAGTTTTTACAGCTTCACATAGACATGTTGAATCTGTCATGAAATATGAGCATCAAGTTATACCCTCTTGCCACCCGCAAAGTAAAAAAGTTGTCAACAAACTCATTTTTCTCTATTTGCCTCTCTTGTCTGTCGTCCTGGGAGGTCTAAAGGATGGATGTGAGCTCAGTGCAAATAGGCAGCACCGGCTCGGCTGCAGCTATTCCCCGAGCCCACGTTGGCTGAGTGAATGCCACTCTCTGACCAGATGATCAACACCAGATGTCAGAGCGGTCAGTGGCCAGAATGACAACAACAATCCTTCTAGCGAGATGATAAGCAACTGGGCTGGAAGCGCCCCCTGCCTCCTCGCCAGATTTTCACATTTTCTATGCTGGTCAGAGGGAAAATTAACGGGCTGTCACTCGTAGTCTCACAACCCAGACAACATACTGAGTGGGGAGGATATGTGACAGGAAAGATTGGATGGTTTGAATGAAGAGTGATCACCTTTTGAGGATGTTTCATGTATAATCAGAGGATGACTGAAGGGTGTTGTGATTTATGACCACTGAAGAAATTCGCCTCCACAGAAAGCTTTCTCTCTGTTTTTTTTTCTTTTTTTGCTTGAATATATATATATTGGTTTTTACATTTTTACATATAGTAAAGACATACAAAGTAAACAAAGCATAAAAAACAAAACAAATGATTAAAGGATCAGTCTTGGGTCTTGCTGTAAAGTCCAAAAGGTAGACAAACATGAGCAGTCAGGAAATTCGACAAATTATAAACATTGCAACAGTTGTCAGATCATCTAAACCACATTCAAAATGTTGGTAATAATCCCTCATTGCATAGAAAAACTGGGTGTGTAGCTCAAATTTGAAGTGTGTAAACTTTAACGGATGTTTACAACATTCAACTTTGTTTTCTCTACCAAATAAGTTCGACTAACCTGAGGCTTTGTTAAAACCTGACCGCTCATGTCTCTTTTCTAGTAATACTTGTTTTTAGCAACATTCCCCAGATCCTATAAACTGTGTACAATATTATTATTGGTAGGAAGGAATGGTGAAAACTATGAAAAAAATAAGAAATTATCCTTTAACTGATCCTTCCTGGTCTAATTTCAGGGTTTGCATCACGGCAGAGTAACATACTGTATATATATTATATATAAATATATATAATATATGTTTTGCTTGCTGAGTCAGGAAAAAAATGTGCCATATACGGACATCTCAGAGCAGAGTACACTGTTCAATTAATGACAGCAGCAGCAGGAGAGAGAAAGGGGGGTGAAGGAAGGAGAAAGAGTGTGCTGGATTAAGAGAAGCAGATGTTGTTGTTATTGCATCTCCATTAGAGCCATCATTACCACCTATAAAAGATTACAGCCACATAAAGGCAATTTCTGAACGCACATGTAGACAATCGCAAATGCCGGAGTTCTAATGACGTGACACGACATTATGATTTCACAGTTCATTGTCCGAGGGCCTCGTCACGCACAGGTTCATCGCAGGTTTCGCTGCATGTGGGGCAAACTTAAGAGAAAACCACCAGCAACATGCTCAACACATGTAAGTACACACACACCACTTGTGTTTAGAGGATTTGATCACGCGCATTCCTGTCAAATTCACCTCAGAATGCAGCAAAAGTGGAGGCCTTTTAAGTGACAGCATCAAGGTTTTGCGGATACAAATCTAGTTAAATTAGGCCAAGGCTGGGGAGAGGATGCTCCCTGTGATCAAAGGCTACACTGATACCGGCTTGACTGTTCCATGTTGCCGAAACCAAGCGGATGTTTTCAGAGACAAAAAGAGGAAATTGCATTGGAGGGTTTATCTCAACAGCAATTATACCTGATCATGGGACAGAGGGACGGAAGCAGAAGGGGAGACAGGCAGAAACTGAGGCAGAAAGAGAACGCATAAGTACCAGAGGTGGAGGGAAACCTTGATACAATTCCAGGCTGATTAATGAAGAGGCAGTGAAGTGAAATGAGCAGGAAGTCAAGGAGGAAGCTAAAGCTGAATCCTGTTCTTTGATCTCTTGCTCCAGTGAGACTTTGCGCACTCAGAGCTGCAGCGGGAGCAAGCACAGTGACTCACACCTGTTTCCATAGCTATAAAACACAGAGGAGACAGAGATGTGTTATTGGCTGGAAAGCTCTCCTGTCACAGTCACAAAAGGATTTGATGGCACATGCACTCTACCTTAAACCCTCTGGATACAGTTGAACAGTTCAGTCAGCAAGCACTGGGTAGGAACAATGATGGCAAGACCTTCTTTTATCCTCTCATGACCAACTTGCAACTATTGTAGCTTCAAAGTCAATGCACATGCTGCCAATCTGTGGTGGCACACGGTACTACACTACAGACAAGTACGTGTGCCTTTTTAGGAAAAGAAAGACAGGGCAGAATAAGAGATTTAAAGATTGGAGACAAGCAAAAGAGGCAAAGGACTTCCAAAACATCCAGCACTGAGCCAAGGGCCATGAATCCGATTAATGGTGTGATGTGAGAGCTAATGCTATTTATGCTCAGAGTCGGGGTATGGATCATTGAGATAAGAGCTTGTGCTAAATGCGGAGGGACAGCCAATTGTAAATGGCCTGTTATCTAATCAGCCAATGAGGCAGGGTATTTGTTACGAGTGCACCCATCAGAGCGACAATTCTACAGACATTTCACCACTGCTGTGACCTCTCGTTTGAGTTCATTTGAGGAACATCAGAAGTTTTCATTTCGAAGATTTCACTAGTTCTGGGATATTCTCATTACTTGGTTTTACATCATTTTCTGTCAAATATCAACTTTCTTCATTATGCTAAAATCATGGCCAATAACACCTCATCCAACTTGTTATTGTTCGCTCATCTCTATTGAAGTTCAGCTCAAGTGCCTCCCAAGTCTGTTTGTCTTCCTAATGAACCACTAAGCTTCCCTCTCTCCGTATCATCTCTCCTCTCTGTCATGAATTGCCACTCCATGTGCTCGTGCAAATTCATTAAGCAGCCAATATTGTAGAGAAGCTGCTTAAATGTGTGCTCGGATGTTAGAATATAATCTCGCTGAAAAATATTTACCGCTTAAAGGATTTCATCAGCCTTGGAAAATGAAGCTCTGGGAAGAAAAAGATTTAACTTGCAAACCATTGGAGTACTCTCAACCATTGAAAATCCAGATGAGGAACATTTCTCATAAAGAGTTCTGGTTATTAAATTTCCAGATTGTTCAAATCCATCAGACACTTATATACATATTTCATTACAACTGTACCATGATCCCTTTTGTTTGCTTTATTTCTTCACAATTTCTGGCACAAACATATTGAAAATCTGACTGTTTAACTGCTTCGTTTTAAAGCGATTACACTCAAGGAGCTTAAAGCAACGTAGATATTTATTAATTTTTGGTGGAATATGATGAAATATTAGAAATGAAATAGTAATATTGAGCAATGTTCTCATTCATCATCATCCTTCCTCATTTTATCTCCTTTAGGTCGGATTCTTTTATTCTCGTTTGCCTCTGCTCTTATATATATAAAACATATCTGTGAGAAAGAAAAAAATGATGGATGATTTCAGCTCCCGCAGTGCCTCCGCATGTCAGCACAGAGGAGAGTCCATGAAAGACCCTTGAAGTTCGAGACAAAATGCTCCAGTGAAGTGAATTACAGAAGCAAAGGGAAGATATGGCAAGAGAGAGGCAAATGACAGCTGTACAACAGCAAGCACAAACTTGACAGTAATGTCTGCCTGTTCTCACATGAGACAGGAGGCTGACAGGCAGCTGCAACTTTCATTTGACAAAACAGATACTGGTACAGCAGCACAGAGAGGTAGCATCTCTCTCAAACCCCAAACAGACTGTGAAATCTCTTGATGTCTCTCAGCTTTTCCCCCACTCATACGCGTACTCTTACACTCTTTTTTGCTTCTAAATTGCGCTCAAATTAAAATAATTCCATCCTGGGGATATGCAAAGCTGACAGCCTACCCATCTTCTTTACTCTGTGCAGCAATATTTTGCAGCCAATGGTTTTCTTTCCTGCACCATATAACTCAAAAAGGAAATCTCCCACGTCTCCAACCCCCTCTAGTCTTCAGACAGGCACTTTATCTTCCTGTCTACAGGCACAGCAGACTAAACACACTCTCTAATAGAGGGTGTTTTCTGTCCAAGGAAAGCCTGTCTGGAGGCGGCGGGGCTTGAATCTACTGTTTGAATAACATACTGCATCCATATACTTTATAAGAAATGACACAGAGACATAATAGGACATAAATACACAGACGCACACACACATACCGGCATGAACGAGCAACCTGCCTCCCTTTTAAAGTGCTTTCTGGCACAATAATACAGGCAGACCGTATACATAGAGAGCTGTGAGCGAGAAAAGCACCAGATTTGAAAGAAGAACAACGTCAAGGAAGCTCTTTCAAGTTATTTTTCGGCTAGTTAGGTCGGAGAAAGTTTGAAAGAACCTGCTGGGTGAAATTTCACACTTGTCTTCCCTTGTTTCCAAGGTGATGTGACCTTCTTTCAGCCATTAACAGAAAAGTAGATACATGTGAAGAAAAAACATGTATATGAAGAAACATCATAAAGATGGAGGTGTGATTGAAAAAAATTTTCACATTCCTTAATTTTTTTTTTTTTACTGCCCTTGACTTAACACCCTTTTTATCTGCCCTCTCAGTGGACCTCCACAGCTGCCAACACTGGAGGACGGATGCCATAGAAGCAAAAAAAAAGGTAAAACAGAAACAATAAATGTCACAAGATTTAATGGGCAATTTCAGTTAACTGTAAGTGAAAGAAGACAGCAGCCTTGTGATTCCGCATCTGTTCAGCCATGTGATATTCATCGAAACACACAGTGATTGTTGTGTGCAGGGCTTTAGAGTAGGATTCAATGGACTGTGCGCTCAGGGAAACAAAGAAATGAAAGAAAACATGATCCATATATCACTTCATTCTGGTGAGCACTTTTAAGATATTTCCATTCATTTTTAGTTGTACACTGATCTTTCAAATTACCCACACATTACCCACAGTGAAGATCAATACTGCCTCCTCCTGGATATCAAAGGAACTTACATGCATGTTCACACCAGCAAACAATTCTCAGTACTCGCTTTCACTGATCCAGTAATCTGAACTTTGCAGCAGAGTATACTGAAGAAGTCAAATTGGCATTAAAACTCTTTTAAATTTTATTTTCTCTCAGTCAAAATTAGATGGAAAAACATGCGACTAACGATGTGTCAACAGAAGGCTCGAAGCCATAGATAATTATGAAGTAGAGAGATAGAGACGGTGGAACTTTCTCCATGATTTGATTATGTTATTGGTGTCACAAGCTTGTCTGCTAATTTGTTTAATATTATCAAATGCTAGCATCAAATTTAATCCTTAACAGTGAAATTGTGGCTCTCATTCAATCACAAAAGTGATCTTAAAATGTCCACATGTGGGTCAGACAAAAAAAAGACCTCTATAAAACTGAAAAGAAAAGCAGTTTTCTGGGATTATACCTGTGCAGGTGAGATCTAAACGCACCAAGATTACACTAAATCAAAGGAAAGTTAAACACACACCATTTAGTGCCAGTTGTACTCTCTATGAAGGAAAGAAAATGTAATTGTCAGCACCTTAGGTTGGTTTGAGAAAGCTTATACATGCTGCCAACAAAACATATGCTTTTCTAAATAATATATCTACCATATAGATATTGCTAACAGGTGTGTGCCACAGCCAGCCATACCACATATCACATCTGTGTTGTCAGTTTATTCACCAGCACAGCTTCACAGTGTGGGCTCATTTGCAACATGAAAACCGGTCGAAAATAAACAGGGTTCTCACAACAAGAAGACATACACTTACACTTGGAGCCATTCATGTCTGTTTTAATACATGTTATGTGTAATATTTTCCTTCAAAGGCCCCTGAGATACAAACAAAGCTTCTACAGACTCATGTAAGCCTGACCAACATCACTCTCAAATCCTCCTGCGACCACATCTGTGGTGTGAAGCAGGATGGCACAAAGCTGATTTAAGTGAGGGGGTCTCTCAGGTTGGTATTAACCCAGTGGAGGTTGTTACTGGCCAGCCACTCTTTTCGCAGGCTCTTGCCAAAATTAACAAGCATGTACTGGAACAGTTTCCCAGTTTTGCTTCTTGCCAGTTAAGATGGATTCTTGCCTCTAGATCTGTGGAGGTAAAAGCAGTTTCCATAGTTACACTGTAGGAGAGTGTTTTAAAAATATATTCAAAGTAGGCTGTCAGAGCAGAGAAGGAAATTAGCACAGTTCCTCATTTGTTCTTATCTAGAATCTTTTTTCAACTCACCTACCGCAGCTTTCAAACTGTTTTTAGCTGAATGGCACTGGTAGTCTGCATTGACATTTATGCCACAGAAACCCATCGCTGCTCTTATTGTTTGCACTCTCTGTTGAAAGGTCGAAGTTCAGGGTCAGCTACCGAAGCAGGATCTGAAAGCAGACAGATCTGAACACAGATACACTTCAACACTTACTAAACATAGTAAATGTCACCTTCTAAAAAGTACAAATCCCATGGCAAAGTATTACACACCTATTCACTACCAAATACGCTCCAAGTAATTAATTGTTGATAAATAAGCAGACAAATTATGAAATGACTAAAAACTAAATTCACAACCATGTAAGATAGGCCAGCTCTTTGAAGCAGACACACATGTTGATGCAAAATGTGTAATGTTTTTTGACAAAGAGCTTCCTCAGCTACTTTTTAGATGGCTGCCAACAAGCTTCCTGCCACATCATTACAACCAGAGGCCAAATAATAACTGATACATATCTGGCAGGTCAAAAAAAAAGCTAAATAAACAGAGACAAAAAGAGAAACACTGTCTAATATTTGCTTGACTTTTCAAATTTAGATAAACACAAAAAGAAAAGAGAAGTAAAACTAGATTCTACTTCTGCTAAAGAGAAAACTATCAGTGATAGTATATACAGTATATTCAACTGTGGGCTCAATACTTAGTATTCTTTAAGTATGATATAGCAATCCGTGTGAGTTTGATACTGTTTTATGTCAGTCATTAAATCCAGCTCTAATTGCACAGACTCAATAACAAGTGAGAATTTATACAATCACAATATTTTTTGGGTCAAAGGGTGAGTTTTAGTTTCATATATATATTTATTTGACATAAAAATTAGAATAGAATTAAAATAAACATGTAAAAACAAATTACAAAACATGATAATCCTATAAACTAAAATGCATTGTTAAATATTAAGCCAGATTTGGTTTGTGACCCCTTACAAATAAAAAGCAGTGTCTGTTTGTGGTTCCTTGTGCTCATTTTAATAATTATTCAAGGCTCAAAGAGGCAAAACTCTTCAAAACTTCATGTAAAAGCAAAGACTTTGAAAAAGAGAAAAGTCCAAAACAATGAATACTAATTAGTGGCTGAGGACATTGTTTATCTCCTTTCCTGCCCCATTAATCATCTCAGGACCCCTGCAGATTTATCTTGTGACCCTTTGGAAGGGGCTCGACTCCCAAGTTGGGAGCCACTGGGCCAAAAATACCTGACTGTATATAAGGTGAAATAAACTAATGCTACTTCAGCCAGCTACAACACTTAAATGCTACTAATAATGTCATATATGATAATATGTCAGTCACAGGGGCTTATTTTCTGCAGATTGAGTACTTATAATTTTGATACTCTAAGTATATTTTGCTGATAATACTTGTACTTTGACTGAAATATGATTTAAATGCAGTACTTAGTTATAAAGGAGTATTTTTACATTGTTCTAGTGGTACTTATACTTAAATAAGGATACAGCGTCCACTTTTAGATAGATAGACAGCTAAATAGACAGACAGACAGATTGATGTTGCTGTTTTTGTAAAAATAAATTTAAAAAAAAAACTATTGTTTCACTCTTTCACAACAGTAAAACTCATTGCATGGTTACCTTTGCTGCTATTTTAAGGCGTGTATGTATATAAATCCTTTGCTTTATGCTTCTGAAACTTTCTTTATATATTTGCTTATTTAGTCGTTTAAATCGTTTTTTTCTGCACTGTTTTCTTGTTATCTTCTTTGTGTTATGTGTTTCATGTTTTTAACGGCTGTAGCACTTTACAGTACAAATTAAATGCCTTTATCTTATTATTATTATTATTATTATTATTATTATTATTATTATTATTATTATTATTATTACCATCATCACTTTTAAAACAAAGATGTAAAGATAGATCCCTCGGTGGAATTTAAAGCCTTTACCGTTTGGATTTAACGGCCCGCTGAAGACGAAGCCAGGCGACAGTTGCTTTTCTCTCCGCCTGTACACAATCTTTGCTCTGCTTCATGTCGTCGCTCGGCTCCTCCTCGTATGCAAAACACCGTTGGTATCCGGAAATTAACAATCCCGTGATGTCAGGGGAGTGCTAACGTAGCATCGGAATGACCAAAGTGCCTTTCTCGATTTGTGGTTTAAAACTTATTCAGCACTTACTGTCACTTTCAGCTAACAGTTTAGCTCAGCTGTCGTGTACCGACATGAGGTTAACGCGGTCGGAGGATGTCGGAGGATGTATCCCTTCGCGCGGACGTTAACAGCGGGATGAAGGCTGTCACAGGACCGAGCTGGATGCCATTCAGTTAGTTAGCCTCTCCGGAGTCCGAGGTCAGATTTGTGTGCCACACAAGCTAGTAGTTAATACGTTAATAACAAGTTAATCACAGGCTACATTCCGGTGCTCGGTGTGTAGAGCCATGGCGCGGTTTGTGTTGGAGCAACTGTCAGATTTCGGGGACTATTCTGGCAGTAAAGAGCTGACTGAGAGCCTTAAACTAACTCATAACGAACATAAAAACAGCCTGTCAAATGTTCGCCTGAGCCCAGATGGACGTCACATCCATGTCATCCTGTGCAAGCCTAAGGTCGGTCTTGTGACTTTTGACAAATATGAAAGACCCCAGCTGGCCCAGAACCAGAAGAAACTGGATTTGTGTTTGAAACGACCCGTGCCCATTGTGGATATTTTATATTTGGACAGCAATAACAACAGCAGCAACGGCAGCAGCAGAGACACAGTAGCTGTGGCAGTGGTTTATGAGAATGGAAAAGCTGAGTTTTGGAAATTCCAGGAGTGCAAAGGTGGCTGGCATCTCCTGCAAACATCAGACTTGTGCAACAGCCCCAGGGCCCGAGTGGTATCTGTCTGTGCCTGCTCTAATCTTATCATCTGGTGTGAGGAGAGGCCGCCCTCAGAAAGCTCCCCTGCCCTCACCTCCATGAGGAATAAGTTAAGATACTGTGTTTGCAAACGGGACTTTGAGGTGGAGGAGGGCGCTGTCAGCTTGGGCGGTGTGAAAATCGCCCTTCACAACAATCCTAAATTCACCGTTGTCAGCTCAGGTGAATATGTGCATCTCCTTCCTGACGTCAAAGTGAAGCCTCTGTTGAGCATCTCCAAATTTTTCCTCTCCTGGCACCCTCGCCACGACTCCTTCAGGGTCAGCACCACATGTAAAAACACTCCCCTGAGTAAGCTGTTCACTAAAGAGTCTGACTTCAGGAGGTTGGTGACGGACTGTTTGGGGTATTTATCAGCTCTTGAACCTCCTGAGATCTATGACTTCTCTCCCTCACCCTGTGGGGGCCTGCTGCTTCTGCTCAGCACAGGCTGGGTGTGTCTCCTGCAAAAAGAGGGGATTCTGCGGCAGGTATACAAACTGGCGGACAACTGCTTGGTGAAATACGGCACACACACTAGCCTCTGCGTGTACCAGGATGCCCTGGCGCTCGTGATAGGGCAAAATCTGCATCTGATAGACTTGAACTGTGGCAGAGAGCTGGAAAAGATCATACTGAAGAGGGAGGGGTTATTATATACCAACAAGGCTGAAAGATGGACACCTCACCTGCTCTCAGAAACTGGACTTTTTATGGTGATGCACCGAGAGACAGACGCCAGAGACTTAAACTCTAAGATGAAGCCTTCTCCTTTCAGCACAGTAGAGAATATCCATCCTGAAGCCCTCCTGGTGGAGGCAGTCTTTGAGGAGGCCTGTAAATACTACCAGCAGAGGAGCCTGAGCAGCACCCAGCTTACTGTGGACGCCCTCAAGAAAGGAGGCAGGTTCCAGGCTCCCATCTCTTTAGCCCTCATCCTCAGGAGCTACCTCAGCACAGGGTTGAGGCAGAAGGGAGCTGAGCTGTCCCAGAACGGAGGAGGTGGATGTGTGGCAGGGCAAGACAAGCTAATGGGCTCTCTGGAGGCTGAGCTGAAGGCTCTTGTTTCTCTGGAGGAGGTGAAGGGGAGCTTAGTGAGAGGAAGCGTTAAAGAGGTGGAGGCAGTGTGTGAGAATCTAATAGAGAAAGAAGTAGCCAGGCTGCTGTCATCCTTGGAGCTGGATAAAGAGTCTCTGCTCTACCTCAACTCCATCTTCAGTATCTTCCCTTGCCAGGCGTGGAGGGCGGCGCAGGCTGCCCTGCAGCTGCACTACAACGGGGAGGGCTCTCTGTCCAGCAGGGCTCCCCCAGACTTGTGGAAAACTGTCCTCACTCCTGCTCCAACCTCCAGCTTACCAGCCTCCCTCCCGCTTGCAAACGGTGGGCCAAAGCACAAGCACAGCCTCAAAGGTGGTCACATCGCTAACTGTAAATCCAAATCTACAAGCTCCACTTCCCTGGCTGCCCTGCCTGTGTTTGAGCTCCTCTGCTGCTCAGTTTTCCACTTCCAGCCCAACTGGCTGCCCACGTTCCTGGAGCTCGCCCAGCAGCAGCAGGGCTCCGCCGGCCTGGGCCTGAGCCTGGCCTCTTCCTCCTGGGGCTTCTCCGGCGGGAGAGTAGGGGAGGGCGGGGAGAACAACGTGCCTCTCTACAAACGAGCCCTGTGTGTTCTGTCCAGCCTGAACCCAGACAGAGAGCAGTACCAGGAAATGGAGGTGGAGCTGCTGCTGGTCAGCGGGCGGCCCAACGCCATCCTCCAGGCACTGAGGGTCCTCATCAGCAAGCAGCAGTGGGAGCGGGTCACACAGGTGGCTCAGAAGTTCTGCAAACAGAGTCCGCTGCTCAACAAGGAGATCTTTACAACTCTGCTCTGTGAGGTGGCACAGCACAGAGACCTAGACCCCTACCTGGACCTGCTGTGGACGCTGTGCCCAGAGGACCTCACTGTCACCACCATTCTTAACTTGGTGCTGAAAAACCTCCCCTCCCCTAACACCCCTTCTCCCTCATCCTTCTCCATGTCCAACGCAACCTGCACATCCCCTGCTCCCTTCGCAGACTCGCAGAGCAGTCAGTTGACCATCGGGCTGTTGAAACCTCTGCTGAGAAAAGTCCTTCAGAGGGAGACCAAGCCCAGCCAGCGCTACGCCGACATCCTCCAGTCCCCGTCGTACCCCCCTCCAGCACCTCCTCGTCAGCCCGTGGAGAAACCGAGGACCGTCACAGACCCCAGCACAGACTCACCTGTGGGCAGCAACCTCAGCGCAACTCCTCTTACACAAACACCTGAGCATCAGCAGCTGCCCACACACACAACAGTCCAAAGGGCCAGGATGGCGCTACCTACTAACCCAGTCTGACTCAACTTAACATGCACAAAAAATGGAGAACAAAACATTCCACATATAATCTGAGCAAACTGTGAAGCAGTGTGTGTTTGATCTAAACAGTAATGACAATCAAATAACAACAATATCAGTTTAATGCAGTTACTTGTGATATTTGTCAAAGTGTTTTTAAATGGATCGGTAATGTCAGATGAAGTGCGACTACTAGAAACTGAAATGACTACTGAAGATCTTACCAGTGTAAATACTGCAGTTAATTGCAAGTCTTAATGTGTATATACTGTATCTGCAATGTTATTTATCTCTTAAGCGTTAAATGCACGTGGATGAGAAAGTTATTGCATCGAATAAGCTTAGCCTCTATAGGAATACCATTGATAAATAATGATGTATTGTGTTAAAAGCCACTAACTCCCATTTTTGGGGTTTATCTTATCTCTCTTTGCCTTTTTAAAGTAACTGATGTCTGCTAATTGTAGCCAAGTATAGCTGCCTTTCAGTCGTTGATGTCCGGGTGTGTTCACACAGCGGGTAATCTACTAAGTGTTATCCAGACAAGCTGGCCTTTGTGTTTGAATGTTTGTTTTAAGTGATTTAGAGGAGGGGAGGGGTCCAAGGTTCTTTTACTGACCTTTTCTGGTTAACATATTATGAAGGTTCAAACATTAAGCTGGTTACTATGGTCTTAACCAGACCATGTACGACCAGTAAACCAAACTCAAAACATACAAAATATTTTTCCATCCCTGTCGTCCATTTTTCTCTCTCAAGACACCATCTTGTCCACTCTGCTCCTTCCCAGTCCAGCTCACAGGACATTCCAGACAGAATACCCAGTATAAATGACTCCCAGTTTGACTTTAAATTCAATTTCGGAGGTAATTCTGTTAGGATCCTAGTGCGAGTGGGGCACGTTGTGACTAACGCAGTCGCCCTGCTGCTTGCATAAGGTCGTGTATGTCCTCCTCTTCATGGAACCAGGCAGTTTAATGTCATTAGAGATGTTAGGCCCTCTGTCTTGCCCTTGCTAGTTGCTCTAAAACTAATTGCACTTTTATATCACCCCAGTCAGTATTGTTTGTACCATGCTCCTCTTGCATCTGTTGAAATGAATGTGTTCTGATTAAGTGCTGTAAACAAAAGTATATTTAAGTACCTACTTGTAAATCTGTCTCTGATGCCTTTGGTTTGCTTTGTAGTCAAAGAAAATGTGTTTTTTTTTTCTTTTCTTGTGTGTAAATATGAAGCCCACAGAAACAAACTGTTATTTATTTTCTAGCAATCTGTGGAATACTACCAAAATGATAAACTATAACCCCCCTAGGACTTGTGTGGGCGAGGTAGTGACAGAAAACCTCCTCTGACAATCAGACTCCAAAATGCAGCAGAACAATCAGAGTGCCTTTCACAGCGCTGCTCTTCATTTACAGGATAGTGTCACATTTCTACTGTCTCCACACTCATACTCTGGACAAATAGCTGTTGGTATTGTAAAGCACAGCTTCTTTACTCTAAGCTTTCTATGTGGGGAAAAGCTACAGTAAGAAGCTGTGTTTATGACATTTTAGTTTCAACATGAAACTGGCTGCCTTCTTACTCTGATTGCTGGCTGCAGTTGGTGTATTAATAATGTCATTCCAGGTTTTGCACACTTGAACAAGCATGACAATCTCTGTGCGACTGAAATCAATACAGCGCCATGAGTTTTTCTGTGTACCAGAAGTGTCTCAAGTGAGAGTCACTGGGAACTCCCTGACTTCCCCTGACAGGCCACACAGCCTTATGTTATGACTGTTAAGATGTTAAATAGTAGGATAATTTAGTTTAACTACTCAAACTATTTTCTGTCAACAAATAGGAGTTCCTCCTGGATTCGCCTGACAAACTGTACTTTGCTGACTTTTTTTTTGGTGATACTCTCCTTTTGCAGTATTTGAAAAAAAAAGAAAATGTGTACAAGTATTTATGAACAAATGCTGTATGCTATTAAACTGAAGATAAAACTTCTGTTTGCTGTCCTGAGTTTTACATATTAAGTTACTTGTTCTGTGTTTGTACGGTGTCATGCAATCCATTACAAAATGCCTACAGTGTTCACCGGTGTTTATTACACCTTGAAAGCCTTTTTTTAAATTGTGGCACTGTCATTGTCACCTACCTGCCAAGTCCCTGTCCCCACAAATTGCTGTAGTTCTGGTTTGGTCGGCTCTGTCAGCATATTCCATTCACACTACTGCACAACATCAAAACTAGCTGACAGATCACACACTATTCAGTCTCAAACAACTAAAATGTCAAGGCCGGTGGACTCTTTTAGGTTTGTTCATTCAGTTCTTTACAGTTGATTCAGTCTAACCTGAAAACAGGCAAACAGTGTACTGGTTTAAAAGCTATGCCAACAACACAATAATGCATTCATATGATCCACTGCCCCCATTGCTTTTTTCCGTCCATGGACAAATCCACTTAGAGCTGTAGTCCTGTGTGTGTGTGTGTCAACCACGAGAAGGATTTGAGTGTGTAAATGGACTCAAATGTTTCCATGGTCAGGGCCTATAAGAGGAATGTTCAGTCGTTACCCATTAAGCTTCTGAATCAGAGGTCGCCTCTTAACTAACTCTGATAATAACAAAAGCAGAAGCACAGTGTTCAGGCCTCGTCCTCGCGGCAAATCGGCAGGTTCCACATGAGGATGTGAGGGTATAATCACAGGGGTGGAATAAGTGTAGAGGTGGAGAAGTGGAGGGTAATAAGAGTCGACCGCAGAGAGCTGCTGAAACTGTCAAAACCTGATACCTAACATCCCTCATATTCTCAGCCCATCTCTTTTTTTTTATTCCTCGCTCTTGCTTTCTTTCATTCTTTTTCATTCTCACCCTGCATCGCACTTGTTTTTTCTTCAGACTGAGTTTCTATGTATCCACCCTCTCATATTACAAGGTTTCAAGTCGTGCCGGTGCTGTAATGCCATCGATTTATTTGTTCTAATTATAGATGGCATCCTGTAAACAATAAGCAGACACTTGCTGGCTGCTCTGCTGCTCTGTCTTCTGCTTGTCTCTGAACAGCTGACTACTGAGTTGCAGGGATGAATGCATCAGTCGAGGGCTAACTGCATTACAGGACATTTTCATCACTTACATTAATGGGCTTCTCAGCTCAGAGTTAAGTGCTATTTCACACGAGTCAGAATAGCAACACAGAAGCATGTAGAGACTCAAAATACCTTGTAGGGAGCTGATACTTTTATCTTCTAGTTAATGCAGTATACAGATTTAATAACCCTATTCCCATGATTCAACTATACATGAGTCTATGGATCATAATATTAAGTCCTAATATTAAATTTAAACCCAAAGGATTTAATTTAATTTGTATGCTGATCGGCTGAAGGGATGAATGTATCATTTATATGAGGAACCAGGGAAGAAAAGGGAACCAATGGTAATACTATTGTAAAATCGAAAATTAAAAGTAAAATTTTTACATCTTTCCGGTCAAGCAGCTCCTATAATTTTTCACTTCCTAATGAAAATTATTCAGTGTCACATGAGTGGGAACTTGCATAGACTGTTGTAATAAGAAAGTGTTGCGTGACAGCAATGTAACACTTCATGATCATAAAGAAACACAAACTCTGGCCACCTAAATAAATCATATCATTATAGGTATCTGTGTAAATCTGCAGTATTAATGTAATGTACTGTTAACTATGTTTGTGAGGAGTTCACGCTTACAAGCAAGCCACAGACGACACTAAGCTGCCCTACCATGAAGTCAGAGTGACGTCACATATAAAATAATATTAAGTAAGTCTTTACAGATGCATGTTGGGACTGTGCAGAATCTGTAATAATCCTGGCAGAGTTTTGTCAAACTTGGTTTCTGACAAACGGTTGCAGTTTATAAATATTCATGCAAGATCCAAAGGGACAGACTAGGCATCAAATGTGCGCTGTGAAAGTCCCTTTCACGGTTTGTGTGGAAAACAGGCAACGACTGATCTCTGAGATTCCACTCATGTTACGGTTAAAAGGTTGAAAAATGCAGAGCTGAGCAGTGACACATTTTACTTACAGCAGTGTTGACAAGAGCGAGCAGAAATGTTCACAACATGTAATCACATTGGACCATATAATAAAGTGCTGTGTAACAAAAAGCAAAACACAATCTACAATTGAGTACAAAGTAGTACAAAAAATCTTCATTATCGAATCAGTCAAAATCATTCATGACAACATATTTGCAGACAAAACGGTAACAAAAAGAAGAGAGTTTCACTGTACAGTTTTGCAAACATCAGTTACATCAGTCACATTTTTGTCACAGCAAAAAGTTGAATCATAGTATTTACACAGGAAACTGTGCTTTGATTTCCAATAAAGTGCAAGTATAATTAAGAATTTAGTGTTTTTCATTGAAAGTGGATTGCCAAATCATAACTACTAATAGATTATTGAATGGACTGTTTGTGTCAGAATCCAGCTCAGTTCATACATTAAATACATACAAAACATTTATATAACACAATAAATGAAATAAATCTCTTTGAAATGTTTTTTTTTCTGAAATGATGAAAGCAAAAATCCCTGCAGATTCCCTTATGCCCTGTGTCCCCCTGAGATGTGCGTGTGTTGTGTGTAGTGTACTGAATCGCTTAATAACTGTCTTTCCTCCTCCACCTTAAAAAAGACTCTTTCTCAGAGCCTTTTTGTCAGTGAGTGACAATGTGCCACATCTATACAGGAGCACCATGTGTTTCATCTTGTAAAGCGATGCCTCAGTCTTGCACACACAGTATGCTGCCCTCTCAGGTGATTCTCATCTGGGCCCGTGGGATGTGGTTCATGATTATGTGATTGCTGGTAAAACAGAGACATTAACAGAGGTCAAAGTCAAGCCAGAAGAGTGAAAAGAATCCATCATGTGATTCTTGCACAACATGTGCACGCATGGATTTGTGTGCATGAATAGATTTACAAGATGCATGTTTGTAAGTTTATTGTGTGTGCTACTTACTCATAGACATCAGAGTACTTCATTTTCCTGTAGTATTTGGCTAGCTTGATAGAAAAGATGATGCTAGGGATGAAGAAGATCATGCACCAGCCCAGACTGAACCAGAAGGCATTCTAAACAGAGAGAGAGAGAGCATGGATGACTATGACTCAGAGCTGATACAAATATGAAGAAAAAGTACTTGACCTGAAAAATCAAGTGAAACTGATATGTAACAGTTTAACAAACACTATTTCTCAAACTAGCTCCTGTTCTCCAGACTGCAGACGCGCTGCTGTAGGTGGAGCTAACAACGTCTGATCCTCACCAGAGACTCTACAATGTGCGAGCAGAGGATGATCTCCCCCGAGTCCACAGCTTCCGCCACTGGCCCACAGCGCCCCACCTGCTGTGTGATCTGAAGAGGAGTGCACAAATCAGCCACATTGCAAAAAGGGCAAACTCACACACATGTACACAAACACACAAAGACTGCACATACATTTAAAACAACAACAAACTTTACCGTGAGGTTGGCCCAGTCAGCGTAAGCGATGAAGTAACTCAGCTGACAGTCCAAAAACTCCCTGCTCTCCTAGGACCCAAAGAGAGAAAGAGTAAATTCCACACATTTTCTCCCTGCTTTACAGCGGGAAATCATGAGGTATCAGTGGAACGCCTAGCCAGTTTCAGCCAGTGGAATTCTGGGTAAATCCTTTGAAGTGACCCGTAAATAACTGAAATAGCACTGTGATTAGGCAAAGCAAGGCAAGCTTATTTATGCAGCACATTTCATGCACAGAGGCAATTCAAAGTGACCGTACATAATGCATTCAAAACATTAAATAGGATACAGAGCATGAAATATTAAAATGCTTATTTAAAAGGATACGGACAGCACTTATAGAACTATTTAGAAATGTTCAATTTTAAGCAAGTTAATGTCAGTCCTGTAGCAGATAGTGACTAAAATGCTGTTTCTCCATGTTTAGTTTGGACTCAGGAACAGCATACCACTACCAAATGACCCGAGAGACAGTGGTACCTCAAAATCTATTCTGTGACACACTGGAAGCTGGTGAGATATGCTCAATTTTCAAATTTTGTTGGGACCCCAGCAACAACATTCACATAATACAAGAAAAATAGACCCTGCAAGTGTCATCTGGCCCCCCAAATACATCTGGAAAGCAGCTTCTAATTATGAGCTACAATCCATGCATATCCTCAATTCAAGACGCCATGTACACTATAAGTCATGTATTGAAAATGTGGAACCAACAAGCACAGTGTTTCAAGTGCAAGCAACACACCCACACTGACTAACCGAGATATGACGCCTCCCCCTCACCCCCTCTGGCGAAATGACTGACCGACCACAGGCATTAAAGGAAGCACATGGAGCACTTTTTTCTCCTGACTCATGTGACTCGTGGCTCTACTCACGGTCTTGACGATCTGTGTCGTATTTGTGTCGAGGAAGTCTTGTGCTGCTCCCACGTTGCTCAGCACCTCCCCCACTGTTCCCTGGAAAAAAAAGACAGAGGAGAGAATGAGCCACTGAAAGAAAGAGAAAAGAATCATCTTTATTCTTAGCAGTTGCCAGGTATTAGTCAGTGTACTTACATTGATATTTTCTGCAATGGATCGAAGGCTCTCGGTGGTTGAGTTCAGCTTCTCCTAGAGGCAAAAAGAAGTCGATGTTTATGTTTAAATGTCTGTAAACTGAGGGTGACCAGCACGGAAAATTAGGATCTTTGGAGATGGGAGCCAAGATAGGGCAAGTTACTCACTACTTGCGGGAAGATGTTTGTTTCTATGTTGATCTGGATACGCCTCAGGTTCATGGCCTCATTTTGGAGCTCTCCTCGAATAGCATTGTTTGTCTAGAAGCAAGCAAATAGTTCATTAGTACATGGACATTAAAAAAATGTATTCAGTTGTGATTTGTGTGATATCTTTATAGCGCAGAAAATCTGAGAAAAGCAAAAGACATTACCAGTGGATTATGTGGTATGTTAATTTCTCATGACTCACCTGAGTGGCAGCGAGCCTGTCGAGTTTATCTGCTGTTGTATTCAGATTGATACTGGAGATGTTGTTCATCTGGGAGAGAGGAACAAGACACACTGGATGTAAAACACGTGACAGTAAATCTTCACATATATGCACAAGTCTGTGAACAATGCCTACCTGCTGTGTGACGGAAGTGAAGTCAACATTTTTAGCCTTCGCAGAAAAGCTGCTGAGTTGGTTTTTAACATCAGTGGTCAAAAAGGTGAAGGTGGACAGAGTGATGTCTGTATTCTCAAAGTGCTGCTGGATCTCCTCAGTGTACTGTGTGTGTGTCAGAGAGAGAGAGAGAGACAAAGAGAAGAGGGCAAACATTATAAATGATGACATTTTGTTAGACAATGGCCAGGAATTTCAAACTAGACATCTTAAAGTAATAGGAAATCAAAAAGGCATAATAAGAAAACTCACTTTAGATACATTGAGTAGGTCTCCGAGGTTGACAAGCTCGTACAAGTGGAGTGTTGACCACAGAGGCTGGTTTTTCTCACAGTCACTGTAAGCATTAACATCAAGTAAATTCAATTTATTTGTATCTGAAGACTTTCAATGAGAAAACAAAACAAAAAAATCACATAGAAAATCAAACAAACAGAAAAAGAGACATTCAGAATGCATGTTTCTGTGAGAGGTGGATTAGGATTACATACCTATAAATATCAGAGATAGTGATGTTGCTTTCCAGTCCTAATTTTTGACCTATATCCAGGCGTGGAATTAATTCTTGAGTGTCAATGAACTGTGGGGAACAGGAGCAAGAAAATGAACATATATTTACCTCAGCGCCTGTATTTTTATATGTCCCACGCACGTGCGTTACATGTGCAGGTATTTGTTTTTGTTGTGACTACCTGTAGCAGCTTTCCATCACTCCAGGGCTTACAGAGCAGAGTGTAAACGTTCCCGCCCAGCAGGAACAGCAGCAGCACCGCTATCATGAACAGCCAGGAGAAGAGGAAGCTGAAACCTGCACCCCTGCAAGCACAGTTTAAAAGGTCAAAGGTTACCTTTGATAGCAGCGCATAAACCTAAAAATTGAAAGGGACCGAGCCAAAGAACTCACATCATGAGGAAGGTGCCTGCGCAGTTTGCCGTGCAGGAGCGCTCTCTGGGGTCAGATTTGGGTGTCAGACCCACAGGGCCGAGGAACAGACCCAGGAGGTTACACGCCACCACCAGGAGGACCAAGCAGCACAGGGCTACACACACTCCCCACCTGGGAAAAAAGTATACACATACAGTGAATGATTTGTGTCTTTTCCTCTCATCGATGATGTGTGTTTGCACTCATAGGCTCATTACCTGATATGCTCGGCTTTGTCAATCACTGGGGTGACCCGGCTGATGTCTCCCTGCACTTGATTCAGAGTGCGATTGACGTCGGTCAGAGCAGTTAAAGGGATGTCGTTGGTCACCTTGGAGATCTGTGTTTCTATCTCACTCAGCTGCTGCTTGCTGCCTAAAACACACACACACACAGATCTTTTTAAAATGAATCTTTTTCAATATATCGTTTCATTTAGAGACTGATGTTTTAGTATTTGACAGTAAATGTTTTGCTCACTCACTTTGAACTACCTCCTTGGTTTCATCGGTCACCTTCTGGGGGATGCTGTTGAAGTAGTACTCCACCTGAAATGAAGACAAGCAGTAAAGGCCAGTGAAAAACAGAAATCTTTAATAAACACTTGAACGGTTTTAAAATATTATTTTTAAAAGTTGAAATGTGTCTTTCTGTCAAGCTCTTTTTTATGAATAAGAGGCTGTGTTGTGGTCAATTTATTTCTGGTTACACATATTAAAATCGCTTTAGTGTACAAGACCTAAAAAACAAATCCAGTCTTCCCATTTTATTACATTACATATTACATTTAAAACTTGTTCACAGTTTTCTCCCTATCCATCCACTCGGCAGGCATTATACTGTCAAGATTATTGATATTGTGAATTATTGTTTTTTTCAGAATTCACTGACCTCCTTGATTTTGGATTCAAGATTAGTCTTGATGACTTCATCCACTGCAGACTGGAACTCACTCAGACTGGGAACCTATTCACCCATATGCACACACATAAAGAGTGTAACCAGCAATCACATGTATTGTAAATGTTATACCTTAAATAAACAGAAGGGGGCAGCAGATTTCAGTTAAACAAGACAAGTTCCTCTTGATTTAATCAAACAGCTAAAGAGCCACAATAAAATGCTTTGATTCAAAAGATTCTTCAATGCTGTCTCTCCCCTTTTTTTCTCAATGTCATATTCTTATGGTCATGATAGAGAGGAAAAGAAAGGAGAGGAGAGGAGAGTGTGTCAGAGTTAGGAGTGTAGGAGGAATAGAGAGGAACAGATGGGAGGATGACAAATCAGCTGTTAAGACAAAGCCAAAAATGAACCATTATTATCATGTATCACACTGTTGCAGTCTGTGTCAGACGTAGATTGATTGTATAAATGTTGAAAAGTTTCCTGTTGCTTCATAAGCAACAGGAAACTTTTCAAAACTCTACCCCAGAGAAGCCTTTTGTCAAACTTGACTCTTAGTCAGAACCTCAGGAGGTTCTTAACTAAAGTCTGATTTTTGCATGAAACACTTGAGTTGTTCAGACTGACCTCATTTTATTTGTCTTTGTTGTTCAGAATCAATTTGTCCATTCAAGAAGAAAAATAAATAATAAAATAAAAAATACTTGATGTTATTAATCAGTGCTTACAGTGATGGAGATGTCCAGTGTAAGTTTCTCTAGCTCTGGCTTCAGTGTGTCACAGCCAATGCAGTCTGAGTTGGATAAGGTCTGGCTAATTTTATTTTTAACAGCAGTGGTATTTGCTTGGAGGTCATCCACACTGGACTGCAGCTCGACCAACGATGAGTTCAGCGTTTTCAGTTGAACGCTGGTGTCTTGAGTGACTGCTCATACAAGTAAAAAACACAAACATATAAGCCAGTGTATCCACACATTTAGAAAAGTAATACATTCATCTATGATGCTTTTGATGCTACGTAGCTTCTAATTCAAAAGCATTTTGAAAAGCTGACAAACCAAAAGACAGCTACTGGAAGTTGTGAAACTTAAAGCAGGACAGGACGAAGGACAAAGAGAAATAAACTGATTTTTCGTATTGTTCTACTATGCTTGCTCTGTGTTACTCTAAGAGTGGACGTGCAGTGTTGAGCAACATGTCAGTAAATTATGTATTATGTAAAGCCCAAAGGATTAACGTTTTTTAGAAATTTAATTTATTTATTCAATTGTAGCTTTCCGTTGCAAGAGTGCACAATGCAAACATTGAGACTACTCAAGCTTAGAAGTTTATTCTACTTAAAATTGAAGATTTGCAAACATTTTATCATAACTTTTACTATAAGTTTTTGTTGTATTTTGAGCTACGATGTCCTCCAGATCTCAGTGAAATCCTAGATCGGCTTTTTAATCCGCTGTCAAACATGTAGTGATTAAAATGCTTTACTAATTTTGATGCAGGCTTTCTGGAGCCAAAGTATTGACAGATACTCAATATAAAAGGACTCAAAAGTGATTATGACATCAATATATTTGACTGAGAGTCTTGTTTCCTTCTTTATGATGCAATAACAAATAAAAACAGATGGTCACCAATAAAGAAACCTGTCGACTTCATTTAAGACTTTATATTCCTTACATTTATACTTTTTAATGAATACTTCATACTGCATTTAATATGTCAACATCAGAGTAAGAAGTGGAATACAGTAAATCAGGGCCTGCTCATGCAATTACTGATCGGTCAAATATGTACACAAGCATTTACATGCTCTGACTGAAACAGGATAGAGCATGCAAAGGAGCTGTACCTTGGTGCAGAAGTCTAACTGAACGCAGCGCTGGATCCAGAGTTCCTGTGAAGCGTTCCTGGATCTTTGTACCCAACTGCAACCCAATATCTGTTTCACACAGACACACAAGTGTGAGATCTTTAATCTTTAATGACCAGAACAGAAAATACTGTATTGCAGTGGTTGGAGCAAACAGGATTGGTTTCTCAATTTCTACATTATGAGTTCCCTGCTCTTACCATCTAGGTTTTCTGTAACCTCCTGCACGGTCTTGTAGCTCACATTCACCACATAGTCGATTTGCTGGAGATAGGCAGAGGAAAAACAAACTACTTTAAAGTGCACACATTAGATATGGGTTGAACTACACTGTGTGAAGAGGTGATTACATAAGCAAATCATGCATAGCACCTTTTGCAAATGAGTAAGGACAAACAGAACGCAACACAGCCTTTCCCATCAACCCTCTCTCACATCACTATCTTGAGATAAGTGTATTGACACTGCAGAGCACCAGAGCTGGTCCTTAATCAGAGAGCTGACTGTTTGCATCACACACAAAAAGCTGATTGATGGTGGGGGGGCAGGACTTAATGTGACTGATCCTAAACAGGCACTAACAAGATATATGGTTTTAACATTGAAAGAAAAAAGATCAAAAGCAATTAATCAATCAATATTGAGAAATGTTTGCCACAATAAGTTCCCTAACCTTTTGTATATTTCCATAAGCTTGAAGTGTCTTTCTTACCTGAGGCACAGAAGTGAGGAAGGTGCGGACGTTGTCTATAGTTTTGTTGAGCTCCACTGTACTCTGGTCCACACTCACATTGAGGGCCTCGTTACTTCTGAACATGCAGATGTTTCCAGCACTGCAAATACACACACACACACACACACACATACACACAGGATTCAGTTTGTGTCGTGAACATAATGTTGATCCGAGGGAGACAGTCACAGTCAGTGAGGCATGCATATTCAAGCTGTCTTCTTCTGTGCTAATTTCAGATAACACATCATTATGCTGTTCAAAAACGCACATGAGCACACACACACACACACACACACACAAACTCACAAGATAATGATTGTGGTGACGAAGGCACTCCAGTAGAGAGTTCTTCTGCGACAGTTAATGGAGGACGTCTGCTTCTGGTACATCTTCCCACCACAGTTGCCACAGCAGCGACAGCACGCCAAGAACAAACCAACTATGGGCATCAGAACAATGTACAGGACGCCAATGGCTACACATACCAGGAAACCCACTTGATACACCAGAATCTGAACACACACACACATACAGAAATGATACATATTACTTGAGGCAGTTACAACAGAAATGGCACAAAATATCATTTACAAGGCCAGGATAGCAGAACAGTGGCAGGTCTTTGTGCTCTGTTGTGACGTCAAACACAGTGAGATATCACCAAACAGTAGTGTTACTTTACTGTGGTGACAGTCCACAATTAGAGTGGATGAAAGAGTCTTCACTAGACTGGGATATATACACACAAGGATGCTTTAACGTGAAAGACTCTCAGATTACCAGCTGGTGGGGAATTGAGGAGGGTGTGTCTGTTTTTTTCCCACGCCTAGAAGTTCAAACAACATTTCAAATTCACGTACTTCTTTGAGGAGTTCTTGATTAAACTGTACTTTTTGAGAGTCATGGTACAGTTTCAGGATCAGATCTAGAAAGAGACAAGAGAGAGAAAAAAAGTTTGAAATTTTTCTATGGCTCAGTGCTTCTAAATTACTTCAAAATGGACAAAAACACAGTTTATAAAGGCAAGGAATGCTGAATGGTTTTCTACGCTGCTGGCCTTCATCACAGTCATCCATGTACAAAAGCCCGGCCACAGGGACAATGTGTCCTGTGCTCCGTACAAACATTTTAATCTCTTGTATTGTACAAGTGGAAATGTGACACCTCCATCTTGTGGTAACTAGGAAACCAGGACAGCTTTCAGGAGAGATTAGATTTTTTACACACAAAAAAAACATAATACAAAGCCTGCAGTTCATGGTTTCACTGGACCTTGTTAGTGTGGATATTATTCACAAAATGTAACCAAGAAGACACGTTGTTCTGGTGCTCCTCACACCAGCTATTTGTGTAGTTCTCACCATCTGTGTCACCTCAGATTGCAGCCTGTCATAAATGTTCTGGAAATTTGAATATTTCCATGTTGCTTTGCGTCTCCCTTTTAAGTGATGTCATGGTTGCACACTTTAGTAGTGTGAGTGTTGTGTAAGAATTAACAAAGGAAGGGCATTTCTAATTTTCTTGTGAATTTTACAAAAAGAAAATTGCTGAAATTGCCTCATCAGCAGTTGAAATCCAGGAGCGTGTGAGTCAACCTTTCAAACTTAAAACGGACACAACTAGAAGTAAATGTCATATGTGTAACATTTTATAATGTAGAATACCTATAAATGTCCCTAATTACTTTATTAATGACTAAAAAATCAGCTAGCTTCAGAAACCTGAGACAAGTTGTTAAAATGCATAAATAAAAATATAATTGGGGTTGGCAGGTTGTCATTTGATCTGTTTTTGGATCTGTTCATTTGGTGTGTATCCTCTACCAACACAGTATGTTTTGAAAGCAAAAACATTTATCGTTTACCAGTTGTGGAATGTAACTAAGTACATTTACTAAAGTATTGTTCCTAAGTACAATTTTAGGTAATTGTACTTTACTTGAGTATTTCCATTTGTTCTACTTTATATTTTCACTCCACTACATTTCAGAGGGAAATATTGTACTTTTTACTCCACTACATTTATTTCACAGCTATAGTTACTTTTCAGATCAATATTTTATACATAAAACATATGATCAGTTTGTTATGTATACATTGTTACAGATTAGAATCATCAACTGTAAAAGGTCTTAAAATTAGTTCTACCTCGACAACATTAAAATACTGCTAACACATCATTTAATCAGTTTTCAAATAATATATATACATGTATAATAAATATAACAGTCTAAATTAGGCCATTTTTCATAATGAGTACTTGATACTTTAAGTACATTTTGCTGACAATACTTTTACTTAAGATTTTGAATGTAGGATTTTTACTTGTAATTGAGTATTTTTTCAATGTGGTATTGCTTCAGTAAGAGATCTGAGTACTTCCTCCACTGCTGTTATTTATTTGCTAACATTTATAACCCCAGGCATAGCTTCTTTTTGTGAAGCGGAAACTTGCAGTTGAAAAACAAGCCATTAAGCCACATGCCTTATCATACAATGACTGCAGATAATCAAACAACTGTTGGCACCTGCGAGTTAACATAGAAGGTTTTGAAAGGTAATACAACTCTCTTTACACGTGACTAAGTAGCTTTTGGTAGAAATTTAATCCACTATATCCGACAAGATGACCGCAATGAGTTTGAACTTGGCAAAGGCTGTTAGTCATGTTTTTGTTTGCTTTATGACATTAACACCAAGCAGGATGTAATGTAGAAAATAGAGAAGGGTGTGTGGAGCAATTACAACATGTCACGGGGGCAAACAAATTTGGACTAAAAACATCATAAAGGTTAAAGATTGATTGGATTACAGGAATTCCCATTGACTTACTTATTAACCAATCCTGTCACGTTTGTAAGGTCAGAATTGTCACAGGGCAGGAGTGAGGGTTAAAACATGTCCTTTAACAGAAACTATGAGTAAGTAGACAATGCATCAGAAAATGACAGCAGAGATTCAAGACGTTTGATTAGTGAGTAAGATTTTAATGACACTGACCTTCGGGAAAGGGGTTGGGCTGGACTGTGTGGAGGAAGGACTGGACCAGAGCTGCCATGAAGCCAGCTCCAGCGTCCTGCTCTTCCGTGTCCTCATATTTGGGCTGGGTGAGGCTCTGCTGGGCCACAGCTGTCGGACAGGCCCCCTGGGGAGGCACGGACTGGGCCAGGCTGAGTCCCAGCAGCAAAACTCCCACTCCGGCCCTGAACACTCCAGCGCTGCCCTGCCACCACCTCCAGCCCCTCATACTCTCAGATAACCTCATTTCGGCAGGTGAGACAGGAGGCGAAAGACTTGTACGGAGAAAAGCGGGTTTATAGAGTGATCACCTCATGGCACAAGCTCTGTCTTGATGCATCTGGAAACAAAGAAGAGAAACTGAATACAATGACACACTCATACAAGGCTGGTGAAGAAACCCACAGACTGAGTCACAGAGAAAAGAGATTGTCGTACAGTTCATTACAAAATGTAGAAAAAAAGACTGCTGCTGTTTTTCCGAAAAAACACAACAATGGCATTTTATAAATAAATGTTAAGCCAACGCCTATTTCATCTCTGAGAATATCAGTGCCCTTTAAGCTCCCCTTTCATAGCCTACTACACATATCCTGAGACTTTCTGTCATGGAATAGAGAGAGTGCTGACATTTAAAAGTTACTAGAAAAGTCTTGGAAAATATCATATGATGGATTGAAAGAACCTGTCCGGCTGTCTTTGTGGTGTAAACACACAGAAAAGCTGTGTCCCCCTCAAATGCCTGCATCACCTCTATTTATCTGTTTCTCTGAAGAGTAGACAGTAAAAGATTTGTCAGAACAAGAGAAATCTAGTGCTAATATTTAAGTATCACTCATCTCTCTATGTTCATTCACTGTATGTTTTGTAGGTGTGCTTCTCTTAAACAAATAACTTCAAAAGCGGAAGGCCCTAAGATAACCGAACACATCTAATTCCCCTATATTCGCAACGCAAGCTGTTGAAATCAGAGAAAATGGTCTGCCTGTTTTCTCGAGAGACATTATTCTTATTAGAGAAAATTATTACCAAACACTCAGCAGCTGGAGGATATTTACTGTAACATACTGGAGCCTGGAAACAAACTGAGCGGCTCCTCCAGTCGAGGTACGGGTATAAGCGGGACAGGATGGTGTAAGACAGGGAAAAGGTCAAACAAAAAAGTGAATGAAAAGATGACAGATGAGAGAGGTATTAATATGTAGAGGAGATCAAAATACAGACACAAGAGAGTAGAGTGAGCATTTTGCTTTTTTCTCTCAGTCAACTCACCATCCGTGGCTTGACAGTGCACTATAGTCCCACCGCTCTGATCTCCACTAACTCAGTAAGGGGTGTGCGACTCTGACAGCCCTTTAGAAACCTGATATGCTCTGCAACTGTTGACAAGTTGAAGTTGACTGTGCACTCGCATGGAGAACCGCCGCCACTAAGAGGAGAGGGAGGGAGAGAAAAGATAGGAGGAGGGAAAAAGGGAGGGTCTTAAAGATAGAAACAGGGAGAGAGAGGGAAGGAGTGACGTGGGTTGACAGTGACAGGGTTGAGAAGGAAGCAAATAACTGGTAGGATTACCTTCAAACAAATGGGTTTTTTCCTACTTTGTTTCCTGGATTTTGTAATGTGTGTGTGTGTCAGGGGGGGAAGAGCTTGTAGTGCCAGTAACTGTTATGGAAATATTAGTAAAATTGTGACATGAACTACTTAATAGACAAGGAAAAGCAGAATGGGTTTTGAGAAAATTCCTTTATATCAGGATTTGACTATTAATCTCTTCATCTAATATACAATGTGTAGTTTGTTGTCGTTGTTTTTTTATTTTACATATATTACAATTTTGTTTTTCATATAAAGAGGTTATGTTCGGTCATTCAGTCATTCAAAACAAATCAGCCCACATCTGCAATGGTGTGGTTCACAAACAAGTAACAGCACAACCAGAATAATATGCAGGACAAGATAGCTGGGAAGGAGGTGCTTGGTAATGGAAGATAACAAACAATATGTAAAGGTTGCCAAGAAAACCTCAAAAATATTTCAACAGACATTATTGGCAAGGTCTGAGAAATTATATTATCCCCATGTTATCACCCTGGTCACAAAGGAAAATATACAATTTAACTCTGCAGCAGGACAACCCAAGACAGGAATTTAGCCCTCATTCCACAGACTGAACTGGCAATAAAGTACTTTCAGTAGAAGAAGAAACACACTGGGACAAGATACGGGTAGTGTTATTACTCACCTAATGCCTACTTCTGCAGAAGTGCCACTTTGAAGGAGAAGAGAGGAAAGGGTGACGGTTACTCTCAGGAGATTTCTTCATCACTGTTTTTGAAATCTACTTTGTGATCTTGGTACACAGTCTGTGGGGCAGTTTGATATTACTCTGGCAGTATTGACTCCTCTGTCACAGGGATGTGAGAAATCTCATTTGCATGAAAAGGAACACCAATGTACAATAGGCATGAATATGATTTGCCTCTCTAAACTCTACCGATGCAAATGAAGCAGAAGGAGTCGTATACTCATGTCTGTCGTCCTCTCCTGTTTCTCCTATCTGGTGCGCCTGATAAGCCTGATATCACCTGCCAATCGCTCATCCCTTGTTCACCTCAACCCAAAGTCAATCAATTACGGGCTGATCCTTTAATCTGCAACCAAGAGAGCGCTTACCAAGAGGCTTTGGCACGTGGAAGCTATCAAGGCCTTGCAGTGCTGAAATTCAGATCCTCAATGATTCTGTGCTCCTGAATCAGTGTGCTAAATTAGGTTTTTCCCTTTTCTCCCAGTTTGGATGGTTTATTTCCTATGTTTTTGTACTGACATAGACTGTGTAGAAATAACCCGTATGAGTCAATGGTGTAGTGTCGAAGAAAGGATCCCTAACTTGCTTCCCACCCTTAAACATGGTGTTTTATGGAAACATCACAGCAAGGGATTGAGTCTGGGTCTCTGAATAGGCCTATGTTTATCAACCCTCTAAGAATGCTCTAAAGAGTCAAATTATGAGTAAAAGAAATGAGCATATGTATTATTATGTATTAAAGTATGAAGAATAAATCAGGCTAAAACTACCCAATTCTGAATTACACATATTCATCATGACCAATGGTATTTTGTATAAAATGTCATCTACTCTTAACCAGTTTAAGAGACCAGGGCAGAATATTTTTAAAGATCTCCTCCAGAGATGTTTTAAGATACATAGAGATACTTTGTTTTAACTAATAATTTGTGACTAGTATGGTTATTCCACAAAAAAAGCTCAATTATCTCATTAAAATCCTCCATCGAAAAATCCAGAATGTGTGAATATGTAAATATTGTTCATTTCAAAAGTTTAACAGCTGGATACAAGATGTCTACTACTTCACTGAAAAGTCCATTTTCAGTGTATGTGCACTGGAGGCTTCAAGTTTCCACATCGCATTTGTGCATACTGGACCACAACTGTCTCCAAATTGGTTGTGATGTCACAAACCATGTTCGTAGGTACATGCCTTAAACTTGAATACAACTTAAACTTAAAACTTAAACTTCAGCAAATGAATGTGAAAAGAGCTTTCTAGTGTCATTCATCATTCACTGCACAGTGAAACTCAAACATCAAAGTAAGGATCTGTACTGTTAATTGTCACTTAAGTCCCAAATTGCACTTGAAATTGTTTGACAATTAAAGTTCCTTTTGTTCAGGCTGAATTTTTACAACATTGTACTATAAACTACAACAAACTATATATTCACAAAGACTGTGAATTATTATTGTATTACTGTTATTGAAAGCTCTAAAAAGCTAGTGAGTGGACCTTGAGTTAGATCAACAGTTACACATCTGGAGCCCATCATATGCCTGTTACGGAGCTGAAAAATTTACTTTTAAGTACAAAAATGTGTAAATCTGAATTACTTACAGTATCTTCTTCTATCTTCTCTGCTCTTCTGTCCTCTTTCTTTTGTCTTTCAATACTGTACGGTCTGATTCGCCAGCTTGGCAGAGAAAACAGACACCTAACTCTGCCTTAGTCATCTATGGCTATGGTTATCCATTACATAAATTGCTACTGTCACAGTCTGTCATTTGTTATTATTATTCTTTTCTTGTCAACCAACATAGCTGTCATCTTCTACATTAGTTCCGCCCTGCCAAAAAGACTGACTACCTTTTTTGGGGTTTTGGGGGTGGGGTTTGCTTGTTTGTTTTGTTTTCTGTTTAAAAAAAAAAAAAAACTGGCAGGGAGATATAGGTCACACTGTGAAATGCATCCTTGATAATTTGGTTTTTATCAACTGGGAAACAAGGGCAGCAGTGTGTCTCACATTCTATTCAAAACTTTGTTTCAATAGAAATTTCAGTAAACTACTGGACATAACTCGAGTCAGTTTTGCATGACAGAAAAACCTTGTCATGCTTTTTTGGACCGTGTTTTCTTTGCAGGGGCTGGTGATTATAAGCATCCACTCAGATCAGATTTACCTCAGTAATTGTTTCCCCATGATTACTGGAAAAAAAAGGAAGTGATCTGTTCTGTGTGCAGTTCTGAGACTAAACCATTTTCTCAAAATGCAACATTAAGACAATAGCTCTTCAGTGAAAATCCATCTTTATTGATGCCATTCATGAATCATCAATGACAGAAATCTGGCAAAAAAATATATAGATATAAAACCACCCCTATGGTGAGGTGCTACAGGAGCCAGCTATGGGTGCATTGCGATTTCATCTCCATCCCACATATCACAGCCCCATATACTCTAAACAGTGTTAATTTAGGAAACACAAGGTGTGAAGTCTCAACTAGATTAAATTCTGTGTCAGCCTGCTGAACTGATACCCCAAAAACAGACTAGGGGTACTAAAAATAATGATTAAGGGTTCAAACACAACAGCCTGTAGGCTCTGTGTGGATTTACAGGCAACATGTGAGTCAGATATAATGATGGAGGAATTCCTGTCAGGCTGCTCAGTCTGTCCTGATGCTCAGAGAGACCCCTGCTGGCAAAGTCTGCAAATTACTATCCAATATTTGTGAGCTGGGGTCTGCGTGCTGCTGAAGCCCATGCATTAGGTAACATTTTCCATTTTACTGTATGTATGTAAACAGGAAACCCTGACACAGCAGCTGAAGGTCGGCTCCAGTGACCTTAAATGTAATGCCAATGGTCAGCATATTTTGCCATTAATGAAATATTTACTTTTTTCTTTCATTCATTAGTTTTTGATTTGAAATCTATCTGAAAAACATCAGATAGCTTATAAAACAAACCAAGTAACAATAAGTGAGTTCAAACCTTTTTGCACTCAATAGAAGGAAACAGCTCAATTGGCCAAAATTAAAGCCACAAGCAGCAACGAGCAGGTTTCAGGCTTCACAAAGGTGAGCAGTAACTTCAGCTGGTTTAATTCTGTTTAAAGGTATACTATGCAGGATTTTCCTAAAAACAATGTATAGACTTATATAAAGGTGATCCCTCTCAATCATCATTTATGGCCCACTAGAAGTGTGTAGTGGTGTATTTATCTGCAGAGACTCTGCCCTCTGCCTGTATTTTATTTTCTCATTATTTTGCTGTGTTCAGGATGTTTCTGGAGGTCAACCTTTGGGCAGTGGGTGTGTAGCTCCCAGCCCGGCTCTCTCCTCTGCTCCGCTCTGCTCTCTGTCTCTGTGTCATGGATGTATTAAGAGCTGCAGGTCTGTGTATCTGCTTGACAGAGGGCGGGGCTGAGCTACACACACACACAGAGCAGAGAGGCCACAGCAAACAGGATGACACCCTACATTCACACAAAATCCAGTAATGCAGGATTGTGCAGGGGTATTTATTTGTGCTTTAGAACTAACGCCATGAATCAGTAAATAACATTTTACTTCTGAGATTCATAGCTTTGTTCTCGCCAGCGCAGCTTGCTCTCTTCATTCACTCTCTAGCTCGCTTGACCACCACTGCTCTCTCTTGCTCGCTCTGCTCTCTGCTCAAAGGAGTAAGACCAATCACACGCTTGTTTCATCAGCACAAAACATGCAGCATTTCAATTATTGTGCACTCAAGTTTCAGCCATTTGTCTCTCCTTCATCAGATGCAAACAAAACTGGGTGTGTATGTTGAGGAGATAGCGCAGGATGTTTCCAGTGAGTTTAATCAGGATTGCTTAAAGGCGTCTTGAGTTATGAGCAAATATGTGATAGGGCACACCCACTCGCACCCATCAATATGGCACTTCAGATTAGATACTTGGCCCCAGAGTATGCACACCAAAATTGGTGAAATTCTGTTCATTGGGTTTTGAGGTACACCTTTTCTGCATTTGTGGCACCTCCTATGGGTTGGGCTCAAAACGCTTTGATAGATCTATTACCACACACGTTGTGAAGATATCTACCAAGATTTATAATGATTGGACAAATGGTCAATGACTTATTTCCTTCTAAGCCCTTCCCTTTGTGAAGTTTTTTTTAGTTGATGATGGCAATGTTTTTTGACCGATCTTGCCATTTTATAATAGAGATGTGTATCTCAATCCCACAATGCTGCATACCCAATGTTGTGTTGATACAACATTTAATATAACAAATAATGGCGCAAGTGGTTGCGCACAATGGCGCAAGTGGTTGCGCCATTGTGGGAACTTTCCAGCATCATCATTCCAGTATTCAAAGGATGACTCACCATGAAACAGTAACTTCACAGAATAAAAAAAGACGACTAAGAGGTCAACAAGTTATTTTCCCTAAATGTGGTTATTTATTGTTTGTTTTTTTTTTTGCGCATCTGATAAGTTTTCAGATAGACCAGAAACCTACAACAGCAGAAAATAGCTATTAAATATCTCTTTAATGTATACTCTAATGTATACTGAACCATTGTGAAGATGAAGCCAGATTGACTCAGGAGCTGCATGTCACAAAAAAACAAGTAATAGAATGACCTCTATGAGCATTAACTGACTCAGCAGCCCCACACACTCTTCCATATATCATCATGAGCACTGTACAGGCGGGTCAGATCTAAACAGAATGTCAGTACATAGAAAAATAAATACAGTTTGCTAAAATGAGGGCAAAATTCTTTTATCAGTGATTGTACCATTAAAAATCACGTTTAAAAAAAAAAAAAAAAAAAAACCTTTAAGAGACTTTTCATCTTTTTACATTAGATTGAGTTTCTCGTAGTTCTAGGGAGGAATACATAGAATAACTTTTACAGAAATTACTACCTAAAAATATACAAGCACAGACACAAACATGAGGAGTAAAGCCAACAAAATGATTTTTCATAAAACAAACAGCGCAGTGTAATCAAGATCTAAAGAATCTTTACATGTAGCTCCTTGGTCTGCAGCTTTCTTAATTGTGATTAAAAACATTTCTGGGAAACTTAAGTTAATACAAAAGTCTTTTTTTTTTTTCTTATTTTACAATCCTGTCAAAACTTGTTTTTAAAATATTTTTGAGTAGCAAATTTGAGAAGTTTTCTGTTATTATGTTCCCTAAAGAGAGCACCCCCAGATAGAGAATTCAAGACAAAGCAAACAGTTCTGCAATGACAAGACAACAGATCCAAACCAGGTGCTTGTTGGAAATTTAGCGGGGAAAATGGTATCCAGTGTGCTGCTTTGGACTCACATCAAACAAGATGTAGCACAGTATTAAAACACTAGCCTTGTTCTCCCTGACCGGTTTTCTAGCACTGAAGCCGATGGACCTCATGACAGTGTGATGTCTGATACAGATGGATGACATTATATCAAGCATAGACTTACATGAAAGTTATTAACCATCACAATAAGAATGATCTAACAGCAATACTTATACATTAATATACTGCAGGTTTCAGATGTTTTACAGTTCTTACATTAGCAATAATAGAAAAGAAAAAAAATACACTGTCAATTCATAAGAAAAATAGATTGGAGTTAATAGTGGAAAACAGTGCAAAGAATATTCTGGGGTGTTTTTGTTTGCTTGCTTGTCTGTTTTTTAGAAATTGTTTACAAAAATAAAAAAAAAAAAATTCAAAACAAGTCTAAAACATAGAAAATGAAAACACACTTCTGTAGCATCTGGTGCTCTCGTCCAGACATGCTGCGTACCACCTCTCTCCAGTACCTCAATGTTTTATGTTGTAGGTGTAGGTGAGTGTGTGTTGGTGTGTGTGCACTGGATTGTGTGTGTGTCAGTGTTTGTGTGTCAGTGTGTGTGTTTGTGTGTGTATGTGTGTATGTATGTGTGTGTGTGTGTGGGTTTAAGATTTAGCGTAGTGGTTCTCAACTCCGGTCCTCAAGCTCCGGCACTGTACAGGTTTTTGTTCCAACCAGGTCCTACAAAAACAAATAATTGAGTTTTTAAAAACCGGACGTTGAATTTTTATGCTAAGAGTGCACACACTTTTCTGCAGCCTGCAAAAAAATAAGTTAAATAAAAGCTAAGCATTTCTTCCCTGTGACATGAGCACAACAGAAACAATGAGGTGCGTCGTCAAGGAAAACCACGCCTGAGAGACCCGAGGTTGGAACAAGAACCCACTGACATGGTCGCCATGGCGAGCACTCGGACAACAGGACACGCCAACTCTGGCTCAAACGCTGTGGTGAGCGATGATGGGGGGGTAAACACCCATGCACACACACCGCCACCCCGCCAGTCTCACCACACCTCTAAGAGGACTGACTGAAGCCGAGCGGACAAGGGCCAAGGCTGAGCACCACTGAGCATGTGCAACAATGTGAGGGAGCGAGAGTAGGATTCTGCTGAAACTGTCCTTCATGTGGCAGCACAGAGCTCCTTCAGTCCATCAACTAGTATCCCTTTCCCTAAACACTCTCCTTACATCTTTGAAACATAACTGAACAAAACAAACACAAGTAAAGTGAACACAAGTGCTCGAGGCCTCCCTCCCTGACTCCTCTCGCTAGCGTGTTGGCTCAGGTGGATCCCAGTAGGTTTAAGCATTGAAAAGGGGCTTGCTGGGACCTCAGCGCTCTACTGGGATGACTGGGAGTTGTCATTCTTGCTCTCCTGACTGGAGGGAGCCTTGTTGTTCCAGGGCGAGTGTGCCCCCAGTGCAGGCGAGCTGTTGAAACTGTCCTCATCTTCCAGGCCATTCGCCCCATCGAACTGCGTGTTCTCCAGCCGCGTGATCAGACGCTCGTCCTCGTCACCAAACTCCCCTCCCATCAGAGTGGGCTCTCCCACCATCATCACGTCCTAAAGGGGACAGTAAGGGCCGGTACATATTATCCCCATAATACAGGGGGGTGCGCGGAATGACTGGCTGCACGGACGAGTTGTAACTATTGCTTTTGGCCTGTTGTCTAGGTTAGATCTAACTGGGATGAAATCCAGATTTACAAATGAAACCTCAGACTCTAATAAACTTTTCACAGAATTCAAAATCAAATGCATTAGGACTGATACTTCAAGCAAAATTTTCAGGGACCGAGGGACCCCAGGTATGACATGTTGAGGTACTGGCGCCCTCTCTTTCTGAACCCAATCACAACACGACAATCTGTCGTTCCTCTAGAACCAAACAGGGTAACCCTGAAAGTTCAGTAATCCATGTGGCCCTGACTCCCTACCCCTGTTCCAAGAACAGGGGTTGAGGGGCCTCCCCTACTGGCCAGCAGTGGGCATCCCTGATCCTTGAGTGCTGCATCACGGGAGGGGGGGGGGGGGTTTCATTCCACCTCGGGTCTCGTTCGCTCAAGCAACCAAGTAAGCAAAGACAGCAGTGCTGTTGTGAATCATGTGCTCTGATAGGCTTAGTGGTAACTCTGAACATGGTAAATCAGGTTGATTTAGAGAGAAAACCTAACTGTCCCACTGGAAATCAGAGCAAGGTAACCCTACCCCATGGCCCCAAAATATGTTAAGCATTACTTAGAGATGGAGGTCACGTGTACCTCGTTCTATATAAACCCATAAACCTGTGGCCCCAGAGGACCAGGGACTGCCCATCACTGGTTCACATCAGGGGGTCTACTAACTAAATCTACTCATCCCATCTTAATAAAATTGCAGAAATCAACCCCTAACCCCCCCCCACCACACCTCAATATAAACCCCACCTCCAGAAGCCTCCCTAAGATATCTCTATCTTTACCTGTTTCTAAAGCTAGTCTTCAACACACTAAATACCCCAGCTACCACCTCCTATACCCACAAACTACTTTCTTACTTCTTCGCCTCTCATTCCAGCCCCTCCACCCCCCTCTGTCCTCTTCTCCCATGCCTTGCTCAGCTGAACTTGGAGGTGCAGATAGAGGTCAAGTAGATGTAATGCTTACAGGTACCTGGCTGGAGAGAGAAAAGCTGTTGGCTGGACTCTTCTTTTTGCTGTTGCTGTTGTTATTGCTGCCTCCACCAGAGCTCACGGTGCTTCCACCGGACACCTTCCTTTTCCGCCGCTTGTTTGGTGCTTGTCTGGCTGGCTCAGCTACAAGTACATAAAAGGAAGACGGTGAGATGTCATTATCAATAATTTAAACCTCTATAAATTAGTTGTTTCTGGGCCTGTAGGGGGGGAAGTAAACTGTCATAAAATCCACCTCAGTTTCAAAAACAGGTGTCTGTGTTACCTGGAGGTGCTACCATTCTTTGCCACTTTTGAAAGAGGCAAGTCTTCAGGCAGTCTCTTGGGCTCAAACTGTAGGTCTTATGCCTGGACATCAGCTCTTGCATGGGCTCCAATATCACACATAGCTTATGGAGGAAAAAAAGAGGAAACATTAGGAAGAGTTTCCAGGTTGTCGGATGCGTAGTTGAGGTGAGTCCAATTACTAAGCAGGAAAAAGATAACCATAATTATAAAGGAGACTTGCTTACACGGAGGTAGTTGAGCGTGGAGTTGGACAGCCCACATCTGGTGATATTTTTAGCCAGTTGATCCAGCATCTGGGGATCCTGCATAACAGAGTTAAAACGGGTAAGAGATGAATGGATGAAGGTACAATATGTGTGTTTTAGAGTATGTATTTCTTTAAGTCTGGGACTTACATGCATAGCCAAAATGCTCCTGGGTAGGACCTCTCTGTGTTGTCTGATGCTGAAGTGCCACGTCTTGATCCTCATCATGTCATCAAACATGAACTCTAGGTACAGACGGCCCTCCACACAAACCTTATCCAGTAAAAAGAAGTAAATAAAAGGTTAGAAGTCACAGTAGAGGGAAGGCTGTACATTTTTCATACAGAGTGACATTAATTGTACCTGTGTGAACATAGGTTTGCCGTTCTGGGTAACCATGGTGCACTGGTCACAGTCGAGAGATACAAAGTTACTGTGGAAGGACTCCTTTGGATGCTTCAAGACATAGAACAGCTCAGTGGCGCCCCCCTCAAAGATACTCCGAAAGTATCGTGGAATCAACGTCCTGCCAATGGCTGCAGACAAAAAATGATCCACTGTTAACGGTATAAAAACAGCTTCTTTGTCTTAAAAATCAACCTAACATCAGCATTTTCTTTGGTTTTTAATCTGTAATTATTCTTACTGTATCGTTTGGGTCCATCTTCTAGACAGAAAGTGATGGTGAGCATGGCATCATCCTCAAAGAACTCTGTGGTGAAGGCATCCCACCAGAGATTATCACAATCCTGAGAGCAGAGGAACAAAAAAAAAATCATGACATATAACTTCATTATAATAAAATGTATTTGTTCATATCTTCACAATAAAATAAAACCGCACTGAGGAATATATGCTATTGTGTTCTCCGTTTTAATGTCAAACAATGCTGGTTCAGTGTACTTTTAACAAAACAATTTAAGTAGGTCATATATCAAAAGACATAAACAAAGCTTCACAGTCAACCCTGACGCAAGTAAGAATGTAGTTAGGTTACTGTTTTAGATAACAGCCAATTATTTAAAACAATAGGTGTTTTGTTTGCTAGAGAAAGGTGAGGAAGTTACATAATATAATATTAATAAAAAAACACTATCACTGTACTAAAACTACTCAAAAAGAAGAAGCAGAAATTCTTGTTCCCTTAACTTAACCACTTCTATAACTCTTACTTGTCCACTGTGTGATCTGGTTAACAGAATACTTGTTAGTGTAAACCACTAGAAGTTTTCACATTGCATGAGAACAGATTTGCCAGCAGCTCTAAACATTTCCTAAAGGATGATTGGTCGTAAATGTCATGGAGGTACAAACAAAACTGAAGTTGCGAGGATAAACTTTCTAAATAAGGAAAGAAAGCAGAGAGCAGGTGTTTTGCTGAACTCAACTGCAGTGAAAATCTGTCCAATATACAGAGCTTATCGTACATGTATCTGTCGTAGTGTACACAATGACGGTCACAGAAAAAAACACAGATTGCAACAGCTACTCACTTGCGCACTCAGCCATATAAACAGTTGGCACTCCAATTACATTTTAGTCAGGTTGATCAGATAATCCTATTAGAGCCTGAATGTAAATTAAGTCAGTGAGTTCTCAGGCTTAATTTCCCACAAAATCCCTAGCATGGTTAGCTAGACACAAACAGCAGCTGGGAGGAAAAAAAATCTGAAAACATGGCAACAGTAAGTAGTTTAAAGGAGTCGCAGAATGTAGCGCTGCAGACTGTTACCACAACCGGCTTGAAAACTAAAGAGTGATTATGTGTTTTTTTAGACATGAACACAGTTTGGTGTTTGTATGACTCTGTGAATTATGAAGCTTCTCCCACCTCTGTCCAATTCTGTAGCCTTTTGTTCAGCTCATATATCCGGTAGTCTGTCTGGTTCCCGTACGGTGTGGGTCTCCTGGAACAGAAAACAGGATTCAATACTGCAGTTGGAGCTGCTTCTGTGGCTTTTCCACACCCGCAGTGCAAACAAAAGCTATAAGCCAAGAGTGGCCTCAAACTCAGGTTAATTACAGGAAAGTTTAATTTCTACATTTTTGAGCAGGAATCCAGAGCACCTATGAATGAACAGTTAATCATGTACTTTTTTTTTTTTACTTTCTGAAAACCAACAACTGTACAAGTGTCAGTAAACTCACCCCATTCCTGGCTCCATGTATGACGGGGGGTACATGGGTGTAGGCCTGAAAGGAAAAAAAAAAAAAAAAAAATCAGCAAACATTTTCTCAGAAATGTAAGAAACATTACGCAAGTGTGTTTTATGTACTATACAGCTAATGTATCATAAGTTATTATCTCTAAATCTTGATCTCAAAATTGCAGAAATATATTCTCTCAAGCCGATCACTGACTTCAACATCCTGTTTTTGTGAGCAGCAATATTTCAGATAAAAATCCATAATACAGTGAAACAGACAGACATAGATAAAAAAGTAGATAAAAATATTCAGTTGCACTTGGGGAAAAAAGTATACATTTAGTTAGTACTATAAAAAGTAACAAGAGCAACACTGCATATTAGTGTGACATCTGCCACTGTCTGCTACTTTTAATTAAACTGAATGTTGCTTCATCTCTATTTTTACCCTTTTAAGACGCATTTAAATCAGGTTCTGTCTAATCAACTCTTATTTGATTTTATTCCAATATTAATATCAAAGACGCACCATCTTTTTGCAATGATCAAACAGTACAGTTTAAAGAATGCGCCTCACAGGAGCCGCAAAACATCAAAATGTACAATTATTCATAAAATCAATCAACATCCAAAAATAGACAAGCTGAAAACGTATCTAGGTCAAACTATAATAAAAAGTTACAGCATGAAAAAAAAAAAAAAGATAATCTACATGATTAAATGACTGAGAATGCAGTTTCACTAGTATTTGACATATTTTCCTTTAGACAGAACATCTCGTGTCCTGACAGAAAACAGATACCTACCCCACATCTCTGTCCAGCATAGCGCCTGGGTGGAAGGGGGGAAAGCTGCCGCCGTTGGGGGGCTCCTTAGGAGAGTACAGCTTGAATGACTTTGACGAACAGCCTGCACACAAGTACGGAGCAGAGGAGGGAGGGGAAGGGGGGAAAAAAAAGAAAAAAAAGAGCAGAGATTTAGAGGAGATTTAGATGACTTAGATTTAGCTCATTCAAATCACAGCATCATCTAAGTAATCTAATGTTGGATGATTTTGTTGAGATTTACTCATAAAAAAAATAAATAAATAAAAAAAAAGCACACTATCAAAACAATTTCCCTGCTGCTTTCATTATCTAATGCATCTTCAATCTGGTAAATGGACAAGAAAACAAATCATCATAAGGGAGGGAAAAGCAGCAATATTTATTAGACTGCAGAAATCCGAGAAAACAATCAGTGAAATAGGGGGACGCAAACAGAAGAGGTGGTCTAACATGTTTTTGTAACATCCGCACCATTATAGGGAACCCTCTTCTCTGCATACAGCCCAGCCCCATGTGATCCTCACCATGTTCCTCTGCACTGTGTGTATGTGTATGTGCGTGTGTGTGTGTGCGCGCATCTCCCCCTCTAGTTGCCTCTTTTACCCATCCCCCCGCTGCCTGCCCTCACTGTTGTTAACCCTTGTCTGCCCAGATAAGGCATTCATGCTCAAACAATTCCAGGCTCTGGGAAAACATCTATTCTGTATCTCTACTAAAAAAAAAAGAGACCTCACACAGGCAGAGGCTGCATAAAATTAGGTCTGACTAAAGATATTTTAAACACTAGCAGACAGCGGCGGACTGGGAGAGTTGGGGAAAAAACAGATCTTTGAAATGTAACCCAGAGAGCCTCATCACAACCAACACAGATACTCTTCTCTTTGCAGATATTGTTTGTTTCTCAAAGCATTTAAGTGTGTAGTAAACTGAAGAGATTTCAAATATGCTGCGCTGACACATGCATAATAGGGTACATAGATCTTGGCAACTTCGGGTTCATAGAAAATCCTGACTGTTTCAGTATTTGCCCCACTTGTTAATGTTGTTTATGCGTGCCCCGCTTATAAATCTGGCATCCGCAACAGGCACCACCTGAAGGTAGCATGATGTTAATTTGTTACTTTGACTCTGGCACAATTTATGCACAACACAGTCTGTCACTGTCAGCTTGGCATATAAAAAAAAGAGGATTGTACCAAATTAAAACCAGCAGGGGGAGAAACATGGACTCCAGCGCAGGCCACTCTACCGCAGGATCGAACCTAACTGGGATGAGGTTTTTTTTTTAATCTTTTCACATCACTGTTGGTGGGTGGGTGTCCCAAAGGCAGGTCACTCCACAACTTATGGTGGTGGCCTGGTAGATTTGCTTCACTCACCAGAAAAATAAAAAACAATGATAATCTATTGAGTGACTGATAAAATTTGAACATCCACTAGTCATTTGGCCAGTGGACAAAAAAGTTAATTTAGCACTCTGACACAAACAGATGGAGAAAGGCTTGAGTTAGGATTAAGTATGCCCATGTGAACTCTGATCTGTCTGTCCTCATTCACAACCGAGTCTCTGCTCCTTGAACAACTACAACTCCTCCTTCATTTACTTTCACCCTTTTCTTCCTTGCTTCAGTATACCCGAGAGAGTCATAACAGGTCATCTTCTCCTCCCCATTACTATGGGGGTGAACCTGCTCAGGAGCACCCAACAATGGCTCTCTATGCATTACCTCTGACCTACAGACCCCCCCCAACCCCCCCTCCCCAACACCACCAGTCATTAGCCCCAGACAGCATTCACCCACATATGATCAGTCTTTGTTCAATCTGATGCACAAACTCTACTGCGACACATAAATCTGTTCATAATCACAATGTTTGCAGTCAAACATGAAGAGGTACCTTTTTTCCCCCTTATATATAATGCCAACATATTTTGACACATAATTTCTGCATAAAAGCAGAAGAGCAAATCATTTTCACCTCTGTTGAACACCAACTCACACCCTTACAGAAGTCCAGTCGCCAGCTTTAAACCCATCTAAACAATATTGAAAGATTATAGGAGTTAGTCCAACTGAGGCATGGATATAATGTCTATTTTACTGGTCAAACGTGATGTCTATATAAAAGACAGAGTCAGGGAAGCATCCTGAACACATGACAAAGAGACATGAATGACTACAGCATTAAAGCATCCTTTAGTAGGAGAATCTGCTTGAGATCGGATGAGCACTCATGAGGCGTCACAACTTTTAATTGTGAGTTTGGTGCAGGTTAGTCCGTCTGAACTGGTCATTGCAAACAATAGATCCGCATCCAGACAGAGGCTGGAAGTGGCTCCAAGCCAATAAAAACGTCCGAAGCAATGTGCAAAGACTTCAACATACCTGCACTGACTATCGGTGTTAAGATATTTCTCTTACTGTAAACATACACCGCCGGTAATTAACGAGAAGAAGCCAGTATTCACTTTAACACACAGGGCCAGGCGTAAACTGAACCGCAGGGCCGCGTTCATTAACCGCTTGCAGAGGACGGATGCCATTGCTAAGCTATTAACCTTGTTGCTAAACTACCGTCATCACCGCGTTTTAATTTTTAATGCTTGTTTATAAACTGTTTTTAGCGGCTCATTGTGAACTAGTGGTGTTGCTTCACTACTGCGGCTGTAAGCTTGAAGTTACCTGCAGAGAAAGGTCCACCGAAACGCGGTGTTGCTCAACACCTCCGCTCGGTGTTTTCTAGCCAGCTAGCCTCGCTGCTAGCCGGGGCGGCTGGATGGTGAAAGCTCCAGCTCCGTCGGTTGATAACGCAGTCCTGTGGTCCCAAACAAGACAGCAAGCGAAGGAAACTAAAACACTCCCGCTAGTTCCTGTAAATGTGCAATTCCCTAATATATCTTTTAGGCGACATTTGTATGGAGGGACCTTTAGGGTGATACCTATCTACTACTACTACCGGACCCTTTGTTCCTGCCAGCCGAGACTCGAACAAACAAAGACCCCGCCTCCTCCGGGCTCCTCCGCCCATCCCGGCACACAAGCATCCTCGGCTGCAGACCTGCACAACAACAGGCCTGGCTCCCCTGACAGCCTGGGCCCCCAATTTGTCATGTCCGGGACCTGAGCGTGCATCAGGTACAAGGTGGGTGCCCATTGAGAGGAACAGTTAACAACCCATTAAGGGTAGCTCACTTTGTTTTCTCATTTCTATTTGATATTAACAGTTACATAATAGGCCCTGAGATACAAACAGTCATTCTGCTCTCAGATGGATTACTTGTGGTACATGCAGTGCAGTTTTAAAAATGCAGTTGAGATGAATGTCAGCCCTTTCCTTATGCTACAAAGGAACAAGACTGCCTTAAGTGCATACATAAGAGCCCTTTCAAGGCTTACCAGATGATTGCATTACATATCTACTTAAAGTCACCCCTCCACTTAAAAAAATATGTTTTTCTTCTTGTTCCTTCTGGTGGATGTTTGAGTTTCAGTGTGCAGAATGATGTATGTTCAGAGTTTGTCACTAGATGGCTTTTTTTTTCCACATTCATCTGCCGAAAGTGGAAAGTTTCTCTGTGCTCATTGAAAATCCTATGTTAGCATGATTTGTGATATCACAAATAGTTTGGAACCAGTCCTGGTCAAATATTTAACTTCCATAAGTGTGATGTGGAAACTTGAAGCCCTCAGTGCACAAACACTGAGAATGGACTTTACAGTGAAGTAGGAGAAATCTTGTGTCCAGCAGGAAAACTAATAAAATTAAATATAATTGCATATTTAATTTTTTGTGGAAAAAACACATCAGACAAAGTAAGTTTTATAAACATCTTAAAACATGTCTGGAGGCGATCTTTAACAGAAACTCTGATGACTACAACACTCATTACCAGGACCAGTTTGTCCTCTAAGTTACATCACTGGGCTCAGGGGTTTTTTTTAGATATGGGGCAATCTTTAGCCTCATCCAGACAGAAATTAGTTGTGAGTTTGGGGCAGTTTAAATCAGTCATTTTAACGTTATTTTAAATTTAGTGAACATGCTTCACTCAGTATAATGTAATGTCTTGTCCTTTGTTTGCATGTGTTTGTTGCAGCTCTTTTCTTTTTGCTTACTTTGGTCATGGTTGAAACATTTGTAATAACTAAAATAGTATTAATGTTAAATATGTTATCTCTCTTTAAATGTCACATGCAACAAAAAATCTTAAAGTCTAATGTGCAGTGAGTTTTGAAACTTCTACATTAAACCACAGACCATGAATTGACAGAATTTTGTCTCTGCAGTATCTTAGAATATTTTTCTTATCTGGTGCATTCATAAAAACCTTTGTATGATAGGTGCCTAATGCATAATCATCAGTCATAATAGGCAGTCATGAAGAATAAAATGATAATAATTTGGTAGGGCTGCTGGAACTATATGAACTAGCATTGAGTATTCAGTACAGTCTGTCCTGACCTTAACAATTCTAAAATGACAAAATTTGCCTTGATTAACATACTTTTTTTTCATTAAATTCAGTATGGGCTATGACTCAGAAATTCTCTTTGCACTGTTCAGAAAATCTGAAACGCTGACTTGGAGCCTAAACTTGCTGGTTAACTTTAACTTTGTAAAGGCTTATGAAAAATGATTGACTTTGATGACTCAAATCCTTTAGACCACAGTCCTGAGCCTTTCATGTCTCAGATTATGTAATGGGTATAATCTGCAGCCTCACTTTTAATCAATAACCACTCAAATGTTTACAAGCAATATATTTGAAGGGCAGAAACCCTTTTGTGGTCTCAAAGTGCATTTAAAGCTCAATTTGTTGAGGCTTTCACTTGAGCTGCCAGTCAGTTTGTATAATTATGTAAGCCAGAAGTGCAGATGAGAGAAGTCAAGCAATGCATTTCATTGAAAGGGCTGAGAGTAAACACATCTGACCCACACCATTCACTGTTACTGAATAAACCCTGAGCAGAGATTTAGAGTATCCGCTGCAGCTTGTGGTCATGTGTTCAAATCACAGGAGGGAATATCATGTGTGTGAATTGTTGAATACATCATATAAGCTCGGAGCTGGAGTTTCATACCATAATCACACAGCTGGAGTATATTTCTTTGAATGTTTAATTTGATCAGATTCCTCTCTCCTTCCCAGAGCATCTGATCATTTTTTTGGTACTCCAAATGCGTTCCTGATGATATCTAATATGAATATCTTGCAACACCAGGTTCATTCCAGATGTTATACATGACATCGAAAACTCTTTCTAGGTAAAGTAATCTAATCTAAAGAGTTGCCTTTGTATTCATGACAGGACATATATTATTACTCAAATACAGGGGGGATTACAGACAGACTAAAGCCTTCTCTGAAAACAATGATTCCCAGTCTGTTGTCTGTCCTGTCTGTCTATGTTGATGGACTGAAACAAGAAGACATGTGATAGAGCAGCATCTCCCTCTGCTGGCAAACACTGCAAACATCTTCTTCATTCCTTAGAACAGAATAACATGAACTATAGCCAGGAGTTTATAGTGCTCACTATTCACAACAAAAATCTTTACTATTAAAAAAAAAAAAAAACTAGAAATCTATCATTTGTATCATTCAGTCAGATCTTTAATTTTATTTACTAATCCCATGATTATAACAATCAATAGGTTTTAAATGCATAATACTGCTTATAATTTAACACTACGACATGTAAAGAAAGTCTACATTATCTACATTATTACTGCATTAAAATAATAAAGATGACCCAAATGGAAGTGCTGATTATATGATTCAAAATATGGGATATTGCATGTAATCTCCGCAGTATGTGCTGTGGAAATGAATCAGAATTGAATCCTATTTCATGTATTCAGTAAGAATCAGATTTAGTACACGCATACACACAGAGTACTTGGCAAGAAGGGTCTGGCAGGCAGTGATAACATTGAAGGTGGAGTCAGAATATGGCATTCATATATACTAGAATGGAGTTCTATGTCAGGAAGCAGCTCGGGGAAGACATGTACTTATGTATGTGGATTGCAAAGCATTCACCCTGAGAAATGCATGCAACAGGGAAAGCAACACTATGACTTCATTTCTACTCTAACAGAGTAAAACATAACATAAATCGATTTTTGAATTACTGATATGATACCTGACCTTGATAGAGACTGAGGTTTAGCTAAAAAAACAGCCTTCAAAACATTTAGCAAAACCTTCAGATGCATTCTGTCTGTGAGCAAACTTGTCACAAGGAGCGTGAAGCAGCACTGAGAATATCTGAAGAGAGCGCTGGTGAACATCATGTTCAGATTCCTGTTGCTGCTTTAGATGCCACAGTGGAAACACAAACCTAGTGATAACACAAACCTAGTGATAACAACACAGCAGCAGACAGAACTAAACACAGACAGCACCCAGAGGATGCTACTGTGGCTTGACAGGAGACGGTTAAGCAGCGTGTGTTAACAATAAATTAAAGGATAACAAAAGAAAGCGAGTATCTGAACGTCTGTGTGGAGGACACTTACTGTAGACGTGAAAAGTCATTAATCTGAAACCACAACACTAAGAGTTACTCAATGCCTAAACTATGCCGTAGAGGATTGTTGTTGTCAGACAGGACCTGGTGCAGAGCCACTTAATAAACTTTTTAAAGGGTAGGTTGAGGCAGTGAGCCCCATTAATATAACAGTCATTTTTACAGCCTTCTTGTTGTGCTCACATCCAGAGAATTAAACAAGCTGTCCTCCTCGCACCTTTCGTTTTCAGCACAGCTCTGTTTCAGAGCCCTGTTGCCGTCTCCTTCTGTGTCAGTCTCGTGTATTAAAGACTGCGCAGCTTGCACATCCCTCACAAATAAAGGTGTGCTTTGATACAAAATCGTTTCTTTCCTTCCCACGCATTTAGTTTCCTCCCCATCCTCCCCCTTCTGTTGGCTGTGTGGCACATGCCAGCTTTCCTCTGCCATCCTGTCGGCCCGCAGCAGATGTGACATCACTACAGCTCGTCTCCACTCTGCACACCCCCCTCCACCCTCCCCCCCCCATCTCTCTGACTCCCCAGCATCTCTGTCTCCCACGCATTCCTTCTTTCTCTCTGCCTCTGCACACACAGCCATTTTGATCTAGCAAACAAGATCTGAGAGACTCACAAGGGTAGAGAGAAGAGGGGTAGAAGAGAAGAGAAGAAGTAAAAAAAAAAAAAACTAAGGAGGAAAAGAAAGAGAGACGCAGGCTGCAGTGAGATAAAGCTGAGGCAGTCATGTTGTTGTGTAACGGTAATCAAAAAAGCCCTGGCTGTTTGGCTGCCATCTTGGCTCTGCTTTAAGTCACTTTTCTCCAATCAGGAGCCATGTGACTTTCTGCATGAGGTAACACCACTGTTATGGCAAAAGGCAGTAAAAGAGGGATGAGGGAGTGACACGGAGGGTTAAAGGAGAATGAGGGGGAGAGAGAGTGAGACAAGAGGAGCAGAAATAGGAGGGAGGGGTGAGAGTGAGATGGGTGAGAGACGGAGAGAGTGGCGAGCAGAGTGGAGCGCATGCTTGAGTGGGTGCATGTGAGAATGGGGGGGGGGGGGTATCTTCAGCTCACAGGCATCACAGGCAATCTATTTTTACCATTTAGTCTGAACAAAGGATGTGATTGGCTCCACTGTGTTAGGACGGATCCCCTTTACATGGGGAACAAAGCCTTAAAAAGGCTGATTCACAGCAAAGTCACAACAACAGCAGGATGTCACAAGGTTGTCAATGAACAAGACAGACAAGGGGAAGTGTGTTCTTGGCTAGGCTCACATTCTACCACATGAATACAGACGTGCGTTCTATAATATTCCCAACAAAGCAAAGACAGCCCAGACCAAAGGAAAAGAGGAAGTGATGTCAGGTTAAGAGAGGTCATTTGTTTTTCCGATGCAGATTTGCACACTCAAAGGACAGGGAGGATCCTCCGTTCACCATCGAACAAGAATGTAAACAAACCAGCCTTCAAATATAACGATTTACAGCATGCACAAAGAGAGAGAGAGAGAAACCTGAAAGGCAGAGTTGATCAGTGTTGTTCTGTGGTTATCTGAGAGATCCACCAGCCTAAACTTGCCCTAGCAGGCTCCTCGTGAAGGTGTGTGTGTGTGTGTGTGCGCGAGCGTACGTGCATGCTGCACATGGCAACTCCTCTGGTGGACCTCATTCTCTGTGCATCCTTCGCAAACATGTGGATGCCATTAAAAGTTTCTGCTCCACAGTAAAAAGTCTGTCAACAGAGGGAGCGAAGGAGGCACAGATACTGGAAAACTACAGTATGGGAAAGGGCGCGTGTGAGGAAACCAGATAGTAGAGAAGAGGAATGATCTGAAAAGAGAACATCAAGCAGTGGCCTCTCTAATATTATTCCATCTGATAAGAGACTGCCAATGAATCAGAGCAGCCCCATTAAAATGATACTGACACCCTAATTCAATCTTCCCTCTCTGAGATCCCCCCCCGAGCAGATGCTACGATTCAATTTCTATCTGTTACTCGCTCCCTTGTGCTGCGCAGAGCTTGTCTCCTGGCACTGCGAAGCTTTCACTGTGCACAAGGCAACCGTCTCTGTAGCCTGCCTCATCTCACTGGGGTACCATTAAAGAGAAAACTGCTCCAAAGTCAAAAAGGATCAAATACCCTGAGGGAGAAAACAGATTATAAGATCAAAAAAAAAAAATTGCCAAAACATGTTGCTTGCCAAAGAGTAACATGTGCAGGCAGACACGTACTAGAAGAGATTTCCTTCCTCCTGCTCTGATACAGTAGCACAAGAGAAGAGCGTGGATAGTGAGGAAGACACTATAACAATGAGAGTAAAGCATATTTTATGTAACCTTTAGTTAAAGCTCAAGAGAACAAGAATCTTGATTTCAGGAAAAGCCAAACCAAGCGTAACAAATGCATAAAAACAAAAAAAACAAAAAAATGCAAAGTCACAATGACAAAGAGCTGTCTAATATCCAAACAGCAGCTTAACTACAAGCAAATTCAAACTCTTAGTTAAGTCTTCTTAAGTACCCTCATTAATGGTTTAAACTCATCAAGAGAGACCAGCTTTAAACCATTTTGCAGTGAGTCAATTGAAGTACTTTTGCCTAATTCACTTCCGACCCCCGGGACAACAATTCCTGCAACATAAAGCAGTGATTTCCACCAACTCTTCTAGACATTTAGGAGCACAAATAATCAGGAAGCAGTCTTACAGAGGCCAGATAAAGCTGACAAAAAGAGTGAAAAGATTCAGCATGCGAAATAGTTATTGATATCTCAGTATCTCTGTATGTGGCAAAATTCAGAGAGCCATTGATCTGCTGCACAGCAAGGCTGGCGTGACTGAGAGGGTCTGCTGAACAACTCAATTCTAAAGTGTGTTAGCCTCAGTCTATACCCTTGTTTTAGGACGTGTTGAGAGTGTAGCATGGCTTCACTAAAAAACACACACAAACTCACACTCACACAGCTTGACGCTGGCCCTAGGCGGCTTTGCAACGCTTTTACATAAGTCATCTTTCTGACAGCACCACTGAGCACAGAGACGGAGGAGGAAAGAGGGGGGAAAGAGAGGCAGAGAGAGAGAGAGAGAGAGAGAAAGAAAGAGAGACTCGGCACTCACCGGGACAAGCACAACCTCCAACAGACATCTTCTCACATGTTGGGCTCTGCTCTGAACGAAACAGCTGCACTCAGTCCACACGCTGCTCGCATGGGCTAACTCTGAGGAAAACAACACAGACAGAGGGGTGGAGAGATAAGAAGGAGTGGTACAAAGCAGGGCATGTACACCACAACTACACTCCTCTCTCTCTGTCAGAGGCAGGAAGTTGGCACTGGTGCTCTAGCTGCATCATTAATAGGCATATTGCAACACAAGTGGGAGGGAAAATGAGAGAGGAGGGAACTAGGAAGAAAGAGCCTTAACGGTATGTAAGACTAGAGTAAGTAATATGGAATGGAGTGAAGGAGCATGTGTGTATGCACGTGTGTGTGAAAGGAAGAATGCAGGAGGGAGGTAATTAGAGCAAAGGAGAGGAAAATGTACAAGGTGTGTGTGTGTGTGGCAGTGATGCATTGTCTATTTTTGCCCGGTGCTGCTGTGGGAGATAAACATACTCAGTAGGCGCCCAGAGGCAGAGGGTCATTACTGCCAAACAAACACACACACGCACACAAACACGTACACACTCGCTCACACACCCTGCCTCGTGTATGACAGATTTCCATCTCTCTTTCTGCCTCCCTCTCTCTCGCTCCGTCCGTCTGTTTTTCTGCTGCAGAGAGAGAACTGGTGTTAATCACTACAGACAGTATCGATTAAAAATGCAAAGCCCACCTGGAGCGCAGGGACACTGGAGACCCATGGGAGACAGGAAGAGCGCCCACGCGCAAAATGTGCACGCGTTTGCATTCACAACCGACAGGAGCCGCGTGTAAACAGTCTGCAGACTGTTTGCCCAGCAGGCTTTTTTCTACTCTTTTCTCACTTTTTTAATCTTACTTCACTCTGTCAATTTAATCTTCTCACCCAGTTGATATTACCTTGACCTTTCTGCAGCCTGATGTGGCTGTGATGTGATTTCGTTTCATTTCCTTTCCCTCCTCCGCGTCTCTGGTTTCCCTTCCCGTTCATCCCATAACTTCTCTGGCTAGAGCGTGCCTGTCCTCTGAGCCAATAATCTCGAAATCTCACACTTCACTACACAAACACACGACCACAGAACTGACTCCCATGAGCTAGATGTCTTTGTTGCTTGTGAACATGATCCTGTCAGATGGATAACAGACTGACAGAAAAAAAGTAAAAGCCCTGAGTTTACAGACAATACATTATCTGACAACTTCAGACTCAACTGACAGCAAAAAACATGCACATACAGCCTAGTATATCCGTGAATCTCCTGCACCACAGAGGCCCCCCCCGAGTGAGTTAAAGCACAGTTTAACAAAAATCAGATCCCTGTTGTCTGTCACTCACAACCAATATACTAACAAAAGACAAACAACTGTCTCCACTGAAACGGAAGCTGACAGGCACATTCCCCACACACCAGCACACTGGCAAAGGCATCACAGTTAAATGTCATACACTGTGTCAGACACTGTTCTCAGGACCGAGACACAATGAACAACCCTGCAGGCCTCCTCTTCTTTTCCCTTTAGTTCTTCTTCTCCTCCTCCCTCTTTTCATTTCCCCTTCACACACGCGCCACTTTTTTTTTTTGTTTCAGTAAGGTCTGTCTCTCTCTGAGTCTTCCTCATCTCTCTCTCTGCTATTTTGTCACTGTTCTGGTCTTTGTGCCGCTCGTAGGTTGGGATCTGCGGGGTTGGACGTTTACGAGAAGATCCTGCTACTGTAAAATGCTCTGAACAAAGGCAGATATGAGAGATAGAGAGAGCAATCCCCAGCACTGCAAGAGAGACACCAACAAAAAAAAAAAAGAAAAGGAATAAAAAAGAAATAAGAGCATGCGAGAGAGAGAGAGAGAGAGAAGAAATAGAGGAGGGGTGCGTGAATGTGATTTGGGAAATGGCTTCTGTTTCCAGGAGCGATTAGGCTCTGATGCTGAGCACTTCACCACTGACTGCACTGTTAGGCATGCTCTCTTTTCTCACTTCCTCTCACTCTCCTACTCTTGCAGATACAGAGATTCCCGCTCAGTCAACACATCCGCACATCACTCCGAAAGCTCTCTGAGAATAATGAAGTTCCCCCTCCTTTTGCCTCCTTCTCTCCACTGTGGGAACACGCAGCAGCAGTTCCATAACACTATGTGACAGACAGCAAAGTGCCTGCACACAGACACGCTGACTGAGATGCACATCTACTCAATACACTCTTAGTATGTTGTCCCCTGATAGCAGAGAGCACTTGCTCACATGTACTGACAATCCTTGTTTAGTCCTAAATGCCAAACAAAATGTTTTAAAAGGCTCCTGGTGGCGTACTTGTTATCTGATGAGTTCATGCCATCAATGCTTACCTCTGAGTCTTTTGTCTTGCAGCTGTTCTGCTGGCCCCCTCTTTCTCCTCACTCTCTCTCACAGACAAACACACTCAAACATCCTCAGTCTCAACGCTTACCTTTGTCTTCCTCTTTCTTCTGCGCCCACGCTCGCTTGCAAAAGTCTGCTCGGGTCAGCCACGCAGAGGAAACCAAGCTGGGCCAGCACGGAGAGAGAGAGAGAGAGAGAGAGTGTGTGTGTGTGTGTGTGTGTGTGTGTGATGAGCGGATGCAGATAGGAGACACAAATGGAGGGGGGATCTAGCAGTGTGCAAATTGGATGATGAGAAGGAAGGAAGGAAGGAAGGAAGGAAGGAAGGAAGGGAAGGAAGGAAGGAAGGAAGGAGGAGGTGGTGGAGGAAGAGGAGGGGGAGGAGGAGGGGGGGAGGGGTGGGGAGTTGGGGGGGGGGGCAGCTCTCAGCTGCACTGGTATGAATATGACGCAGAGGCAGCAGCCAGAGCCACTTCTCCTCTCCTCTCTCCACTCCAGCCCCATCCCTCCATACCCACTGAGAGAGAGGAGAGGGAGAGAGAGGGCACTGTATCCATGGCAACGGCAGAGCAGCGGTAGGTAGCAGTTAGGGAGTGTGTTGGGGCACAGTGGTGTTCCTCTCGTTCTCTGTCTCTCTCTCACACACAGACGAGCTCATAAGTCTTTCAGCTTCCACGGATGTACAGTACACAGCCTCTGATGCACTACCCTATATATACATATGAGCGCCAGTGAATTCATTAGGACATGACAGGTAATGGGAAGCAGACTGGTAACAAGGTAACAAGAACAGCAGGGTCATGAAGCAACGGAATAACTTTAGTGTTAGATTACTTTTGGTCCTCTCACCACACAGAGTGCTGGACAGGAATAATGTGAAATACTGCAAACGTTGATCTGAGGAGACCATTTTGGACTTTTTCTAAAAACACCAATGATAGGCATACATTCACAACTTCCTCAAAACTGGGGGAAAGCCAGAAAGCTCCAACTGTCTCTCAGTGTGTGTGAAGCCTGTGAGAGACAGAATTTAGACAAAACCAGAGGAACAAATATGCAAGTTTCTTCCAGACATCGACTTACAACTCATCACCATTACAGTGCAGTCTTTTGTTTAGTGACTTGCCTTTTTTTTCCTCACATACACATACAGTACTTCAAGAACAATTTGGTGTTCAGTGTCTTGGTCAAGGACACGATAACATCTGGACAGAAAGGATTTAAACTTCCACCCTTACAACAACTGCTAAGGCCACCCTACCAGGCGTTTGCATATACAGTATATATAAAATATCACATGCCTTGGCACATAAATAAAAGTGATTTGTCCTTCATGGCAAATGCATGTTCTACAACAGGAAAGGCAACAAGGGACGCAATTGATTAGTAAGGCTCTTAATTGTTGCCTTAGGGATTCCTGGATCGACGCCAGAAAGCACTGCACACAAAGGCAAAACTACACTGCAGCGGGTTTGTAACCTGTTGTGTCTCTTGTTTTGAGACTATTCAGCAACAAAAAATGTTTTATAAATTCACCATAATGCGTGCATGGGTTTACTGAAGAGCTCTGCCACAGTAAAGAGGCTGTTGGAGAATGTGGCAAGATTTGAAGTCTTCTCCAGCAATGGCGGCCACATAGTAGTTTCATTCATCAAACAGCAGAGAATAAATTACAAATGTAAAACAGAGTAGTGGAAGTGGTAAAACACAATGGAAGACCACAGTGCGTGTCGTGTGTGTGTGTGTGTGTGTGTGTGTGTGGCTGGGCTCACCTCTAATCCATTTCTGCCGGTGGGGCATAGGGAATTGCCTATGGCTTTTTTGTTCCATGCAGTACTAGTTCTAATGAGGAAAATATCACCCCCACTTTTTATTTGACCCAATTTTATCCGCACCTCTCTGTTTCACAGCCTCTTTTTGTTCACTTATCATACATCTTCCTTCCAACAAAAGGACGTTGACCAATGTACTTTATTTAATTTACCTCCCCGGCACTAAGTGAGTACAATTTTCCCTCTCAGAGTTAATTTTGTATGTACAAAAAACATTAGAAAATTTCAAGGTCCATTTACTAGCTTTTTACTGGGATTTGAGCTGCATCTATGGTCCTCATTAGCTGATGCAGTTTGCTCGGTTGTCATCTCGTTACCTTAGTATGGAACTCGGGTCATGTGATGAGCCGGTGGTCATGTGTGGGTTGGGGGGATTGTGGCCACTGTCTCGGTTTAAGAATGGTCTTTGGTGTCAGATATGAATGGCCTCCTTTATCTTTCTCTGGCATCCACTGACTTCTGGAAAATAGAGAATGTCATTCTTTGTCAGGCCAACATGTGCACCAAGAATAGTGATTTTAAATCAACATATTTTAAAGGACTAGTGTTTAAGATTTAGTGGCATCTACTGTAGTGGTAGATGCCACTTTTGGGCCCAATAGCGTCATGTGATGTTGTAATTACATGGTTTGGCCACCATGACAAATTGGCTTCACAGCCCGGCGCTGTTCCTGGGGGCTTGACACGCTCCCTATGTGGATATAAAGGACTCATTCTAAGGCAACAAAAACACAATTATTCTTATTTTAAGGTGATTATACACTAATTAAAACACACTCATGAATATTATATTCCATTTCTGCCAATAGATCTCCCCAAATCTTACACACTGGTCCTTTGAAATAAATGTTTAATATGACCTGGAGACTTTAGCCTTGATGCGTGTCAAGTCCATTTCTGATCCTATTATTGTTTGCACTAATGACTGTTCTCACATTGCAGCACTTTACTTAGATTTTGTTTAATAGCCTATTTATATCTTAGATATTTTATACTGTCTGTGGGTGAATCAGCATAAATCACTGTAAGGGGGATAAAAAAAATAACTCAGCAGAGCCAGGGATATATAGATCAGAAGGGGGGGGGGGGGGGGGGGGTGAAATCCCCACCATCCTCCTGGGCAAATCACATCCTTGTTCAGCAAGTTTCTTTGTCTACTAGATATCTACTATTAAAGCCGTATATTGACACTGTAAAAGTATGTCCTATAGTTTGAGTTTTCTTTCCTCCTAATCTAAAGATAAAATAAACAATCAATTATGTATCATGACAAATAGACAATCAGGCAAAACTGCAGTAAAGAATGCCCTAGAGGGATATTATAGCACTTCTGTAGATAAGAGAATAGTTGCAGGTATTAGTTGTTCAATACCCTCAATAAAGTAGTTGTATTTTTCCTTTTATCTATTCATGTTTATTACATAATGTAAACCTACCTGCATGTATTTACAGATTATTTGTATCATGTTATCCATAATATTATTTGCATATTATTTCTGTTGTTTGATTTGTATGAATCAGAATCAGAACCAGGTTTATTGCCACGTAGGTTTGCACATACAATAAATTTGTCTTGGTGTTATGGTGCATAACAGGCAAAAATATACATAAAATTAAGTAATCCTAAATAATATAAAAAGGAAAGAAAGAAATTTACAATAAAAAGTATGTAAAATATATTAAGTGAGTAGAGCTGCTACAGGTTTAAATTTTAAATTGAAGAGAATGAGATGAAATGTACAAAATATTGACCAGGAGTAAACAGTATATGCAGTGTGCAATTAATAATAACAATAATAATAATAATCATCATCATCATAATGATCCATGGTTTTGTGTTTTTTATTGTGCTCCATATCTGCCATTACTACTATGGCTAAAAAAAAGATGATATAGATAACAAAAAACGGAAAAGTTATGTTTTGTGCCTGATTTTTCTCCTCTTTTTTTAAGCAGCACAAAACAAAACAGCCAACCACTACACGGCAGTATACTGACACAACTCGTGTATTTAATAGAACTACAAAAACGTGAACACGTAACCCTTGACCCCCGCCGTCATTTAGCGTCATTTTGCCGGGAATGTCGGACCACGTGTGTCCTGCCGGCGTGCTTGCGATTCATTGCTTTTCATCCTGAAACGAGTCGGTCCAGGGGAGTATACTTGCAAGATGGCGGTGCGGTGGGGAGCAGCAGGCGAGGAGACTTTAACTGCCTGCAATATGGATTTCTTCCCCATGGATACACTAGACGAGGTAACGAATATGTCCTACATTTTATTTCCTAGCATGTAATCTCTGCTGTTAGTAGTTTTGTGTCATGTTTGAGGAGCAGCGCAGAGCTCCGTATACACTGCGCATGGAAAAGTGACACGTGGATGTAACCGTACAACCACTAAAACTTATTTTAAAAAGCAGTGTTTTGTTTTGGGGTGTTTACAGCAAGATAGACATCTGCCCGTGTGTATATTAAACAACACGGGACGCTTCACTATGAATGTGTGCGTCTCATATCTTAGCTGTACATCAATGCTAGCTGGTGAGTCAGTGTAGCTCGGCCGGCTAGTCAGCCTCACAGATTTCAACCTTTTAATTTAAAAACACGTTTAAATAAGTGAAGTGACAGCTGTGTTTTCTTATTGCTAGTTGACCTGGCATGTTCATCAGTTGTATAATTAACAATCTGAGTGTATCTATAAGCGCCATCGGTGGAGTTTATGTTCAAAAGTCATCTTGGTGTGTAACTCACTACCTGATTCATTCACACGTGGTGACAAACATCTAGATTTGTCATCATTTCAGTGTAGATGTAAACTACTTCCTTGCAAATCGTTTTGTAGCATGATGATGATTGAAGGTGCAATGGTATTTTTATTGCCATGGTGTAGTTTATAGGCTCCACGCCAGCACACTGCAGTAATGTGTCATCGTTTCAGCGATGATGCACACAAGGATGAAGCCATAAATGTAGAAAGTATGTCGCTGTTTTTTGCATATAACCCCATGATTGCAATCAGTGTAGTTAACTACACCTGCGAGTACGATTATCATCTGTGACACTGCTGCAGCAAAACAGTTTTTCATTCATAATGTGTGTGAGTGAGTGTGTGTGTGTGTGTGTGTCTCCACATGTGGTTTAGTCGTGGTCAATCACATGTTGGATTCCTTCACACATGCGCAGCAGACACACACGCTTCCATTTAATTTATGAATAAACTGTCTGTAGTTTTCTAAGATTTCATGCAAGAATACAAATATTAAAATGTTGCCAGTTAGTTTGCAGTATTTTAAATATATCACACAGAGGAGTGATGATGTAGGCCCGTATTCGTCGTTGTTGTTGTAGTGCAACACGTGGGCTGCGTATCCTCCCTTTGGACGGGATGGGGCGAGGATCAAATATGTCTGCGCGCTGTGTGTGTGCATGTGTGGACAGAGACACGTGGGTCATTGTAAAAATCTACTGCGTTCATAGTTGAAAGTGCATAATGTTATCAGTTTGTTTGCTCTGTATGCTGAAGTGAGTGTATATGTTTCGAGTCTGAGGTGGTGATGTACACGAAGTGAGTCTACCTCACATGTTATGTTGCACATTTCAATCCTTCGTCCAATTTTATATTTATTTGTCAAAGTTGCATTTCTAATTTAAGTATTTCAGAGTTGCTACTGTTGTTCAGAGCTTTGTCAGTGTTTTCTTTTTAAATATTTTGAGTTGTAGCATGTACTGAATTTATATGTAAACTTATTTTGATTATTTAAGTATTGGTCCTGCATGCCTTATAGGTACTTGCTCCAATGTTCATGTTAGGGCTTTGCAATATATCAATATTATATCTATCATGATATGAGACTAGATATAGTCTCAGTTTTTGGATATAGTAATATTGTGATATGGTATAAGTGTTGTCTTTTCCTGGTCTTTTTGTCTCTGCATTACAGTGAAGTGATTTTTTTTTTGAACTCAGCAGACTGTTCTAACTGTTTTTATTTGCCTTTACCCACTTAGTCATTATATCAACATTGCTGCTTTACAGCATTACTACATTACAATATTGTTGCAATATTGAGGTATTTGGGCCAAAATATCATGATATTTGATTTTATCCATATCGCCCAGCCCTAGTTCTTGTATATTTCTTATTGTAATGCCTCAGCCATCTTGTTTTTCTCTTCTTCAAGCTGAAACTACAAGCACGTGCCCTCCTCTTCCCTCTGGGGTTTCCTCTTCTGTCTCTCCTTTTCAAATGCTAGACTTTAGCTTAGACTCATTGTCAGCTCCAACCAGTAAACAAAGTTAGGTTGACCTATTTTATTATCCAACTGTACACAGACTAGACTTAGTTTTCTGTTAAGTCCTTGATTGGTTTGAAACAGGAAGTTGACTCTGCTCCTTAATTCATTTACAATGTACAATACTGGTTTTGTTTACATATATTTGTTGACTTAGGGCACCTTAAAGCAACAAATGTGTCCAAGAGGACACACAGGTTCTTAGAACTACTAGAAGTACTTAACCAAAGGCAGCAGAAACAAAACAAAGGCAAGTCCAGTTATAATAGAAATGAAGCCCACTGGACCATATATGATATGACAATGTTTATTCCCTGGAACAGATCTTTGACTGAATTCAGGAGTAAATCTAAGTCCCAGACCCAAAATAACCCACGTCTATAAACTTGTACAAGAAAAAACACAGTAAGCATTTTTAAATAAAGTGAAATAAAGATTTTTTAAAAAAAGTTTGCTGCATCGAATGAGCAGTTTAAAATGTTCAAAATACTGACTTGAAGGGGGTTTTAGTTATTTTCTTAGATTTAGTGTACTTGTGTTATAAATTTGTCTCTCCACTTGTTTCTTTCAATGTGTTTTACCAAAAGTCAGTAACCATAGTTATATCTTGCCTTAATCATGTTATCATTTCTATCAGTCCTGTTTTTGCCAAGAAAATTATTTTTTTCTCTCTCTCTTTAGGCTGATGGGTTGAGCTCTGGGGAAACCCTGGAGGCCCTTCAAAGCTGCTTAGACCCCTCCATCCTTTCTATATTTGAGGACACCCCAACAACAGAGGCAAGACTAATTTCACATCATTTTTAAACATTAGTCTTACAGTAGCCTGAGAGATATCTACGACGTGTGAGTGTTGTACAGTTGTTTGTTTATACTTGTTGTTGTGCATGCCTTGACCTACTGTCCATGTGTTTATTTAGACTAAAGGAATAGATGATGAGAGTGAAGCCACGCTGCTAACCGCCCTGACTGAAATTCTTGACAATGTGGATGATGAAAACCTGTCCCCGTTTGACACACTGCCTGACTCAGACCTATTGTCAGGTCAGAAGGGCAGGGAACACTCTCCGGTAAGTGCCCAGCTGTCGTACATAACTCAGAGTGTCTCACAGATTCCTGCTCTGTACATCCCCCGTCTGGCCCTTGAGCTTGGGTCAGGTTGGTTTTAAAAGGGGGATGGAAGGATAATCTGCTGACCTATGTGATTTCTAAACATACTTTTTAAGTGTTTTAAATGTTTATAAAAGTAAAACGTACCCATAAAGTGGATAAGCATTAACGTCCTTATGCAATTGTTTGTTTTTGTCCTTCTAGCTCAGGAGATTGCTGTGTCTGTCCCGTTCCCCCCCAGAGAAAGATACACTATGTAGTGCAAGACCTTTATCAACTGGAAAGGTAGCTTTCTCCCCATGTAAGCAGTATATATCAACTTTTACAGGAGACATATTTCAGAATTTGACTGTATATTTGTCTCCCTGTCTGTACCCAGAGCCTCCCCAGGATACAGTCAGACTCTCTGCAGAGAAGTGATGGGGAAGAGGAGGAAGATGGCTCTCTCACTCTGAGCCCAGTGAGCCACGATTCGTCTCCTGACAACGACCTGCTTGGCTGGGAAGGTCTGACCCTCCCGCTTCCTGTCACCTTTGAGCAGGAGTGTGAGGATGGTGTTTCAGTGAGCCTGGGGGACTTGGTCAGGCATATGCACCCGTACTGTATGGCCATTTGTGTGGAGAATGACGAGGGGGAACAGATGCTGCCCGAAGGAGGCATCTTACTGGAGGTTGTAGACCAGGGGGAAAATGGAGAGCCCATCCTGGCCATCCCAGACATGGACCTCCCTGTCTCTCTGCCACTTAAAGAGCAGTCTTCAGAAAATGAGCAGAAAGTTTCAGAGGATGCAGAAGAAGTGGCCTCAGACAGTTCTGAGCATATAGTCGTCGATGATGATGACGACGACGACGACAACAAAGATGAAACGGTCAGCGAGGTTCCAGTGAAAATTGCATCCCCAGCAACATCAGAATCATCTTCAGATGTGAAAGATGAGATGATCGTAAAGAAAGAGAAGGAAGAGATTAAAGCGAAAAGCCCCTCCCGGAGAAAAAAGAAAAAGAAATGCAAGAAAGAGTGCCAACCCGAACCTGTGGAGGGAAGGGTCCTTAGGAGTGGCTCGATAAGAAAGACAGCAGAAGAATTGTCCAAAAAGCCTGAAAAAAGGTTAAACAAAAAAGAGAAGAAAGTCCCAAAGGTTCCAGTTGCCTCAGCTCCTGCTTCTTCCTCTTCAAAACCTAAGAAATTAGATTCATGCCAAACTGAAACACAACCTGAGGTCACCACAACAATGTTGTCACCTGAAATTAGTGTGAAAGTTGCCACATCTGTGTCACCTAGACAGGACACAATGCTGTTAAGTGCTAGCCCTGAGAGGAGCCAACCTAGCTGTCCACCCACAGCAGCGATTTCCCCGCAGCCCGATGAAATGGCTGAACAGACGGCAACAGCTACTGACAAGCCGGAAGATTCATCAGCAGCTCCCTCTGCTGTCCTGCCTGCCACCCAGGCAGCGCCAGTGTCTCCAGACTGCCCTGCAGCTGCTCCCAGCACCGAAACATCCCAAGTGACACCAGCTGTTAGCGAGGCCCTCCCTCCTATGGCTCCTGCAGTCCCAGAGCCAAAGCCCAAGTCCCTCAGCCTAGCGGAGTACCGGCGGCTCAGACAGCAGAAAAAACCTGCACCAGTGGAAAAACAGGACGACAACAGCACCAAGTGGCCCAGCCTTCCAGAGCTCCCCAAAGAGCTCCCCCCTATTCCCTGCCTGCCTGACCCCAGCCCTAAAGATCCTCGACGCCCCAACCCCCAGGCAGCGAAGGTGGAATTGGAGGAGATCAGACCTGCCTGGCAGCCAAGGGGACCGTGTGCACCACCCACCCCCGAGGCGCTGTTGGTGCCACCATCCTACATGGTGGCCTCGTCCAGCAAGGTTCCCGCTGCTACTGCTGCTGTTCGCAAACCTCAGCAATCACCAGAACCCCAAACAGTTTTGACCCCTAAACCTACTCTATCCCAGAATCCTTCAGGAGGAGTGCCTAGTTCAGTGAAAAATGTACCCGCACATCAACCCACTGCAGCTCAGCCTGCAGT